>NC_090443.1:636855912-637470287 GCF_031143425.1 Pleurodeles waltl
CACCTAAAGTTACACCTCCTACAACCACCTCCTCTTCCTCCACTCCCAGACCCCCTCCAGCTACCCATCCCAGTCTTCGTCAGCAACTCTTCCTCAACAACATTAACATCTTTTCCCCCATCCCCACCTCTCCAATTGTTAGGTCCCGTAGTAGCACCTCAGCCAAAAAAAGTCCAGTACCAGTGGTGCGTGTCAAAGGTGTGTGGAGTGCACCGGCCACTAGGGCAGCCAGTGTGGCCACGGAACCAAAGCACTGCCAGTCCACCCCCTGTAAAGCACCTCAAATTGGAAAGTGGCCGACGGAACAGGGTGAAGACTCCTATCAGAAAACCTGCTCACAAGGGTCCCAGTGGGAGTACCGAGTCAGCTGTGACTCCTCCAAAGTTGGTGAAGGGCCAGAGGAAGTCTGCACAGTCTGGGAAGAACAGCACGGCGGAGAAGGGTGCCATCCTCCCCTGCGTCCGGGACGCCACCGCCAGCACTGTTGTCACTGATCCTGAGACCACCGCCAGAGTCAGTGCCCAGGAGGGCAGCAGTATCGTCATTGGTCAGGAGACCACCGCCGGAGTCAGTGCCCAGGAGGGCAGCAGTATCGTCAATGGTCAGGAGACCACCGCCAGAGTCAGTGCCCAGGAGGGCCCCGGCAGCCACAGCCCCGCTGGGCATTGACGGACCGTCATGCCACACACCAATGCACAGGTCAGAGACCGCCATGGCAAGCATCGCTGAACAGGTCAGAGACCGCCATGGCAAAGCACAGCTGGACAGGGAAAACACCGCCATGGTGAAGACCGCTGAACAGGTCAGAGCGCCTCTGAACAGATCAGAGACCACCATGGCAAAGCACTGCTGAACAGGGAAAACACCGCCATGGTGAAGACCGCTGAACAGGGCAAAGCACCGCTGAACAGGTCAGAGACCGCCATGGCACAGCACCGCTGAACAGGGAAAACACCACCATGGTGAAGACCGCTGAACAGGGCAAACCACCGCTGAACAGGGCAAAGCACCGCTGAACAGGTCAGAGACCGCCATGGCAAAGCACAGCTGAACAGTGAATACACCGCCATGGTGAAGACTGCTGAACAGGGCAAAGCACCGCTGAACAGGTCAGAGACCGCCATGTCAAAGCACCGCTGGACAGGGAAAAAACCGCCACATCAAGCATCGTTATCCCATGTGCAGCTGGGACAGTGACGGAACAGGAACCGGCACGGGGAGCCTGATGCAGTCTGGGCACCATTCCCCCTCCAAAACCAGTGGAGAAGAGCATCCACTCCGTCTGTCTTTAACAGGATGAAGCACTCTGGGCACCAGTCCCCCTCCAGAACCAGTGGAGACTGTTATCCACTTGAGAGACTGTGGCTTTGAACTCCTCAGGATTGAACAGTGGGCAACCCACCCACTGTAGAGACTTGAGAGACTGTGGCTTTGCACTCCCCAGGATGCAGCAGTGGGCAAACCACCCACTGTAGAGACTTGAGAGACTGTGGCTTTGCACTCCCCAGGATGGAACAGTGGGCAACCCACCCACTGTAGAGACTTGAGAGACTGTGGCTTTGCACTCCCCAGGATTGAACAGTGGGCAACCTACCCAGTGTAGAGACTTGAGAGACTGTGGCTTTGCACTCCCCAGGATTGAACAGTGGGCAAACCACCCACTGTAGAGACTTGAGAGACTGTGGCTTTGCACTCCCCAGGATGGAACTGTGGGCATGGAGCCCCGTTGTGGATCTGGCGTGGTGCTGTAATCCGGCTGAGGTGCCCCCCCTTCCCTTCCCCCTGAGGTGCCTGTTGTATTTCTATCAGATGCCCCTGCAGTGTTCTCTCCGTTTGTGGACAGGTATCTCGTGTGGGCCTCGCCCATGCATTTTGGGCCCACTGGTGCACGGACATTGATATGTGCATACCTGCACTACTTCTCGTAATGTATAAAATTTGGAATGTGTATATATATCTGTATATATTTGGTAACTGTATTTTGATACATTACAATGTTTAAACTGATTTCCTTTTGTCTTTGCATTCTTCTGGGGGGGTTGTGGGTTGTTACTGTGATGTTTGGAAATTCATTGGTGTGTGTGTTGTAGTGGGTAAGGGTCGGGTTGGGGGTGGGGGTGTTGCGTGTGTGTCTCCCTGACTTTTGCCTCCCCTATGTCGTAGGTGCATTACTCACCGTTGTCTTTGGCGCCGCCGTTGCTGGTGTTCGTAGACGAGCAGGAAGACAAGGGAAGGGAGTATTTGTAGTTCGGGCTCCAATTTGTCATCCTTCCTCGTGGAGTGTGTTAAGGTGAGCTTTTTCCCATTGCAAAAGCTGTTTCCGCTGTGTTTTTATGCACAGTGAATCCGCCCCGGAAAAGGTGGCAGATTGGCGGGTTGTGATACTGTGGGCTGTACATTGTCTTCCTTCTGTCTGTTGGCGGTGACCGCCGTGCTGCTTCTCTGTACCGCCGTGGCGGGCGGAGTGTTAAAGTGGCTGTCTATGTTGGTGGTTTCCGCCACGGTCATAATTCCCTTTTTTTGCCCGCCGGCCTGTTTGCAGTATTACCGCACCTTTAACACCGTCCACCAGGGTTGTAATGACCCCCAAAATGTTTTTATACCGGCACGATCCACATCCCTCAATCTTAGGCATTTGTTTGCCCTCCTACATATGCCGAGCACAAAGAGAGTACCCGGAGCGGTGTGTCTCTCGGTGGACTTGGAGAAAGCATTTGATTCTGTAAGGTGGGACTACCTTAGAGCAGTGATGCTTCGGATGGGCCTGGGCCTGGGCGAAGGGTGAGTGCGGTGGGTTGATCTGCTGTACAGTGAACCAATGTCACGGGTGCGGACGGGCCGAATGGTGTCGCCCGCCTATCCTATATTCAGAGGTACTAGACAGGGATGTCTGTTATCTCCTCTGCTGTTTGCACTGGCTGTCGAGCCCTTAGCAGCTATGTTTCGGGTGGAGGGCTGGGGCAGAGGAGTGATGTGGGCTCAAGTTGAAAATAACATTTCACTCTATGCGGATGACATATTAATATACCTGAGGGAGGGTGAAACTGGGTTTCCATGGGCACTTGAGTTGCTGGAGGAGTTTAGCGGTCAAGCGGGTCTTAGGCTCTATAGAAAAAAGTATCACGTCTTCCCGTGGGGGCGGGCGATTCGCGGGCACTATCCTGTCCGGAAGATATTGGCTAGGCGCCCAGTACTTTTAAATATCTGGGGGTACATGTGTTCTATGATCTAGGGGACCTTCAGGATGGTAACCTGGGTACGACTCTGCGCTCCTTGAGGTCTTCAGTGGCATTTTGGTGCTCTCTTAAATTATCCACAATGGCGCAGATGTCCCTCTCAAAAATGATCATGTTACCTTGTCTGCTATATCATTTTACCAATATTCTGGTAACGATCCCAGCGAGTTGGTTCAGGGAACTGAATACATTGCTTCGTGAGCTTATTTGAGATGGGAGACATAGGCAAACCGCCTCATCTGTCTTATGTCGACCTGTTGAAGAGGACGGACTTGGGGTTCCAGATTTCGAGCTCTATTACTTATCGTAACAACTACAATGGATGGCTAAATGGTTTATAGGGGAAGGACGACTGGACCAGGTGACTTCCAGAGTAAAGATCAGGGGGGACCTGATATTGGCTCGAATGATCAATAACCGGGTATCGTTACTGGCGGGAAATGTCCTGTTGACGGTGGCCTCTGCATGTTGAAGGAGGTGCTTGAGACGTAGGGGAACAAAGTCAGCTTATTCACCAGTGCCACCCTTGGCTGCGCTGCCCCAGGGTACCCCATGGAAGGTGTTACCAAGAGCTCAAGTTGGGGCCTGGACACGGATGGGAGTAGAGACCTTTGGAGACTTCTTTAGGGACGGGGTGATGAGGTCCTTCACTAATATGGAGGAGGAAAGTGGAATCCCAAGGGGTCAATTCCTCCTATACCAAGCACTGACACACTCCATTAAGGACCATAGGCACACTGCTCTGTAACACACCTTGTTAATCCTAAAAAGACTTCTTTTATGAGAAACCTGTCACTAAATATATCTTGATATTGTGTAGCCATCGCCCATTTTGTGTTCTATTCATCTTTCCATTTTCCCTGCCTACATACATCTTCTACCCTCTGTTAGTTATTAATTGATTGCTCTCCATATAATAATTGTTATCATATAATACAGGCTATGATAAAGCCTATATATATATTCTCATTATTGTTGAAAGCAGGATTCCTATGTAATGTAGTACTACAACATACATGTTTTATAATTGTTGTTGATATCTGTTAATTTATATGGAACTTGTGTTTATATTTGAGAACATAAACAAAAAGGTTAAAAAAATGAAGAAAAATACAACTTTCTGTGGATCAGTGACAACTTGTCACAGTGTCTGGCAGCCAGGTTTTATGAAGAATTGCACAGAGGCGTATTGAATCAATAAGAATGGACAGTGTTGAGGAAATAGATACGTCAAGTGTGATTTTGTAGGTCGTATTCCAAAGTTATAAGCATCCTGAGATTAGCATCTGTTGTTTCTGCTCAATAGATTTTCATGCATGTCAGAAGAGAGATCTAAGTGACCCATGAGTTGTGGAAAACATGTCCCAGAGTAATAGTACAACATTCTTTCAATGAAGAGCACCAAATACTACTATCAATTGTGTCCACTAATGGGATAGAAGAAAAAACCCTAAAAGTTGGGAAAATTGGTTTTGTGTGAAATGATTCCTTCAACAGCTCCTTGTCCAAAAGTGAATCCAGCTATGCTTTGGCCTGTTTTACACTTTCAGCAAAGTGTAATTATTGCACATAATGGTGCTTGATATTTGGGATCAGCGTAAATTAGTTTTGGCCTGGTTTAACACCCTCAGTGCAGAGGATGTAGATATCTCATTCTGGCACCCAGAGCTGGGAATTAATTTGGTGCTCACACCAGAGAGATTTCCAGGTCAGGCGCCAGCATGAGCAACTGCCTTAGTTAGGCAGAAAGCCTATGAGCAGAACATACACCAGCCCACAGAGATTGGTTTTAAAAAAAGGAAGTGGCAGCTGGGTTGCCATTTCATTTGTGCACAACCAACCAACTTCAGGCAGCGTGTCTGTCCTCTTAATTTCCATATGAAGTAGAATGTGAAGTTTACTACCTTTCTGTAAGTAAATATATCAAAAATGTGCTCAAAGAAATTCCATTTTTTTTGTTGGCTGACAGAAGCATTCGTTCTCCTATGTCTGATGGCACCGATGAACAAAGCAAACCCAAGCATTTCTGCCAACAAGACACCTGGGGCCAGATGTATCAAAGCTTTTTGCATTCACTCACAAACGATGCGAATGCCCGTTCGCGAATGCAAAAAGCCAGTTCAGAATGTATCAAAGGCATTCTGAATGCAATTTTAAGTAATCTCTCAAAATAAAAAATTGCAAATAAGGAGCCCTTATTTGCCATTTCTAAAGCACATGCATTAAGCAATTCCTTAATGCGAATTGGGCATTAAGGAATCGCTGTTACCACCAAGTTGAACTTGGTGGTAACCATGTGCAAATTTTAAAAATGCATTTTAAAATTTACATGTAAAGCACACATGCCCTTTTGGCATGTGTGCACCTTACATGTTGTTAAATAATGTTTTGGGGTGCAGCAAATGGGCCTTAGGCCTTAGGCCCCAAGCACCCTGGACTTTGCATTTCCCAAAATTGTGGATTCCAGTTAGGAATTTGCAATTTGGAACATGCTAAATATTCGCAAATATGGGCCGACAGGCCCATGGATGCGAATGGGGGCTGTATCGCAATTTGTGATTCAGTAATAGCATTCGTGATTTTTAAGAAATTGCTATTACCAAATCGCAAATATGATACATTGCATTTTGCTAATCAGAAATAGCGATTTCTTAAAAATCGCTATTTCCGAATCGTAAAAGGCTTTTTTCAAACATCTGGCCCCTGGTGGAGGGCGATGTGATGTTGCTCGGTTAGAACACTGCACATTTCTTAATGTAGAATACTCTGCAACCATTCATATTATACTTAAAAAATGGGTCATTTCAGTTTCATGGCAGCTGGGCATAGTGTTTGACCCTGGCAACAGCCAATACCTGTTGAACCTCTGCCAACCCAGGGCATTTCTGACAACTAGCGTCTCAGAGGTGTTCATGGTGGCATAAGTTGCTTGGATCCTCGCATGTTTTCATCCACAGAATGCCTTGCAAATGTCTAAACTATGTTCCAAAAGCTTCCAGTTTCCTCTCACTTTTCATGTGAGATTGGTGTAGCATTTGGGTTTGAAGTAAGTCAGCGCTCTGTAAACCAGGAAAACCAACAAACTCTAATAAATCTCAGAAAACAGCAGCTTCAGGGAGTCTAGGAATTTGTTGCTGGTATAGGTCCTTGCACATTTTCTTGCATACGAAGCCCTAAGAACATCAACATTATCTGTTAGACCTGGCATTCTTGGTGTGGTCTCTGACATCCTGTTTCTCTGGCTCATTTTGCTGACCTTTAGAATTCTGGGCACTTTACCACTGCTGACCAGCTTTGTACTCTAAACATGGTAACAGAAGCTTCTCCACAATTGGCATATTCAATTTATATGTAAGTCCCTAATAAGTGCACTGTATGTGCCCAGGGTCTGTAAATGTAATGCTACTAGTGGGCCTGCAGCACTGATTGTGCCACAGTTGCCTTTCAAACATGTCTCAGCCTTGCCACTGCAGAGCCTGTGTGTGCAGTTTTAAACTGCCATTTTAACCTGGCAGGTGTACCTACTTGCCAGGCCCAAACCTTCCATTTCATTACATGTAAGTCATCCCTAAGGTAGGCTCGAGTTAGCCCCAAGGGCAGGGTGCAATGTATTTAAAAAGTTGGACTTGTACTTTTCACGTTACCTTGTCCAGATAATGAAAAACTATTAAATTCCTTTTGACTATTGCAAGGTCTATCTCTCCTGTAGGATAACACAGGGATTACCATAAAACCAACTTTTATGTGCAATTTCCCTTTAGGAAAAGATAGAACTTTGGTGTTTGGTACCCTTGGACTCATAATTTAAAATCACAATTTATGGTGCAGTCGGATGTTAAGTTGTAAGTTTGAAAATGCCACTTTTAGGAAGTTATAACAAGACGAAAGAGAGATGCCAGTACTGGTGATATTCATTTACATAATTGAGCACATAATTGAATAATGTAATCACCATTTACAACTTAGTACATCCAGGGCCATATTTATACTTTTTGACGCAAAACTGCGCTAACGCAGTTTTGCGCCAAAAAAATTAGCGCCGGCTAACGCCATTCTGAAGCGCCATGCGGGCGCCGTATTTATTGAATGACGTTAGCCGGCGTTAGTCGACCGGCGCTGCCTGGTGTGCGTGAAAAAAAACCACGTACACCAGGCAGCGCCGGCGTAGGGAAAAATGGCGTTTGGGCGTCCCAAAATGGGGCAAGTCAGGCTGAGGCAAAAAAATCGTCTTAACCCGATTTGCGCCATTTTTTTTTGGCGCCCAGACGCCATTAACATGACTCCTGTCTTAGAAAAGACAGGAGTCATGCCCCCTTGCCCAATGGCCATGCCCAGGGGACTTCTGTCCCCTGGGCATGGTCATTGGGCATAGTGGCATGTAGGGGGGCACAAATCAGGCCCCCCTAAGCCACAATTTTTTTTTTTTTTTAAACTTACCACAACTTACCTTTTCTTCCGTGGGATGGGTCCCTCCAGCCTTGGGTGTCCTCCTGGGGTGGGCAAGGGTGGCAGGGGGTGTCCCTGGGGGCTTGGGAGGGCGCCTCTGGGCTCATTCTGAGCCCACAGGTCCCTTAACGCCTGCCCTGACCCAGGTGCTAAAATCCGGAGCAAATGCAGGTTTTTTAGTCCCGCCCACTCCCGGGCGTCATTTTTGCCCGGGAGTATAAATCCGACGCAATAGCATCGGAGTCATTTTTTAAGACGGGAACGCCTACCTTGCATATCATTAACGCAAGGAAGGTGTTCACGGAAAAAAATGACGCTAACTCCATGAACTTTGGCGCTAGACGCGTCTAACGCCAAAGTATAAATATGGAGTTAGTTTTGCGTCGAATTAGCGTCGAAAAAAACGACGCAAATTCGGCGCAAACGGAGTATAAATATGCCCCCCAGTGTTTGTTCATCTTTACAACTGAATAGTTGCACAGAAAAGGCAAAACAAAACAAAATAAAAACATTACATTAACATTTTGTCTTGTGAGTAGTCCACTATACATACAACCTGACAAACTATGTCATCATATGAAAACAAAAAAATGAGGATAATACAAACCTCTGGTATATCAGAGTATGTCCCAGTTCTGAAGTTCAGTACCCATGAGGAACCTTAATCTATTCTATAGAAGTTGGGAGCCCGTGTCTTGTTCTCTGACCTGATTTTAGATGATCAAGGCATTCAGTGACACCTATAGGAGTGTCTTAAGGATTAGTTCCTTTGTGTTATTCCAGTTACCATTCTGTTTGAAGCAATCACATCTTGTAGCTATATAATAGATATTTTGGTAGGCTTAGTTAAAAGTACTGTGTTCAAATTTGGATTGAAATACAACCCACTAGAATTAAAACGGAGGAATTATTTGAGGCACTGGCTATCAATTGAATTAAGGGCTCCAAAAAACAGATTGATGGATGAAATGCTGGAATGCCAGACTCTGGCAATTGCACAGGGCTGCTTCGAATCCATTGTCTTAGCCTACCATGACGCCTCAGTTTGGACCCAGACATATGCAAATCAGTCTTGACCCTGCTTCAGTGGGAGCAGTCCAGCCTGTCCTGACAGGTCAGGTCCTCCCTGAACCAGAACATAGGCCTTAGGGCTCATCAGTCAGGTAGAGCTTGGTTCCAATGTCATAGTGAGCATGGGACCCACATCTGTCCATACCTGTCCCACTTAAGGCATCAAAATCATTGTGGGATCACATAGGTTGCAAGCTCATATTGGTTGCTGTAATATCACGTTTATAAATGATGTTGCGTTTGGGTCTTGACATCCTTCTGAATATACTGAGGGAGTAGTTATACTCCCATCCAACTGTAAACGGCCCGAACATTGAAACACTGCTCTTTGGTATGGTAAAGGATTAAAGACAAAACAGAGGTTTTAGGGACACCTGTTCCTTGGATGATATTTAAAAGCCCTTACAGGTTGCATATATCAAATTAGAACTGTGTGGGCTAGGGGAAAACCTATTGAAACTCTGTTGAAGGGAGGTTAGAATCCTGAAACGTATTTCTTAAGGCTCACAGACTGGGTACAATTGATAGTTTGAACTTCTGGTTAGTGGTTTATTACCTGAACGGAAAATTATGTTTGTCCTTGAAGCAATATCTGCATTTTGGGCAAGCAATAGAGATGGGAAAGCTTTGCCTTACACTCAAATTGGATTCTCTACACCTGGCCACAAATATACATCCTTGAAAGCCCTACTTGTTATCTCTGCTGCTTTGAAGTGATAGATTAAGACATTTTAGAATTCCATGTAGTTATGTGGTTCATCAGCCAGGCACTTAGAAACTTTTAAAAATGTTGAAAAAAATGTTCAACATCGGCTCTAAAAACATGAAAAAAAGCAGAAAAGATTTCAACAACTCACTCTGGACTAATTAAGAGTGATTATTTAGCAATGTATATAGGTTTACACCAGGTTGTTTAACATTACAATCTTCCAGAGTGAAACAAAGCTGGGGGTTTGAAAACTACCAGTGTCAAAATGAACGTACAGTGGTTAACATCTGATCAACAAAGATGAGGCCTGCATCTTGTTATTACTAAAGTTTACAAAACAATGAAACATTCACAGACTAGGGCCAGGCGTGGTAAGACCCGTTCGCAAACTAAGATAGGCAATTTGCACACTGCCTGCCTTTCAAATGGATTTACAATTTCAAATGAAATCTAATAGATTATATCGTAAAGTGTGCATTCACGGGGGTCGCATTATGATTTACATTAACAGCAATTAAGCAGTTCACAATATTCTAACCACCTGTGACTGGTAGCAAATGTAGGGATGGTGGCCCAAAAGGGACAGCAGACGAACGTTCTTGCATTTACTTTCCCAAACATGAAATGTTCTTCTAGACATAGCTGGTGTCCATCAGAGGGGCAGATCATGCTTTAAAATGTTATTTCCATTTTGGAACACATAAAATGGAGCAAGCAGTGGGCCTCTGGGACCACTGTGATTAACCAATTCATTGGCTAGCACAATGCATTGCTTCAGGATGTTAGTAACTGTGCATGGTTTCTCCATTGAAAATATTGTAATTGTTTCATGCAAATAAATTACTTGGACAGCAGTACTTGTGGTGGATGGTAGCTTGCTAATCTTACGGAAACTGATCCATTGTGCAGTTATGTTGATATATTCTGTCGGTTGGCCTATGCTCCATATTTTTGTGTGATGAAAGTTATTTAGAAAACACTCCTTCAGCTCCTCGGCAACCAATTTTAGCATTTAACCACGCAGCAGTGGTACAGTTTTAGGATGACTGTGGTGAAATCGGTCTGACATGGAGCTCTTCATTTTAGAAAACTGGTGGCAGCAATTCTAGAACTGGCTCTCCTTCCACCTTAGAAAACGAGAGGAAGTTGAGTGGCAACAATTGGTCAGTTTCCCACTTTTTTAATTGCCAGTTTTCCAGTTTTGATGATATGACACCGAAATAGCAATGAGATTGTTCCACACATTCTGGTGTTGATATACATTTGACTAAGGGATTCTCAAATAATTCTTGTGTTGAAAGTAAGTGAAGTGATAATTTAAAATGGAAGATAGATGAAGTTGGAGTTGACAAATCTCACCCGATGCAATTATTGACATTCTGTTCAGCTTTAAAAAACAGAGAGGCAATTTGGAGAACAATTGTAGCTTTGCAGCTCCTTTTCCTTTGTTAATTTTCACAAATCCCATCGTTTTTACGTTGACTGAAAACATGTCCTTTAATAAAGATACTTCATTGAACCAGGTAAAAATTCGTAACCGATTTAAAGGGCAAAACTTTCTGAACCTTCCTTCTTTCTACTTACACGATGGAAGACTATCGGTGTATAAGCCATATATCAGGATCCCCAGTACAGAATAAATGAGTACCCTGGGGGAACAGGACTTTTTCTAGTTTTACTACCCTTGTTTGACAATTTTATAGTAAGATGGGCTTTTTACCAAATAGGCGCTTGGCAGAAGGTTCTATTGCTGTCAGAGCCTTTTTATTTTTTTAATTTTTTTTATGGTTCTTTATTCTTTTGGGCTGTTGTTCCACAATGTATGACGTAATTTTTTTCATTTTCCACTGATTCTCGGAGGAGCGAGTTAATTACTGGCTCTTCTTAAAAGGAACGTTATTTAATTTCATTAGCTTGTTTGTTGAAGGGTTCATTGCATTATGAGGCAACGACCAAAAGATAACTCAAACTCTGCCTGTGGTCATTGTCCAATAAGAAATATATACTGAAGATAGCTGTACTGATGAAGTTGAGCAAGCAACACGTGGGAATCACCCCACACCTCCTACAGAGACCTCAGATGATACAGAACGCCATAGCCAGACTCATCTTTTGTCTTCCCTGACAAACCCACATCACACCCCACCTCAGGCAACTCCACAGGCTCCCTGTGAGGAAGAGATGCCAATTCAAACTACTGACCCATGCATTCAAGGCCCTATACAACCAAGGACCCGCATACATTAACCACTGCCTGAACTTCCACCAACTGTCGAGAAAGAAGCAATGTGTGAGCCCTGGACAGTCCTAGCAATTCATCAATCAATCAATCAGTATTTGTAAAGTGCGGCTACTTACCTGTGAGGGTCTCAAGGCGCTAGGGGCCTTCATCCAACTAGCACCCACAGTGGATTGCCTCAGGGCATTATTCCGCTTTGCACCGCATCCCCAACGCCATCCACTGCAGCGCTTCTGACTTCATCAGCCTGGAGTTTGATGCACAATGGATGTGACTTCAAGGGCCTGAGGACCCCTGTACCGCCTTCCGGAACCGACACCAAGATGCCAGCGACGCCGCTCTCTGGATCTCATTGCGCGGCTCCCGATGCCCTGCATTTCCAAGGTACTGTTTGCAGGTCTTCTCTACACCGTAGCTGCCCTGCCACACCATGGCTGGCCTAAACTGTGGATTTTGTTGATCATGATTCAGTGATGGCCCCAGGTGGAGCTATTGACTGCAAGGAACTGTATTTTTAAGTAAGTCTTGCAAAAGTTCTTATTTATTGTATGTTGGATTGTTATTGTATTTTGTATTGGTTTATATAGATAAATATTGTCTATTTTTCTAAACCTGGTGTGGTGTCCTTTTGTAGTGTTTTCACTGTATTACTGTGTGTTATGTGCAAATGCTTTATGCATTGCTTCTGAGATAAGCCTGACTTCTTGTGCCAAGCTACCAACGGGTTGGGCAGGGGTTATCTGAGCAGGTATCTCCCTTATACTGACTAGAGTGAGGGTCCCTACTTGAACAGGGTGCAAACTGACTGCCAACTAAAGACCCCATTTCTAACAGGAGGCATTGAGTACTTGATTCTTCTTCAGGTACTTCATGAACTGCTTGTTGAAGATCTTTTCAAGTACCTTCACTAGGAATGGGAGCAGGGAGAATGGTCAGTAGTTTTTGCATTTGCTGGGGGTTGGCGTTTTTATTTTTTTTGAGTAGTGGTCTGACTTCGGCATGTTTCCAGGTGTCGGGAAATGTTGCGGTGTTGATAGAGGTGTTGAACAGGGTGCTGAGTTCCTGGACAATTATTTGGTTTCCAAGGTTGAAGATGTAGTTTGGGCAAGGGTCTATGGGATCTCCAGAGTGTATGTATTTTATCGTGGAGGTGATATTCTTCGTGTAGAGGATGTTCCTGGTGGACAGTTTGTGGTTTGTATCGAGTACGGTGTAGGGTATGTGTTGAGGTAGTCTGTAGGTGTGGGCTGGGGTTTGAAGTTTCTGTATATGGTTGCGGTCTTGTTGTAGAAGAAGTGAGCAAGGTTGTCACACAGGTCCTATGAGGGCGTGATGTTGTTTTCACTGGCAGCAGATTTAGAGAATTCCTTAACAATGTTGAAAAGTTCCCTGTGTTTTTGGCGCTGGTTTCGATGTGGCAAGGGTCTTTCTTCTCTGTTGCCCTCAGCAGGCAGTAGTACAGGTTGAGGGAGGTCTTGAAGGCTGCTGTGTCAGAGGTGTCCTTGATGGTGCCCCATATCCTCTCCAGCTGTATGCTGTCTTGTTTCACTGTTCTGAGTTCTTGGGTGTACCAGCTGGAATTCTTGGAGGATTTTGAGCAGCATTGAGCAGAATCACTAGTTCTGCTCAATTCTTCCCCTTCCTCTGGGTTTAGATCCAAACTCTCTAACAGTGGCAAAGGCAGACCTGGTGTAAGGTTCCTTTGTGTGTGCTGCAGGCAGGGTTGTTTGGAGGGTAATTAGGGCAGGACACAACTTCTCCCCAGCCATCCTGTTAGGAAGACCCTCTGCCTGAACCCCTAGACCTCTTTTGTCCCTATCTCTGAAAGCAATACCGTAAGCACCACAGGAGAGCTCTTCACAGTTATGTGATCATGGACACATACAAAAACGCACATTTAGTTTAGGGCAGAAATATACAAACTCCTAAAAGTGGCATTTTCAGAAAAGTAACTTAAAATATGGCTACCATTAAAGAGGAAATTAAATTATATATTCACTTTAGTGTAAACAGCATATCTCTATCTTCTACCAAAGTGAAGTTATCACTTATTAAGTGTAAAAAGGGAACCAAGTGTTAGTCTATGAGAGAGACAGCCCTAAAATAGTTAAGAATGATTTTAGAAGTTTTCCTTTCCCCGACATGTACAACTTAAACCCACCAGTGCATGATTTGTAAATAAAAAGGTGCCAGTGCCCAAAGCTCTCCTCTGAAACATGTGGCTGCTGCAATTAAATGTGCAAGCATGGAATACTGAGGCAGCACAATCCTGAAGCCATCTCCGGCTTCTTAAATCCATTTACAGTCTCTCCCTGCCCCTTTGGCTCAGTCTGGCAGCTTTCTGCTTTCTCCTGTTGTGACTCTTTTTCAGTTCTTCTCTTCCCCATCTTTCCAATATGAGTTTTTTGCTCATAGTAAATGCTTGAGGCAGAAAAATAAGTGCCCCCCCCCTAAGAAAGGAGTGCTGGTGCCCCCAATTGGAAACCACAAGCTCAAATTAAACATTTCCACACACCTGACCTATGAGCCTTTAGCAGCTAGCTTTGGGGTGACATAAGTATAAAAATGGATGGCTAAGGCCTGGCAAAATGTTTACTTTGCTAAGTTGAAATTGCACTTTGAAACTGCACTACAGGCTGGAGTGGGATTCCTTAGACATGTTATAAAAGGCTACTTTAGTAGGTGACACAATAAGTGCTTCTGTCCAAGAGTGGCATTTAATTTACAGGCCCTAGGTGCATGTAGTACCACATAATAGGGATGTATAAGTAAATTAAACGTATCAATCATGTGCAGGCCACTTCTCCCATGTTTGGAAGGCAAAGGATGACGAATATCTGTGGTGATCTTGCAGAGAGAGCCGGGTCCAACAGTAGGTTTGCTTATCACACCATGATGTAGGTAAAAAACCCTTGAAAATTCCATCCAATATCCACAATAGAATCAATCAATGAAGCATTACATTTATAGAGTGTACAGCTACTCAGAGATAGTCCCAGAGCTACTAGGCTCACTGATTATCAGTGCTGACATGACTTACATAAATGCCCTTTCAAATATCCAGGTCTTAAGAAGGTGTTTGAAGGTGTGTTCATCCTTTATCGCCCGAGGCTGAAAAGTGAGTTTCAGGCAGTGGAGCAAGGAAGGAAAAAGAGGAACCACCCCATTTTTTCCACTTTGTTCTGAGGGTCTGCTAACGGAGCCTCAGAGGAGCGCCTCAGAGATCTAGCCGGATAGTACGGTCTAACCTTGTTCCTCAAGTTCCATAGTCCTGTATAGTGAAAGGCTCTGTGAGTCAGCAAGAGCCCTTTAAACTAAACTCTGACCTGATGGAAGGCCAGTGCAGCTCTTTCAGATGATGCTGGATATGACTTATTTTTGGCAATTTTAATGGAAGCCAAGCTGTGACATTCTGTACTAACTGCAGTGTTCTCAGGTGGTATTCTAGTAAGCCCCAATAAAGAGCATTCTCATAGGATAGTCGCGCAGTGACCAGGGAATGAATTATCATTTTTGATTCTGCCCAGGTAGCACATACAAATGTTTCTTTAATGATTTTAAGAGGTCACGACAGATGCCCACAGCATTGTTGACGTGCACAAAACAAGGTCATGTTATCAAATTTTACACCAAGGTTCCCCACTACAGTAATGGGATCTGGAGAAGATGGACCTCACTGGCCCAACGATGACCATCCTATGAAGGTGTAAGTGTGCCAAATAACAAGATCTCTGTTTTGCTGGTGTTGCACTGAAGATTGCTTAGACGTATCCAATGGAACAGAGCAGAGAGGCAAGCCTTCAAGTTATTGAAGGGGTTAAAAGTGTTCCTGTCTAGTGGAGGGCAATTTGTGCATTGTCAGCATAGGACAACACCTGCACACTAAACTATGCAATCAGCATGGCAAGAGGTGTCATAAAGACACTGAACAATGTTGAGCTCAAAGCAGAGCCTTCTGGAACGCCAAACTCTAGAGACTAGGATCAGAAGAGTGGAATGCCATCCACATTGCTTGGATACAGTCTGATTGGAATGAGCAAAACTAGGCCAATGTGGATCCTCTGATGCCAATGTTTTCCAATCATTGTAGTAGAATGGAAAGGGACACTGTATTGAAAGGTGCTGGTAGATCAAGAAACAGCAATGCAACCTGCTTTCCCTGATCTATTGCCAGATTAATAGTTTCCAAGACCTCAACAAGAGTAGATTTCATACTGAAACCTGGTCTGAGAACAGATTGGGAAGGGTGTAATAGCTTGTATTGTTCACAATATGCACATAAATGTTGATTGACCCACTTCTCCGAAATCTTAAAGAAAGATGGCAGCAACAAAATTGCTCAGAAATTAGCAGAAAAAGACCTGTTGGCTGATGGCTTCTGTAGCAAGGGGATTAGTTTGGTCTGTTTTCAACAGGCAGGAACTACGGCCATGCTTAAGAAATTATTTAGGAGAAGATTAAGGGTGGGGCTAATAGCTGTGCAGTTAGCCATGAAAATATGCAGAGAGGAAGGATTGTTGGGTGCCCCAGATTTACAGGCTCTTAGGGGCATATTTATACTCTGTTTGCACCGAATTTGCGCCATTTTTTTTTACTCTAATTCGGTGCAAACTAACTCCATATTTATACTTTGGTGCTAGACCCATCTAGCGCCAAATTTGTGGAGTTAAAGTAATTTTTTGGAAGTGGAGAACTACCTTGCCTTAATGAGATGCAAGGGAGGCGTTCCCGTGCAAAAAATGGCTCTATGGCCTTAACGCTCTAGCACCAAGGCCCTGATTTATACTTTTTTTGCGCCACATTAACGTAATTTTTTGACGCAAAAGTGGCGCAAACTTACATAATATTGGCCCTTATTTATACTTTTCGCTGCTAAACTGCACTAACTCAGTTTTGCACCAAAAAGTTTAGCACCCGCTTGCACCATTTCTGTGCACTAGCCGGGCACCATATTTATGGAATGGTGCAAGCCGGTGCAAAGGGTAGGCTAGAGTAAAAAAAAGAAAATGACTTTAGTCGGGTGGGGCTGGCGGTATAGAAGAAGAGGGTTTAGCACCAAAAAATAACTTTAGGCAGGTTAGAGTAAAAAAAGTGACTCTAACCAGATTAGCGTCATTTTATGGTGCTAAACCTACCATGCCACATTACTCCTGCCTTAGAAAAGGCAAGAGTCATGCCCACCACCCCAATGGCCAGCTCAGAGGACAAGGGTCCCCTGGGCATGGCCATTGCACCCTGTGCCATATATGGGGGCCCATTTCAGGGCCGCCTAGGGCACTTTCAAAAATAAAATGCAGTCTTACCTGTACTTACCTGGGATGGGGTCCCCATCCTCCGCAGTCCCTCTGGTGTGGGTGGGGAGCCCCTTGGGGCTGGGGAGGGCACCTGTGGGCTTATTCCATGGTGTTCCACCACGGAAATAGGCCCACAGGTCCCCGAACCCCTGCCCTGACCCAGGCTTTAAAAAATCGGGCAAAAAATCCTCCCTCCCTTGCACCATTTTTGCATGGGAGTATAAATATGGCGTTAAGGCCATAGAGTCATTTTTTGCACGGGAACGCCTACCTTGCATCTCATTAAGGCAAGGTAGGTTTTCATTTCCAAAAAATGACTTTAACTCCATAAATTTGGCGCTAGACGGGTCTAGCACCAAAGTATAAATATGGAGTTAGTTTTGCACCGAATTAGAGTTTAAAAAAATGACGCTAATTCAGTGCAAACAGAATATAAATATGCCCCTTCGCGTCACAAAATGACACTAATCTGGTGAGAGTCATCTATTTTGACTCTACCCTGCCTAACGTCATTTTTTTTAACGCTAGACTACCATTCCATAAATATGGTGCCCAGCTGGTGCTAAAAAATGGTGCAAGCCGGTGCAAAACTTTTTGGTACAAAAATGCATTAGTGCAGTTTTGCACCAAAAAGTATAAATAAGGCCCTTAGTGCTTGTTCAGATTCTTGCAGTGTAAACCTGAACTCATGAAGGGAGCAAACCAAGGACTGGACGTACATTACCAGTAGTTCTTCTGGCACACCTGTCTCTGGAGAGCCATTGATTCCTGTAAGAGTGTCCACAACAACACTGCGTTTGTTATAAAAAAAATGTGATAACTCTGCACATAGCTTTGGGGATGTTTCTAATGGAAGTTGAAGTACATATGGATGATTGATTGTTTTCACAATTCTAAAAACATCCCTGGATTTGCATCCAGTGTCCACTAACTACCTGGCAAAGAGATCAGCTTGAGCCCTTCTTCTTGCTTGTTTGTAATCCTTCAAGGGTCTTTTGTAGAGATCCTGATCAGCTGGCAGGTGGTCCTTTATCCAGCTGCTTTCTACCTTTTTTCGCTGCTTGCATTGATGTCTGAGTTCATCATTGAACCAGAGAGCAGATGAATGCTTTCTCTTAGCTGTACCACAACTCTCCATGACTGGTGCCACAGTATTCGCCATCTGTAAAAGCCAGTCATCGACCACATGAGAATCCGCTTCAGTATCCCACATATCCTCGGGACACTGGTGCAGAAAGTGGCTGCTATTTTTTCACTCTGTATTTTAGAGCTATTTCTATGAGGAATATAGAAAATAGTTAATCTGCCTATCTGTCCCTGTTCCACCATGGAAGCAAAATGACCAATCAGTCATGCGAATATCTGAAACCGTGAACTGACATTTTGAAAGAATAGGGTCAAGGATATAACCTGCAGAGTGGGTGGGTTAGTTTATTAATTGTTTCATACTCCATGAGGACATATTAATAAGTAGTAATTGACCCTGTGTAGATGAGATATTATCCAAATGAAGGTTCAAATTTCCCAGCATGGTGAAGTTGGAAAATTTTAAAAAGTAAGTTGATAAACTTTCATCTAAGGATGTCAGGAATTCTCTCACATAGCCAAGTGGTCAATAGATAAAAATCTCGGCTAATGCTTTTTGGCACACAAAAAGCAAGCAGTTCAACTCCCTGAAGCTCTGTGACCTTAAACAAGGAACATCTAAGGGAATGTTTGAAAACAATGGCAACATCCACAACTCTCTTGCCCACCCTGTTGCTGTGGAGCATACTATAGCCTTTAGGATTTGCCATTGCTATATATAGTGCTGAGCTTTCATATAGCCAGGCTTCAGCAAGGCACAAAACATTTAATTGTTCATCAATTGCAGTCATGGTTACAAAACGAAACCTAAAACCACATTATGGTTCACTAAACTTACCATAAATTGCTCCTCCATCATGTACCACTAATTATCTCACATGTTATATTACTGATGATATCGTCACCTACATTACTGAGCCACTGTTGGGCAAAGAAGATTAAAAAAGGACACTCACTTTCGGAGTGGAACATATTTACTGAAAAAAGTTAAACACAGAAAACAATCAATAGCAATTGAAGAAACAACCAGTATCATACTATAACATAATGCTTTGCTTTACAAACACGCCCATGTGATATTATGATTTTATTGCTGTCATGCAACCATATATTCACTGATGAACACAAACAAAAATAGGGAATTGGTCAATGGATCACAGGGAACAGCACATCTTCAGCATTATATATAGGATTAGCAAGTGACATATATTTAGCTATACATACACAAACAAAAGAGTACCCTTACAAAATGCTCCTGTCTTAGTATATAATTATACAAAGTGCAACAAGCAACGTGCACCTGTATAACTGCTATACAAATATTCAACTATCACTGTAGAAGAAGAGGCACACAACTTACTTCTACATTTTACTGTCACAAAAGCAGTAGATCCAAAGTAACATATTACAAAATAGTTTTTACTCATATTAAATGTCTAAATTTGTCAAAATTATCACTCACATCATGTCAATAGAGTTATCGTGGGTAATGCTAACAATGTCATTTCATCAATGATGAAATTAAGATGCCAACATTGATGCCACACATGATATTATTTAGCATGTCATGAGTGATGTAATATATGAGGCTATAAGAAGTGCATGACATGGGCAGAAATTATGGCTAGTTTACTGTTCTAACTCCAGGCATGCTTTGATAGTATACACAAACCAGACCACAGCACACAGTAACAACAGTATGATACAAGTGTTCAAGCTCTGTGGTGCATAGTTGCTGTTAGATAGAAGAGAATAGGCACGTCGGTGTTCACATCTTTCCTCAAAAGATAGTCTCTTTATTGATAGGCGAAATACATTCAGTGACAGAGAACATCGTTCCAGAAACAGCCGACACGTGTTTCGTCACACTGGTGACTTTTTCAAGGCTAATGGACGAAGTGGAGTAATAAGATCAGTACGCGGACCACAAATTATAGTACTGCATCACCTCTGAGACTGTATTTAGGGTGTAAGGTATGTACACCTTATTGGAAGAAAGACCACAACAAATATAGTAACCGGAGTGGAGGACCCTGATAAGTCCAATGGCATGTGTTTGTTGCCGAGTGCCGTAGCGTCTCGTTGTGCTTTTATCTGGCCAAAGAGTGATAGTAGGGAAGGTTATAAAGTGAACCAAGGCAAATATAACTGCACTTTTACTTTTTTGATGTACGTACTCAAAACTGCCCAAATACACTATGGGAACAGGTACTCCTAACACACCAGTCCTCACAAGGACTGTTTGTTTGGCCCCAGCAGGGTTTACAGCATGGGTTATAAATATTCCATACACACACACACACACACGCACACACACACACGCACGCACACTCACTCACTCACTCACTCACTCAGACAAATACACATACACACTTATTGGTATCATAGGCCTATTGACAAGTCAGGAGGTTTTTAAAACGACTAGTATGTGTGTGAGTCTTGGATTATAAGAATACTTTCTCATTAGCTAACTTTAGCCTATTATTGAGAATCATTTTCAATGCCAGGGTAGCCTGTAAGAAGGGGTGATGGTGAGTTTTGAAATGTTTTAACTTCTTCCTATAGTTTAGCATTGCTTACATCACATTCACCCAGCAAGGAGTGACATCTTATGATAGTGGAAATAGATTACATCCAAGTGGATCGCATTGTTGGTGGAACAGAGAATTAGTGTATGGATATTATTGGACATTTGGAAAAAGTTGAGAAAGAGACACAGGCATAAAGCAATTAGCTACTATCATCAGTGCTGCACATCTGCCATGAAAGGAAGATGACACTTAAGTCAGCACACTTCAAGAGTCTTTAGCAAACACTGACTACTCCCAAATAAGGTACCCGGGCTGCAATGTAGAATATGAATTAAGAATAATAATAAGAGATTGAAAAATATTTGAGATTTTAGGTAAACATTGTGCACACGGCCTTAGAGTGAAGGGTAACTACTGGAATAAGTAGCATTAACCAAAAGTCAAACTCATTGACATACATAGATAAGTATTTGCATGTCCTCAAAATGATTAATCACCCAAACATCCAAAAAACAAGTTTAACTTTGCTTGTCATGGCTGTCACATTAACTTAAGATTTGTCACTCGAGCCACTCATCAGCTTTACCCTAAATAAATCACTCTTTTCCAGTACATATAGATAGAACACGTTGAGTATTGTCCCCTAGAAGTAGATAGAGATGGATCCTTCTATTGTATGATTTTGATTGGACCTTCAGATTGTATTTTCTGCCAAATAAGACATACCTGTTAAACAAGAAAAGGGAAAGAAATTGAGTTGTAAGATCAAAGGTAAACTGAGAAGTCTCAGAAGAAACAAGAGATGCTGGTGTGTAGTTAATAGAGGGAATAACAAGTAATATTTGTAGATTTGTGCACCCACAATAATCACCCAAGTATTTAAAATACCAGGTTTACCTAAGCATCCTGCATCCTAGACATTAATCATATGTCATGTATTAGTTAATCCAAGTCACCTGTTTAGAAACTATGTGGTATTTAACTATGCATCTCTCTTTTCCCATGGAAGCCACGCTCACGCCACGCAGATAAGCAGTACAGTCCTTCCAATCTTCACGAAAATATGAGCATGGGAATTGAAGGTTAGGCATGGGAAGTTCTTTGTTCTTTAATGAGATAGGAGCATTGTGGAGACTTAGATGCCATTTTTCATTGCAAAGTTGACATGTTGACATTAACATTCAATTATTTAGTTTTCTTTGTGTCACCGCTCAGTCCTCAGACTAAAATGTGTTCTCCTTCACTGTCAGTGGATGCCTTGCACACAGATCCATTTTAGTTTGTTTAATTTCACTTTTCTTGGTACTCCAAATACAATTTATGTTTTAATACTAGACTTTTTATTTTCACAGCAGATATTTATGCTGTGTAACTAGAGTATTAGCTTTACTTTTTAATCTGGAATGTAGAGTTCATCTTCATAGTCAGATGCTTCCTAAGAAGTCAGAGAAATCACCCTTATCCAGTGTTGCATCTTCTGGAACCTGATCAATTTTGGGGGTGAAATATTTATTCCTTTTGCTTACCATCCATCTCTCTCTATGTTTTGAGGAGACAGACTTGTCCTTCTCACTATGACAATAGTAGTAAGTTCTGTCCAATTTTTCCTTTTCCATTCCCTATAGATATATGGGCATTGATCCATGTAAAATTCAGTTTTGATCATTCACTTGTAAATTCTTCTCTACTGTCATAGGTGTTGACATTTGCTGTTTCAAGGTTTCCTGCTCTTTTGTGCTTATTTTTTTAATCAAAACTGCCACACTCAACTTATTGCAGAGGTTGGTTTAAATGATGCTAGCTATGTTGGTTAAGTATGAGTTGTGTCTTGGAATAGTAATTGTTTTTTCAAGTGTTGTGTGCCGCTAGTGCAGTTGTGACATGATTCTGAATCCAGACATGATTGACGGTAGCACTTCAGTTTTTCCTTGTCATCGAAGTTGCAGTGTTTCCTCTTCAAGTTTGATTGCATTCTAGATAGTCTAATTCGTATAAATGGGGATGTCCAGTGCTTAAAAAAGAAATTAAAGAAGATAACCAATGCTTGTACAATGGATCCAGGAGAGTGATACATATGTAATTTTCAGAGGGCATGATCTCTTGTTGTTGCCTGAGATTTGTATCTAGACAAGGGGTTCAATAGTTGACCAAAACAGCTACTTCTTCATTGAAGATGGGAATTGTTTCTTCCACCTTATGCAAATGTGCCGAGATCAAGTGAGACTATAGGATAACATGGCTCATGATTCAACACTTACTGATTTTCAGTGTCAAAAGAGACTAAAATAAAAATAAACATGGCACATAAGGCTCAATACATGGTGCAGAAGATGTGGAAAAAATATCCAAAAAATGAGAACTAATGCCTTGTGTCCCTACAACATACAATCTATTAAGTTAAATAAAAATAACAATACCAATGAAACAGAGGCCTCAAGCCATGTGATGACATGTAAAACACATTCTTTGAAAAATGGAAGCAGCACCCTAGGTTCATCCAAGCTCTGAGGGACACCTATTGGACAAATGTAAAGTCTTAATCTAAAGTAATAATAATCACGAAATACATATTACTACAACAAACTCATAAGCACAATATACTAACAGGTAATCTATATTATAAAAGAAAAATTGAGCAAAAACATATGGGAAATACTAGAGCACCAAAACAGTAATACATAAAATGCTCCCAGCAGTAACAGTAGACGTAAACTTTTAGAAGTGGCATTAAATGGAAATGATCAATATTCAGACACACACACACTGGACCTATTTTTAAAACTGCAGTTTGTTTTACATTTTGTAGTACTACTATAATACTACAAAAACTTACTACAAAGTATTATTCACAAACTTCACTTTTGTCAATCAATCAATCAGGGGGTTCTTGTAGAGAGCAACATGTCACTCCAGGGATCTCCAGGCCCTGGGGGATGCCACAAATGATGTCTTTGGGGGCACAGATAAAGGGAGGGAAGAGGAAACTGTGGGGCACATTTCCATTAAAGTGGCCCAGCGCAGCCCAGCGCAGCGCTGTGACAAAACTGGCACTGCCATGCTGCATCACATTAGAAATGCAGGGATGCATTCTATTAACAAGAATACGGAGTACCCCTGTGTTTCCCCCTCTGTGGCACTAAACTTGATGCCAAGCGCCAACACAACTACCCTTGCACCATGGTGCAAGGTTGGCTGTGTTGAAGGGGAGATTGTTTTAAGCAGGAACTCCTTCCTGTGCAAAAACAATATTCACAGGTGATTTGCTCTATCTATGTATGCTGCAGAATACACCACAAATAGAAAGAGCAAAAAATGAGGAGATATTAAAGCATTTCCACTCTTTGCGCTGTGGTAACACCACCCCTTGGGTAGGATTAGATTTTGGCACTGCCTCAAATTTATGAAATCTTGTAAATCTGGGGCAGCATCAAAAGGCAATGGGTGTTGCTATGGAACACCCATTGCAACACCCATTGCATGCCCCTTACACACAAAGTGCTACATGTGAAGGGGCTGTATTTACAAAGTTGTGTTAAGTCACAAAATGTGGCTTAATGCCACCTTGTAAATACAGTAGAGCATCACAATAAGTGAGGCTCCAGTGGCGCTAGGGGCTTGCAAGTATACCCCTCTGAGTTCGGCCAGAGAGGAAGGAGGAGGTCCACCCAAGTGCTTTCTCTTGGATGCAGATGGAGTGGAGTCTGGTGACCAAGGTATGATGGGAGACAGTGTCAAAGGCTGCAGATAGGTCAAGGAGGATAAGTGCCTCTGTACCCCTGATGTCGAGGAGGCCATAAGGAGATTGGGATGAGTCAAGTAGGTTGTTGTGATTGAGGGAGTCTGTGAGTTGGCAGGTGTTGGCTTTGGCCAGGACTTTGCCTTGGAATGGGAGGAACGAGAGTAGGTGGTAAGTTTTGAGTTTGTTGTGGTTGGCTGAGTGGTTTGACCCTGGTGTGTTTCCAGGGACTTGGGACAGTGGCTGTGGTGATGGAAGTGTTGAGCATGAGGGCTGGCACAATTACTTATTTTCCTAGGTTGTATAAGTGATGATGGCAAGGGTCGGATGGGGAGCTAGAGAGGATGGAGGTCATGATGGTGATGCTGCCTTCGGTGGCTAGCTGCTTATATTCTGAGACCCGTGGGTGGATGACCCATGGGTGGATGGTGTGGGTGTAGGGAGGGTTGCGGTTGGTGGGCTAGGTCTCAGAATTGCCAAAGATGTCAGCATTTTTGTGAGGAAAGTAGTCCAGTTTGTTGCAGAGGTCTTGGGAGGGGTGGATTGTGTTTGTTGTGGTGAAGGGGCAGGAGAATTCCCAGACAATGCTGAAGAGTTCTCTGTCGTGGTTGATGGTGGCCTCATTGCATGTGGTGAGTGCCTCTTTTCTGGTCTCCCTGAGATGGTGGTGGTTTGCATTAAGGGAGAACCTGAAAATGTTGAGGTTGGTGGGGGGCTTGTTGGAGCACCAGTATCTCACTAATTTCCTGCAGTGTTGTTTGAGTGTGCTGAGTTCAGGACTGAAACATGTGGCTTGTTTGGTGGTTTTATTGCTGGCAGTGTTTCTCATGGGGCTATGGTGTCAGCAGATAGCCAGTCAGAGAAACTCTGCATGCTGGGTTTGAGGGTGTCGTACAAGTTGGATCTGGTGTTCTTCAGGACAGTGATCCAGGGTGTCTCTGTGACGCTTCCCCAGTTGTGGTGGGAGAGTAAAGTGCACTACTCACCCATGAGGGTCTCAAGTCGCTGAGGGGGTGGGCGCTGCTACTACTCAAACAGCCAAGTCTTGAGAAGTCTCCTGAAGGTCAGGAGGTCCTTGGTTTGATGCAGGTGGGTGGGAAGAGTGTTCCACATCTTGGCGGCGAGGTGCAAGAATGATCTGCCACAGGTTATAGTTCTGCAGATGCGTGGGACTATTGCAAGAGCGATGTCTACGGAGCGGAGCTGTTGGGTCGGGGTGTAGAAAGAGAGCCGTCTGTTGAGGTATTCTGGTCTGGTGTTGTGCAGTGCTTTGTGGGCAAGGGTGAGGAGTTTGAAGGTGATTCTCTTGTTGACTGGGAGCCAGTGCAGGTCTCTCAGGTGGCCTGTGATGTGGCAGTGGTGAGAGTGTGGAGGCGTTCTGGATGTGTTGCAGCCTTTTCTGGAGTTTGCCCGTGGTTCCTGCGTAGATGGCATTGCCGTAGTCCAGTTTGCTGCTTACGAGGGCCTAGGCAACTGTTCTTCTGGTTTCTGTGGGGATCCATCTGTAGATCTTTTGGAGCATGCAGAGGGTGTTGAAGCAGGAGGAGGAGATGGCGTTGACTTACTGGGTCATGGATAGTGAGGAGTCCAGGATGAATCCTAGGTTGCGTGCATGGTCAGTGGGAGTCGGAGCGGATCTCATTGTGGCAGGCCACCAGGAGTCATTCCATGCAGAGGAGGTGGAGCTGAAGATGAGGACCTCAGTCTTGTTGTGTACAATGTAGTGGTTGGTCCATGTTAAGTCGGTGGTTTTGGAAAATGTGACTTTGTCGCTGGTGGAGAAGATGGGTCAAGAGTGTGTCCTGCGCTGTGGTTGGGGGAGGTGACCGGCTGGGTGAGGCTGATGATGCCCATGTTTTTGAGGAGTGAGGTGGAGCTGATGTTGGTGGTTACTTACAATTTGGAGCAACTTACACTTTTGCAGTAAGTCCCTACCTCCATTATTTTCCATGGAAGTCTGCTGCAGTACCAGCTGTTGGCCATGTGTAGTGCTGGAATTATTACAAAAGTTTAAGTTACAATCAAAGTCAGCAGCTGCTCCTCCATTATGGCGAAGGACCCTCCCATACCCACCCACCCGGCCCACAGCCTCATAAGTTGAAAAATAAAACAATAATAAAACAGGTTTATTATAATTTTATTTTTCAAGTTCTGAGGGCCAGGCTGAGACTTAGGGGTGGGGCCATCACAGTGATAGGGATGGAGGAGGAGCAGTGTGGACTGCTATCAGTGCCCATGTGGGTTTGACCAGCTGTTGTAGCGTGGGCAAACCAAAATATGCACTTACCTGTCTCCAACCCGAGCTGCGTTGCCAGGTTGGAGACAGCAGGCACAGGCTCCCAGTCTTTCTGGAAGAACAAAGCCAGGGAACTCAGGTCTCTCCTGATGCTGCTCTTGTGCTGCCAGCAGCATGAGAACAGCGTCTGGATTGGCTGCAGGGGAGTTTGGGAGCCTGTGCTGCAGTGGAGAGGAGCAGAAGAGCATCAGTGGGGCGGATGTTGTATTTTGTTGTATTTTTTGTGTTCACATCGCTCAACCCCCACCCCTCTGCCCTGACAGCAGCCGCTAATAACCAAAAGTGCAGTTTGTGAATACAGAAACAATAAACTCTCTCAAAAGTGTAAGTTAACTTTTTGAATCAGGCACTCAGTGTTTGGAAATGGTGGCAGAACCCATCACATGGCAACGCAAAATACATGGGCAGCAAGTACTAGATACCCACCTTTGAGTCAGGCAATTATTTCACAACATGGTGAATTAGCACATGGTAAGCAAGGTGGAGGCATCAAGGGCAAATACAACATGGCTCCCTGCCCTGGCTGGAGCCCCTTCTTCCACTCCTACCAATTGAACACTTGGGACACTGCAAGGAAATAATTGACACATATGTAACTAAAACAACTCTGGGCCCATCGATGGACCAATAGACCATCACTAAAGTAGTAGCCAGAATGTAAAAAAATAGCTCCGATAATAAATAATGACAGCATAGAAACATGGGAACTGGCAAAAACAACTTCATTTTTAAAAATGCCCCAAACAGAAACAGCCCTCTGCAACAATAACCTTGGCAGATAAATATTAAAAGCTGCTCTAAATGTACATTAATCAACTTCACATAGATAGAGGCCTTGACTCATTGAGTTATGCCCAATTCAGCCACCAACAAACACAGGTAAACAAAAAAAAACTAAATGAGGTATGAATATGTAGCCACCCACAATCCATTAAATACCTCTTCACAACAGTCAGAATAGGAGGAAAAAAACACATTATGAAACAAGATTAATGGAACAGACCAGAATAGGCCTTAAACATAAAATGATCACAATATAATTAGAAATCTAGGTAAAAACAAAGGAAAAAGGAGGCAATAGAGTCTCAGTGCTTCATCCTCTAAACATATTTTGAAGACCATGGGTCTTAAACTCTTAGGTCCATAGTTATAAAAATTGGCACACAACTGCACTAGCATAGTTGTGCTTCGTTATTTTTAACACAAGCTAATGCCATTCCCTAATGCCATCCGCGCACCATGTTTAAAAAATGACGCATAATGGCACTAAGGAATGGCTAGCGTTTCAAAAAAGACGCTGGCCTGTGAGGGGCGGCATTAGGGGAAATGGCGCTAGTGGGTAAAAAATGATGGTAGGCTAATTTGCGGCAAAATATCTGCCACTAATTGACCTAGCATCACTTTTTGATGCACATCCAGCCAAAAGAAATGACTCCTTCCTAAGTATAGAATAAGAGTCACTATCACTACCCCAATGGCTACTCAGGGAACTAGTGTCTCCAGGGCAAGCCTAACATACCTAGTGTCAGGCAGGGGGCCCCATGTAAGGGGACCCCAGTGGCACTCCACCTGTAGTGTCCCTGTAGTGTGGCTGGTACTGATGCTGGGGCTTGGGGCGGGCATCTATGTACCCATTACATGGTGTTTTCCCATGGAAATGGGCCTACCTGGGCTTTAATGCCTGGTCTGACCAGGCTTTAAATGATGACGCTAATATGACTTAACACCATTTTTTAGGCCACCTCCTAGCTGTGCATCGTTTCAATGTCAGGTGTCAGATGGGAGGCTAGCAACATTTTTAGGAAGAGAACTCCTAGCTTGCATCTCATTGACGCAAGGTGGGTTGGTGCTTCCTAGAAATGGTGCTAACTCCAATATTTTGATACTAGATGAGTCTAGCGTCAAAATATAAATATGGAGTTAAGTTAGCGCCGCTTTAGGGTCAGAAGTAAATGACGCTAAGGCGACGCTAAATTTGTATAAATATGGGCCTTATTTTTTTAATCCAAAAAGGGCCTTGACCACCTTAGGTCAAACTCTAAACCATCCATCAACAAATAAACAAAATGAAAAAGCTTGAAAAAGAAGGAAGAAAATCTTGGTGCGAGTCCTTCCTCAAACGTTTGTCACACTATTGCACTGAACATACGTGATTTACACAAAAAATACCAAATTCCAATGGTGAATTTTGCAGCATAGATTGCAGGTTAAGGATGAGCGATCCTTCCAGAATCCAAATCTAAAATTACCAAGTCTCCAGGAAACGAAAAGGAGGGTTACATACAGTGGCTTCGCTCGGGGTGGCACTTCCACTGTAAAAAATACTGAAAAATCGACGTCCGAATGGTATTCTAAAGTAAACATTCAACTGAAATGAATCCTGGCTTGATTATCAGTGTCTGGAGAGAAAAACGCCAGCTGCTTGCATTGGTTTGAGGCTTTTAGCGTTGTTTCCCAGTTCTCATGATATATTTTAACTAAACGTGACCTTGTAAAATTAATATCATAGTGGGGTTATTACAGGTAGTCCATATCGCATCTGTAACGTCAACTGCCAGACATTATACATGATTATGCACTCAGGTTCAGTCCAAGCACATTTTTATCCCCTGATCCGGCGTGCTTCGCTCCTTTGCGATTTGCCACATAACAACTCTCTACAGCCACCGCTCATCTGCACTGCACAGCACAGCTGCCTTTTCATCCTCTTTACAGCATCCTGGGATGTGCTGTGCTGCCTACCTGTCTACCCCTACGCAGCCTTCATGACAGCTCCTCCGAGGCAATCAGTCTTCCCTGCCAGCTCTCATGTCATTCACTGAAGTTTCTGAATTGCTAGTACTGACAGAAAAAAGCCAAAGATGACCTCAACAAAATAGAGAAGTGCAGTTTGACTATGAGGAGTGTGACCCAGTCAAAAGAATTGACGCAATTTATCCTGATTAAATATTTCGAAGATGGTACCTGCCATTGGTGCAAATATGAATATACTGAATCAAATACTTCTATTTAAATATGCAAAAAAGTCTCAAAATTATTTCTCAAACTCAGTTTCGCATTTGTTTAAGATATTTAAATGTCTAGTTTATATTTCCCCTGCTAAAGGACTCCATTGCAACTCCATATAATGCACAAAAAAAAGAATGAAACATATAAAGACAAATTATCTCACATTGATTATGCACACAAATGGCATGATAAAGTTGATATTTATAAAATAGAGAAAATTAAGATGAGGTTTTTGAATGCTTACTTTTACATGATACAAAAATAAATCTATGTTTTAATCTTGGTCAACGTGCCAATTAAAGAATGTGTCCATGTCCAATTCATTCTGCAAACAACTTGAAAATGCACTTATTGCTGTTTTCTTTTACAAAAGAGTTTGTTGCAACAAAACCAATTTTGATGTTGGTGATGAAGTTAAAGTTTCTTAATCTATAAGTTTCAAAAGATTTACACTCAATACTTGCAATCTTTTCACTAAATAATAAACATTAACAGCGAGATACTACATAATAGGCTCAGCAAAGCAGCAATATTGTTCCCCCTCATCAAAATTGTTATTGCAATTTGATGCTATGAAATTAATATATCACATAAAAATATACAAAATCATCTTTGACATTAACATTGTCATAAAAATGCACATGAATGCATAAATGTTTCCAGGAAATTGTTCTTCTGAGCCCAAACTAATAAAGATAGAGAAGTATATGTAGCAACTTTGAAAGTGGTAGTTTTATCCGTGGTAGAAATAAGGTAACTATATCAATCAAAAAAGTTTTAATATTAGCTTCAGTGAAAATAGTTTTATTTACTCCCTGGGGATACCTGTACACTGTAGAAATATGCTAAGATGTTGTGAAAGGATCGCAGTCACATCAAAGATACGCTCTTCGGCCTGGTCTGCCTGAGTACCTCAACAAAATAGACACACACATGCACACACACAAGAGCAGAGGAGTGAGCAACCGTACGCAAAGTGGCACATACACGTATTAGTGTGTCTGTGTGCACACATGTAAATGTGGGTTCATGTATATTACTAAAATCAAGTGATTTTTTTTAAAATATATTTTCTAACACCCTTCTGTTGTAGATTGCTATAATTTTCAAATGTGTTTTTTAAGGATTACTGAACTAGTCCTATAAACACTGGAAAAGACTTGTAGCCTGAGTCAAATGAGCACAATAATGGGAAATCAACACAAATGCAGATACCTCAGACGCACCACTAGAAGTATTATCTCCCTATTAGTAGTTTTGTATACGAAGGCCATCCTTCAAGCAGAGACTTCTCTGGCTCCACCATCAAAGCCACAAATGTTTGGTGGCCAATCCACTTTATATGATGAAAGATGATCTTATCCATTTAGAGAGGTAAATTCACCACTTTTGACATCAAAGTTGTGTCATGAAAGATGCTGTCAGATTTTCAGTTGAAGGTAAGTGTCCATGACATTCTAGGAGATATCCACTATCAGTTTGGGAAGGGTAGATATATCGGCGCTGACAATTTACTTGCACTTCGAATGTACAATCCCACACATAGGGGCAGATTTATGACTTTGTTGCACAGAGCAGCAAATCACCTTGCTGCGTTGCGCAGCATCACTGGGATAAGGCAGGAATGTGCTGTATTTATCCGAATACAGAGCATTCCTGTTCATTCCCCAATGCTAGTGCACACTGGGCTGCCTAGTGCCAATGCAGCACCCTTGTACCATGGTGCAAGAGTGCCTCTGTTGCATGCAGGAATGTTTTTGTGCAAGAAGGGGCACCTTCCTGTACAAAAACAATCCCCAAAGGCATATACATAATGCAGCACACATAGAAAGAGGACGTAACAAGGAAAAATGAAGATGTTTCTCCTAGTTACGCCTCTCGTGGGAAGGCATAGTATTTTAGGGCCAGATGTATCAAACATTGTTGCGATTGCAAAAATGCATTTTGGCATGTATCAAGTCCAATTTGCGATTTGGTAACTTATTACCAAATCTTTAATTGGTTTTGCGACTACATACTGATTCGGTATTAGGAAGGAGCATGTCAAGGGCATCCTTTCCTAATACTGAATTGCAGAGGTATGTATGATTGTTTTGTACCCGTGAATGCGGTCGCAAAACAATCGCAGTGAACACCAATTTCAAATTGTTGCTAACCCATTCGCAAAAGGGAAGGGGACCACAAGGGACCCCTTCCCCTTTGTGAATGCATGCAAAAAAAATTTTTAAGAGCAGGCAGTGGTCGCACCGACTACTGCCTACTCTTAAAAAATGAAAAGAAAACTTTAGATTTTTCTTTTTTTCACGCATCTTGTTTTCCTTTAGGGTAAATAGGCTGCATTTAAATAAAAAAATGATTTATTTAAAGGCAATCACAGACATGGTGGTCTGCTGAGCCCAGCAGGCCACCATCCCTGTGATTGTAGCCATTCGCAATGGATGGCAAATTGCGACCTACCTCATGAACATTAATGAGATACGTCCGTTTGCGAGCCCTGGCGAATCGCTATATGAAACTCCTGGAGTATCATACATTCCAATTGTGATTACTTAATTGCGATTCTCAAAAAATTGCAATTTGGTAATCGCTATTGAAAATCATGATACATCTGGCCCTTGGACCATTCCTAAGTTTACCAGTTCTGGTTAATCTGGGAATGCGTCAAAATCTATGGGAGTTGCACGGGAAGAACCACGCTATGCCCATGGAACGTCTTCTCAGGGCAGAATAATGCAACACAGCAATTTGTCCTGCAATTCATTACTCCAGATTTATGAAGCCTCTAGGGCCACGAAATATGGCCTTGCTTGACTTCATAAATCACACTTGGGGTTTGAGTCAAGCATGTACCATGTTGTGTCATGCAAGCGCGATACAGACCGCCTTATAAATATGCCCCTTAGGGGTGGAAATTCTACTCACGCACATTCCGATTTTCCAGCAAAAGCTTCCCACCAAAGTGAATTCTCTGATAGAGGCAGCCCGCTTTGGTGGAGAATCCACAGCTACAACCATGTAGAACTTTAAGTATAGCAGATTGACCACCACCTTTGTAAAACAGGAACTAACTCGTGCAGAAAATGGATGTGAATTCTGCTGCCCAAGATATGAACCTTCTCCCAATTTGTGTTTCTCTCTGACCATTCTAGTACAGAAAACAGACACATTTTTCCTGTTTTACCAATAGGATGAGCAGTTCCCCTCATTACTACACCTTATTCTCAGTTGCTCCAATCTAGTGCAAAAATGGATTATATTGAAGAATCACTGTTTTTTGGGAAATTGAGTTTCTTTCACCATTATGAGCGATCATGGCAATTTTCAAATGGCGGCTATTAAACAACAGCTTTGTGGTGGCTCGCTCCATTAGTGTCTACAATTACTGTCATTGTCGTTGGTAGCAAAAATGCCAATACTGCAGGAGATTCATCAGCCATCTCATGAAGTCCTAAGTTAATTATCTTCATTGTTGCCTCAGCAAAGAATTAGACGCATGTAATACAACCTGAATTATTAGTATTCTTAGCTGAAATACAATCCGATATACATGCATCCAACCATTGTAAACAAAGAGGGAATACCTTGTATTGAATTGAAACATAGTTTATTTAGAACATATCAGCAGTTAATATTATACTACTGTAAATGAGCATAGTGAGTTACTTTGGTGCACGCAGGTCTTTTTTGAAACGCACTAACCACAAATGAACCCTGAGTGGCAGCACATTACGTGTGCCAAATAAAATTGCTACACATTTGTCATTCATATTCAATAGCAAGCTTTTGAAATTGAAAAGGACGTTCTTTCCTTTTAATGGTGTAACCTGAAACTGTCCAAAGCAGGAACTTTGTGTTAAACATGCCTGGGTTCTTGTAGTCTCACTCACGGCCTTCCCACTGTTGCTGTAATGTACAGGGCAGTCTACTACTTTTCTATTACAGCTCATTTTAAGTGAGGCCAAGATGTAAAAGATAGAAGTTTGCTTTCCTGAGAAGGCTTCCCAAATCAGAACATATAACTCTTGAAGACATATTCCCAAAAGGAATACGTGCAACTTACTTTTAAAACTTGGGCCCATATTTATACTTTTATATCGTTGCATTTGTGTCGTTTTTTTACGCAAAATCAGCGCAAACCTACAAAATACAATTGGGGCATATTTATACTCTGTCTGCGCAAACCTTGCCCCATATTTAAACTTTGACGCTCGAGCCCGCGGACGTCAAAATCCCGCCATGTGCGTAATTTTTTGGATGCGGCAACCCGCCTTGCGTTAATCATATGCAAGGTAGGCGTTCCAGTCCCAAAAATGCCTTAAACGGGCGTGCGCCGTATTTATGCTTTTGGCCAAAAATGCCGCACGGCCGGGAGGCGGAGTCAGAAACTGACACACAGCCCGATTTGCATAAAAAATTAACGCCTGGGTCAGGGCAGGTGTTAAAATGGGGCAAACACACCTGTATTTAATCAGAACACACAGAAGCAACAGCAGAGCAGCAGAGCAGCAAAAGGGAGACATGGAGGTGCTTCTCATCCAGCGTGCACACAGACGCAGAGCCCAGCAACAACAACAGCAGCTACCACAACACCAGCAGGGACCTCAAAGGCAGCGCAGAAGGCAGGAGAGGATATTCTGCACCAGAACAACCCTTCATGGCCTCTAGGAACATGACATCATCCAGAGGTACAGGTTGAAATCGCAAGCCATTCAGCAGCTGCTGCGCAACATAGAGCCACAGTTGGCACCCCCGTTGCTGACACCCCGCACCATCCCAACAGAAACCAAGCTGCTTGCTGTACTTCACATGCTGGCAAGTGGCTCTTTTCAAACAACTGTTGCCCTGGTTCCCGGAATATCACAGCCATCATTCTCTGCCTTTTTGCCCAAAGTACTGGATGCCATCATTGGACTCACACCCCGCCACATCTGCTTCCCTAACACACTGCAGAAGCAGCAGGAAACAAAACAGGGGTTTTACCTCATTAGTGGCTTCCCACATGTCCTTGGTGCAATCGACTGCACACATGTACGCCTTGTGCCACCTGCTGCAACTGAACACCTCTACCGCAGCAAGAAGCACACACATTCCATCAATGTGCAGGCCATTGTCGATCACCAGGGATTGATCACCAACATCGTGGCAAAATATCCTGGGAGTGTCCATGACTCATTCATCTTCCATCACTCTACCATCAATCAACACTTCCAGGATGGACAATATGGCAAGGGACTACTTGTTAGTAAGTACAAAAACCTGCTTATATACACACTGCACAGCATCCCTCTAGGACATACAACACATACACCACAACAGCAACATGTCGACAAACACACTGAGGTCGTGACATTGTTAGACATGTTTCACAGGTCAGCATTGAACCTGTCACACATCTGAAATTAGTGTACAGTCTAATGTTAAGGCATCAATGATCACAATGTTTGGAGGGGTTTGCCTATTTGTCACCTTGCAAAATGTAAGCGTCTCAATTATGTTTAAATTAATCCATTGCATAAGTCTAAAGGTATGGGATGTCCAGGGTACATAAATGTGAATGTGTTAACAACACTGTAAGGAAATGCCTCCTTGGCATGGTTACCCCCTGACTTTTTGCCTTTGCTGATGCTATGTTTTGAATTGAAAGTGTGCTGAGGCCTGCTAACCAGGCCCCAGCACCAGTCTTCTTTCCTTAACCTGTACTTTTGATTCCACAATTGGCACACCCTGGCATCCAGGTAAGTCCCTTGTAACTGGTACCCCTGGTACCAAGGGCCCTGATGCCAGGGAAGGTCTCTAAGGGCTGCAGCATATCTTATGCCACCCTAGGGACCCCTCACTCAGCACAGACACACTGCTTGCCAGCTTGTGTGTGCTGGTGAGAACAAAACGAGTAAGTCGACATGGCACTCCCCTCAGGGTGCCATGCCAACCTCACACTGCCTATGCAGTATAGATAAGTCACCCCTCTAGTAGGCCTTACAGCCCTAAGGCAGGGTGCACTATACCATAGGTGAGGGCACCAGTGCATGAGCACTGTGCCCCTACAGTGTCTAAGCCAAACCTTAGACATTGTAAGTGCAGGGTAGCCATAAGAGTATATGGTCTGGGAGTCTGTCAAACACGGACTCCACAGCACCATAATGGCTACACTGAAAACTGGGAAGTTTGGTATCAAACTTCTCAGCACAATAAATGCACACTGATGCCAGTGTACACTTTATTGTAAAATACACCCCAGAGGGCACCTTAGAGGTGCCCCCTGAAACCTAATCCAACTACCCGTGTAGGCTGACTGGTTCTAGCAGCCTGCCACACTCGAGACATGTTGCTGGCCACATGGGGAGAGTGCCTTTGTCACTCTGTGGCCTGTAACAAAGCCTGCACTGGGTGGAGATGCTATCACCTCCCCCAGGCAGGAGCTGTAACACCTGGCGGTGAGCCTCAAAGGCTTACCCCCTTTGTTCCAGCACCACAGGGCACTCCAGCTAGTGGAGTTGCCCGCCCCCTCCGGTCACGGCCCCACTTTTGGCGGCAAGGCCGGAGGAGATAATGAGAATAACAAGGAGGAGTCACCGGCCAGTCAGGACAGCCCCTAAGGTGTCCTGAGCTGAGGTGACTCTAACTTTTAGAAATCCTCCATCTTGCAGATGGAGGATTCCCCCAATAGGGATAGGAATGTGACCCCCTCCCCTTGGGAGGAGGCACAAAGAGGGTGTACCCACCCTCAGGGCTAGTAGCCATTGGCTACTAACCCCCCAGACCTAAACACGCTCTTAAATTTAGTATTTAAGGGCTCCCCTGAACCTAAGAATTTAGATTCCTGCAACTTACAAGAAGAAGAGGACTGCTGAGCTGAAAACCCCTGCAGAAGAAGAAAGAAGACACCAACTGCTTTGGCCCCAGTCCTACCGGCCTGTCTCCTGCCTTCCAAAGAAACCTGCTCCAGCGACGCTTTCCCCAGGACCAGCGACCTCTGAATCCTCAGAGGACTGCCCTGCTTCAAGAAAGACTAGAAACTCCCGAGGACAGCGGCCCTGTTCCAAAAAGACTGCAACTTTGTTACAGAGGAGCAGATTTAAAGACCCCTGCAATCCCCGCAAGAAGCGTGAGACTTGCAACACTGCACCCGGCGACCCCGACTCGACTGGTGGAGAACCAACACCTCAGGGAGGACCCTCCGGCGACTCCGAGACTGTGAGTAACCAAAGTTGTCCCCGCTGGGCCCCCACAGCGACGCCTGCAGAGGGAATCCCCAGGCTCCCACTGAGCACGACTGCCTGACTCTAAAATCCCGACGGCTGGAAAAGACCCTGCACCCGCAGCCCCCAGCACCTGAAGGATCGGAACTTCAGTGCAGAAGTGACCCCCAGGAGGCCCTCTCCCTTGCCCAGGTGGTGGCTACCCCGAGGAGCCCCCCCCTCGCCTGCCTGCATCGCTGAAGAGACCCCTTGGTCTCCCATTGATTTACATTGGAAACCCAATGCTTGTTTCTACACTGCACCCGGCCGCCCCAGTGCCGCTGAGGGTGTACTTTTTGTGTGAACTTGTGTCCCCCCCGGTGCCCTACAAAACCCCCCTGGTCTGCCCTCCAAAGACGCGGGTACTTACCTGCTGGTAGACTGGAACCGGGGCACCCCCTTCTCTCCATTGAAGCCCATGTGTTTTGGGCACCACTTTGAACTCTGCACCTGACCGGCCCTAAGCTGCTGGTGTGGTGACTTTGGGGTTGCTCTGAACCCCCAACGGTGGGCTACCTTGGACCCCAATCTTAACCCCGTAGGTGGTTTACTTACCTGCAAAAACTAACATTACTTTACCTCCCCCAGGAACTGTGAAAATTGCACTGTGTCCACTTTTAAAACAGCTCATTGTGTTTTATGTAAAAAGTATATATGCTATTGTGATTATTCAAAGTTCCTAAAGTACTTACCTGCAATACCTCTCAAATGAGATATTACATGTAGAATTTGAACCTGTGGTTCTCAAAATAAACTAAGAAAAGATATTTTTCTATAACAAAACCTATTGGCCTGGATTTGTCTCTGAGTGTGTGTTCCTCATTTATTGCCTGAGTGTATGTACAACAAATGCTTAACACTACTCCTTTGATAAGCCTACTGCTCGACCACACTACCACAAAATAGAGCATTAGTATTATCTCTTTTTGCCACTATCTTACCTCTAAGGGGAACCCTTGGACTCTGTGCATACTATTCCTTACTTTGAAATAGTACATACAGAGCCAACTTCCTACATTGGTGGATCAGCGGTGGGGTACAAGACTTTGCATTTGCTGGACTACTCAGCCAATACCTGATCACACGACAAATTCCAAAAATTGTCATTAGAAATTGATTTTTGCAATTTGAACTATTTTTCTAAATTCTTAAAAGTCCTGCTAGGGCCTTGTGTTAGTCCCTGTTTAGCATTTCCTTTTAGAGTTTAAAAGTTTTGTGAAAGTTTGAATTAGTACCTAGAACTAGTTTTAGATTCTTAAAAAGTATTCCAACTTTTAGAAGCATAATGTCTAGTACAGAGATGAATGTGGTGGAACTCGACACCACCCCTTACCTCCATCTTAAGATGAGGGAGCTAAGGTCACTCTGTAAAATAAAGAAAATAACAATGGGCCCCAGACCTTCCAAACTACAGCTCCAGGAGCTTTTGGCAGAGTTTGAAAAGGCCAACCCCTCTGAGGATGGCAACACAGAGGATGAAGATAGTGACTTGGAGGAAATTTCCCCCCTACCAGTCCTAACTAGGGAGAACAGGGCCCCTCAAGCCCTGTCTCCAAATATAGTAGTCAGAGATGCTGCTTCCCTCACAGGAGGGACCAACATCTCTGAAATTACTGAGGATAACTCCAGTGAAGAGGTCATCCAGATAGCCAGGATGGCCAAAAGATTGGCTTTGGAAAGACAGATCCTAGCCATAGAAAGGGAAAGACAAGAGATGGGCCTAGGACCCATCAATGGTGGCAGCAACTTAAATAGGGTCAGAGATTCTCCTGACATGTTGAAAATCCCTAAAGGGATTGTAACTAAATATGAAGATGGTGATGACATCACCAAATGGTTCTCAGCTTTTGAGAGGGCTTGTGTAACCAGAAAAGTGAACAAATCTCACTGGGGTGCTCTCCTTTGGGAAATGTTCACAGGAAAGTGTAGGGATAGACTCCTCACACTCTCTGGAAAAGATGCAGAATCTTATGACCTCATGAAGGGTACCCTGATTGAGGGCTTTGGATTCTCCACTGAGGAGTATAGGATTAGATTCAGGGGGGCTCAAAAATCCTCGAGCCAGACCTGGGTTGACTTTGTAGACTACTCAGTAAAAACACTAGATGGTTTGGATTCAAGGCAGTGGTGTAAGTAATTATGATGGGCTGTACAATTTATTTGTGAAGGAACACCTATTAAGTAATTGTTTCAATGATAAACTGCATCAGCATCTGGTAGACCTAGGACCAATTTCTCCCCAAGAATTGGGAAAGAAGGCGGACCATTGGGTCAAGACTAGGGTGTCCAAGACTTCCACAGGGGGTGACCAAAAGAAAGGGGTCACAAAACCTCCCCAGGGGAAGGGTGGTGAGACAGCCAAAAATAAAAATAGTAAAGAGTCTTCTACAGGCCCCCAAAAACCTGCACAGGAGGGTGGGCCCAGAGCCTCTTCACAAAACAATTTTGGGTACAAGGGTAAAAACTTTGATCCCAAAAAGGCCTGGTGTCGTAGCTGTAATCAGCCTGGACACCAAACTGGAGACAAGGCCTGTCCCAAGAAAACAACCACTTCTAACTCCACTCCAGCTAACACTGGAATGGCTAGTCTCCAAGTGGGATCAACAGTGTGCCCAGAGCAAATCAGGTGTCACACTGAAGCTACATTAGTCTCTGAGGGTGGGGTGGATTTAGCCACACTGGCTGCCTGGCCTCCTAACATGCAAAAATACAGGCAGCAGCTCTTAATTAATGGGACAAGTGTAGAAGGCCTGAGGGATACAGGTGCCAGTTTCACCATGGTGACAGAGAAACTGGTTTCCCCTGGTCAATACCTGACTGGACAAACTTATCCAGTCACCAACGCTGACAATCAGACTAAAGTACATCCCATGGCTATGGTAACTTTAGAGTGGGGAGGGGTCAATGGCCTGAAACAGGTGGTGGTCTCCTCAAATATCCCAGTAGACTGTTTGCTTGGAAATGATCTGGAGTTCTCAGCATGGGCTGAGGTAGAACTGAAAACCCATGCAGCCATGCTGGGTATCCCTGAACTGGTGTGTGTCAAGACAAGGGCACAGTGCAAGGCACAGGGTGAAAAAGTAGAGCTGGAGTCTGGAAAAAGGGCCCAGCCTACCAAGAGAAAAGGAAAGTCAGCTGGGAAACCAGCTGCAACACAACAACAAAAAGAGAACCTCTCTTCTCAGGAAGATGTTCTGCCCTCTGAGGGAACTGAGCCTATGGAGTTGGAACCTTATCAGGTTGAGCTCTTAGGCCCAGGGGGACCCTCAAGGGAGCAGTTGTGTAAGGGGCAAGAAACCTGTCCCTCTCTTGAAGGCCTTAGGCAGCAAGCTGCTGAAGAGTCCAATGGCAAGAAAACTGGAACACATAGGGTCTATTGGGAAGATGGACTCCTGTACACTGAGGCAAGAGATCCCAAACCTGGTGCCACTAGGAGAGTGGTAGTGCCTCAGGAGTTCAGAGAGTTTATTTTGACCTTAGCCCATGATATTCCCTTGCTGGGCATTTGGGACAAACCAAGACGTGGGAGAGGTTAGTCAACCACTTCTACTGGCCCAACATGTCCCAGAAAGTTAAGGAGTTTTGTGTCTCCTGTACCACCTGTCAAGCCAGTGGTAAGACAGGTGGACATCCAAAGGCCCCCCTCATTCCACTTCCAGTGGTGGGAGTCCCCTTTGAAAGAGTGGGTGTGGACATAGTGGGTCCACTTGAACCTCCCACAGCCTCAGGAAATATGTACATCCTAGTAGTAGTGGATCATGCTACTAGGTATCCTGAAGCTATTCCCCTTAGGTCGACTACTGCCCCTGCAGTAGCCAAGGCCCTCATTGGTATCTTTACCAGAGTGGGCTTCCCTAAGGAGGTGGTGTCTGACAGAGGTACCAACTTCATGTCAGCATACCTGAAACACATGTGGAATGAGTGTGGAGTGACTTATAAGTTCACTACACCATATCATCCACAAATTAATGGCCTTGTTGAGAGATTCAACAAGACATTAAAGGGCATGATTATGGGGCTCCCAGAAAAACTCAAAAGGAGATGGGATGTCCTCTTGCCATGTCTGCTCTTCGCTTACAGAGAGGTGCCTCAGAAGGGAGTAGGATTCTCACCCTTTGAACTTCTGTTTGGCCACCCTGTAAGGGGACCACTAGCTCTTGTGAAAGAAGGCTGGGAGAGACCTCTTCATGAGCCTAAACAAGACATAGTGGACTATGTGCTTGGCCTTCGCTCAAGGATGGCAGAGTACATGGAAAAGGCAAGTAAAAACCTTGAGGCCAGCCAACAGCTCCAGAAGTTTTGGTATGACCAAAAGGCTGCACTGGTTGAATTCCAACCAGGGCAGAAAGTCTGGGTTTTGGAGCCTGTGGCTCCCAGGGCACTTCAGGACAAATGGAGTGGCCCTTACCCAGTGCTAGAGAGGAAGAGTCAGGTAACCTACCTGGTGGACCTGGGCACAAGCAGGAGCCCCAAGAGGGTGATCCATGTGAACCGCCTTAAGCTCTTCCATGACAGGGCTGATGTAAATCTGTTAATGGTAACAGATGAGGATCAGGAAGCCGAGAGTGAGCCTCTCCCTGATCATTTGTCATCAAACCCTAATGATGGCTCAGTAGATGGAGTGATCTATTCAGACACCTTCTCTGGCCAACAGCAATAGTGCAGCTTATCTTGACGATATTGCTGTCTTTAGCTCCAACTGGCAGGATCACCTGGTCCACCTGAAGAAGGTTTTGAAGGCTCTGCAATCTGCAGGCCTCTCTATCAAGGCATCCAAATGCCAGATAGGGCAGGGAACTGTGGTTTACTTGGGACACCTTGTAGGTGGAGGCCAAGTTCAGCCACTCCAGCCCAAGATCCAGACTATTCTGGACTGGGCAGCTCCAAAAACCCAGACTCAAGTCAGGGCATTCCTTGGCTTGACTGGGTACTATAGGAGGTTTGTGAAGGGATATGGATCCATTGTGACAGCCCTCACAGAACTCACCTCCAAGAAAATGCCCAAGAAAGTAAACTGGACTGTAGAATGCCAACAGGCCTTTGACACCCTGAAACAAGCAATGTGCACAGCACCAGTTCTAAAAGCTCCAGATTACTCCAAGCAGTTCATTGTGCAGACTGATGCCTCTGAACATGGGATAGGGGCAGTTTTGTCCCAAAGAAATGATGATGGCCTTGACCAGCCTGTTGCTTTCATTAGCAGGAGATTACTCCCCAGGGAGCAGCGTTGGAGTGCCATTGAGAGGGAGGCCTTTGCTGTGGTTTGGTCCCTGAAGAAGCTGAGACCATACCTCTTTGGTACTCACTTCCTAGTTCAGACTGACCACAGACCTCTCAGATGGCTGATGCAAATGAAAGGTGAAAATCCAAAACTGTTGAGGTGGTCCATCTTCCTACAGGGAATGGACTTTATAGTGGAACACAGACCTGGGACTGCCCATGCCAATGCAGATGGCCTTTCCAGGTTCTTCCACTTAGAAAATGAAGACTCTCTTGGGAAAGGTTTACCTTTGTCTTCACAGCTGTGAACATGACACCCATCCAGGTCTGTGAGTTCCAGAGGCGGGCTATGAAGTACCAGCATATCCTGCTGGTAGAGTCGGGGTTCAGACCGATGGCCCGAAGATACCGGAATGAACGCGCCTCCGGAGCATGGAGGGCTTTCCCACAGGGTGGCCTTACTTTGCCCACCACAGCCACCACCAGCTCAACCACCACTTCCACCCAGGTGGCACCACCCATAGCTGGGACTGTTGTCCCAACATCTGCAGTTGCTCCAGGCCCTAGCAGTGGAACACCTTCAGGGCAGCCCACAGGCATAGACTCTACACGCCCAGAGACATCCTCAGCTGGTACCCAGACTGCCCCAGCTGCTACAGTTGACCCTGCAGCTTTTCAGGCAATGGAAAGAAAAACTGGTCACCTGCAGCAGGATGTTTGCAATATGAACAGGCGTGTGCGGTCCATAAAGCGCACCCTCTGGAGGGCCAACCTCTGGACTTTTAAAAATGGACATGATTCCCTCCCCCCCTCTTCTTTCCTTGTTCTTATACTTAGTGTGCTTAGGGGGCTTAGTGTTAGGTTAGTATAGGCTGTTAGTTAAGTTAGTGTTAGTGGGTGAGGGGTCCTGATTATTTCTATTTTTTTCTTTTTGAGTGTGTGGGTGGGTGGGGGGCTATGTTGCGGTTCGTGTGTGTTTAAAAAAAAAAAATACAAAAATATATATATTTGTTTAGGATAGTATAGTATGTGTTTAGGTTAGTATCTGTTGTCCTCCATGTGTCCCGTCTCATAAGGGGGGTGAGAGGTTGATGTTTAGAACTTTTTGTTACATGTGATAAGTAAGTTTAGCTTAGGTTAGTTAGGGACAGTTGTGGGTAATGAGTAGTTAGGGTAGATTAGCGTAGGTAAGACTTTTCCCCGGGTTTCCTCTTCTATTATTACCGGTTAATAAATATATAGTGAACCCTTTACAGTATGTATTAAATGCTTGATGATCAGGGCCTTGGCATAAGTGTACATGAATTTTGTTCTATTCCATTTGTGTCCTATGCTACGAACAAATCCCAACTGAGCTGTAAGATTGGCAGCTACCCCAGAGCTACCGTGCAAAGATTCCACCATTCATTGCAACCACCAATCACAGTTAATATGGATCCCAACGTGTTTTTGTCAATAAGTATGTTTTCAAAGTCACAAACAGTGCTTCCAGATTTGGTATTGGGGGAACTGTTTTAGGTCTGACTGCAGTGTGATATTCAAGGACACCCTTATAAGGTGAGTGGTCGTAAGCACTCTTGTAGTATCGTCTTCATGACTCACAGACATCATTTGTGACACTGTTCAGCATGATTACTTTTTTGGATGGAAACTCAGACACCTTCATTCATGCAGTTTTTGTAGTGTTTGCTTAGATTTGTGGGCACTGTTATATGTGTTAGTATTGCATGGTGACAACATTTAGCTGCCACTATTTGCTGACTTAGATATCCCTTGAGGAAGCATTATTCTGTCCAACACAACATGATGGTGTATGTTTTCTCACTTCATCAGATATTACCCTCAGGAAGGGCAGAGTATGATGCAATCCTGGCCACTGTGCAAAGTTATCTGACTACATAATTTCAGGACAGTTGTATTGACAAGCTACGCAATTTGACAGGAGGCACATTTCATTGACCTCCTGCACAGTTGATGTGTCACATTACACAGAGACAAAGTGGTTGTGTAAGTGCTATTTATTGAAAAGTGCTGTAGTGCTATATGTACATTGTCCATGATTGTAAGTCCATTATAGTGACATCTTCCATTGTGATCCTACACAAGTGCTAAATGAACATGCTTTTGACATGCTGGGGTGATGTGTCAGACAGTGCAGATGGACAGGATTTGCCAATGAGTAAGTGAGAGACAATCACTGGGCAGGATGACAAGATTAACAGTGGTTTGCCGAACAGTCATTGAGTACAGTTGTTGTAAGACTGGCATGTTACAAAGCGCTGGACCTTGGTAATAGTTAGCCATGTGACAGGGACTAGTGCTTCCGGGTACTTTTCCATGTGAAGGTGGTCTGTTCCATGTCTTCTTCTTCTGATGTGTGTGTTGCCTCCTCTGTTCTTAGTGGTGGTGGTTGTGAAGGGGCAACACACACCTCAGTGTTAGAAGACATGGAGTCAGACATCCAGGTCGCTGCTACCTGTGAAGGTCTTAAGGGCAGTACTGCTGCAAGGAGGATCTGCTGATTCTTCAGAATAGCAACCACATCACGATGGTAGGCAGCCAGGTCGGCCCTGAGGGGTTCAATGTTGCATTCATGCACGCGTTGACAGGATTGCTGTTGTAGGTGTTGAGTCAACTGTATTACAGCTGTGCTGATTTCCTTCAGCCTTTTTTCTACTTCCTGCAAGATAGTTGTTCGCCCTTGCATTGCTGCTGCCTGTTCTTCAGTTTTCATCATGCACGAATGCACCCCCTCTAGGCTGGCTGCCATAGTTTGCATCCCCACCCACACTTCATTGGCCAGCTCCTGCTGTACTCCAACTATAGTTCTCTCAAAGCTGGTGCCTGTGTCGTCTGAGTCCTCAGCTGCTTTGGAGCTGGCAGGTCTTACAATTGGGGTGGTGGGTGGATCCTCTGCGATGGCTGCTTGTTCTGTGCTCCTTCTTGTGACTGAAGGTGGGGTCTGGAGGGTTCCAAGGACCTCTTGGATGGTCTGCTGGGGGATGTTTGTCAGCTCGTCATCCATGTCATCAGGGTATTCCTAGACAGGCATATCCGTAGGAGATCCATCGTCCTCTGCAATGAAATAGGTTACAATTAGTGTGTCTGTGTTGTGGCATTTGTGATGTGACATACTTGCCTTGAGATGAATTCACATTGTGATCTTGTTTCCTGTTCATTGCTCCAGTCTTTCAGATGGGCATTCTCCCAGGCCTATGGCCCACCTGCATGTCACATGTATTGTATTAAGTTATTAGACTTGTCAACATCATCTCCTCTAGTGTGGTTTTAGGCCAAATAATGAATTGCCACCTTCTTGTCCTACTCAAGCATCCGTCTACAACCATTCTCATGGTGATACCTTTCACTGGCTGTGGGTGTTCTGGTGGCACTAACAGCACACTTAACAATCTGGACCTGCCCCAGTCTCTGATCTTTCACATCCACTTATATGTAGTTGAAATGTAGCGTATCCTAGGCATAGCATTGTTATGGCACGATATGGATGTTAGCATTGGTAATGTGTAAAGCTGATGTTGGGGAATGTGTGGTACATTGGATTGCCCTGATAGTCGTAGCAGTGTCCTATTTCCTCCTCTGACTGTGCAGGTGTATATCAGTGACCAGTTACATGTGTCCTCCCCCTCAATGCTGTTGTCTGAGCAGTATGACATTTGGGATGTTGATGACATTGGCTGATGTTTGCGGCAACTATGGGCATTCACAATTGACAGGACTGGAACATTTGTCTTGTTTCAGGGGATTGCTGAAGTTGTCATCCTCAACCCTCTAATTTTGGTGTGTATGATCCATGGGGACGTTACTGCCATTGGCTGCTTGACCAGCACACAGAGCGGAGGTGGTAGTGGCAATTATTGTCACTGTTACATTCCAGTTGTCGGTATGACTAGAGGTTGTTAATAGGGCCCTAGTTATTGTAGGGGGTATAGTGGCTGACGTGTGACGGGATGTCAGTTTGACGTTGTGCCCTTCCCTCCTGGTGTGGCTTTCCCTTTGCTCCATCGGTGGCATGGCAGCATGCCCCCATGGGACTGTTGTTGGTGTAGTGTAATGGTGTGCCCTAGCTTCTCTCTGTGCAGGCCATGCCCCCATGCCATACCCCTTTACCCATGCCACTCCATGTATATGATATCTTCCATGCATTTTGTGGTCCGTATCCCCCCTGGTTGCAGTTAACATTAGTGCATTTTAATTCCACATGCGACTTACCCTGCATGTGCATTGTCTCCTGGTAGTTTGCGCTGTCCTGTCATTGAATCCCTGTGACGATCTCCTCAGGGATGACAGCTGCGACCATCTCCTCCATGTGGTCCAGGGCTTCCTGGTGGTCTGGACTCCCACCTCCAGTCTGCAGTGCTGCCTTCCTGTTACTGGCCATTTTTTCCTTGGTCCTGCGCTTGCAGTCATGCCAGCGTTTCTTGCACTCGATGACTGTTCTGCGTACTTCTGCCACACTGTTAATCTTGTCAACAATTTGTTGCCATATTGCCTCTCTCCTACTGATTGGCAACATTGAGGTGACAAACAGTTGGTGCTGGTGTTCCGTCACCTCTTTAACCAGAATTTCCTGTTCCTCTGCACTGAAGCAACACTTTCTTTTCTTCTTAAAACTGTCCTGGGTCTTGTGTGGGTCCTCCTGGCTGGTTCCTGGTCTGTTGTCATCTTCCTAGGGGCTGTACAGGCATCTGGGATCAATTATGGCTGTCCTCTGCTGAAATGGCTGTGTTTGCGGGGAATTTATGACGCTATTGCGTAAAAAAACTCCGCATATCCGGTTTGCGGTGTCGTAAATCGACCCACAGTAATTTCCGCCGCGTTAATGCCATTTTGCTTGACAACTTGATGCTGCGGTGTGCGTAAAAAAAAATGACTTACACCTGTGGTTTGCGCCGCCGGGCATCAAAGTATAAATTTGACGCCCGCATGGCACACAGAAATGGCGTTAGCAGGTGGTAAAATATTTGACACAAAACTGCGCCGGCGCAGTTTTGCTTCAAAAAGTATAAATATGGGCCAATTGTATTTTGTAAGTTTGCGCTGCTTTTGCGTAAAAAAATGACTCAAATGCGGCACTAAAAAAAGTATAAATATGGGCCTTAGTTGTTTTTGTGAGGCAGGAGATGAATTTTATTTTACTACAAATACAATAATGGATTATAAAAGACTAATTCTCGGGTACGGAATTCGGGAGCAAGGCATTCCTTTGTAGAAATATGCATGTTTTCAGGAGGCATGTTTTTTGTTCAATTTATTTATGCGAGGAGCATTAAAGTGGATTAAAATGTTGGAATGGAATGACAGGTCGCGTTTTTCTGTTCTTACTGACTATACAAGACAGAAGAACTACAAGCAATAAACATTTGACACGGTCACCATATTAGTATGACATGGTGGAAGAACTTGGGAACATTATTGTCCGAGCATTATCCTCGCTTTTTCTACTCAAAGTATTCATCTACTTATTTGGGGTGTGATCTTAAATCATCTGTATAAAGTATAATATTTACATGGCAATGTAGTATAATATGGCGAAAACTCCTAGCTATCTTCAAAACTACCACTGGGTTGGCCAAACAAAGTGATGTATGAATGCACTCCCTTTTTAGCTCTTCTCATATTTTTATCAATTACAAATACAGGCAGTCACAAATCAGCTAGACTACCATACATGTCAATCAATCAATCAATAATGAATTTGTAAAGCTCACTACTCACCCGTGAGGGTCTCAAGCTGCTGAGGAGGGGAGGAGGAGAAGACTGCTCGAACAGCCAGGTCTTGAGAAGTTTCCTGAAGGTAAGGAGGCCTTTGGTCTGGTGCAGCTGGGTGGGAAGAGTGTTCCACTTTTTGGCGGCAAGGTGCGAGAATGATCTACCGCCGGTTGTAGTTCTGTGGACGCGTGGGACAGTTGCAAGGGCGGCAGAGCGGAGATGCCGGGTCGGGGTGTAGAAGGAGAGTCGTCTGTTGAGGTATTCTGGTCCGGTGTTGTGCAGTGCTTTGTGAGCGTGGGTGAGGAGTTTGAAGTCGATTCTGTTTTGGACTGGGAGCCAGTGCAGGCTTTTCAGATGGTCTGTGATGTGGCAGTGGAGAGGGATGTCCAGGATGAGGCATGCGGAGGAGTTCTGGATGCGTTGCAGCCTCTTCTGGAGTTTGGCCATGGTTCCTCCATAGATGGCATTGCCGTAGTCCAGCTTGCTGCTTACGAGGGCTTGGGTGACTGTTCTTCTGGTTTCAGTGGGTATCCATTTGTAGATGCCATGTGTGATACTCAATGTATCCAGCCTAAGAGACTGGTAGACTAGTACAACTCATGATTTAATTTTATTTTCCACAGAAGTGAGTTAACAACATTGATAAAGGTTGTGCATAAGTAAACTAGACAGGAATGAAGCTGACCATTGCATAAAACATATCACACAAAATCTTAAAGTGAAAATGCTTCATGGATCTCTTCCATTTTGCAGTGAAATCTTGTCTGTTCACAGAGGATGAACTGATTCTCTAACACCTGTGATACTAGCGCCCACATTTATACTTTTTTAGCACCGCAAAAGTGGCGCAAACTTGCAAAATACTATTGCATTTTGTAAGTTTGTGCCGCTATTGCGTCAAAAAATTACTCAATTGAGGCGCTAAAAAGTATAAATATGGGCCTAAGAGGGCTAAAAGCAAATATATGAATTCTTCACATCTGTGCCTCAGAGGTGGTAATCTGCTCTGTTTTTGAGCTGCAGTATTTTCATGCAACATTATTGCTATATGATCTTGTAGTGTTGTACTGTGGTTTTTGTGTTGAGCTCTGATTTGGCTGTTTCATTGTGATGTGTCCTGTTATGTTTTAATTGTGTTATGTTACTTTGTGTATCTTATTCTGTTATGTTCTATTGTTTGCTTTAGATATGTCAACAAACACTGCTACATTTCCAGCTAAAAGCAGGATATGCCTTGATATTTCTTGTGACACGTAAACATTTACCACTGTCTAAGGTGGCAAAATGGTGCTGCTCTAGTTCGTATATTACTTAAGATCCTGTAATTCCAAAACTGTGGCAGAGACTATTATTTTGCTATATTTTGTATGCGCTTAGTTTGCCTGTTTTCCCTGAATTTAGGAAACAATTAGTTTGAAGTGTTACTGATTTGGCATGCAGGAAAGTCCTCCTTTTTGCCCTGATCACCCCCAAACCTTTTTACTGATACTGGTGGACACTGACTGTTCCTGGGTACTGCTAAAATGCAATATGCAAATTAGGCCAATTATAATTGGCTGTAGCAACCTACCTATATGTCCCCAGTATATAACAGGGCATGTAGATTTAGGGACCCCAGCATAGATAGTGCACCCATATGTGCACTTCTGTGGTGCCCAGTGTCATTGTCGAGGCAGGTCGAGGCAGGTCTGCCTTCCTGGCTGCTTTTAAGTTAAAGTTAACCCCAAATTTGACTTTGTAATTAAAGTACTTCTAAAGTCGTAAGCTACCTTCTTTTTACATGTAAGTCAATAAGATAAGATATGCCCTATGTGCCTACATGGTTGGGTGCAGTGCACCTATAAACAGGGCCTTTATAAAATATGTTTTATAAACCCTGGTGAGGGAACAATAGTCACATTTGTTTGCCCTATTATAGTGAATGGGCTGCGTAGGAAAACATGGAGAGACTTTATTTTAAAATAATAAATTGTTATTTTCCATAGGAAGGAGGTATATATGACAATTTTAGTATCAAATTAAAAGTTATAATAAATCCAACAGCTTGCCACTGTTGAATTTAATATACCTTGTACCTGGAAAGGGTTTTAGAACGCTTGGTAAAAGTTACCAGCTTCAGTGCCCTTCTCTGATTGGTCATCCTCTGGCACCCTGGGCCAGGCTACCCTGATGAGGTGTGAAGTATCCTAGGCTGAAACAAAGGAAGCATCAGGTGGGAGGAGATCTGGCTCAGCAAATGGAAGAACAGGATGGGAGGAAGCAGCCAAACTGGAACTGGAATTTGGGACATCAACTGTGCCTCCCCCATTTCATGCAGCCCAGACAACCAGGTGCCCCCTGGTTAAATTAGGAGAGGGCTGAATATAATATATTAGTGGGAAACATAGCCACGCCAGTGTGTGGACTCAGCAAGATCTAAACTTTATGATTTCATTTTTGCCATCTTGGACTTTGGAGGAATGTTGCTCCTGGGACGGATTTTTGCCACAGTTCCCAGGAAGTGATCACTAAATAGGGTGGTGGCCTGTACGTGATTAGACAGGAGCCCCTCCCTGCACACCACTCCAGGAGTAAGGATAATGATGGCAGAGCTTCCCCACAGTTCAGTTCCCTGCTGGAACAAGACAAGAAGACAGAGGACTGCCCTGCTGGACCTCTGGCCTGCACCTGGACACTGAACTCAGAAGGACTGCAGCAGCTGCACACCTTGGGCTTCATCAAGAAAAGGACTTTGTCTAACTTCTACAACTTTAAGAAGGGACTCCCTGTAAGCTGTAGGTAGAAAACAGCTGACCAGTGTCCCCTGCATCAAGCCCTGTAAAAATAGACCTGCTGACCAGTTACCAGTGGTCATTTAAAATTCGAACCAGGTGCATTCTGGGAGATGGAGTCCTAACCCTCAAGGAGCAACTCAGAACTGCTGGAACTTTGGGGCGAGTTGTGGAAACCTAAAGGACCCTAAAATACTTCTGGAAGTACATCCTGAAGCAACTTTGGAAAAAAGCTCCAAAAGTAGACCGACCTGACATTGTGAGTCAAGCCGGCCAACATCGACTGTGACCCAGGTTGATTCCACTGAAAAGCTCTGGAGCCCCAGACTTCCAGGATTTCAGCGGGGGCTCATGGAAAGGTAATCCTATGATGTCACATCGAAATCAGCTTGCTGAAGAGGGTTGTCTGACCTTGTGGAAGAAGAACTCCAAAAAGTTTCTGTACCTGAAGGTAAAAGTTTGACCCAGGCTTCCCGCGCAGTGTATGCGAAGAGGGCTCCATCAAGGTTGCCTTAAACTTTCGACTTGGTCCCAGATGACACTTTCCATCCCCAAAAAGTTTCTAAATCCAAACATAGCACACTCGACCGAGGCCTCCTGTGACGTGTATCCAAAAAGGGCTCCAGCGAGGTCGGCCTCAACTTGTGACTATGTCCAAGTTGGTGAGAAATCTTCAAAAATTTGTCTAAGTGTGAAGGTAAAACTTTGACCGAGGCCTCCTGCTCAGTATAGTCGAGCAAGGCTCCATCACGGCCGGCTTCAACTTTTGACTTTGCCCCCGTCAAGTGTGACCAGATGTTCAGAGTGACACTTTTGATTTCTAGGATCTAGAAAACATTTAGGGGGTCATTCCGCATGACCGCCAGGGCCGGGGACCGCGGATGCACCGCCAACAGGCTGGCGGTGCATCCATGGGCATTCTGACCGTGGCAGTACAGCCAAAAACACCGAAAACAGAACGCATTCTACAGCACACATAGAAAGAGCAAAATGCCATTAATGATTGTTGAGGGGCCACCTTCCTGCACATAAACAATCATTAAGTAATGATGACTTGCTAATTTTATGTGTGCTGCATTTTGCAGCATACAAAGGACTAGCAAATCACTGTTATTGATTGTTTCTGTGCAGGAAGGGACATATTCCTGCACATAAACTCTAATTCCCTAATTGGGGCATGGCCTCACCATCAACCAGCATGGCAGCTCAGTCGTGAAGTTCCAGGGGACTCATCCATATATCCTGTAATTTCTGACAATATACCTGCTCTGCTGCCTAGGAAACACTGTGTGCTTATGCCCTACCATGCCTGGAACCAAATGCAGCCTCGCTTGCCCTGACAGCTAGATCTGGTGATCTGCGGTGCAGGGGGCTGGCTGGTGCAGCTTGACGCAGCCCTCTGAGGCCCGCAGAGACAGCGGCCACGGGTGAGCCTAGGGTGGGGTCGCGGTCGACCAGCGGTGCTGGCTGAGCCCCATTGTCCATCCTTACTTGGCCAGAGGCCTGGGCCTGCTTCCTTGGGGGCTTGGCTGAGCTCTTCAGACCTTCGCTTGTATTGCTTTTGGTTGCCAACCTGTGGGAGCCCTGGGGCTGTCTGGCAGTGCAGGCTCCTGAGGACTTCCATGGGAGGATGCCTCTATGGCTGCTGGCCCTGTGGCTTTGGGGCCGCTTACATCTGCTGGCCTACAGGCTGGTTGCCATGCTCTGTGGATGATTCTGGTACCCACCCCTGGCCTGCCACCCTGTGGTTGGGGTGTGGAGATTTGGGATTTCTGGGGCTTGGGCTTGTGGTGATGTACGTTTGTGCCACCTCGTGTTTTGGGCCAGGGGGCACCTGGGTCCCCGCTATTGGCGTACCAGAGATCCTGTTTTTTTTCCAGGTTGCCTGCCTAGAGGGTAAATTCTCCACCTTGCTCCCTCCTCTAGTGATCTTCAGTTATGCTGTGCCGGCGCTTATTACAGCTTGGTGGCATCTGGGGTACCTGCTTGTGCGCCATCCTTTGCCAACAGCTGTCTGGACACCTGCACTCACTCATCCTTGGGCATTCATTGACTATAGCGCCCCAGCTTTGCAGCTTCTAGGACACCCTCTTCCCTGCGTGTTGCACATCATAGTCTGTAACATAATTGGTGGCGTGAACACCTGCATCTATTTACACTATGCACCAGGGCATAGTACCTGGATTGCCACACTGCCCCACGGACTGTCCCTGATTTGATTCTGTACCTTCACATTTGGATCGCAAGATGGGTTGTGGTGACCCGAGACAGTGACAACTGTTGTTTGCCAATAGCAGAACTCCCAAGCAATCCATCATGGATGGGCATGGCTCTGATGACCCTCCGCCTAGCGATGCAGCAAACCCCCCATCAGATGGTACAGTGGCGATAATGCGGAACTCCATGATGGATTCCAATCTATAGACTCTTGCTTTGACTCCCTAATGGCGCAACTGGATCCTATGACAGAGAGCATTGACCTCTAGGCTACCAGAATGGATGGGGCAGAACATTGTATATCCGAGATTGAGGATCGATGTGCAGACACCCAAAAATGATTGGAGAGGATGGAACATCTCCTGAAAATTATATCATTATAGAATGAGGACCTAGAAGCACGGTAGCACCACAACATTATTCACATCATAGGAGTAGCAGAGTCCACAAATACCAGGCTCATGGACAGTTTTGTGGAAAAACGTATAGGGGGCTTATTTGGCTGAGACGCCTTTACAAATACTTTTGTTGTGGAGAGGGTGCACAGGTCGCTAGCTCTGTGCCTTGTCACTGGGGCTCTTCCATGGCCCATAATTGCTTGCTTCTTGAATATTCACGACTGAGACACCACTCTGTGCCTAGTCTGTGAGAAGGGTTTCTTACAGTATCAGGGCATCTCCATTTCTATCTACTCGGACTTCACACAGTTGGTACAAGTGTCACAGAGTAAATATGCAGACACTAAGGCACTGGTCCAAAAATGCAACATCAGGTACGTGATGTTATATCCAGCACAATTGTGCATAGAACTGGACGGTAAGCATCACACCTTTGCCACCCCTGCTGAGGCTGCATCCTTCTGCAAACAACGTCAACTAGGAGTGTCTGTACGATATCACCACAGCGCTGAAGGTTCCGCTTCTGTGTCTCCCTCATCATCTCCAATGCGCCACAGTATTTGAGGTGGTCCCTTGAAGTACATACTCTTGTACTGCTGGATGGCATCCTATTTTTCTGTCTTAAGTCTTGTGGAGCAAATAGCATATTGACAATCTTATATTTGTCTGCATAGTATCTGCCATCTCTAATACTTTTCAGATTCTGTCACTTTTCCCTTCCCAAGAATGTAGCCTCATCCCAGTGGCATATGCCAGAACGTTCCAATGGTTATTGGTTGTATTGTGTTTTGGAATTCACCGGGGGACTCTACCCCAATGTGGGAGGGGAGTTGGGTTAAGTTGTATTGGTTATTAAGCAACATGGAGGCAGTCACCCTTTCTATATTCTGGTTGTCCTGGTATTGCAACCCACTAGTCAGTCCATGTATTCCTACCTCGAAACTCCTCCACACGATACTGATGCGGATGTTTCTAAAAATTGCGTGCATGAATTGGAACATTAGGGGACTTAACAACCCGAAGAAAGGTAAGAAGGTTCTGTCTTACCTCAATGGAAACAATATAAAACTGGCATTCCTTCAAGAAACTCATCTATCACCTGTGCCGATCACTCCTACTCATGTACAATCTGCATATTAATCTATAAAAGTATCCCCTATGCATGCTATGCCATGGATTTGGACCCAGTGGGGCTGTATCTACTGCTTTGTGGCACGCTGGCAGATGCTACTGTTTTGCTGGCTAAGGTTTATGCTCCGAATGTTGACTCCCCATTATTTTTTGCTAATCCTCAAACCCAGATTAATTCCTTGGCTGTGGAGCATGTCTTATTAGGTGCTGGTTTCAATTCAACCCGTGATCCAATTCTAGACTCAACAGGAACTGGGGCGGTCACTGAACCTCATGCCTTATGCACATTCATGGACTTATTGGACTTGTTTCATCTTTCAGATGTTTGGAGCACCTGACATCCTGACGCGCCTGACTTTACTTTTTATTCTCTGCCACATAATGTCTAGCCACTGGTGTTTTCCTTTCTTCAGTCCTTCTGCGGCTTGCAGACATTTTCCATCTTCCCCACACCCTGTCGGACCACTCCCCTGTTATTGCCACCGACGTATCCCTTGCGCCACCGCAATGATTAGGACATGGCAATTTCTGCTAAATGCATTGCATGACGAAGTGTTTCATGCTGAACTAAGTGAAGCCATCATTGAATATTTTGCCCTGAATGATGGCTCTGCCCAACATCACTGTTATGGGAGGCATTTAATGGGTACATAACAGCTGAGATTCAGACAATTCCTACTTCTTGTTGGGTGCGGTCCAAGTTACTCCCGTACTTGGGATGTCCCTCTTTGTACTCCCCGCACCTCCCCTTGTCAGGCAATCCATGGATCCCACTCACCCTGGAACGAGCCACTCAGCGTACGTTAAATGCCCATCACCTCCATACCCTAGGAGACCTTTACAACAAGTGCTCCCTTAAATCAATTTCCACTCTACTTGAGGGCACGACACGTCATACCTGGATAGATTCATCCTCTACTCCCCACACAGCACATACATACCATTTTACCCACATATCCGGAGGAGCCAGCTGAATATTCTCCTCTCTCCCTGATTCTTGTAGCCCCCGATGGTACGCATCTGATTTCCCGGCTCTATAATACTTCTCTTCAATTGCAATATGTGAGACTGGAGAAGTCCAGAGCTGCTTGGGAGAATGACTTGGTTATCACTTTGTCTGATAAACAGTGATACTACTGTTGTGCCCAAACTAAACTTGTCTACAACAATCATCAGCATAAACTGTTGCATTACAAATTCTTACACTGCACATTTGTAACACTACAACTGTTGGTCAGGCTAGACCCCTCCCACGCACACAGTTGCCCAAAATGCTCTGCTGAGCATGCTGATTTTGCACATTTTGTCAGGAATTGCTGTCCGATCCATGCATACTGGGAATCCATCCATTCTACCATTGCACAGAAGATAGGGCATCCGCTTACCCAGATGCCACTACTGGCATTGCTGGGATTTGTAAAACCACTGCCTCAGCATATCTGATGCTTTGTTGCCCTGGCCCTACTTTTTGCGAAGTGCCAGATTGTACTTTATTGGGAAGGCAGTATTCTCCCTTGCCAGCCTGGCTTCACAACATGTCCTTTAGTGATACTACTAGAGAAATGTATGCAGGAGTGCAGCCACCATCTTCACAGCCTAAAGATATATGGCAGCCACTGCGAAAAACACGTTGTCACTTGCATGTATTCCTTTATGCAGGCCCCTAAACCCACAGCTCTCATGTAGCACTGGGTGATTGGCTCCCTTCACTTCTCTTAACTTCCTCTCGCTTCATTTGCTGTCTCTTTTTTTAATACAATGCTTCAATATTGAACCTCCTTCCACACATTCCTTCCCTTGCCCCTTTTTATGTATTCTTCCAGATGTGTTATTATTGCTAGTGACTTAACTCTTTTGGACTCAAACTAATATAATTAGCATAGCCTGACTTGCAGCCTATGTATTGTTTGCCATGGTTACTCTTGCTGTGTTGTATGGTAAAAAAACAAAACAAAAATAATGTTGAAAAAAAATACAATAATTCCCTGCAACTCTGGCACCTTTGCACTATGGTGCAAGGGTGCCTATGTTGGAGCTAGGCAACTAATTTAGCGCTGGCACAGGGGAGAACACAGTGATGTGCCATATTCTTGTAAATTAGTGCATCCCTGAGTTGTTGAAATGACGCAGCGCAACATCTAAATTGGTTGCGGCACAGATTTGTGTCATTTCCTAGTAAATGAGGCCCATAATTGTTTGTCGACTTTGTGGGCTTAGAACTGAATCCCCTCAGCATGTCTTATGTATTTGTCTGACACTCTTAGGTTTCAGAAAAAAGTATTTTTGACCTATTCAATAAGGCAAAATTAAAATCAACTGTGGAGGCTGTCAGATACTGTTTTAGTGTTAGGCAAGTTAGTGCAATAATAATGCTAATGAATTTTTTAGACCAGGCTTATAAAGCATTTAGAGCCAGATTTAAAGAAAAGTGTAGCAGTGAGGTGCTGCGTCAAAATTGGCAGTGCCATGCTGCATCACTTTAGAAATGCAGGGTATGCCGTATTTAAGGGAATACAGCGCACTCCTGCATTTCCCCCTGCGCTGGCACTAAATTTAGCTGCCAGTGCCAATGCAAGCGTCCTTGCACCATCGTGCGAGGGTGTCTGTGTTGAGGGGTGTGATTGTTTATATGCAGGAAGGTGTCCCTTCCTGCACATAAACAATCACTAAGGGGCATATTTATACTCCGTTTGCGCCGAATTTGCGCTGTTTTTTTCGACGCAAATTCGACGCAAAACGAACTCCATATTTATACTTTGACGTTAGACGTGTCTAGCGCCAAAGTTCATGGAGTTAGCGTCATTTTTTGGCGTGAACACCTTCCTTGCGTTAATGAGATGCAAGGTAGGCGTTCCCGTCTTAAAAAATGACTCCCAGGCATGTGCATGGTATTTATACTCCTGGGCAAAAATGACGCCCGGTAGTGGGCGGGGCAAAAAACTCCACATTTGCGCCTCTTTTTAACGCCTGGGTCAGGGCAGGCGTTAAGGGACCTGTGGGCTCAGAATGAGCCCAGAGGTGCCCTCCCCTGCCCCCAGGGACACCCCCTGCCACCCTTGCTAACCCCAGGAGGACACCCAAGGATGGAGGGACCCATCCCAGGGAAGAAAAGGTAAGTTGTGGTAAGTATTTATTTTTATTTTTTTTTGTGGCATAGGGGGGCCTGATTTGTGCCCCCCTACATGCCACTATGCCCAATGACCATGCCCAGGGGACAGAAGTCCCCTGGGCATGGCCATTGGGCAAGGGGGCATGACTCCTGTCTTTGCTAAGACAGGAGTCATGTTAATGGCGTCTGGGCGCCAAAAAAAATGTCGCAAATCGGGTTAAGACGATTTTTTTGCCTCAGCCTGACTTGCCCCATTTTTGGACGCCCAAACGCCATTTTTCCCTACGCCAGCGCTGCCTGGTGTACGTGTTTTTTTTTCACGCACACCAGGCAGTGCCGGTCGGCTAACGGCGGCTAACGGCATTCAATAAATACGGCGCCCGCATGGCGCTTCAGAATGGCGTTAGCCGGCGCTAATTTTTTTGGCGCAAAACTGCGTTAGCGCAGTTTTGCATCAAAAAGTATAAATTTGGCCCTAAGGGTACTTTGGCACTTCTGTGTGTGCTGCACAATGCAGCACACGCAGAATTGCCAAAACGTCATTTTCAAATGATTGTTTATGTGCAGAAAGGGACACCTTCCCACACATAAACAATCATTTCTGGCATTTCACTTTTTCTATGTGTGAAGCAGAGTGCTGCACGAATGGAAAAGGCACAAAATTAGGAGGAATAAAAGTATTCCTCCTCGTTGCGCCATGCTAACGCCACCCCTGGGGGTGGCGTTAGATTTTGTTGCTACCTCAGGTTTACAAGATTTCATAAATCTGAGGCAGTGTCAAAATGCAATGGGCGTTGTTGTGGCACGCCCACAGCAACACCCATTGCACGCCCCCCTCCATGCACAGTGCTGTGTGGGAAGGGGCCATATTTACAAAGTGCCGTTAAGCCACAAAAAGTGGCTTAATGCCACCTTGTAAATACGGCGCTGTGCTTAGCACCACAGGAGCTTCACTAAAAGTGATGCACCTGTGGTGCTAAGGGCCTATAAATACGTTAATATCTTGACTTGATTCTATCTGTAATTAGATTTAAGGAAGTTGATCTCAAATTACGTTTAAGCTCATTTTGTGTATTCGCACTATACTTTTGTGTTCATGAAAAATGATCTCCTATAGATTCTTAGGGGCATATTTATACTCCGTTTGTGCCGGAATTGCGTCGTTTTTTTTTACGCAATTCCGACGCAAAACTAACTCCATATTTATACTTTGGCGTTAGACGCGTCTAGCGCCAAAGTCCATGGAGTTTGCGTCATTTTTTAGCGTGGACACCTACTTTGCGTTAATGATATGCAAGGTAGGCGTTCACGTCTAAAAAATTGACTCCGATGCATGTGCGCCGTATTACACTTACACTTTACACGTATGAACAAAATTCAAGCCCGGGAGTGGGCGGGTCAAAAAAAATGACGTACGGCCGCTTTTGGGGCCGTTTTTTAGCGCCTGGAAAAGGCAGGCGTTAAGGGACCTGTGGGCTCTGAAGGAGCCCAGAGGTGCCCTCCCATGCCCCCTGTCACCCTTGCCCACCCCAGGAGGACACCCAAGGCTGGAGGGACCCATCCCAGGGACATTAAGGTAAGTTCAGGTAAGTCAATTTTTTTTTTTTTTTGTGGCATAGGGGGGCCTGATTTGTGCCCCCCTACATGCCACTATGCCCAATGACCATGCCCAGGGGACAGAAGTCCCCTGGGCATGGCCATTGGGCAAGGGGGCATGACTCCTGTCTTTGCTAAGACAGGAGTCATTTCTATGGGGGTTGGGAGTCGAAAAAAATGGCGCAAATCGGGTTGAGGCGAAAAATTTGCCTCAACCTGACTTGCCCCATTTTTTGACGCCCAAGCCCCATATCCCCCTACGCCGGCGCTGCCTTGTGTACGTAGTTTTTTTCCACGCACACCAGGCTGCGCCGGCGGCTAACGCCAGCTAACGTCATTGATTAAATACGGCGTCCGCATGGCGCTTCAGAATGGCGTTAGCCGGCGCTAATTATTTTGACGCAAAACTGCGTTAGCGCAGTTTTGCGTCAAAAAGTATAAATATGGCCCTTAGAATGCCAACCAGGATTGATTGTAGAGGCTGCTCAAGATTGTGATAATGTCAGGGACATCAGTGCAACAATAATGTCAACAATATTATCAGACTAGGTTCACACAGCTTTAGATCTGTAATCAAAATAAATTGTTTTTATATTTCAACTTGATTTTTTTGTTCTAAGTAAATTGCTTTAATGCATTGATCTGAAATCATATGTTGTTGCACATCTGTGCACTGTCCCAATATTTTGTATTAAAAAAATTAATTGCTAGTGATTCTCATAAAGTTAGATTTACTTATACGCTGCCTGATGCTCTGATAGTGTCAGGGACAACTGTGCAATAATAATGCCAATGAAATTCTGAGAGCAGGCTTATCAAGCATTTACTTTGTGATTTAAATATTTTGCCTTCTATTTTTATTTTCAATTGAACTCATCTCTATCCAGATCTAAGCTAACTGTTTTTATGTCTCGATTTCAAAATATTATGAGTGTAGAATTGTAATCAATCACCTGATACTTGTGTTTAGTGCAATGTTTTATACCTTTTATTGTAATCCTTTGATTAATGTAATACAAGTATTTACTACTAAAAAAAATCCAAACTCCAACTCAAACATATATGGAAATATTTCGGTTTCAAAGACATGTTGACAGGAGGCTCCAACTATTTACCAATTATTAAGGACGAGTTTATTTCTGTCTCTGAACATTTCTCATAGAAACCATTACAAAATGATGAGAGAGAATATAAAATGACTACAGACGTATATCTTGTGTCTTTAACGAGCTAAAAAGTGATTTAAAAATAATTTTCCAAATTCGTTGCTAATATTCTAAATATTTGAAAAGTCACTTACATAAAAAAAACATTGCATCATATTGTTCTGATTGTTCTACATTTGCTATTTACTATTGTCCTTGGTGAATTCTGCACATCGATCTTTAGTACAATCATCATGAGCTTTCTATATCTTTCTGCCTGCCCTTCCGTAGCTCTGTGTTTTTTTCCAGGTGTGTCTCTAACATGTATCGTTTTATATCTCCTTTAGCCTGTGCCTCAGTTTGCCAACCTATCACACCTATAAAAACATACATTGTGTTAGGAACAGTCGGGGAGGATTAGAACATAATAACCATCACGATCTGAAGATAGGATCCATGTTGTGTAATTCTCTGTTTAATCTAGGATCATCTGCTGTTTTGCCCTACACCACCTATTTTCCACTCTTCACCTGCTGAATGGACACACTCTCCATGTTGGGAACCATAGCGCACATTGAGAATAGATACAGGTCAATCAATCGTCACCAATTGTAACCCAGGAATGATAGGCTCCCATTGTATGTACAACTGAGTCTCAAAGACTTGTACAATTTAGTGCTGCGAAAACTCGGCCCTGGATTTTGATGACGTGCCCTCTGTGCCTGACATGATTGAATGACTGTGGACCACGCGATATAACAGAAATAAATAGGAATACACAAATATATATATATTTACAGTGATTCATTGATGGAGAAATATCACCAGAGAACAAGTCGGCTTTATTTTTTCTTGAATATGTTATAGTCAGTTACTGCAATACTATTGTTTTCAAAATGAAGACATATTTAAGTATGCGTTCTATTTACTATATATATAGCACGCTAGATGCTTTTGCAGATACTTACGACCAAGGTTTTATATAGATGTTTCATTATTACAAAATAAGCATTTGTAGGGAATACATTTTAGTGAAATGGGGCTGACAATGCATGAGCTATTGGCAGCGAAAAGTCATAATCAGTTTATTTACATATAATTTGTGGTGACAGATAATGATTTCGGATACCACATTACTCATAAATATTTTGTAACATATTGCTGAACATCGAAAACACACAGATTACAAATACATTACAGAGCAATGGGAATTCACAAATCTGTATAACTCGAGAATGACAATCATTATAAAGTTGAGTAATAGGGAGAAAATGAAAGCAAGCATGGAGGTGAGATGTATGATGTAATATGCACATATATGTCTGCAGTGAAGTGCATATAGCCTCATTGTTACCAGACCATATCTGTGCTCACACACTCACGGATACATGTGAATACATGCACAGACCATGCTAGCTAATCTGAGATTATTTCAGAAAGTTGCATTTTATTTTTCTACAGGTTTAATCTCATTTCTTAAATTTTGCATCTGTTCCATTAAACAAGTATTCCAAAACTGCGCATTTAATTGCCTGACATAAATAACTGTATTTTAGATGTAGTGGACCATAGGCAGGGTGAAGATATAACAACACCTGAGAGTTACTTCTCTCTACACGTGTTCACCTTTTGAATAAGAAGTCAGACTGTAACACAATTTTGGATTGGACTGCATTTAAATATTTAGCTGCATGTTTTAAATGTGATTTTTTTGCAAAATATCTACACCAATTTGTAACATACAATAACAATATTGTTCAGACAATAAATTATGCTCGATATGGTCAATTATCTGATTACGGAGAACTACGAGAAACTAAACAGTACCCTCTGTTTCTTTTGCAACATCAACTCTTTAAAACCATTAGCAAAAACGGAAGATTTTAGAAATGTATATTCCAAACAAGCTATTAACAACTTTATATCAGCTCCCTAGTGGTATTATTTGTTTTTTCATAAAAGCGTTTTAATGTGCGTTTAGTAAACCTTCACATTGTTTCCTATGAATGCTGAACAACATTGAGATCAGTGGCGGCCCGTTCTTTAGGGCGGAGGGGCCACGCCCCCCACCCCATGAAGAGTGTCTGTCAGGCTGAACAAAGGTCAGCCTGACAGACACTCTTCATGCTCAGGCCAGGCAGCCAGGAGCAGACATGCGTGATTTGCGCAGACTCCTGGCTGCCTGAGCTGAACTTTGCTGGGCTGAGGAGATCACAGCTCCTATGGGCGTGACCTCCTCGGCCCAGCAAAGGTGCCTCGAGGCCCTCCCCTGGGTGATGAGGAAAGCGTCACCAATTGACACTCTCCCTGGGCACTTCAGTTTAAGCCCTGAAGCGCCCAGGGCGAGTGTCAATCAGTGACACTTCGTCACAGAGTGGGGTGGGGTCAGTAGTCTCACTGACCCCATCCCACTCGGTGACAAGGCTGGGACTGCTGCCTTCCCTCATTGGCTGACCTCAGGTCAGCCAATGAGGGAAGGCAGCAGTCCCAACCCTGCTGGGACTGGAGGCTAAAGGTAAGTGTGTTTGTGTGTGTATGTATGTGTGTTATGTTTTACATAGAATGTTTAGTGTGCGCGTGCATTTTTGAGTGTTGTTAATGGATGTGCGTGCGTGCGTGTATGTGTGAAAGAATGAATGTGTGTGATCTTGTAAAATTAATGTTTGGTGCGTGTGTGCATGTTTGAACGGAATGAGTGTTGTTAATGGATGAGCATGCATGAGTGTCTGTGTGTGAAAGAATGAGTCTGTGTTTGTGTGTGTGTGCCCCGCCAGCCCCCTCCCAAAGCTGCCGGCCGCCACTGATTGAGATAGCACTATCCAAAGATGCCACCCAAAGCTCAGCACCGGTTGCAACAGCACTGGCGAAAATCACACCGGGGTCCTTCCCTCCAATGAGCAGAGAAGCAACAGAGTAGATACTCAGGCCCATTAAATCTAGCTACGTGCACAACCCAGCCCCCCCGATATATTAAGGAGTGTAGGGAACACACTTTTAGCCACACTGACAAACATTTTTAACTACTTACTAACTAGCGGCGTGATCCCCTCGGCATAGAAACACACACTGGTTAAACCCCTCCTGAAAAAAGCCCTCAGAAATCCTCTTCACTCAGAAAACTATCGGATCATTTCCCAGCTTCCGGGGGTTAGTAAATTCCTGGACAAAATTGTCAACGAGCACCTGACCGCCTTTTTGGTGGCCCACACCCTCCTACACCTAACTCAAATGGGGTTCAGACTGAGCGGTAGCACAGAAACTGTGCTATTAGCTGCACCAGAAGAACTCAGACCTATTCTGGGCCAAAACGGGTCAGCAGCAATGATTATGCTGGATCTGAGCATGGATTTTGACACAGTGTCACACCTTGTCCTAACTCAAAGGCTAGAAAAGGCTGGAATTATCGGAAACACCCTCAAATAGCTTACAGCCTTCCTAGAGCACTGGAGATTTCAGGATAAAGAGGATTCATCACTCTCCTCAACATATGCATTGCAATGTGGAGTACCACAGGGATCATTCCTTAAGTCCTACTCTCCCCAACCTCTTTGTGCTCCCACTTACAGAAATAGTGCTGCTCATGGGCTTGCTCAAGTTTCATACACAGATGGCACACAAATTATCATCTCACTCACTGCAGACACTAACAAAACTTCAGTTAATTGCTTGTCTCACACAAGTAACAAACTGGGGCCCAGATTTATGAAAAATGATGCACAACTGCAATAGCACAGTTGTGCATCAAATTTTTTAACACGACCTCCCGTCATTCAATAGTTCCATCTGTGCGCCATTTTTAAAAAATGGCAAACGATTGCACTAAGGAATGGTTAGCGTAAAAAAATCCGCTACCCATTGCGACATGCCGTAAGAAAAAATGACTCATGCTGCTAAAGTGGCGCTAGACTGTTTTGTGGCACGTATTTTTGACGCAAAATGCGTTAACGCCATATTTAACCACATAAGCGTAAAAAAAATACGCACAAACAAGAAAAAAACTATTGGAAAGACGAGATAGAGATCGCAGGCCAGGAGAGACCCCAGGGAGACACCAATCATTCAAGTGTCAGCCAGGAGGGTCCAGCAAAGTCCCAGGAGAAGGAGAAGAGGAAGTGGAAGTGTTGTTTTAGTGAGGAGGAACATGACATCCTAGTCAGAGAGATGACAGAACACCAACACCAGCTCTTTGTCACCTCCAAATTGCCAGTTGGTAGGAGAGACTCCACATGGCAGGCAATAGTAGACAGAGTCAACAGCGTGGCAGAGGTGAAGAGGACTGTCACTGATTGCAAGAAGCACTGGCATGATTGCAAGCACAGGGCTAAGGAGAAACTGACCACGAACCGAAAGGCATTACTGCAGGCTGGAGGTCGAAGTCTCGCAGCACAGGAGGACCTGGATAAGCTGGAGGAGATGGTTGCAGTGGTCATCCCGGAGGAGCTGGTCTCTGGAATCGCATGATAGTGCAGACTACCAAGAACTACCATAAATGCAGGGTAAGATGCAGGTGGGGTCTACCTGGAATCTCACAAATGGCAGAAGGGGGAGGCACATAGGACACACTCAATGCATGCTAACGGGTTGCATCAGGACACATAGGCCCTGAATCAAAATGCCCCATCACCACCCAAGCCACACTTGTACTGACACTCTGGTTGCCCAATGCACTCCGACATATGCACAATGTGGACATAAGCCACTCACTGTAGCTATACTCCACCCTGTGAATATGCAGCACATTGCCTGGAAGGGACGCGCAATTAGTGTGGCTGTGCGTATTGTAATGGCCCTTGATCCAACACAACTTGTAGACTAGGACTGAAGTCAATATCACCCCAGGGCTGGCATCAGGATAGTGTAACAGGGCAAAATGCTTCTCTTCATCCTTGGGTCATTGAAATGCTACCTGAAAAAATAGCTTTTACATGTGCAGGAAGGGGCACCTCCCTGCACATAAACAATCTATCCCCTCAACTCAGGCAACCCTTCATCATGCTGTAACAATGCCTGTGTTGGTGCAAGGAGAACAAATCTGCATAGGTGCAGGGGGAATTGCAGGGAGGTACCGTATTCCAGTAAACGTGGCACATCCTTACATTTCTAAACTGGCACAGCATCGTGCAAAACATATTGCTGCTGCACTGAACTGTGCCACTTAAGAAAAAATAAGGTCTAAGGTGTGCAACCTGTGGAATGCAAACCCACAGGGTAAACCAACAACAACTCTCATACAACTCCATGCGCCATTTGGGAATGGCCTCAAAAGTCAACTCATACAACACATGGTGCATGTCTGACACAAGTGGCATCAATGTTCCACTGCCAGCACAATGTCACTAGCCCGTAATGCAACTGTATCATCACACAAAGAGTAGCCTATGTGGAACGAAGCTGTACATTCCCCTTGTGCCACATCAACAAACTCACAAAATGCATGTATTGATCCACATTCAACATCCTTACACCCACACATGCCTGTTGCAGATATGTTGTGTGCAAGTAAACGCCCCAAGTTTAGGGATAGACATTCTAATGGGGCAGACAATCCATAATGATTGCACTGTCCCTTCCAGTTAGCACATGTGTGGGGCCTGCTACAGGCAGATGAGAATGTAACACGAGCATTGTACACAATGGACCTACCTGTGCTATGCTGCACTAGTGCTGTCATTCATGATGCCAATGCATCATAGCACCAACAGAGTGACAGCACACATCACACTCCTGTGGCAATGTCCAATGAGGAATAGGAAGGGAAATTACATGCCACCTTGGTGTGAGTGGCAGGGACAAGGAGCCTGCAAGGAAGTAGGTGCTGTGTGGTCAAAGCACAAAGGGCCAGATGTAATAGTACATGATGGTGCACAGCGCTTCCCAAAATCTGGCAGAATTGCGCACCGTAATTTTCAAAACTTAGAGATGGGCACCCCTGTGTTACTCCCACTGCCAGCGCTAAATTAGCTGAGGAGGACCAACGCAGCAACCCTTGCAACATAGTGCAAGGATGGGTGCATTGAGAGGAAGATTGATTTTGTGCAGGAAGGAACACCATCCTGCACAAAAACAATCTTAAAATGCCACTAGCTCTGTCTATGTGTGTTGCAAAATGCAGCACACATAGAAAAGGTGAAAAACAAAGAGAAAACATGGCATTTCACTTTGTTGCACCATGCTAATGCCACCCCTGCGGTGGCGTTATATTTAGGCAATGCCTCTGGTTTACGAAAACTCATAACTCTGAGGCAGTGACAAAGTGTAATGGGTGCTGCTGGGGCACGCCCCCACAGCAACACCCATTGCACGCCTCTACCACGCAAAGTGCTGCATGTGGAAGGGCCCTATTTACAAGGTGGCATAAAGCCACAGTAAGTCACTTAGTGCCACCTTGTAGATACAGCGCAGGGCATTGCGCCACTGGAGAGTCACAAAAAGTGAAGCTCCAGTGGCACTAGGGGCTCCTAAATATGCCCCAAAATACCTTGTGAACTTGCCCGATGTGTGATGCAAATTGCTACACATAATATACAACTACAGCCTTGGGTCTGTAACATTTCACTGTTCCTCCAGTAGCAAGTGAATGATGTACCATGTCAACAGCCACCACAATCCAAGATTGACATTTCACTATCTCATTGCTGGGGATGATGCCTAACCTCCTGCTGACCTGCCTGTGCTCGATTATACATATGACGAGGATGACCAGCTGCCATCCATCAATTAAGAGACTCTCAAGACATTCCTAGGTTCCCTCAATATGACACCTCCAGTCGTAGGGAGGACACACAGGCCCTCATTACAACCCTGGCGATCGGTGATAAAGCAGCAGTAATACCGGCAACATCCCGGCGGAAAAAAAATGGAATCACGACCATGGCGGAAACTGCCAACATAGACAGCCACTTTAACACTCCGACCGCCACGGTGGTAGAAACAAACACTGCGGCGGTAACCACCAACAGACAGGCGGAGGACAAAGTACCGCCCACACTATTACAAGAGGCCTATCCGCCACTTTTTCCGTGGCAGTACCAATGCTATCAAAAGCAGAAACAGGAATTGGAACGGAAACCACTCACCTCTCAACACCCAATGAGGAACCAGGACGCCATGGAGCCCGAACTACAGGTCCTGCCCATGCTGGTCTTCCTCCTCTTGTATGAGGGGCAGGAAAGACGCCGTCAACGACCACGGTGAGTACTGCACCTACAACACAGGGGAGGGTGGAAGGGAAAAGAGAGTGACACACACACGCAACACGCAATGCCCCCACCCCCACCCTCACCCACAACAGCAGACACACTAATACATGCAGCAACATTACATAGACACCCTCTTACCACCTGAAAGAACGCAAGGACAAAAGGAAATGATTGTAACAATTGTAATCAATCAAAATCAGATACTGCAATTTCAAAAATAAGTATGTACAAACATGTACACCAACTACACAAGTCCAGATATTAATCAAACATCGTCCGTGGATCAGTGTCCCAAAATGCATGGGCGAAGCCCACACAAGATACCTGACTTGAAACAGAGAGAACACTGCAGGGGCATCAGATCGAAATGAAACAGGCACTTCAGGGGGAGGGGGGCACCTCAGCCGGATGAACGCATGATGCCACTGCTCCACGATGGGATTCCATGCCCACTGCTGTATCCTGTGGAGTGCAAAGCCACAGTCTCATAAGTCCTTCCAGTGGGTGGTTTGCCCACTGCTATATCCTGGGGAGTGCAAAGCCACAGTCTCACAAGTCTTTCCAGTGGGTGGTTTGCCTACTGCTCTATCCTGGGGAGTGCAAAGCAACAGTCTCACAAGTCTTTCCAGTGGGTGGTTTGCCCACTGCTCTATCCTGAGGAGTGCACAGTCTCACAAGTGGATGTCAGTCTCCACTGGTTCTGGAGGGAGCTTGGTGCCCAGAGTGCTTCATCCTGCCAAGCACTGAGGAAGTGGACGTATCTCTCCACTGGTTCTGGAGGGGGCTTGGTGCCCAGAGTGCTTCATCCTGCCAAGGACTGATGAAGTGGATGTATCTCTCCACTGGTTCTGGAGGGGGATTGGTGCCCAGAGTGCTTCACATGCAGTGTGGCAGGTCACATTCCCTCACATGGGTGTGTGTGCCATGAGATTGACTGGGAACAGGTAGCATGAAACGCCATGGAGGCAGAGACACACTCCACCCTGCTGTGACTTAGCCTGCCACCTGCAGGTACAAACAGTGCTGAGAGTCATGCCTCATAGACGCTGGGCAGGGTCCAGGACGTCCCCTGCAGCGTCGGATGGCTTCCCACTGGGGATGATTGCCATGTCAGCTGTGGTGGCACTGTCTGAGGATGTCACTGGAGCTGGTGGTTGCGGCGGTGTCTGTGGCCGAGGTGCTGGCGGTGGTGTATGTGTCTGCACCTGTTAAGGGGCACAGCAGGACGTCTCCTGCAGCCTCGGATGGCTGCCCACTGGGGATGATGCTAGGGAGTGTTGCTGAGGCAGCAGACGTGCAAGGTGGTGGTGCTGGTGGCAGTGCTGGTGGCGGTGCTGATGGCGGTGCAGGTGGCGGTGTCCACCGCTGTACAGGTTGGTGTAGTGGTTGACAGAAGGGGTGACTCTGGTCCCTCAGTTGGAGCCACTGTGCCCTGTCCTGACCTGCTCTTCGGCTTGTGTCCATTTCCCACCTTTGATGTTGCTGCTGGTGTCTTGCCACCGTCCCCTTTTGATTTGGAGGAGCCCTTGCTTGCAGGTAGGTGCGGCTTCTCCTACCGGCATGTGGGTACCTTCTTCACCTTGGCAGGTGGCGGAATGGCCTGCTCCTTGGCCTCACTAGGTGGCATACTGGCAGCCCTGATGAGGGGTGCCCACGATGAGACCGGAGTTGCTGGGACCACTGTGCTTGGGGATTTGGTGGTTGAGGTGCTGGGCTGGGACCTGGACAGCCTGGCCCTAGGGGAAGGACGGGTGGGGGGAGGGGTAGGGAAGAGGTAAATGTTAGCCAGGAAAAGTTTCTTAGACACAGTGGGACAGGAAGATGGAGGGGGTTTGGGAGTTGAGGAAGAGGTAGTGGTTGTAGGAGGTATACGTTTGCTGAATTTGGTTGAAGGTGCATGGGCCAGAGGCTGTTGTGAGGGGGATGGCTGTTGGGTGGGTGTGTGACACAACACACAGGGAGCAGCCCTATGCACTAAGCCATGCACTAACATTGCAGGGGAAAAGCACATGCCCAAGGGGGACTCTGTCTAGACCCATTTCATGCACAGCTGGCACCCATGGGAGGCTTACTAGGTGTAGAGGACAAATACTACCTTTGGGGTTGGACTGAGAATGAGGCTGCAAAACAATGGATCTACCTTTGCGTGTATGCCCTTGCCTAGGGGATCCCACAGGCTACCACCCCTACCCAGACACCTCGTCAAGCATGCAGAGTCAGCTGAATGAGAGTGTACTCACCCCCTTGTGGTTGCTGTGATGCCCTCAAGTGCCCATCCAACTCTTGGTATGCCACCACCAGGATCTGGTACATTAGGGGGGGTCATGGTGCGACGGGCATCCCTTCCACGTTGGGAGGCCATCCCCAGCTGGGCCTCCACCGTCTTCTTGCTCCAGCAGCGCAGGTCCTCCCATCTTTTCTGGCAGTGGGTGTTCCGTCTATGGTAGTCCCCCAGGGTCCGCACTTCCTTGGCGATGACACGCCAAATCCCCTTCTTCTGGTGGGCGCTGACCTAGAGGAAAAGTAAAGTAAGAATGGATGTTACTATCCCGTACAGTTCTTCTCACGCATTGCCTAAAAACATCCCACCCTGGCCCAGACATACATACACACACACTATCCTCACATGCTGGCCTGTCCCCCTCCCATCCCTCATCCATCCATGACCCTCCATACAATCATGTGCCATCCACCATGCTCACAGTGTACTCACCTGTTTGTCTGGAGGACTGTACATTTGCGTGTACTAGGGGAGGACCCTATACACTAGTTTCTCCAACTCCTCCGAAGTGAAGGCAGGGGACCTTTCCCCAGACACTGTAGCCATTGTCGCTTCCAGACACAAGTCACAGCAGCACTTGCAGTGTAGGTCCTCTCCTGTTGAAGGTCAGCTATCAAGTAAGTGAACAGTTAGAAAATGGCGGCCACGTCCGCGGCGATGTGTACCGTCACCGCCGGCATACATCGTCATTGGCTCCTGGAACCCATAGGGCCCAATGTTAACCAATGCTGAATTGTGCCGCGGTCTTTGACCGCCTACAGTGACCGTGTACAACGCCAGCGCAGTTACCTCACTTCTCCTTGTCCCACCTCACAGGTCAGGCAGCCGCCATTTCAGGGGACCACATGGCAGGCCAAATTACTGTGTCACACCTCTTTAGGCCACGAATATGGACAGACAAAGGCACATGGAAAATTGTAACATTTTTGCAAAAAAACATTGTGATACCTAAGTGTTGTATAACAATCTGCTCACCGTTCTCCTCCATAGGGCACGTCCGCTAGGGCAGGTGATGAGATGGCGGCATCCTCCAGTGTACAGACCACTGGTGGACCTGTCGACAATTGAAGAGACACATAGTTATCACTTACAGACTTGATCGTGCAACAATCCAGGAACTGTGTGCCCAGTTGGAGCAAGACCTGATTTCAGCTATCCACCATCCCAAAGGAATACCCCCTCTAGTGCAGGTCCTGTCTGTACTCCATTTCCGGCCAGTGGGTCTTTTCAAACAACAGTGGCGATGGCATCAGGGATGTCCCAGCCAATGTTCTCTAACGTGTTGTCCAGAGTGTTGTCTGCCCTGCTGAAACACATGCGCAGCTACATCGTTTTCCCTCAAGTGGAGGATTTGTCCACAGTGAAAGGTGACTTCTATGCCCTGGGACATATCCCCAACATCATTGGTGCCATTGATGGTACACATGTGGCATTTGTCCCCTCAGCAGGAATGAACAGGTGTACAGAAACCGGAAAAGCTACCATTCAATGAATGTGCAGATGGTGTGTTTGGCAGACCAGTAAACCTACCATGTGAATGCCAAGTATCCTTGTTCAGTGCATGACGCTTATATTTTGAGGAATAGCAGCATCCCTTATGTGATGGGCCAACTCCAGAGGCACCGTGTGTGGCCAATAGGTGAGCCTAAAGTCCCCACACAGTTTCATTTGGTGTCTCGGTATGGGAGATTCCTACTATTTGGAGTATGTCCAACAGTTGTCCCTCGATATTTGCAGGTGACTCTGGTTTCCCCAACCTGTCATGGCTACTGACCCCAGTGATAAATCCCAGGACAAGGGCAGAGGAACGCTACAATGAGGCACATGGGTGAACTAGGAGGATAATAGAGCGCACCTTCGGCCTCCTGAAGGCCAGATTCCGGTGCCTCCATCTGACAGGTGGATTCCTATACTACTCATTGAAGAAGGTGTGCCAGATCATCGTGGCCTGCTGTATGTTGCACAAACTGGCTTTGCGACGCCAGGTGCCTTTTCTGCAAGAGGATGGGCGTGATGGTGGTCTTGTGAGAGCTGTGGAGCCTGTGGACAGTGAAGAAGAGGAGGCAGAAGAAGAAGATGTAGACAACCGAAACAACATCCTCATGCAATACTTCCAGTGAGACACATGTGAGAAGATGGAACTGCTTTCCACATCTCATACTATTGTAGGACCTAGCATAAGTCTGCCTTTTTCACTCAGTGTATGGACCCTGACTTGTCACTTTGGCTTTCCATTTCACAGATCTGGGTCCCAATTTGTGCCCTCTGCTATGTTTACCCCTGGCCTACAGCTGTGTAACTTTGGTATGTGAACAAGTACATTGACATTGCTATATTCCCGAAATTTTGCAATTACACATTTGTGAAAGCATGGACTGACTCCATATTGTTTTGTGATTCAAGGGTGTTTATTTCTGTGCAAATAAGTGGAGGGGGTGTGAAATGGGCTAGGGTGATGGTGGAGGAATGTCCATGGCAGAGTCCAGTCTCTTGGTCTCACAGGTGCATTGTCCAATGGGGTATAGGAAGTGGCGCTATGGCAGTTTAAGGTGGACAGGGTGACAAAGTGGGACAGAAAGGTGACATTCAGTGGGGTATTATTTCCTGGCGGGGGTCTTGGCAATGTTCTCTGTCTTGTTCCTGGATCTCAGGGACCATTTGCAGGGTGGTTCTCCTTCTGCAGGGGGTGGTGTGCTGGTGGCCTGTTGGTCCTTTGCCGGTGCCTCCTGTCCACTAGCGCCGGCGGAGGTGGAGGACTGTTCATCGTCCAAGCTAGTGTCAGGGGCCCGTTTGTGTGCCACTGTGCCCCTCATGGTGTTGACAAGGTCTGCCAGCACCCCTGCAATGGTGACCAGGGTGGTGTTAATGGACTTCAAGTCCTCCCTGATCCCCAGGTAGTGTTCCTCCTGCAGCCGCTGGGTCTTCTAAAACTTGGCCAATACTGGGCCTCATTCTGACCCTGGCGGTCCTAAACCGCCAGGGCCACGGGCAACGGAAGCACCGCCAACAGGCTGGCGGTGCTTCAGTGCCCATTCTGACCGCGGCGGTAAAGCCGCGGTCAGAAAAGGGGATCCGACGGTTTCCCGCCGGATTTCCCCTGGCTGGGCTGAATCTCCATGGCGGCGCTGCAAAAAGCGCCGCCATGGAGATTCCGACCCCCTTCCCGCCACCCTGTTTCTGGCGGTTTTTACCGCCAGGAACAGGATGGCGGGAACGGGTGTCGTGGGGCCCCTGGGGGCCCCTGCACTGCCCATGCCACTGGCATGGGCAGTGCAGGGGCCCCATAACAGGGCCCCAGCATGATTTTCACTGTCTGTTTAGCAGACCGTGAAAATAGTGACGGGTGCAACTGCACCCGTCGCACCCCTGCAACACCGCCAGCTCCATTCGGAGCCGGCTTCTATGTTGCAGGGCCTTTCCCGCTGGGCCGGCGGGCGCTCCTTTGGCGGGCGCCCGCCGGCCCAGCGGGAAAGACAGAATGGCCTCTGCAGTCTTTTGACCGCCACTGTGTCCATAGTCTCCTGGGAATGGTGGTATGCTCCCATGATGTTGGAAAGTGCCTCGTGGAGTGTCGGTTCCCTGGGCCTGTCCTCCCCCTGTCTCACAGTAGTCCTCCCAGCTTTCCTGTCATCCTGTGCCTCTGTCCCCTGAACCGTGTGCCCACTGCCACTGAACTAAGGTCCCTGATTGTCTTAGGTTGGTGGGTTTGCCTGGGGTCCCTGTAGTGGTGGACACACTGCTGATTGACGTGTCCTGGGGACAGAGGGATGGGCCCGCTGGGTGGGTTCTGTGGTGGTGTTTCCTGAGGGGGAGGCTCTGTGTTGGTTTGGGACTGTGTCAGGGAAATCAACTGTCCTGAGGTCCCTGATGGGCCGGGCTGGTCAGCTTGATCCAGGCTTGCAGAGCTGCTGTCCTCACTGTGGGCCTCTTCTGAGGGGGAAACTGGATATGTCTGGCACCTCTTGTCCGGTGACGTTGGGTAGGGGTCCTGTTGGGGTGTAAATGAATAGTTTTAGTATATGTGTGTGCCATCTTGTGCATTGGGTGAGGTACCCTCTACTCCTGTGCTTGCGTCATTGTGTTAGCCCTTTTGTGATAGTTGGTTTCGGGTGTGTGTGGGTTTCTGTACTGGACATGCTTTGGTGACGGTGGTCCATGCATAGGCTTTGCATGCAGGGCCTTGGTATTGAGATGTGTGGGTTGTGATAGTGGGACATATGGAGATGATGGTGTGATGGGGGTGAGGGTAAGAGTGGGATTATGTGATGGCATGCAGGTGGGGTAGAGGGTTGAAGTAGTTAAGATATGACTTACCAGAGTCCCGTCCTCCTGCTACTCCTGTGTGGCCCTCAGGATGCAATATTACCAAGACCTGCTCCTCCCATGTTGTTAGTTGTGGGGGAGGAGGTGGGGGTCCACCTCCAGTCCTCTGTACAGCAATCTGGTGTCTGGATACCACGGAACGTACCTTCCCCTGTAGGTCGTTCCACCTCTTCCTGATGTCATCCCGTGTTCTTGGATGTTGTCCCATTTCGTTGACCCTGTTGACAATTTTCCGCCATAGCTCCATCTTTCTTGCAATGGATGTCAGCTGCACCTGTAATCTGAATAGCTGTGGCTCTACCCGGATGATTTCCTCCACCATGACCCTGAGCTCCTCCTATGAAAACCTGTGGTGTCTTTGAGGTGCCATGATGTGGTGTGGGTGATGTGTGAGGTGCTGTCTATTGTGATGTGTGGGGGGATGTGTTGGTGGGTATTGTTTGAGGTGTGTGGATGTTGTATAAGTGATGGTGTTGTGTGTCTGTGGATGCTGGTGTTGTGTTAGCTAATCTCTCTCTCTGGCCTCCTTCCAAATTTTTGGTTGTAAGGGTTTGTGGTTAATGTGGGTGTGTGTTTTATATTGGATTGGGTGTGTGGGTGTGGTGTGTGTATGTGTATCAGGTGTGTGTATTTAGAATTGTCCAATGTGGTTGTGTTTTGTAAGTGTGTGTGTATTTTGAGCGCGGCGGTGTGTACCGCCAATAGATTACTGCGGTTGAAAGACTGCCGAGTTGATTCGTGGGTCGTTGTAGTGTGGGCGTCTTCTTGTTGGTGTGACAGTGTAGGTTTTGGTATTGCCAGTTTATCACTGACATTTGGTGTGGCGGACTTGTGTGGGTGTCTGTATTGTAGCGTATTACAAGCCGTGGGTCGTAATTCCTGTAGTGGATTTCCACCGCTGCAACTGTATGTTGGCAGTCTTCAGCACGGTGGAAAGCCCGATTTACCGCCAGGGTTGTAATGAGGGCCACAGTGTTGTAAGGTCTCTATATGAACCACCCAGCTTCCAACACATATCACCAGCCAGTCATGACACAGCCCTGGACTCCGAGGACTCAGATATCATCTTCCAGAGGGCAGTGGTAGGAGTCCAGTGGGAGCTGGCCAAGCAGGTGTGGGTGGGGATGGAGACCATGGCAGGCAGCCTAGAGGGAGTGCAGAGGTGCCTCAGTCCAATTAAGGAAACTCAGTTGCCATCAGAGGCACCCTCTCCCAGCTACATGGACTCCAGCAGTCCCTGGTCAACATAGCTGCTGTCATGAGGCAGAAGATTCAATAATTGCCCTCCCAAAGTGGCAGCAGCATGAAAGACAACAGGCTGGGGAATATACAGAATTCCCTGAAGTCCATTCAGAGGGAAGTGGCCTCCCTCAAGGAAAACTTGGCTGCCTACCACTGTGATGTTGCTGAGGTGTTGAGAAATCACCTGTTTCTCCTTGCTGCCATGACGCCTAATGTGCTGCTACAAATGGCAGCTGTCGGGACCTTTGACTCCACATCTCTATCCCCTGATGTGTGTGTGGCCCCCTCAACCTGAACAACAGCACGACCCATGGCATAGAAGGCACCACACACCTCAGGGAATAAAGTTGATGAAAGAACAACATTTACAAAGAAAACCACCCAGTAGCACCAGTCTGTGCCACATGGACAGTATCTCCTTAGTTCTGTGCTTAAGAGCATGCCAGTGTTGTGACAACAGGCAATGAGCCCTCTTCACTCAACCACTGTTGACTTGTATGCTATGTACTGTCATTGTCTCAAATCCTACCTATAGGCAATTTGGACACTTCCTCACTAATGCACACTTCTCCTAACCATGTCTCATGACATGTCCCTCACCCCTGGACTCTAATGGTACAACAAATGGCTAAGGATCTCTCATGGGGTCTGTGAACTGGACATTGTATAGCATTGGAAAATATACTTGCACCTGTAAATAAAGCACCTTATTCACACGTAACATTTCTATGTTTACTGTGATCCATCAACTCAGCTAAATGAATGCATCTTGTAAAGCCATGTCAATGAGTACAGAAAATAATTGCATGAGTGCATTATTGTCAGATACAAAGCCACACACTAGGATCCTTACACGACAAAGGAGAATGATGGTGTTGTGGGCTACAACCAACTTACAGTGTCTTCAATACATGTATTGAACAGATATCCTTGGAAGTTGTCATATTGCATGTATGGGTCTGAACCAAGTCTATGGTAATTTACCCACATGGGAGCACCATTACAACTAATATATGTGGTTCAGAAGAGGCTAATCTAATCAGTGACGGGCAGCTGTCAGTATTGAAGGATACTGTCCCAATTCTGGCTATTGTCATATGTGCCACACCTTCCAGCAATGATACTACTAGACCCCACCAATGACAGTTGAAGTTCTATACTTAACTGTCCAAGATAATGTATACATACACAATGTGAATGGCTGGAACAGTGGAAGAAAAATGTATTGACTAGCTGATGTCTTTTAGCAGCCAATCTAACGGCTCCTTGGTCATAGGGGATGTACATGGTAATCCATGGAAATAAAGGCAGGAAGCATGCCCTAAGCCATTCCTCCCACTTGGCCAGTGCACACATGAGAACACCCAGACACTCAATCAAAATGGAGAAAAAATAGTCTAATACTAACAGGATTTATTTCAATATATTAAAACCATCATATTTAAACCTATCCTAAAAACTACCTTACGCTAAACTAACCTAAACTAACTTAACTTAACTTACACCTACACTGATCTTACCTATACTAAACTAATCTTACACATGTAACGCCACACTCTAAACATTGTCCCCTCACTCCCCTTAAGAGAGAAGATACAAGGACATCAACTAAGGCTACAGATGTACTAACTTAACCTATGTCCTAAACAAGCATATATATTTTCAACTATTTTTTAAGATTTTCATATTCTGTTTTATTTTTTATACATATGGACCCCAACATAACCCCCACCCAAACCCACCAAAATAAAAAATGTACTAAACCCACCCCCCCAACTATACTTACTCTAAATTATGCCTACCCTGTACTATTTTACTAACCTAACACTACCCATCTAAAACCCATTATAAATACCTAAGAACAGTAAAAAGGAGAGGGAAGGAACTGGGAGATTGTGGCACTAACATTTCAATTTTTTTTCAATTTTTTATTTTTTTGCAGTAATTTAGCAACTTATGATTTCTGGTACTATTTTTCGCCAAGGATTCCAATCTGGCCATCATGGCAGCCATGTCCCATCTCATGTATGTTTCAAAGTTTGATGTAGTGGCTGGAGCTGGTGGCTGTTGGGGTGCAGCAGATGTGGATGGGGGTCAGACCCGCTGATGCCCCCTGGATCCCAGATTTCTTTCCCAATGTGGCCTGCTTTGTTTATGGCTGTTGTGGAGGTCCCTCACGTGGGAGTGCCTGCCATGCCCCAGTGGCTTTCTATGTCCGAAATCTCCTCTTTATCATTTGGTACCCGGTATTTACCTGCAATATGTGCCTGCACCTGTCTGGCTGCGTGTGGAAAGCAGGTTGTTCTGCTGGGGTCATATTGGCAGCTGAAATATGGGAAGAATAAATCATTAAATACTGCATTGGGTGGAGGTAGAACCCAATGTACACAACATCCTTGGATGACACATGAACTCTATCACACATTCCACAACACTGACTGACTCCAAATCTATCACTATTTCCTACCAGCCATCCATGGTATAATGCATATGTCTCTGGGGTAACGACTCTCCATTGTTGACCATCAGGGCCCAGAGGTGAGTGTATTAGTGCGTCCTTGCTCAACATTTGTGAGGAACAAGTGGCCCAACAAGTATTGATTCCCTGTGCCGTTTTCAGTATGTGGCACTTTGTATGCAGTCCACCACTTTGACACCTCTGGTGCTACATCAAGCCCTGTCTAGCCATCATGAGTGCAAGGTGGGGGTCATTTGATAGGGAGGCAGGAAACGTTCCACTGGCAGTTCTAAGGATGGGTAAAGCTTCATTCATGTGTCCTGGGTTAAGACCTGCTCTGAGCACACATTACAAGGGGGCACACCATTGCTCATGATGTGCCCACATTTACAATTAATGCAAAGTTCCCATATAGTTTGGGCAAAGCCTGAACAGCACATAAAAGTTGTCTACAGATTTTGCAACTATTGCCGCCTATCCTGTGCTATGTTGTGCAAAACGTGTAATGCTGCACACACATGGTGGCTGTATGGGTGTCCTTAGGACCACAGTAAGGTTGGTACTGCAGTGGGTGCAGCTACAGTATTCCTATCTATTGAACAACATGTACACATGCATGTCAGATATCATCCAAGTACCAGGTACACACTCAGCATTCACATTATATGCACATGTGATGTGACCAAGATCACTCACAAATATCATGATGGGTAGACCATGTTGACAAATCTGCTGAGATCTAGTTTGCTATAATCTGTAGACATTTCCCTCAACCATCTGGAGCTGAGTTGTATACTAATTGTGTACTCTACTGACTGTTGGCCAGTACTGTAAGGCTCCTTCCACGACTATAGCCTCAATTTAAATCTGAAGAGTAGTGAGGCACCAGTGGTGCAAGTGTCTCCTACATAAGCCCCCTATAGACCACTATACATTTACTTCATCTGTACCATTTTGTGAGTAACTGAAAGCTATGTGTGGCATGCAGTGCTGTCAAAAGTGCTGCGACAACGTTGTTGGCAACAGGCATGCTAATCACCTAAACAGCAGCTCTGACACCTATCATGATTGATATCAATGAATATGAGGGCATGCTTTCCATTTCCTAACACCCTCAATTCCATAGCAGCACACATTGCCACCTGTGCAACAATTAAGCCATCCTCAATACTCTACATTGCATCAGAAATTATGTCAACATCCAAACTCAGGTAATTTCATAGCATTGGTCACACAACACTTTTAATTAGTGCATTGTACACATCAGACTGTCTCACACAAAACCCTGGAATGCCACACATGACGTACAAGGTGACACTTACTGGCAGCATTGGGGTGTTCAAATCTGCACACCTCTCCACTGGTGTAGGGTGGAGGCCCACCTGCAATACATGAAAGGAAAACATAGCTTTGTGATATTTGGACATTTCTGTTCATGGACAACAGTTTCAAAATCAACCTGTTAAGCTGAGTGAGCAAGTCAACCTAGTGGTAGATCAGTATAACTGTCACACATCTGTAATCTGTTAGTCAGACATAGGGCCAGATAATGGAGACCCTGGCTCCTACAAATCATCACTTTCTCTGACACTCCTGTGGTGCATTTAAGTGTGCTATATGTACATGGAATTGTCACGCAGCTGACGATATGGGGCTGCTTGACACAGTATTCTGCATCTGAGGGGCATGCAATGGTTGTTGCAGAGTCCATCCCATCGTGACACCCATAGCTTTTGACCCTGCCCCAGATGTTGAAGACATCTAACTCATTATCGGTGATAAAAGACTGACAACTGCTGAGGGCTTGTGTGCGTATTGCAAAGTGTTGAGGAATGCTTTCATACATCCTTGTTTCTTGTTTCAAATATGTGTGTACCATTACAAGCATGCACACTTCAGCTACTATACCATGAGACCTTCCTTATAAATGACATCACGGATGTCTTGCCATACTGTGTGGCCAGCCATTGTTGCCATGTATACCATTTATTCTCCAGGAAGAGATACCAACAAGCGCATATACATTCCACTCAAAAAGACACACTTGCTCTGTGGTCCAAAGATGCCTGTGTTGGTACAGGTTTCAGAGTAATGTGCTAGTGCTGGTGCTGGTGCAGATGCAGGTCTGCCCCATACTGTCTGTAAGAAGTGGCAGGCCTGTGGTACAAATTCAGCCCATGTGTGTGGGATAATAGATATGTTTTGGGGTGTATGTGATACACAATGTACAGGAAGAGGAAAGTACTAGTAGTCTGGACCCGGTACATAGACAAGCTCCCTTAAATTGTGTTGGCCAATGACATAAAGGGACAGAATTAAGGAAAGTGGTGCTGGACCAAGTGCATTACTACTATCCTTGTGGCCCTTAGTGCAGCCCTTTTCCCCACCATGTGTGCGCCTTATAAAACATAGGGCGCGCCATGGTGCAGGTAGGGGGCAATTGCGTCAATTTATATTGACATAAGTGATATACTCAGCAAGAGTAACAACAAAAAGATTAGCAAGAACTCTGCTGAGTATACAGGGCCCCATCATATACAATGATATGCCCCCTTTTGACACCTGCTCCTAGCAGCCGTTCAAAGTGTGGGAAATATGGTGATAGGATATGTGTCATTTCCACAGACCCATGTATTTTAGCCCCCACATACAGGGGTAGGGTCCCCCTCCCATACATGATGCCCGGCGCAGCCCTTATGTTGTGCTGGTCTAAACTGAGTGGCGCTATGCATGCATCGTACCACTTTGTTATTATGGCTCAGGGAATATGGCACTTCTGCCCTGGCTCTGCTTCATTAATTAAAATCACAATGGCAGCCCTAAGGTGGCACTGGTGCTCTTAATATAGGCTCAAAACAACCTTCTCATATCCCTTGACAAAACATGCTGCACTCAAACTTATCTCCACCTGTCATGCACATGCAAATAATGGTGTCACTATGCAAATGGGATACTTACCAACTGCTCCACCAATCTCAATCCCCAGGTGATCCTGTAGGTCTAGCTACCTTGAGATCATGTCAGCCCAACAGTGTTTCATCTGGTAGTCATTGCATCCTCCAAAAATTCTTGTTAGGTGGTGGAGCACCTTGGTCCACCGCAGTTTCCGCTCCTTTGTGAGGTAGCCCTGGATAATGCGGCCACCCAAAATTAACATCATTGGAAGGTAATCCTGCATGAGCCATATAAAGCCACCCAGTTCATTAGATGACATCTTTGACATCCTCCCTTTACCAGACATAATGGAGTTTTTGGAGACTGCAAAAGTATGACATGTAAAATAAAGTAAATATAAAAGACAAGCATCCCACCATACAGTGACAGATACAGTACAAAAATACTACAAAAGACTGAGGAAAAGACAAATATAACATAATATCAACAGGACACACTACAAAACACTCCCCCAACTCCAATCCACCAGCAACACCAGCTCAACACACCCTCACACAGTTATAGTCAATAAGACTGTGTAGTGAAAGTGAACTCGCTGTACCATGCATGCAGGTAGGATGTCCTGTTTCATCACTTCCTGGGCCTGTGAGTTACATATTCAGAAATGAGATGATTTTTTTTTACGCATGACATGATGCGTCAATTATTTCCCATTGTGCCTGACAAGGTCTGTGGACTTGCATTTGACGCTCAGGGGCCAGACGTAATTTTTCTACATAGGAAAGTATGAAGTTTTGGTGTTTGCGTCGAAATTTTTGATGCTTGATGATCATGCCTGGTATTCCTTCTGATACAGCATGACAAGGCCTGTGACCATGCGATTGACACGAAGAGGCCAGGTGTAATTTTTCTGGCCTTTGCTGAGTATGGAATATAGCTGTTTGCATCAAAATATTTTGACTCATGACGGGAATCAAATCAAATCAAATCATTAACATTTATAAAGCGCGCTACTCACCCGTGCGGGTCTCAAGGCGCTAGGGGAAAGGGGGGGGTTACTGCTGCTCGAAAAGCCAGGTTTTTAGGAGTCTCCGGAATGCGGAGTTGTCCTGGGTGGTCCTGAGGCTGGTGGGGAGGGAGTTCCAGGTCTTGGCTGCCAGGAAGGAGAAAGACCTCCCACCCGCCGTGGAGCGGCAGATGCGAGGGACAGCAGCGAGCGCGAGGCCAGAGGAACGCAGGAGGCGGGTGGGGACGTAGAAGCTGAGGCATCGGTTGAGGTATTCCGGTCCCTTGTTGTGGAGGGCTTTGTGTGCGTGGGTGAGAAGTCAAAAGGTGATTCTTTTGCTGACTGGGAGCCAATGCAGGTGTCTCAGGTGTGCGGAGATGTGGCTGTTGCGGGGTACGTCGAGGATGAGGCGGGCCGAGGCGTTTTGAATGCGTTGCAGGCGATTTGGGAGTTTGGTGGTGGTCCCAGCGTAGAGAGTTTTGCCGTAGTCCAGGCGGCTCGTGACGAGGGCGTGGGTCACGGTTTTTCTAGTGTCGGCGGGGATCCAGCGGAAGATCTTGCGGAGCATGGGGAGGGTGAGGAAGCAGGCGGAGGACATGGTGTTGACTTGCTTGGTCATGGTGAGAAGGGGGTCCAAGATGAAGCCGAGGTTGCGGGCGTGGTCTGCGGGGGTCGGTGCGGTGCCTAGGGCCGTGGGCCACCAGGAGTAATCCCAGGCGGACGGGGTGTTGCCGAGGATAAGGACTTCCGTTTTGTCAGAGTTCAGCTTTAGGCGGCTGAGCCTCATCCAATCTGCGACGTCCTTCATACCCTCTTGTAGGTTGGTCTTGGCGCTGGCGGGGTCCTTGGTGAGGGAGAGTATAAGTTGGGTGTTGTCGGCGTAGGAGGTGATGATGATGTTGTGCTTGTGTACGATGTTGGCGAGGGGGCTCATGTAGACATTGAAGATTGTCGGGCTGAGCGATGAGCCTTTAGGTACGCCGAAGATGATCTCGGTGGGGTCTGAGCGAAACGGTGGGAGGTAAACTCTTTGGGAACGGTTTGAGAGGAAGGAGGCGATCCAGTCCAGGGCCTGGCCTTGGATCCCGGTGGAGCGGAGGCGGGTGATTAGGGTGCGGTGACAGACGGTGTCGAAGGCCGCCGAGAGGTCGAGGAGGATGAGGGCGACTGTTTCACCGTTGTCCATCAGGGTTCTGATGTCGTCTGTGTCTGAGATGAGGGCGGTTTCCGTGCTGTGGTTGGTTCGGAATCCGGTTTGTGAAGGGTCGAGCAGGTTGTTGTTTTCCAGGAAGGTGGTCAGCTGTTTGTTGACGGTCTTCTCTATTACCTTGGCTGGGAAAGGCAGGACAGAGATGGGGCGGAAGTTTTTAAGGTCGCTCGGGTCAGCCGTAGGTTTCTTTAGGAGGGCGTTGACTTCGGCGTGTTTCCAGCATTCGGGGAAGGTAGCAGAAGAAAAAGAAGAGTTGATGGCGGCCTGGAGGTGCGGGGTGATGATGTCGTCGGCTTTATTAAAGATGAAGTGAGGGCAGGGGTCCGAAGGGGCGCCGGAGTGGATAGAGTTCATGATGGATTTGGTTTCTTCAGTGTTGATGTGGGTCCAGTTGTTGAGGGTGAAGGCCAGGGGTGCGGGTTCGGTGATGTTAGGTTGGGTCTGGTGTCCGAAGCTGTCGTGGAGGTCGCTGATCTTGCGGTGGAAGAAGGTGGCGAGGGATTCGCACAAATCCTGTGAGGGCGTGACGGCGTTTGCGTTGGCGTTGGGGTTGGAGAACTCCTTGACGATGCTGAAAAGTTCTCTGCTGTTGTGGCTGTTTTTATCCAGTCTGTCGGTGAAAAAGTTCCTTTTGGCAGCGCGGATCAGGTTGTGGTGTTTGCGGGTAGCATTCTTGAGGGCGGTCATGTTGTCAGCGGTGTGGTCCTTGCGCCAGGCCTTCTCGAGGGTGCGACAAGTTTTCTTTGATTCTTTGAGGGTGTCAGAGAACCAGAGAGGTTTTTTGGTGTTGGTCTGTCGATGTGTGCGTTTGAGGGGAGCAAGGTTGTCTGCGCAGTTGGAGATCCAGTTTGTGAGGCTGAGGGCTGCGTCGTTGGGGTCGGTGGTGAGGGTGGGTTGGTTGGCGGCGAGTGCGGAGAGGAGTTGCTCTTCGGGGATCTTGTTCCACTGTCGACGAGGGATGGGTTGAGTGCGGAGGTGGAGGGTCTCACGTCGGAATGTGAAGTGGACACAGCTGTGGTCGGTCCAGTGTAGAGCGGAGGTGTGGCTGAAGAAGATGTGTTTGCTGGCAGAGAAGATAGGGTCGAGCGTGTGTCCGGCGATGTGGGTGGCGGTGTTCACCAGTTACTTGAGGCCGAGGTTGGCGAGTTTGTCGAGCAGGGTGGTGGTGTTGGGGTCGTTGTTCTGTTCCAGATGGAAGTTGAGGTCGCCTAGGAGGATGTAGTCCGGCGAGGTGAGGGCGTGCGGGGAGATGAAGTCGGCGATGGCGTCGCTGAAAGGGGTGCGCGGTCCGGGGGGACGGTAAACAAGGGATCCTCTGAGGGTGGTCCTGGGGTCGGTGCGAATTTGAAAATGCAGATGTTCAGCGGCGAGAGGGGTGTCTTCGGTGGAGGTGGTGACGCTGATGGAGTCTTTGAAGATGATGGCGATGCCTCCTCCTACTTGGTTGGTGCGGTCTTTTCTGGAGATCTTGTAGCCTTCGGGGATGGCAGTGGCGATGTCTGGAGCTGACGAGGCGTTCATCCAGGTTTCCGTGATGAAGGCGACGTCCGGAGCTGTGGAGTCCAGGAGGTCCCAGAGTTCAACGCGTGCTTGTGGACAGAGCGAGCGTTGACCAGGATGCACTTGAGGTGGTTGATGGCGCGTGGGCTGGTGGTCGTGGTAGTTGCGTGGTGGAAGATGCGTTTGCAGGAGTTACAGGCGAAGGGTCAATGGGTGCGCTTGGGGTGGGCTTGGAAGCAGGTGTTGGAGCACCCGGGGTTGAGGGCGTGGAGGGGTCGTAGTGGGTCAGCGGGGTAGGGGAGGGCTGGGGACCAGGGGTCGTGGCGCTGGGCGCGGACGGGCACAGACAGGCTTGCGTCTGGCGTGCCTCTGGCGCGCCAGCTGCGCGGTCGCGCAGCGGCCGCCATAAGAGGGAGGAGGGGTCAGTTGGGGGCGAATGGGAGCTCGGGGGCGGGGGCATGCAGGAGGTGGCGGCGGGAAAGGGCGAGGGAGGGGGGGACAGGTAGAGTGAGAGGAGCTGGGGGAGGGGGATTTAAGGGTGGAGGGGGGTGAGTGTTAGAGTTTTAGGAGATTAGGGAGATAGATAGGAGTAGGGTTGAAAAGATAGGGGAGGGGGGGTGGTAGAGGTGGGTGAGGGTGAGAGGTAGAGTGAAAGGATAGGGAGATAGGTAACAGAGGGGGTGTCGGGACGGGGGGAGAGATAGGGAAATAGATAGATGGAGAGATAGCTCGAGAGATAGAAAAATAGGTAGATAGGAGGAGGGGGTGAGTGAGGGAGTCAGGTGGAGAGATAGGTAGAGGAGTGAGGGAGGCAGGTAGCGAAAGGGTAGATGTGAGTGATAGTGAGAGATAGGTGGAGAGATAGAGGGGGGTGAGGCAGGAGCTGGAGGGCAGAGACCGGGGCGGGAAGAGACAGGAGTCGGAGAGGACCGAAGAACAGAGGAAGCGAAGAACACAGAAGACCGGAAGAACACAGAAGAACAGAAGAGAAGAACATAGAAGACCGGAAGAACACAGAAGAACCGAAGAACACAGAAGAACAGAAGAACACAGAAGAACAGAAGCGAAGAACACAGAAGACCGGAAGAACACAGAAGAACAGAAGAGAAGGACACAGAAGACCGGAAGAACACAGAAGAACAGAAGAGAAGAACACAGAAGACCGGAAGAACACAGAAGAACAGAAGAGAAGGACACAGAAGAGCGGAAGAACACAGAAGAACAGAAGAGAAGAACACAGAAGACCGGAAGAACACAGAAGAACAGAAGAGAAGAACACAGAAAAACAGAAGAACACAGAAGAACAGAAGAACACAGAGGAAGATGCAGGGGACGAAGAAGCAGAAGAGCAGACGAACAGAAGATCAACAAAGAAGATACAGAAGACGAAGAGCAGAAGGCCACAGAGCAAGATGAGGAAGAAGAGAGGCGACAGGAGAGGCTGAGGAGCACACAGAAGAAGAGAGAAGACGGGGAGAAGAAGAGTGCAGAAGAAGATTGCAGAGGAGGAGCGGGGAGGAAGAGACAGAGAGGAGGAAAAGAAGCAGGAGCAGGAGAGAGGGTGAGTAGCGCGGGGCAGGGCGAGGGACTGGGAGATGGGGGGTCCTTACTGTGAGGTGGGTCTCAGGAACTCAGGAACCTGGAGGAGCTGGAGGAGCTGCAGCGGCAGGGGGAGCGACCTACCCTTGGGTCAAGGGTCGCTACCACTGTCGCGCAGCGGACGCCATAAGAGGGAGGAGGGGGGGAGGGGTCAGCTGGGGGCGAATGGGAGCTGGGGGGGCGGGGGCGTGCAGGAGGTCGCGGCGGGAAAGCGCGAGGGAGGGGGGGACAGGTAGAGTGAGAGGAGCTGAGGAGGGGGGTTTAAGGGTGGAGGGGGGTGAGTGTTAGAGTTTTAGGAGAATAGGGAGATAGATAGGAGTAGGGTTGAAAAGATAGGGGAGGGGGGGTGGTAGAGGTGGGTGAGGGTGAGAGGTAGAGTGAGAGGATAGGGAGATAGGTAACAGAGGGGGTGTCGGGACAGGGGGAGAGATAGGGAAATAGATAGATGGAGAGATAGGTGGAGAGATAGAAAAATAACTACATAGGAGGAGAGGGTGAGTGAGGGAGTTAGGTGGAGAGATAGGTAGAGGAGTGAGGGAGGCAGGTAGCGAAAGGGTAGATGTGGGTGATAGTGAGAGATAGAGGGGGGTGAGGCAGGAGCAGGAGGGCAGAGACTGGGCGGGAAGAGACAGGAGTCGGAGAGGACCGAAGAACAGAGGAAGCGAAGAACACAGAAGACCGGAAGAACACAGAAGAACGGAAGAGAAAAACACAGAAGACCGGAAGAACACAGAAGAACCGAAGAACACAGAAGAACAGAAGAACACAGAAGAACAGAAGCGAAGAACACAGAAGACCGGAAGAACACAGAAGAACAGAAGAGAAGGACACAGAAGACCGGAAGAACACAGAAGAACAGAAGAGAAGAACACAGAAGACCGGAAGAACACAGAAGAACAGAAGAGAAGGACACAGAAGACCGGAAGAACACAGAAGAACAGAAGAGAAGAACACAGAAGACCGGAAGAACACAGAAGAACAGAAGAGAAGAACACAGAAAAACAGAAGAACACAGAAGAACAGAAGAACACAGAGGAAGATGCAGGGGACGAAGAAGCAGAAGAGCTTGTGTGAATGTGTGTGTGGGAATGTGTGGAAATCATTTGTAAATACTTACAATGCACTCAGATTCACATACCATGTCACTGGGGCTATGCATGTATCTAGTCAGTAGGGTATGGCTACCTGCGTGTGCATGTGTGTTCATATCTTTACGGTAACATTGGTATGTGTTACCAATATGTTTGTATACAGTATGTGTGTGTGTGATGCATGCAATGACTGAAACCATGTGCATTGGTGCATCTGTGGCTAGACTGTGTCCACATACATGTTACTGAAATTGTACTATGAGTGTACATGTGTGTTCTATCACATATTTGTTGCTCTAGCAGATTGTAATGTCTAATATACAAATGTACTTATACCAACAATACAATAGATATGATGGTCTATGTCCAATGTATGGTAAAGCATGTGATACCAATGACTAGTAGTACTCAGAGGATACAGTGGACTATGGCTGGGTTGAAATCACATTACCCCTGGCAATGTGTGTGCATGTGTGTCCACTCTGGAGTGTGTAGTTAGGTTCAGCCTTCAAGATGATCTGCCACACGTGTGACATATAGTTCCCGATGCATCTTAGATTCAGGAGATGGTGTACATGATGTCAATGAAGGTTGGTATGTGCCGTGTGTGTGGAAAGACATGTGTAGTGTCATTTTATTAAAATATTACCACTGCAGTGTTTTCATGGGATATGAAAGCGCATATATGTATCTTCCTGCATGGACACTTGTTGGACTTTGACAAATGCCTGTGTAGTCATATCAGTGCCACCTATGTTTCCGTATGTCGGAACACATCTGAAGGTCATTTTATTCTGTCAATGCTCTTGTGATACATATGCACTTACATTTGTGGAAAGTTCCCTTTTGTGCAAACTCGAATATATGTTACCAGGCCTATGCCATTTAAGTGGAACATGTGTGCTGGAATATCTGCCATATTTGTGCATGTCCCCAACTAGGTACTCACAATTGACCACATCATGTTTGTTATGACTGTCACATTCAATGGCATACCACTGTGTAGCAGTGTTTCAGTCTGGCAAAGATGGCAGCCTACTCATCATCACTACTGTTGGAGTTTTTATGCCCACGCAGACCCTACTTGGTCCCCTGTGCACATGCATCAGGCCCCTGACAATGTCAATACTCTGTGTAGCCTGAGCATTGGTGTTAGGGGTGTTTTGGGTGGGGCGGTCTAGCCTCTTCATGATAGAACTTCAGCAGAGCAATGCACTGTCCCATGCAGACAGACATATGCACAATTGTGGTCGAAAGGATTTGGATGTTATTTTTCCTCTGGGGGTACTTGATGTCAGCCTTGCCCTATCATGTACTGAGGACTGGCTACTTGCACATGTATGACATGTCTCATAATTTAGCATGGTCTGACCAACATGATTTTATGTCCTTAGTAATTTCCATGGGCTGCTTGGTTAGGGCTTGTATCTCTGTTGTAACTTGTAATTTAGGAACGAGCCAGGGGACTGATGGTGTCATCTGTCACTGCTTCCTGTCATGATGGAATGTGATGGGCAACTAACAGGTTATTGTAGTGGCAAACATGAGTGGGTTATGTACTGACCTAGCCATCATGTCTGTACATATGTTGGGTGATCACGTGTTGCACAGTCAGTATTGGTCTATGTGTGTACCTTCTCCATCTTTTACCGCATATCTTGTTAGGAATAGATGATGTCCTACATTGCTGCCGGTCTTTAGGCTGCTTACACTTTGTACACATCTTCTACAGCAACATTGTCTGGTCATATATGGACAGGATGCAACGTTTGACTTGTGTAAATTGAATATGTACACACCTTCTACTACTGGCTACATGATAGTTACCGTGCCATTGATTGGCTTTGCAAGATTACATGACATTATACCTGTAACAGCACTTGTGTCTTCTCCAAGTGACCTCCCATGTTGTATCTCTAAGTATCTGTGGGTATCTCTCAGCTGTCTATCCACATCCTTCATTGAACATGGGTATGCATTAATTCCTTCATTTCACAACCTATTTCACTCCTTCCATGAGCGTATGATGTCAGTGTGTGAAATCATCTCATACAGTGCTGCTTTTGTTATTAGCCACATGCAACGTGTCTGCCTTCTTCTTCTCCCATTCATTTTTGGATGGGGTTGTGAAATGTTTGGACATTGCTGGAAATACTTGCACATCCCACACCTGAGTGGCATGTTGAAGTCCTAGACATATTAGGGAATTTTGTCACTGTTGGTAACTTTCCCTTTGTCTGCATGTGAGTGTATATGAGTGTTGTGTATTGATATGTGATGTGTGATGGTGCAATAAAGACTATACTAGGTTTCCTTGCTAACACATGTCAACCATTGTTGGTACTTGCAAACCCTTTGCTACCTAGGCAAAACACCTGTATATCAGTCTTTACATATATATCCGGTTTAGCTGTAGGCAAGTGCCAAGACAGAAGATTTGTGTAACAAGTGTGTGTGGAATGTACATAGGGAGTAGAACACACTCTGCCTATATTCGGCCCAGACATTAATTTGGTAGTGCATTGTCCCATTTTATTCTTAAATCCTTACAATAATCCACATGTTTGGCGAGTGGTTCAGTACCCATTGCTGCTTCATTTGTCTGGCAAACAATAGCACACTCCACAGCCAAAATGTGTGTTCCATATTTGAGGTACAGCGCACCATGAACCAGGGTGGGCCTAATAGCAGTGCCAGGACATGAGCCCATTGATATGCAGTGCACGCTGAGGCTCTAACGTTGGTTACTAACCCTGAACAGTAAATGAAGGTCCATAGTTACCAATGGCGTCCCCCCTTTTCACACATGCACAGTGCTGGGGTAGCACTGATCCCCCTGAGATGTGACACCGTTCAGTTCCTGCATTACTTAAACACCATTTGATAGCAGCCCCTACATTATGTCTGATCCCCCTTGCATACATCCTGCCAGGCATGGGGATGATGTGGGGAAAGGTCTAGGATTTTGCACATTGCCCACTTAACGCCAAGTTATATTTAGCGGTGCATGGATCTAGGCCTTTGAGATCCATATTCCAGAGAGTTATGTGACACTGATCGATGACATGAAGGCACTAGACCCTCTTACATCACAAACTATGTTGCAACCATACTTGTAACTGTTGTGATTCTTTCCTCCTCTCTGAGGTATGATTTACATTCAAATGGTATATGTAGTGTATAATGAGCAGACCATGGAGAGTCTGGTGCAAAGTAATTTATTGGTGATATTTTATAATATTTGGACAGTGCCTAGGTGTAGAAGTTCTGTTCAATTTGTAGGCTCCGCAAACTCCTGCAGCAGTGTTTTATAGTTCCCCCTCCAAATGTGCTGTACCATTGTCAACCTCCTCCTCGTTGGAAACATCTATCTGTTCATCCCAGGGAACATTGGTCCATATACATATATTATGCAAGATTGCATATGCCAGTATCATCTTACATTCCAGTGATGAAGCATACAACAGGCTTCCTCCTGTCAGGGCCAGGGACCTGAACCTTGACTGCAGAAGCCCAAATGTCCTCTACACAACATTTTGTGTTCTTCTATGCCCTTCATTATATGCACGCTCTTCCACCGTTGTGGGATTGCCAAATGGAGTCATCACCAATGGCTGTATGCTGTACCCTTGGTGGGTGGCAAAGGAATAAGAGAAAATGTGTTGGTAATGCTTGATAGTGGTTTGGTATGTACCTTGGCAGTTGTTAGTTTTAGGTACAGTGGTGACTCCTGGTATAGTGTATGTTCCTGTTTTGTGAAATGGTTTCACAGGTCTGTGTTGATAAACCTCACAATCTTGGTTGTGGCTCAGGGACCAATTAAAAATATGTGTGTGCTGTCCATATTTGTGCCAGTGTCCTATTGCTGGTAGAACCTTCCACCTCCCTGCTCCTTAGTGGTGTAATATGTAGAGACACCATGGTAGCCATACAAAGCCAAACTCTGGACTCCATGTTAAGATGTGGCACTATGCATGCAGTGCAACACATAGTGACCCTTTGTGGGAGATGATGGCTGTGCCAGCCATCCAGTGTACTAGGGTGTGAATCACACATTTGGAGGATGAGCAATAGTTGGTGAAGTGGAATCTACTAAGTTCCTATACATGATTTATCACAGACACTTTTAACACCTGCACAGTGCATGTGTTGGGGGGAGCACATTATTCTTTTACATGGATCCCTATACACGGTGCATGAAAGGTCAGGTATGTCCTCTATACTCCTACAGAGTTCTGCTATGGCATTGTTTGTCCTTTACAGTGTTGCACAAAGGGGTGCTAAGTGGTGTATATGTGGTGGCACTGGACTAGGAGCTGCATGACTTCTCTTCATTCTGCCCCATGGTCTTAAATAGCTGTCAATGTTGTATTCCCATGTGTACAACTCAATGTAGCAGACAGGTGAATGTGCACACTACAGGTGTGACAGGTATGTGTAGGTGATATGTCATTGGTCATTGCAGCACTTGGGTGGTGTTTGATATTGGTGCTACAAGAGGCTTGAGCCCCATGACAAATGTGGGGCTGTGTCTATGTGTGACTTTCTTTACATTGACATGGCCTATGCCATTCACATTACTGAGCTATACATTATTAGCTTTAACATGTGTCGGATCTGTATTTAGCTGTCAACCATTTGACCCTAGTAGTGGTTTGGGCCCAGCTTCTGTATTCCAAGGGGACATAGCTTCACCTGTCCTCATGTGGTGTGCCAGTCAGGTTGTGGCTGTTTTATGTATATATGGGTGTATGTGTGTATGATGTGCAATGATTGTAGTGTAGTGTGGCATGAAGCATATGTGTTGTTGCCTGTACATGTGTGATCCCCTGCCCATGTGTGTTTAGTGTAGTGTATGTCTTGTTTGTCCTACATGGTTGGTGTGTTTTCGGTGCACTGATTAGTATGGTGGCGTACCTGCGAGTAGGCCATTGCCATATTGCCCATCCTGGAAACGCTCATTGATGGTGGACTGCTGGAATATGTAGGCATCATGTATGCTGCCAGGGTATTTGGCAAGGATGTTTGAGAAGAGCCCATGGTGGTCCATTGCCTTCACATTTATGAAATGGGTGTGTTGTGGTTCCTGTATTGGTGCTCCATTGCTGCAGGGGGCACTTGTTGCACCCAACACATGTGGGAACCCAGGAATTAGATAGAAACCTTGCTTGGTCTCCTGCTGCAGTTGCTGGGAGTTGGGGAAGCAGGTGTGGTGGGGTGTGGAACCTTTGGAAGGAAGACCGAAAAGGATGGCTGGGAGATACCAGCCACTTGTGCTCCCATTGTCTGAAAATATCCTGATGCCAGCATATGGAGGACAGCGAGGAGTTTGGTCATGGGTGGTATGTTTGTTGGAGAATCCACCCTTGCAGAGATGTCTGACATAATGTGGTACAGCAGACAAACTATTGACTCCCTGTTCAGACGGGAAATTCCTGATGGCATCTTGGTCCCTGAGCCCAAGGATGGTTGTACACTGTTGAAAGATCCTCTCCCACCTTTTGCACTGCCTTTGTGACTGCTGTGGTGGTGTTTGGGATTGCTGCAGTGGTGGTGGAGGAACTTCTTGTCCTCAGTGACTTCAGCGGCGTGTGCCAAGCTGGTGCAATAAGAGTTCCATGTTGTCCAGGATATTGCCAATGCTCCTTCTGTGTGTTTTCATTCAGTGGTGGTGTGTGGGCCTTTTTTTAATGCCTGATCTCACCAGGCATTAAAATTGTATGCAAATCGACTTTTGCATAATTTATTTGGACCGCTTCCTTTATGTGCATTGTTTTTCGGCCGGGAGTAAATATGACGCTAGAGGCCTAGCATCATTTTTTGTAAGGGAACACCTACCTTGCATATCATTGTCGCAATAAGACACAAGGTGGGTTGGAGCTCCCAAAAAATTACGTTAACTCTGATATTTTTATGCTAGACAGGTCTAGTGTCAGAAAATTAATATGGTGGTAGGTTTCTGCTCATGCCCAAAAATGACACAAAGGTGGCACAAACGTTTCATAAATATGGGCCTGGATGTCTGACAGTTGTTTGAAATTGAATGGGGATAAAATGGAGGTTTTAGATGTGGGAAACCACACCGGTTAGAACTCAACTGGCCTGATTGTCTTGGTCCATTTTCTTCAACCTCCCCTACAATCAAGAGCTTGGGATTCTGAATAGATGACAGGCTATCCATGGAAGTTCAGGTCAAGAAAGTGGCCGCATGCTGTTTTGGACTTCTCTGTACTCTGAGAAATATGTTGAGCTGGGTCCTAGGTACACTACAAAGATTGGTTGTATACAGACTTATCAACTCACATCTGCATTACAGAAACTCCCTCTACATAGGCAGTCCCACATATGTGACAAATCGACTGCAAGTAATCCAGAATGCCACAGCGTGAATTCTCTCCAAGCTCCCCAAGCATATATCAGCAGCACCAGCATTAGCAGACCTACATTTGCCTCCAATCCAGAAGAGAATCCAGGTTAAATCTCTCTGTCTGGTCAACAGCATAGTTCAGAAAAAAAGGTCCCCAGCTTATTCAATGGCTGATGACTTTGTATACGCTGAGAACGCTATGTTCTGAGGGTCGTGCTCTACTACTGGTTACAAGGGTCAAGAAAGCAAGATGCAGAGGAAGTTCCTTTGCTTATCTGGCACCTAAACTCTAGAATAATCTCCCAACACACATCAGACTGGACAAATCAGAAATCAGCTTCAGAACACAGCAGAAAACATACCTAATCTAAACCCAAGGAAAGCAAGCCGCATCATTAGCGGAGGTTTATTACAAGTGCTGAGAGGCCCATTGAGTAGCCATGTGCTATATAAATCACAAAGAAAAGAATAAAATACAATAGAAAGCACCTATAGTTAAATAAATAGCAATGTGTACCTTGCTAATTTAAGAATAAATATAAGACCAGTCCCTTATTACTACTACATGCCCATTTAAATTCTGGGGATAAGTTAGGTCACTCAGTGTAAAAGAAAACATTTTTTTAAATATATTTGGCTGTGTTTTTCCTCCAGGTGACCTTTAACTCAAACTTTGTTCACAGTCTGTTCATGAAAACTGAAGAAGATGCTTGTTGCTGAGCCAATCAAAAATTATATTGAACGGACTTTAGTGCAAATTCATCTTGCATTTGAAATAGCTTTATGGAGATGGAATTTTTCTACTGCAACAGGAATAATACTGATTCTTTGAACATACAAGTTCTTTGTGATGCAGAACATGTGATCACACATAGTAGCATGTTTCCCTAGGATCACCCATCATTTGTTCATTTTCCAAAATAGTGGTATCAATGCAAGGCTACAAAGTAGAGAGTTTAATTAAGTAAACATTTTGAGTAATAACCTTAATTTTTTACCTTTCCAGAATATCTTTTTTAAATGTGATGTGCTACAGGGCACATTACTATTTCAAGTGGGTTACTGACAAAATATTGATGCATACAATATCGAAAAACAAAAAAATCTGAAATTAAACATTGATAACAAAAACATCAACTTCCTACCCTTACCTAGTAAAACCACAAATAATGAGAATGTATATTGATATATTGAAATCTATATCTTTATGTACAAATCTATATATCTATCTATCTGTATATGCATATCTATACAAACCTCTCTCCCTCTCTCTCTCTCTCTCTCTCTAATTATATATATATATATATATATATATATATATATATATATATATATATACATGTACATATCTCTCTCACACTCTCTATATATGTATGTATGTATATATATATATATATATATATATTTATATAGCAGTAGCCACTAGGTAGTTATAGTCAGGACCATGTTTCCATAGAAAAAGTGGATTTTTGACTTAGCTATATATAACATTTTCCAAAAAATTGACCCTAAGGTAACTATAACCCGCGCCCCCTCCATGCACAGTTTTATCATCAAACATTTTACTGCAAATATTTCATTGATATTATCAATGATGTTATAAAAGATGTCATGAGTAATTTGTTGGGTAATTAGCAGTGCATGGTGTGGGTGCAAATTATAGTTACCTTAGGGCACAAGTTCCTGTAACTTTTAATTTTTTCAGTGAGTTTCTATGTTTTTTTAATGTAAAGTAATTTTAATTACTTACGTTTATCCAACCACTAGTCGGACTCTTTGAAGTCATTGTATAGAGAGACCATTGAAATAACAATCTCTTTCTCTCTTCCGTCCCTTTATTGGATTGAAGAGAGAGAGACGGAGAGTGACAGGACCGTGGGGGGAGCTTCATGGCACCGTGGTCCTAGCCAGGTCCCCAAATCCTGCAGGAGCTGGCATTGCTCACATAAGCCGGGAGCTGCTTTAAATAGCAGCTCCCGGCTTGTGGGAGCTGTGTTTTCATCAATTTCCCTGCATGCAGATTGCATGCAGGGAAACAGAGGAAAACTTCACTTACAGAAAGTGAAGTGTTTGCTATGACTTAGTGGGAACTGTCTTTCATGCAGGCAGACATTGTTACGTAGCATCTGAAGTCCATGAAATTCTTAAGTATATTTTCATACAAGAAATGGAACGTGGAATAGGTCTGAGGACAATGCTGTAGGTCAATGAAGTAGTTTTGAATTAAAATGCAGAAAGTTGAGCACAACTTGTCAGGGAAGTTGAGGAAGCCCTTTGGTTCATTGGGGAACTGTCCCTGGATCCGAAATGGGTGCTCAAATGGAAGTAAAGGGGTCAGGGTAGAGGATCCCAGACCCCATTTTTTTTTTATTTAAATGTGATAAAACATTAATCGCTTGAAATAGTTTAAAACCTTTTTTTGTCATTTTGCGTAATCTGTGGATTCATTTGCAAGGCCCAGCGCGACCCCTGGTGTGAATCCAAGGATTTTGCAAAACAAAACAAAAAATGTAGTTTCATACCCAATCTCACTCCTAAGCATACCCTCTCACACTCACCCTCACAATCACACAGATACTCTCACACCAAGAGAGACTATCACACACACACTCACAAACAGAGGCAACCTCTTACATCTACTCACTGAACCATATAGACAATCTCATACCCACTCTCACACCCAGAGAGACACTCTCACACCCACTTTCACACCCAGACAGACACTCTCACACTCACTTTCACACTGACAGTGACATGCGTCAGTCCCTGTGTCCTTACATGTTGACATTCCATAGTGACACTGACTAAGTAAATATGTGTCATGCTGTAGTGTTGTTCTTGTGTTATTATGTTTTTTGTGTGTTTTAAGTAGTTATAATGAGCGGGTTTAGGGCACTTTTCTAGAGCGCGTGGCATGTACGATTGGAGGTCAGTATGAAATAATGGTTTGAGCTTTAAGGTGGCATGTGGGTATGGAGGTTCAGTGAAAACCTGGATAACACTGAGTCAAATACATTGCTTTGTGTGAATTGCTTGGTTGATGCTCACAGTGTGACAATGAATAGATGCAGAGGTGATGAAGTCGCTGATTTCCAAGGCACAAGTTTTGTTGGATCCTTGTGTTTAAAAAAAAAAAAAATTCTAATAGATTTGGTGAAATGTGGCTTTGTGGAAGTCAGAGAGCAAAGTAGAATGCTCAGAGCTCCGTAAATCTGGGAATTGTGTTTTCCTGGAGATTTGTGGTTCTATACTCTTTTAGAAATATTTGTTTGTGCAGAGAGTGCTGTCTGTACCTTTTCCCAAAACGTCCCTGTAATCATGTGGCAACATGGGTCTTACTATCCTGGGGATTTAATAAATTCTTCAAATCAAATTTTGTAAATGTGTAACCTTCTTTGGTATTTCTTCACATTATGTTATATTAGATATTTATGAATCCCTGCTTTCTTTTTTATATCACAATGAGCAAATGTTTTCATCATCATCAAATACTTTATTCGGTTCAAAATAAAACCATAAAAGACATCAAATATATACATACAAAATACTCAGATGTACACTAAATAGCAATAATAATAAGAATTTTGAATATCAAAGGTAGCATATATATAATTTAATTAAGCATGTATTATCTCTTCATTTCCCAGATTGTATAGAAAAGAAAAAGCAGGGTAACTAGATCTAATACCCTTGGATAAAAAAATTGGATATAAAAACCTTCTTCTAGGTGCCATATAGAGGGTACAGAAAAGGACAAAGTGCAAAGTGCTTCAAAGTGTTTTACCATCACAGCAACAGGGCAGAAGTTTCTTAAACCAAGTGCCACGAGTAGGGAATGCTACTAAATAATGTATAGTATTCAGGTGCAGCCTGGTAAGTACAAATTCAAGCCGTTCGGAGATAATAATGTCCAAATATAACATAGGGTGTAGTTGCTGTGGCGGCATCCTCTCCTGATCCCTAGCTGTGGCCATATTTGGTTTTGGATCATAAATTGAATGCCAGTATGTCTCCTTAATCCTTTTAATATCCCATCCCGCTAAAGAGTCCGGGGCAAGAAAAGTTCCCCTGCCCCAAGACGAGATAGAGTAGAATGAACATATCTGAGCCAGGGTATGTCCATTGATCGAGATAATGAAAGACAGTCCTGCATCACTGTTCTACACAAGTGGGCTTCAGGATATAACCAAATTTTTAACCATAGCAATACAGGTTGGAATTTTATATAATCTGATATGCTCCTCAAGCCTACTTCTTTATGACAAAACATTACAGAGGCAGATTGTGGGACTGCTAATAACCTTCTTAAAAACTTGTTCTCAACTACCTGAAGACTTGAAAAGTCAGCATAGCCCCAGACACCTGCCCCAAATGTTGCAATAGAAGAGAATTTACTTAAAAAAATTGTTAACATCTCTTTAACAGGTTTGTGCCCCAGCTTTTTAGAAAATCTAAAAAGAGCATCAATTGCATTACACGAACACTTACTAATAATTTCCAATTAAAATCTACGTCAATGGGAATCCCCAAATAGGTAAAATGTAAAACCTTGAGTATTTCTCCACCTTCCAGAACAACCTTTTTGCTAATTTTGGGCCGTCTCCTCATAACAAATGACTTTGTTCTGTTAGTTTTAAGACCGAGGTTTCCCATAAACGTATTAAAAGCATTTAATAAAATTTGGAGACCATTAGCTGTCCTTGAGATAAGAACAGCATCATCCGCATAAAGGAGAACTGGAATTGGGGAATTGTTAATACGTGGCAAATCCTTTCCTGTTACACCCCCCTCTTTTCTAAGTAAAAAGGCTACATAAATTTTGCAGAGTGTGTTTAGGAGACTGCTCAATCTGTTTCTGTGATTTAAATTGTGTTTAGAAACTGTCTGCATCCCCTGTTTTGTGCCTTAAAAAAGCCACATTTCAGAGTGCGTGACAAGCAGTATTTCAGTGTTTTTTTACAATTTCTCCCTTACCTGGAAAGTAGACTCTACTACCTTGGAAGTGTGGATTCAGCCTGTCTGTATCCAAGGAGATTCAGGATAGAACATCAGCTGCCTCCTCCCTTCGCACAGGGGCTGGGCCTAGCTGATTGGCTCTCTGAGTCCCAGGCAACCTGAGCCCTTCTCCCACACCTGCTCTGGCTCCTTAAGTTTGTGGAGGGAACCCCAAGACAGCCACCTCCATTTTGGGAGCCCAGCATTTTCCCTGTGCCCTAATACAGTCCGGTGATCAAGGATTCCTAAAAGACCTAGGTAAGGAGCCCCATGCTTTTCTGGGAAATCTTATTATTTCTTTAAAAGTGTTTTTTACTGCTACCTGTGCCTGTTTATTATAGACTCTCTGTGTTTCAGGCTGCTTGGCCTTTTAAAGTGGTGCTTTTTAGCCGTGACTGTGTGACATTTCCCTCCTAGTTTGTGGCCCAAGACTGCATGAAAAGCCCCCCCTTTCTAAGTAAAATGGCTACATAAATCTTGCAGGGTGTGTTTAGGAGACTGCTTAATCTGTTTCTGTGATTTAAATTGTTTTTAGGAACTGTCTGCATGTTAGGGTTTGTGCACAGCAAAGAGCATGTCCCCTCTCACTGCACTAGTGGGTTCTGTAATAGCTCCCTTTTAAACTTACTATTGAAAGCCTTTCTTGTTATCTCACCTTCCTCCCCCCCTAGGCTTCTGTGTATGTTGTTTAATGTGCTGTTTTGTTTACACATTGGGCCTTGCTTTTACCAAGGCTTCTTTAAAACACTCCTCTCTAGGCCATGTGTTAATTTAACTCATTTGCATAATAACTGAAACTCTGCACACCTTTCAAGAACATGTGCAGCATGTGAGGACCACACCCAGCTCTTCGAACCACACCCAGCTCTGCACACCTTTCAAGAACATGTGCAGCATGTGAGGACCACACCCAGCCCTGTCTATAAAAGGCAGCCCCCGAGCCTCACCCAGTGCTTGTGCTCGTCTACCTCCCGCTTACCTGAGGACAGATCCCTTGGCACTGGCAATCCTGCTCTCTACAGACTTTCATTGGCTTCAATGGGCGCAGCTGCTGGCTCTTCCTTCTTCCGGTTTCTGGTTCCTCCTTGCCTCAGCCTCTCTCCTACAAGCAACCTGCAAAAGAGAAAGAAGACAAGGTTAGACTGATCAGTATCTCTTGCCAGCAACAAGTAAGTGCAAAACTTTTATTAACTGAAAGAACTTTGACAACAATTTCTGGATTCGTGTATAGACAATTTGAAACAAGATACCTTCCACGAACATTGTGATTCAAACTCTTTGTTACAAGAATACTTTGCGGAACTTTGTGAAGCAAACATTTTTTTTTTTTATGGAACTTTTAAGAATCGAACCGTGAAAACCATTAACAGCAAGGCAAACAGTAAATCAAGGACTTGCACAAATTACATGCTGTATTTTGACGTAAAAGTACAGTATTTGTTTTATAAAAGATTCTGGAAATATGGGAAAAGTGAGTCTGCTATTGGGAATTTAGGCTTTAGTTATATTAAGATGAATGTTTGATATTGGAAATTCTGATAACGGTATTTGTTTAATGTTTTAAAAGCTTTAGAGTAATAGAAAGCACATCCCAGAGCAGTAACACATTCCAAACCTAGAAACTAGAGACCAGGATCCAAGAGGTACTTTTAGAAGAACATTTCTAATAAATAAAGCGATAGTCAGGAACCCAGTTAGGAATAGGTTGTACTTATCTGTTCTTTGTTTATGTTTCATTAGGCACCAGTTTCTACAGAAGTCAGAGAGGGCCACAGATTTGTGCAGCACTTCAACAGTGGAAACGCAAGAACGGTGTTGTCTCTTTATTTTATTTTATCCACTTCCCCCCTTCCCTTGAGCTTCTGTTCTTAGTGCACTGTTTTAAAAACTAGTGTGCTGGAACAAGCAGTTTCAGGGTGGGGTTGGATTGTCTTCAACCTCCATCAGAACTGAACAAGGACTCAGGTGAGCTGGGCTTTGACAGAAGCACAAGCCTTAAAAAAAAAAAAAAAAAATCAGTGCTGGTGGACGATGAATATCGGGGAAGAAATAGAGGGCATTGACGTCACGGATATGGCGCAGGCCCTAAATGAGGACTTGGCTCATAATGAATCAGTGTCTGGCATCTTGCAACATATGCAAGAGGAAATAGAGAGATTAAAGATGGAGAATACCTCTTTAAAACAGGATTTAAGCAGGTATAAATTTAGGGTATCTCAGTGGAACACAGCTTTTACGCCTTTGTTTAAAACCTCCTCATAGACAGGGGCGCCATCAAAACATACAACTTTGCCTCCCCCAGTTGAGGTCACTGTTAATGTTCCTAATGCTGTGCCCTTAGCCGCACCTGAACGTTTTCATGGAGATAGTAACAAATTCCATGTTTTTATCAATCAATGTCAATTACACTTCGTTTGTAAGCCACAACAGTTCCCTACTGATGCTACGAAAGTGGCATTCGTCTTGTCTTATTTGGGTGGCACAGCAGCCAATTGGTCAATTCCTTTCGTGGAGAGAGATGATCCCATCCTCCATAATTGGAATCAATTTAAACGTACCATGACCAGCCTTTTTGCAAAACACACTTTCATGCAGGCAAGTGATAATGAGCTTTTAAATCTTAAACAAGGTAACAAGGATTTATTGACCTATCTCACTAGTTTTAATCGTTTACTCACCGAGACACAGTGGCCAGAAGAAAAGCGTGTCTCCCTTTTCTATAAAGGTTTGAGAGACGAGTTAAAAGACGCGCTGGCTCATATCGTTGATTTGCCAGAAGACTATTCGGACTTTGTAGATTTAGTTGTGAAATTAGAACATAGACTAGGAGAAAGAAAGGGAGATAAATACAAACTGGAATCACGGTTAACTTTTATTAGACACGAGAAGAAAGACCCAGATAATAAACTCCCTGAACCTGAGCCTATGCAAATAGGGACACTCAGAGGTCCACTCACATCAGAGGAAAAAGAAAGAAGGAGAAAACTTAAATTATGTTTATATTGTGGAAGGGCAGGTCACTTTGCCAGAGAATGTCCAGTAAAGCCTAAAAATCCACGAAAGGGTGCTGTTTCCTCCACCTCCTCAACTGAATCGGGAAACGATTAAGCTCGACAAGGGGAGAGGTTACTTGTTCGAGAAAACATCTTAATCAAACCTCTAATGCTGCAGCCTTCATGGTACCGCACATACCTAGACATTTCATAATTCAGGTCGTTTTAATTGTTACTACCCAAGTGAGGCATTCTCTCCCTGTCCTACTGGACTCAGGCGCGACAGGAAATTTTGTGGATAATAAGTTAGCTGAAAACTTAGGACTTCCTATGTGCCTAAAGCCTTGTCCAGAAGCAGTATGTGCAGTGGATGGGTCAGAATTGGCCTCTGGATTAATCACAAAACAAACAAGTCCACTTGTTATGGTCTGTCAGAACGGGCACACAGAGGTGATTAGCTTTGATCTGATAGATACTCCTAATTTTGGTTTGATTCTCGGGGTACCCTGGTTAACAACTCATAACCCAAAAATTGATTGGGTGAATAGAACTGTTACTTTGGATTCCTCTTTCTGTAGAATCAATTGCTATCAAGAAGCAGGTACAGAACAGAGCACAGTATTACACTGTGCTAGTGTTACACAAGATGAACCAAGTCTCCCTCCTGAATATTCTGACTTTAAAGACGTCTTTGATCCAGTAAAGGCTAGTGTGCTGCCCCCACATAGGTCTTATGACTGTCGTATAGATCTTATCCCATGGGCCCCTTTACCTAATAACAGAGTATATGCTTTGACTGACGAAGAAACCAAATACTTAAGAACCTACCTAGAAGACCTACTACAGTCTGGGTTCATCCGTCATTCCACATCTCCGGTGTCATCTCCAATCTTTTTTATCCCGAAGCCGGATAAATCCCTGTGCGCGTGTATCGATTATAGAGGACTAAATAAGGCTACAATAAAGAATAAATATCCTCTTCCTCTAATACCTGTGTTGTTGGATCAATTAAGACATTCTACTGTATACACTAAACTAGATCTGCGGGGAGCTTACCACCTGGTCCGAGTAAAAGAGGGGGATGAGTGGAAGACAGCTTTCAAGACAAAGTTTGGTTTATTTGAGTACACAGTAATGCCCTTTGGGTTATGTAATGCCCCTGCGGCCTTTCAGTTCTTTATAAATGATGTCCTACACGAATTCCTGGACGTTTGTGTCATAGTATACATAGACGACATCCTCATTTACTCTAAGAACTCAGAAGAACATACCCAACATGTTCGTGCAGTATTATCAAAGTTAAAAGAAAATCATCTTTTTGCCAAGTTAGAAAAGTGTACTTTTAATGTCAGCAAGGTGGACTTTTTAGGATACTGCCTGTCACCTCAAGGAATAACTATGGATGTAAAGAAAATCAGTGCTATTGCTGATTGGCCAGAACCATCCTCTGTAAAAGATATTCAGAAATTTCTGGGTTTCGCCAATTTTTATAGGAGGTTTATTGCACATTTTGCAGACATTGCGGCCCCAATAACTACCTTGTTGCGGAAAGGGCAACGATTTCTTTGGACTGATGAGGCGGCATACGCCTTTCAACTCCTAAAACAAAAGTTCACTTCAGCCCCAATTCTGAAACATCCTGATCCTGACTTGCCTTTTTTTGTTGAAGCGGATGCTTCACAAGTAGCTTTAGGAGGAGTTCTCTCTCAACGAGATGCAGTAGATGGCCAGTTACATCCTATAGCCTTCTATTCCAAAAAGTTATTACCAGCTGAACAAAATTACACTGTGGCTGAAAGGGAACTACTAGCTATCAAAGTAGCCTTTTCAGAATGGAGGCACCATTTAATGGGAGCCAAGTACCCAGTTACAATCTTTTCTGACCATAGGAACCTACAGTTTTTTGGATCACTTAAAGCACTAACACCACGTCAGATGCGCTGGTTAATTTTTTTTAGCACATTTGACTTTGTAATAACCTATAGACCAGGTGCACAACAAATTCAATCTGATGTGTTATCTAGATACGGACATACCTCAGACATGAAACAAGATAAAATAGGAGAACCCATTATTCCTCCCCAAAAGTTTTTGGCACCAGTACAACAGAAGGATTTCATCACAGATCTATATAATGCACACATGCAAATAGCACCTCAAGATTGGTTAAAGGATTCCCATAACACAATACAACGAGGTTTATTGTATTACGACAACATGCTGTTAGTGCCCACCTCTGAATTACAAACACAGGTGATAATTTGGCATCACGCCTCACCGTTGGCAGGTCATCCTGGTTGGGTAAAAACCCTGGAAAATGTGCAAAAACACTTTTGGTGGGACACTATAAGAAAGGACATTAAGCAATTTGTCACTACCTGTCCAATTTGTGCAAGACATAAATCTTCTCATAAGGCCCCTGACGGCTTGTTAATACCAATGCCAACACCCAAACAACCTTGGCACACTGTGAGCGTAGACTTTATTGTAGGTTTACCACCTGTAAAATCTTTCACAACAGTGTTGGTTATAGTGGATTTTTTATCTAAAATGGCACATTTTGTACCATTACGGAAATTACCCACGGCGGCAGAATTTGCCGATATTTTTATAAGGGAAATTGTGCGTTTACATGGTTTGCCAAGCAAAGTGGTGTCAGACCCAGGGAGCCAGTTCAACTCTAAATTTTGGAAAAAAATTATGTAAAAAACTGAAAATAGATGTGGCATTATCCACTGCTTTCCACCCAGAGACAGATGGACAGACTGAACGACTGAACCAAACCTTACTTCAAACGCTACGTTGTTTATTGGCTGATTATTCTAGTGAATGGTTGGAAGCTCTCCCTGTAGCGGAGTTTGTTTATAATAATACTGAGCATTCAGCTCTACTTTTCTCACCATTCTATTTCTTGCAGGGGTATCATCCAAGAGCTATACCCATTTTGTTAGAAGATTCTCTGTTACCTACAGTAACGGATAGACTAACGAGGTTAGGTGACATACAAGACAAAGCCAGGAAACATTTATTAAAGTACAAGGAAAGCATGAAAAGACAAGCAGACAAACACAGATCTGAGGCCCCAATGTATAACATCGGTGACAAGGTATGGCTCTCCACAAAGAACCTAAACATAGAGGGATCCCGAAAGCTGCAACCACGTTTCATTGGACCCTTTAGTATAACTGCCATAGTAAACCCGGTAACAGTAAAATTTGATTTACCAAAAGAATATCCAGTACATACTACATTCCATGTGTCCTTGCATAAGCCGTACAATCCAAAAACCCGACCTGAACCACCACCTCCACCCATACCAATTAAGGGAAATCTAGAATATGAAGTGAAAAGCATAAAAGACTCAAAAAGAATTAGTGGACGTCTGTTTTATTTAGTAGAATGGAAAGGATATGATGAATCTGAGAATTAATGGGAACCAGCATCATATGTACATGCCCCACAGCTGATTAGACGGTTTTATTTAAAAAATCCAGGAAAACCCCGTCCTGTAGGAGGGCCTTTGAGGGGGGCAACTGTTAGGGTTTGTGCACAGCAAAGAGCATGTCCCCTCTCACTGCACTAGTGGGTTCTGTAATAGCTCCCTTTTAAACTTACTATTGAAAGCCTTTCTTGTTATCTCACCTTCCTCCCCCCCTAGGCTTCTGTGTATGTTGTTTAATGTGCTGTTTTGTTTACACATTGGGCCTTGCTTTTACCAAGGCTTCTTTAAAACACTCCTCTCTAGGCCATGTGTTAATTTAACTCATTTGCATAATAACTGAAACTCTGCACACCTTTCAAGAACATGTGCAGCATGTGAGGACCACACCCAGCTCTTCAAACCACACCCAGCTCTGCACACCTTTCAAGAACATGTGCAGCATGTGAGGACCACACCCAGCCCTGTCTATAAAAGGCAGCCCCCGAGCCTCACCCAGTGCTTGTGCTCGTCTACCTCCCGCTTACCTGAGGACAGATCCCTCGGCGCTGGCACTCCTGCTCTCTACAGACTTTCATTGGCTTCAATGGGCGCAGCTGCTGGCTCTTCCTTCTTCCGGTTTCCGGTTCCTCCTTGCCTCAGCCTCTCTCCTACAAGCAACCTGCAAAAGAGAAAGAAGACAAGGTTAGACTGATCAGTATCTCTTGCCAGCAACAAGTAAGTGCAAAACTTTTATTAACTGAAAGAACTTTGACAACAATTTCTGGATTCGTGTATGGACAATTTGAAACAAGATACCTTCCACGAACATTGTGATTCAAACTCTTTGTTACAAGAATACTTTGCGGAACTTTGTGAAGCAAACATTTTTTTTTTTATGGAACTTTTAAGAATCGAACCGTGGAAACCATTAACAGCAAGGCAAACAGTAAATCAAGGACTTGCACAAATTACATGTTGTATTTTGACGTAAAAGTACAGTATTTGTTTTATAAAAGATTCTGGAAATATGGGAAAAGTGAGTCTGCTATTGGGAATTTAGGCTTTAGTTATATTAAGATGAATGTTTGATACTGGAAATTCTGATAACGGTATTTGTTTAATGTTTTAGAAGCTTTAGAGTAATAGAAAGCACATCCCAGAGCAGTAACACATTCCAAACCTGGAAACTAGAGACCAGGATCCAAGAGGTACTTTTAGAAGAAAATTTCTAATAAATAAAGCGATAGTCAGGAACCCAGTTAGGAATAGGTTGTACTTATCTGTTCTTTGTTTATGTTTCATTAGGCACCAGTTTCTACAGAAGTCAGAGAGGGCCACAGATTTGTGCAGCACTTCAACAGTGGAAACGCAAGAACGGTGTTGTCTCTTTATTTTATTTTATCCACTTCCCCCCTTCCCTTGAGCTTCTGTTCTTAGTGCACTGTTTTAAAAACTAGTGTGCTGGAACAAGCAGTTTCAGGGTGGGGTCGGATTGTCTTCAACCTCCATCAGAACTGAACAAGGACTCAGGTGAGCTGGGCTTTGACACTGCATCCCCTGTTTTTTGCCTTAAAAATGCCAAATTTCAGAGTGTGTGACAAGCAGTATTTCAGTGTTTTTTTTTCAATCTCTCCCTTACCTGGAAAGTAGACTCTGCTAGCTTGGAAGTGTGGATTCAGTCTGTCTGTATATTTAAGGAGATTCTGAATAGAGCAGCAGCTGCCTCCTCCATTCCAAAATGGACTGGGCGTCAGTTAACTTGGCCCTTATATAAGTTTCTATTGGTTGTTGCATATGGTGTTGTGATAGGTTGCTGGGGGCTGGTCTTTCTATTGGCTTTGGGATTAGAGTTGGGCTTGTGATTGGTAGTAGGGCTAAGATTCTGATTGGTTCCTGGTTTTTAGGGCTGGGCTTGTGATTGGTAGTAGGGCTAAGATTCTGACTGGTTCCTGGTTTTTAGGGCTGGGCTTGGTATTGGTAGTAGGGCTGAGAATCTGATTGGTTCCTGGTTCTAGGGCTGGGCTTGTGATTAGTAGTAGGGCAGAGATTCTGATTGGTTCCTTGTTCTAGGGCTGGGCTTGTGATTGGTAGTAGGGTTGAGACTCTGATTGGTTCCTGGTTCTAGGGTTGGGGGTTATGATTGGTTGTCAGGATTAGGGGTATGATTGGTGATTAGGTCTGGGTCTCCCACTGGCTGTTTGAATTAGGCTTACGAATCTGATTGGTTAGGGTTAGGACTAGATTTCTATGGGCCAGTAGGGCTATTTAAGCCTAGGGCTCATGGTGTCTTCAGCCCAGGTGTCGTGGCTAAGGTCAGAGAGGACAGGGCAGTTGCCTGTTTGGGCCTGTTCGGGACTGGTACGGCCTAAGGCCAGAAATGCTGCCCAATTTTCCATTTACCAAAAATGACTTTACATCCTACACATACATCAACATGCAAACACATTATCTGCAAAGACATCCAACTCCTGCATCACAAACTGACCGTATACAGATTGCAATGTTCCATCATCCAACACAATAACCCATTTACAACACCTATACACATATCCACCACAACTACAACAATAAAACACCTTCATTCTCACAGCACACACTACTCTGTCCACTCCCACTAACACAACCTGCCATCACCCACACAACATAAAACCACACTATACATTACTTTCAGCCTTCCACATACACACTCCCTATTCATACAAACCAACAACACTATCCTTTATTTGCTCCACACAGACCACCTTTCATCATGAAATTTCCTAAACCCAGCCTTCCAACACACCATCTACAAATGCCCTTCCCCTCTCTTCACCAATTATGCTCAACCATACAATCCTCACACTCTACTCCACCACACGTATTACATCTTCCAGTCATCACAACTAACACAAACTCCCCTGACACACATCCATCCCCTCTTACACATCTCATAAATTCATCTCCAAAACACACCAACACCCCCTGTAATACTCTAAGCCAAATTTGTGTCCTTTTTTTCCAACATCCTAGGGATTCTAGAGGTACCCTGACTTTGTGGGTTCCCCTGAAGGAGGAGAAGAAATTAGCCAAAATACAGTGAAAACTTTGTTTTTATTGAAAAAATGGGAAAAAGTGGCTGCAGAAGAAGGCTTGTGTTTTTTCCCCTGAAAATGTCATCAGCAAAGGGTTTGCGGTGCTAAAATCACCAGCTTCCCAGCTTTCAGGAACAGGCAGACTTGAATCAGAACACCCAATTTTTCAACACGAATTTGGCATTTTACCAGGACATACCCCATTTTTACAATTTTTTGTGCTTTCAGCCTCCTTCCAGTCGGTGACAGAAATGGGCATGAAACCAATGCTGGATCCCAGAAACCTAAACATTTCTGAAAAGTAGACCAAATTTTGAATTCAGCAAGGGGTCATTTGTGTAGATCCTACAAGGGTTTCATACAGAAAATAACAACTGAAAAAGAAAAATATTGAAATTGAGATGAAAAAAACAGCAATTTCTCTCTACGTTTTACTCTGTAACTTTCTCCTGCAATGTCAGATTTTTGAAAGCAATATATGAGACGTCTGCTGGACTCCTCTGGTTGCGGGGATATATAGGGCTTGTAGATTCATCAAGATCCCTAGATACCCAGAGCCAATAAATGAGCTGCACCCTGTAGTGTGTTTTCATTCAATACCGTGTATACAGCAATTCATTTGCTGAAATATAAAGAGTGAAAAATAGCTATCAAGAAAACCTTTGTATTTCCAAAATGGGCACAAGATAAGGTGTTGAGGAGTAGTGGTTATTTGCACATCTCTGAATTCCGGGGTGACCATACTAGCATGTGAATTACAGGGCATTTCTCAACGTCTTTTTTACACACTCCCTCATATTTGGAAGGAAAAAATGTAGGGAAAGACAAGGGGCAATAACACTTGTTTTGATATTCTATGTTCCCCCAAGTCTCCCGATAAAAATGATACCTCACTTGTGTGGGTAGGCTAGCGCCTGCGACAGGAAATGCCCCAAAACACAACGTGGACACATCACATTTTTTGAAAGAAAACAGAGGTGTTTTTTGCAAAGTGCCTACCTGTACATTTTGGCCTCTAGCTCAGCCGGCACCTAGGGAAACCTACCAAACCTGTGCATTTTTTAAAACTAGAGACCTAGGGGAATCTAAGATGGGGTGACTTGTGGGGCTCTTACCAGGTTCTGTTACCCAGAATCCTTTGCAAACCTCAAAATTTGGCTAAAAAAACAAGTTTTCCTCACATTTCGATGACAGAAAGTTCTGGAATCTGAGAGGAGCCACACATTTCCTTCCACCTAGCGTTCCCCCACGTCTCCCGATAAAAATGATACCTCACTTGTGTGGGTAAGCCTAGCGCCCGTGACAGGAAATGCCCCAAAACACAACGTGGACACATCACATTTTTTTAAAGAAAACAGAGGTGTTTTTTGGAAAGTGCCTACCTGTAGATTTTGCCCTCTAGCTCAGCCGGCACCTATGGAAACCTACCAAACCTGTGCATTTTTTAAAACTAGAGACCTAGGGGAATCCAAGATGGGGTGACTTGTGGGGCTCTGACCAGGTTCTGTTACCCAGAACCCTTTGCAAACCTCAAAATGTGGCTAAAAAAACAAGTTTTCCTCTTATTTAGGTGACAGAAAGTTCTGGAATCTAAGAGGAGCCACACATTTCCTTCCTCCCAGCGTTCCCCCAAGTCTCCCGATAAAAATGATACCTCACTTGTGTCGGTAGGCCTAGCGCCCGCGACAGGAAATGCCCCAAAACACAACATGGACACATCACAATTTTTGACAGAAAACAGAGGTGTTTTTTGCAAAGTGCCTACCTGTAGCTTTTGGCCCCTAGCTCAGCTGGCACCTAGGGAAACCTACCAAACCTGTGCATTTTTTAAAACTAGAGACCTAGGGGAATCCAAGATGGGGTGACTTGTGGGGCTCTTACCTGGTTCTGTTACCCAGAATCCTTTGCAAACCTCACGATTTGGCTAAAGAAACACATTTTCCTCAAATTTCGGTGACATAAAGTTCTGGAATCTGAGAGGAGCCACAAATTTCCTTCCACCCAGCCATCCTCCAAGTCTCCCGATAAAAATGATACCTCACTTGTGTGGGTGGGCGTAGCGCCCGCGACAGGAAAAGCCCCAAAACACAACGTGGACACATCACAATTTTTGACTGAAAACAGAGGTGGATTTTGGCCTCTATCTCAGCCGTCCCCAGGGGTGGCAGAAATGGCCTAAAATAAATTTGCCCCTCACCCCCAAAAATCGGCCAATCTGCCCCCAAGGAGGGCAGAAATGGTCTAAATACAAGTTGCCCCCCAGGGGAGCGACCCTTGCCTAATGGGTCGCTCCCCATCTCTAAAAAAACTAACAAACAAAAAAAACACAAAAAATAACATTTGCCCTGGCGCCTAGAGGTTTCTGCCCCTCCCAGGGGGCAGATCGGCCTAGTAATAGGCCGATCTGCCCCGGGGGGGGGCAGAAATGGCCTAAAATAAATTTGCCCCCCCCACCCCTAGGGTGACCCTTGCCTACGGGGTCGCTCCCCTTGCGTGACATTGGAGCAAAAAAAAAATCCCCGGTGCCTAGTGGTTTCTGCCCCCTTGAGGCAGATGGACCTAAAATCGGCCGATCTGTCCCCAAGCGGGGCAGAAATGGTCTAAATACAATTTGCCCCCCAGTGGAGCGGCCCTTGCCTAATGGGTCGCTCCCCATCTCTAAAAAAACAAACAAACAAAAAAAAACACCATAAAAAATTGCCCTGGCGCCTAGAGGTTTCCTTGCCTACGGGGTTGCTCCCCCTGCGTGACATTGGGGCAAAAAAAAATCCCCGGTGCCCTTGGGCAGATTGGCATAGCAAAAAAATCAGCCGATCTGCCCCCAGGGGAGCGACCCTTGTCCAAGGGGTCGCTACCCATCTGTAAAACAACAAAAAAACTAAAAAATCCCCTGTGCCTAGTGGTTTCTGCCCCCCTTGGGGGCAGATCGGCCTAATCAAAATAGGCTGATCTGCCCCCGGGGGGGCAGAAATGGCCTAAAATAACTTTTCCCCCCAGGGGAGCGACCCTTACCTAAGGGGTCGCTCCCCTAGCGCAAAATTCACGTAAAAAAAAAAAACTCCCTGGTGTCTAGTGGTTTCTGTCCCCCTTGGGGCAGATTGGCCTCATAAAAATAGGCCAATCTGCCCCCAAGGGGGGCAGAAATGGCCTAAATATAATTTGCCCCCTAGAGGGGGTGACCCTTGCCTAAGGGGTCGCTCACCACCTCCAAAAAACACAAAACAAAACAAAAAGAAAAAAAAGAAAAATTATCCCTGGTGCCTAGAGGTTTCTGCCCCCCCCTGGGGGCAGAAAAGGCCTTCCAAAAAAATGCCCCCCCTGGGAGCAACCCTTGCCCAAGGGGTCGCTCCCTTATGTCCGTTTCATAAAGAAAAACCCTGGTGTCTAGTGGGCGTTTCAAAAGCCGGATTGCAAGCAATCCGGCTTTTGAAACGCTCAGAGAAACTTCAAAGGGAAGGAAATTCCTTTCCTTCCCTTTGAAGCCTCTCTCGGCCTCATCCATGTGATCGAAAGAGAAATGCTTTGCATTTCTCTTTCGAGCTTCCAGCGCGATGGGAGGAGGCCCTCTGTGATTGTTAGCGTGCGATGCGCGCTGATGTCACAGGGGGGGTGGGGGGGTCGGGGGTGGAAGGAGAAGGGCTTCCCCTTCCATCCCTGCCTTGGGGGGGTGGGTGGGGAGCACATGGGGGGAGCGCTAGCTCTCCCCCCAGTTCCCGGGTGCAGGACAAGGTGATCTCCAACTTCCTCCTGTAACTTTCTCTTCCTCTACAGACCTCCACCTAACAACTCTACATTCACAGACACTTTTCTAGATGCAGTCTCAAACCTTATTACATTATACTCAAACCTATGCATTCTTGGGGACCTAAACATTTGGTTTGACAAACCCAATATGTCCCATCCAAAAGCTACCACCACGGGCCTAGTTGCATTGAACCTACATCAGATTGTACACAATCCCACACACATCACTGGACACATCCTAGATGTCGTTTTTGCTAAGCCTGAACTAGTTACCGTTCATAGCATCACACCAATGACATGGTCAGACCATCATTTGATAACTTTCCAACAAAAAACTCCACAAATCAACACACCCCACAACTACTTACATACATGCACCTATCGACCTTGGAGCAAACTCAATTTTGATGGCTTAGAACACAGCTAACAGCCAACACAGATCTAGATACAGTTATTCTGTTCCAAAACTTTATGAGTGGCTACAGGAAGCTTTTGAAATTCTAATACACTCAGAAAAACTAAACACAACAAAAAAAATAAACACCTTGGAGAAACACAGAACTTAAAAAGATAAACCAACAAATCAGAAAGTTGCAGCGGGCCTGGCTCAAAACAAACAACAGTCAAGACAAACTATCGCTACACAAACTTAACAGAATATACAAATCATCAATCAAAAAAGCTAAAAAAATGTACTACTCAGACTGAATTAAAAATGCTAAATCTGCAACCAAAGAGTTTTATAAAATTCTCAATGAATTTAAAAAACCTACATGCATGGAAGGAAGTCAACCCACTACTCAAGATTTCACAAACAAACTGGCAACTCATTACACATCCAAGGCAGACACATTGGACTCCTATTTAAAACAGAATAAAACCATCAGTACTAACTCCTTTCCTAAAATACCCTCTAAGAATAAACCAACCCAGCCTCTACAGTCCTTCAAACAAATATCACAAGGTGAATTTATGGATCTGGTCAAAGCAAGCAGACCTTCTGGTTGCGCTTCTGACCCTTGCCCACCACACATCTTCAAGAACATTCTTTTATCTACTTCTGCTGCCACACCTGTAAGAAGAATCATGAACAATTCTTTAACCACAGGAACCTTTCCTGTATACCGGAAAATGGCATACATACGACTGTCATTAAAGAAAACAAACCTAGACCCGCAAAACTCCAGCAGCTACAGACCAATCACAAATGGACTTTTCCTGGGCAAACTGATTGAAAGAGCAGCATTCGCCCAGATGTCTCAGTTCAAACTGGATTCCGCCCAGGAAGAGGCACTGAATCAGCACTCATAGCAATCTGGGATGATCTTAAAAACACAGTTGACTGCAATGGAGTTGCTGCACTACTTCTCTTGGACCTCTTGGCTGCCTTAGATACGGTTGACCATGACACCCTAATTCAAAGACTCCACGAAGCCAGCATAGAAGGGACTGCTCTCAACTGGATTACTTCCTACCTTCAAAAAATAACTAATATCATCTATTCCCCCTCCTTGTCGTCCAAACCCTACCTCACAAAAGCAGGGGTCCCCAAGGATCAATCATCTCACCTTTGCTTTTCAACATCTACATGATATCATTACCAGAACTGATCAATGATTTTCATCTCACATGCTACAACTATGCAGATGACACACAAATACTACTTAAATTAGAATGTCCCAAAAACATTGAAAACGCACAAATCTTCATTTGCCTCAGAGCCGTTGATCAGTGAATGACTTGGAGCCATCTCAAACTAAATGCCTCCAAAACAGAAATACTCATATGTGGTGACTGGAAAAATTATGACCCACTGTGGGCCTGGCCTGACGGTCTCGGACCACCTGCTCAATTATCCAAGGAAGTTAAAAATCTTGGAATCACCATGGACTCCAAGTTAACAATGAATACCCAAGTGGACAAATTAGCACGAATAAGCTTCATCACCTTAAAGACTCTACGACGCATCTTCCCCCACCTCGGTTTTCCACACTCGGTGCAAGCTACTATCTCGCTTGTACTATCCAAACTGGATTATGCCAATGGCCTCTACCGTGGATCATCTCTATCTATTATGAAAAAACTACAACGTATTCAGAACTCCGCAGCCAGGCTACTATTACATGTAAAGCTACAAGCCCACATTTCCCCTGCCTTGAAAGCACTACACTGTTTACTTGTCGCCAGAAGATGCACCTTCAAACTGCTTTGTATCACCTACAAAGCTACACATGGATCAGGACCACTTTTTATCAGAAACAAAATAACCAAATACATTCAACAAAGAAACCTCTACTCAAGATTGGCACCCCACCTTAGAACACCCCCATACAAGAAAAAGACTATAGGTGGTACATCTTTCTCCGTTCAAGCAGCCAAACTATGGAATTCATTACCCCCAACTATAAGAGCCACAGATAACTATCTTGTCTTCAGAAAACTACTCAAGAGTTGGCTCTTTCCTTTATAACCACCATATTCAAACAGCTATGGACTGCATATGGCTATGTTGATAAATATTTTTTTGCTGATTATGTGTATATTTGAGTTATATGTAGTTCTTTAGGAAAATATGTATCACTACTATGTCATAACAATAAACTACACACATACTCTTTAAACTTGTTTAACTAATGTATATTTACTCATGGTTTAAATATGTATATGTATGTAGATATATGTGTGCATATGTGTGTGTATTCATGTGTGTATGTGTGTGTGTGTGTGTATGTGTGTGTGTGTATATATATATATACATATATATATATATATACATATATGTATATATATATATATACATATATATGTGTCTATGTTATTCTATGCTTAACATGTTCATAGGTAATTGCATAGCTCCTAGATAAGTTGTTATATTAGATACTTATGAATCCCTGCTCTCCTTTTATGTCACACTTTGTCTACCCATCACCATATGTCATGTCTCTATCAATCTATCCTTCATTCCCACTCTCACTCATCCCAAATCCATTCTACTACTTTTGTCTCCTAAATAACCCTGCCTAAGGTCTTCCCTCCTCCTCCACATCTAACTCACCCAAATCTCACTTTACTACCATGATCTCCAAAACAGCCCTACTAAATTCTCCCTCAATTACCTCACCCTGCTACTATGATCTCCCCAACCCTTTCCACAGACTCCTCCCTCCTCCATCCCCCCTTTACTCATCCCAAGCCTAAATCCTACTACCATAAACTCCCAAATAACACTTCTGGATTCTTCCCTCCTCCACCCCTCTATTACTCCAGTCATTCCAACTAACAAACTCACATATCCGTGGCTCAAATTAACTCATAATAATACTAAAACTGTACTCATATTTCCCTATACTAATCCACCACTTATTCCTTTTTGGCTCCGGAGTAAGGTGCTACTCGCCAAAAAGTGCTTCGATGCCTCGTCAGGGGCAGTACGCGCTATAAATACTATTACAATACAACACAATAGATAAAACATTTTTCCAACCCATTTATGTAGAGGATGAAAAGGAAAGGGGCCAACACACATCCCTGTCTTACCCCTTTCAAAGAGGCAAATGTATCTGTTAAATTACCCTCCTAGGTAAAACGGACTTGTGCCGAGGTGCAAGCATGAAGCCTACTAAGTAAGACAATTATATCTTTGTCCACCCCCATATTTAGCATAACAGTCCACAATTTAGCTCTGTCAACTCTGTCAAAAGCACAGGACAGATCCATGAAGGCTAAATGTACACAATCTTTTTTAGCCTTCGTGTATTTTTAAGCTATCAGGATCAGGTTGAGAGTTTGTTCAACTGTACCCAGCCCTGGGCGGAACCCATACTGCACCTTTGACAAACAATTAGTCTCCATTGCCCAATTTTCTAACTTATTTAAAATCACTCAGCCTAGTATCTTAACTGAGCTACCTAAGAGTGAGATTGGGTGGTAACATTGTGGATCGGCCCTATCCCCCTTCTTAAAGATAGGTACAATAATCGCCTGTCTCCAAGTGTCTGCTAAGGGGCCTATCATAGCAGACCTTAAAACATTAGTAAGCAATGGTCCCCAAAATTCTGGGATCGCTTTATATAGGTCAGCTGAGATTCTATCAGGGCCCAGAGCTCTGTCAGAGGGGCAGTCTTGGATTGCCTGTATTACATCGGCTACATCTATTGTATTACAGAAAGCTGCACCTATCGAGGCATTTCTTATCGCATTAGACAATTCATTTCATTCTGGGAAACACTATTCTCTATAATAAAAAATGTAGAAAAGTGGTCCACCCATATTTGGGCTATGATAACAGTATGAATTGTAATTTTATCCTTATCATTTAATAGGGGAGAGTTAACCACTTGCCAAAAAGCCTTTGTATCTTTTTTTTGCTAGCTTCAATTAGCTCATCCCAAGCTTTCTCCCTCAGTTCAATCTTCCTGGCAGCAAGTGCATCCTTATATGTCCTTCTTTCCGCGCTTATACAATGTATCTCTGTCGCTACCGATCGACTCCACTAGTAAGCAGCTGAAGTTGAAAAGTGACCGCAAGAAAGTGGTAACGCTGTAACAGCAAAACATTCGCTTAGTTTGTTATCAATTTAGATATTTACAGCTGATTGCCAAAGATTACTACTTTTGCCAACAAAAAAAGACTATCAACCTTTAAACAGTTTTACCAAATAAGAAAACAGATGATGGAAGCTAGAAACCACCATCCGTCTTACCGCACTGAGTGTCTGCTACTCGCTGCTTCAAATGCCTCAACACGGGGAAATCCCAGATGAACAAGCAGGAACATGGAAACACCTGACTTCAAACAGAAAAGCTCCAGTCCTCACAAGATCCTCAGAATAGTGAGCAGTGATAACTGGGCGCGGTCACTTAAATAGACTTGTGCCCCGCCCCATGTGCCACACCCAAAGTGCCCCGCCCAAGATGGTTGCCATAAAGATACTTGGGACCAATGCCATGAAATAAAGGCAATGCACGCACAGTGCGCTGAAGCAGCCACTAGACTCTGAAAATGGCAGTCTCTGGAACAAGACTGTGTGGTGGAAACAGTAATGCCCGGACTCTGGCATCAGGCGGGCCCTAGAGCGAGTGCGCAGCCATGGTGTTGACAACAACATACCTCAAAGCAAAATATCCAATACACACACAAAGCCATGCAGGCACGTGCCAAACATACAGCATAAAGCACAACAACAACACCAGCACACCTCACAACCACACAACAACAACTAGCCCACAAACACTCAACCATGGCATAGACGGGCACATTGTGCAACACCACATATACACACAACATGAACTCCATGTAGCAATGAAACACAAACAATAGCTGTGAACACACGTCCAAATAATCACACAGCTGACACATGCAACCAACAATGATGAAAATACACACATCCAGCACTAAACACACATACGCACACAACACCCCATAAAAACACACAAGCAAGTAGACACTGATATCACAACATCCCCATGGCCCAAACCATCTACCAAGCGCATGCAACAACACAGACACATTCCACACACAGACACCACACAGCCTTGTATACAGATGTCACACCACAATGTTGAAGGAAGCAGGACAAGTATCTCAACTTGCCAACCACAGCAATGTGGGTATTTTAACAAAAAACTGTATTCAAAGGTTCCAATGGCAAGTCCAAATGTCCAGTTTTGCAGGACACATTGTCCATGAAGAATGGCTCAACCTGACTCCTGACTAGGCCTCTACTACATAGGGGCAGCAATGGGACAGGCAGGCACCTCAGGGGTGTGGGGGTGGTGGGAGAGGCTTGGAAGTGGAAGGGGCATGTTTTGCCTTGGGCTTGGGAGGGGTGACTTTAGCACTGGGAGGGGTGGATATTTTGCTGGGTGGAGGAGCAGGGGAAACACCAGAGGAGGGACCCAAGGAATGGGCAGTGGAAGGGCCTGAGAGGGGCAGGGGGACACGTTGTTTACGGGGAAGATGGGGTGGGAGAGGAGTAGAGAAGAGGTCAAGGGTGGCAAGGAAAACTCTCTTAGGTACACAGGGGCAGTCACATGATTGAGGGTGAGGAGTGGAAGGAGAGGGAGTGCGCGTCTGACGTGTCTATGTGCTGTACGTTGATGCTGGTGTGTGCAGTATCTGGATGAGTGTGGTGGCTGCTTGTTGGGTGGGTGAGTGGGTACGTATGCATTTCTTGGGAGGGGCAGAGATGCAGGGAGAGGGAATGGGTGATGTGTGAGTGAATGTTGAGGTGGTGTGTGCAAGTGAGCTGGATATGCTGCAAGTGGCAGAGACGGTAGTCGTGGTGAGTGTGGATGTGGTGTGTGGGGTGTGTGACTTTGAGTCTGCTGTTGTGATTGTGGGGATGACAAGAATGACAGCAAGGCCAGTGTGTCATGATGCAGTGTTGGCAGGTATGAGTAGAGATGTGACTGTACGGGAGGAGGTGGTGAGAGAAGTGTCTGTTGTTGTGTCTGCAGATGTGTGTTGTGTGTATGCATGCCTGTGTGAACGTCTGTGATGCCCATGTTTGTCTTTGTGCACCTTGTCTGTTGTACTTAGTGTGGGAATTGCTCTTGGCCTGGAGTCCTGCAGGATGCCTGGATGGGTGACCTCTTTTATGGGGGGTTTCTCAGCTACAGGGTAGAGGTGCTGTTGTCCTATGGGTCCTCCTCCTGTGCCTCCATTCCAGTAGCAGGTGCTGATGTTGAGGGCAGTGGTATTGACTGACTACTGGATGGGGCCTGCTGTTGGGTGGAAAATGTCTGCAGGATGTTGTTGAATTTCTTGAACTCCCCTAATATGGAGGCCATGGTGGCATTGTGTACCTGCCACTGCTGCCTGGCCTCCTCGTGGTATTCCTCCTGCAGCCTCTGTGTGTCTTGCAAGGTGGTGAGTATCTGGCCCAACTGGTCCTGGATTTGCTGGTAGGCTCCCAGGACCTTGGAGACGGCTTCCTGGCCAGTGGTGTCCTGGGCCTGTCTTGTCCCTTGTCCCACAGTTTGTCCTCCCACTGGCCCTTGCCCCCTGTGCCTGTGCCCCTGGCACAGTGTGCCCCCTCCGACTGACACCAGTACAGTCATTGCCTTGGATTTGCACTGTTGACTCCTATCCCTGTCCTGTGGGGCACACTGATGATTGATGTGACCTTGGGACACAGGTATGGGATGGTGGACTCTGCTGAGCACTGCCTGCTACAGGGGAGGTGGTTTAGGTTGTGGGCAGGGAAAGGCTGGTGGTGGTGGACTAACCACTCATGCCTGATGGTTCAGGTGCATTGTCTGAATACAAACTTGCATGTGGATCCTCCCCTATTGGTGCTGCATCCAGGCCCGGGCTTCCTGTCACTGGGCTCATCTGTTGTGTGTCAGTACTTTGGAGACCTATGAGATGAGAGGTATTGTGTCAGATGATGTTATTTATGTGTTGACACACATGGTTGTATGCCATCATTCACTGTATTTGTAGGGCAGTACTGTCATTGACAGTTTGCAGTCCACTGCTTGTGTTACCATCAGTGGAAGGTTTCAATGGTCCTAATTTGAAGTACAGTTTGCATTTGTCTTGCTACTGTCATTGCCATGTACTCATGTGCATTCCTACGACATATTGTTGATGGGGCGTGACATGGTTTAACGTGCAATTGCAAAGATGTGATATGGACATAGCAGTCAGGCAAGGGTAGGAAGTGTTGCATTGTGGTAGTTGTGGTACTTTCTGCTGTGTGAGACATACATGCATTAGGTTGGGCTGTGAGGGAATGTCGTCAGTGGGGAGATTTGACATGCAAGTTTGGGTATGGGGCCACTGATTAGATTGTGCACGTCTGGGTGGTTTGAGGGGGTGAGAAGATGGGAACGTACATGCTGTGCACAGGGACATGGTGGGCAGTGAGTGCAGTGGACTTACGAGTGTCCAGTCCAGTGGCAATTCCCATCAGCCCTTCAGGATGTAGTATGGCCAGGCCATCTCCTCCCACGGTGCCATTTCTGGGGGAGGTGGTGGGTGCCCACCACCAGTCCTCATGACAGCCACTTGGTGCCTGGAGGCCATGGCCCGTACCTTCCCCCTCAGGTTGTTCCACCTCTTTCTAATGTCCTCCCTTGTGTGTGGATGGCTCCCCACTGTATTCACCCTGTTGACTATCCTCTGCCTTAGGTCGTTCTTCCAGGCTATGGAGGTCTGCTGGATCAGGTGCAGTGCCTCCTTTCAGTGTGTCTGTCTCTCGCTCTATCTGGGTTTCAATTTGCAAAGGGTTCTGGGTATGTGTGGGGTGTGTTTTGTAGTGCCGTGGACAGTTGTATGTATGTGTGCCAGGTGTTGCTATTGGTGTTGTCTTATCTAGTGCAGTGTTGCTGCAGTGGTAGCTACTTATGTTCCGGTTGCGGTTTGGACCGCCAGTGGAGTACTGCCATGTTGGTTTCCGCAGTGCTGATTTCTGTATCGGAATTTGGCGGGGAGGATTTTCTCGGTGTGGCGGTGGTGATGGGGCAACTGCCTCCTTCTTTCCGTTGTTTGGGCCAACGGTTTTGTTTTTCCATTCCAAATATGGCGGTGTTGTGTTGCTCACTCGTGCTACGGTGGGCTTCACTCCACCATCGCTGCGTTGTTTTGGCTGCCTTTTGCACGGCGGTCTTTGCGTATGACCGCCAACCTCGGAATGAGCACTTTATTAATTAACATCAAATATTACAAACCTTGAAAGTCTGTGTTTATACAATACAACTTTACTTCTTATATTATTATACCCAATATTATATTCCATGCACATATATTCACTTACTATGTATTTACATATTTGTTTATTTATTACTATAGTTCTACTGTACTAGAGAAAAAAAAATAAAAAAATAAAATAAGTAAATTAACAAATATTAAATAATAAATATATAATAAATTAAAATTTGCTCTCTTGTTAGCTTTACTCTCCCTCCCCATCACCCTATGTGTCTATCGATCTATCCTCCATCCCCACTCTGACTCATCCCATACCCATTTTACTGCTTTGATCTCCAAAATAACGCTGCCGAAGCTCTTCCCTCCATTACCACTCCTGGCTCACCCCACACCTCAGTTTACTACTGTGATCTCCAAAACAAACCTACTAAACGCTCCCTCATTTATCACACCTTGACTCATCCAAACCACTTCTGCTACTATGATCTCCCTAACTCCTTTCCACAGACACCTCTCTCTCTCCTTTACTCATCCCAAGCCTCATCTGACTACTAAAAACTCCCAAGTTACACTTCTGGATTCTTCCCTCCTCTATCCCTCCATTACTCTAGTCGATCCAACTAAAAAAAAAAAACATCCTCCACTCAAATTAACTCATAATAATACCCTACTCCTATTTCCCTATACTAATCCACCAATAATTCCTCTTGGTTTCCAGAGTAGCATATTACTTTTCCGATAAGCGCACCAATACCTCATCAGGGGTAGCAAGAGCTATATGAATACACTTACAATACAATACAATGCTCACACCTACTTTCACACTCAGAGAGACACTCTCACATCAACTCATGTCTAGACAGAGACTCTCACACCCACTCTCACGCCCAGAGAGGCACTCTCACATCCCCTCTGACATCTAGAGAACAGTCACACCCACTCTAATGCTTAGACACTCTTACACTCACTCTCACATGCAGACACTTTCAAATCCATTCTCACACTCATAGAGACTCTCTCACATCCACTCTGACATTCAGACAAACACTTTCACACCCACTCTCACACCCAGACACACCCTTACAAACCCACTCTCACAGCCAGAGACACTCTGACATACATTTTCCAACTCAGAGACACACTCTCATGCCTAGTCTCAGACCTATACACTTGCACACCCACTCTCACACTTAGACACTCTCAAACCCAATGTTACATCCAGACAGACATTCTGACATCCACTCTCACAACCAGACGGTCTCATACCCTCTCTTGCATCCACATAGAGAGTCTCACACCCACTCTCACACCCTGAAACACCATCTCACAACCACTCTCACATCCTGACAACCCCCTCACACCCATCCTCCTAATCAGACAAATAATCAAACAGACACTGTCAAATCAAGTGAGACTCTCACACGCATTCTTAGGTAGTAATTTTTTGAAAAAAGGAAAGTGATGTTGAATTGGATTTTGACAGTGATGTTGGTTTAGGTGTTGGTGTTTGGGATATGAGCATAATTTCAAATAAATAAAGTAGACCTGCTATTTTTATTTTACAATGGATTAGGGCAGTGTTATGAAACTGCTATGAACTTTTGACCTCCTGCTCCAACAGAACAGTGTAAGGTAGGTTACTTTGGTAACAGAGCTACAGGAGCATGGGGGATGGGATAAAAAGACTAGAATGTGGCTTTGTGGTTGCTATTCTAGTGAAAAATATTGTTTAAAAAGTGTTTCATTGTGAAGAAATTATTTTATTAAAAGAGGAATATATGTGCTAGTATTTCACAAAATATTGGAAAACTAAGTTCATACTCTCGCATGAATCCACTATTCTATCTCCTGAGTTACGGGGGGTGTTTGTACTGGGCTCTGTGGAGAATCTGCAGATTCTGTGAAAACTGGTAGGGAATTGGGCTATCTTTTCAGGAGTGTTGGAAAGGGTTAAGTATAAGATCTGATCAGAAGATGTATAGCAAAACCTAGGTATGAAACGGAGATTCTGATTCGATTTGTGATTGTGTAACCTTGAAAAGGTTGACATTCATGGTTGCCTGACAGGAGAGTGCTGTACCATTCTTCTGCTTGGTTTTTGCATACTTTCAGTGAGGAGAAATTCTAACTGATCCTGAGATAGCAAAGCAAAGACACTTTACATGGATGTGTTATATAATGTATTTAGATTTATGATGTGTTTATATGAATGGGAATCAATAGATAGTCTATAACAACTTAAAAATAATATAAATAATAGCTATTTCATAACAATAAGGAAATGTAGACTAATTGGTAAAAAAAGATTACGGTTCACTTTTGGCACATAAGACGGAACTCCTAGCTAGCTTATAGGTAACCTATAGAGGAAAGTACTTTATTTTATGAGGCAAATTTTTTTCTTGTCAGTAAGCATACAACTCTCCACTAAACTAGAATGTAGGTAGACCATAGAGAAGAATTTCTTTTAGGTAAGAAGAGAAAACATGTCCTTCTAAGTTTTGCTGACTTAGAAGTGCAGTTAGAATCTCTTATTGTTAAATATATATTGAGTGTTCAGCCCATACTGCAAGTGATTTATACCTATTAACAACCTCTTAAAGGCATTGAGACATCCACTCAGAGTTAGAGAGGCAATTATACATACATGCAGACATTCAGGCACCAGGTATTTTTCATACAGTATTGGAGTCAGTTGGACAGACAGATACATACCTCTGTGCTCACCATATTGACTTAGACATTTGTTGCAAAACTCATCGAGGTACTAATATACTCACTCTGATATGCAAGTAATTACTGACATAATCTGCTCTTACATGCACTGAAGTAGTTCTTCAAATATGGCTCAGGCTTGCTATTGCAGAAAGTGGTTGAGTAGTTTTAGTGTCACATTGATTTGCAAATAGAAAGGCTGATTGTTGTTTTACTACTGAAAGTTGAGTACTCAACTAGGCCACACACAGACGTCCTTTGACATTAAAAATTTGAAAATGGCCTTCTAAATCAACCTCAGATAGATGTCCTCTTGTAGACTTCTGTGTTCATTTATATTCATTATACATGTATATTCATATGAAACTGATATAGCTATTTAGGAAAGGATAGAGACACTGACACATACAGTCAAAGAATCATAGGACTCGTATACATAATTTATTTCTTAATTAGAAAATCACTAAGAGAATTATTTAGCATTGAACATACTGGTACAGCTAATCAGTTCTAGTATGTAAGTTTATACTGTTTTCTGAAGCAGCATTGTTTTTTCATTTGGTTTGCAGATCTTCAGGTGTACTAAGAAAGAAGAATCAGAATGCTGAATAAGAGAGAAATAAGAAAGAAACAGAGGAAACAATAGTACCTAAATCAAATTGACACAAAAAAAGAGAAGGCGGACAATGTGGATAAGAAAAAAAGAACATCTGATAAGAGCACTAAGCAGTTTCTGAAAAAAGTACATCAGAAATTGAAAACTGAAAATAATTGTCCAGTAAAAAGAGGAGTTCTAAATCAAATGTTAAAGAGGATTGACTACATGATTGTAAAACCAGAACAAGTAATAAGGAAAGAATGAATTTGATTTGGAGACAAAGACAGTTTAAAGAGAGAAGAGTGAAAATGATTCACACTAGAGTAATAAAACATTTGCTAAAGAAGATGAAAAAGTATAAGAGGAGAAGTGCTTTAATTAAGCAGAAGCAACTTGTTGAGAGTAGGGTGGACAAAGCATTTGTTTTGAGAAGGAAACTTTTTATCCTAATATTGAACGGAATGAAGACACTAGATAAAACAGTACTATGCATAAGGAAAAGAACATTAAGGGAAAGGCTCATTAACAAAAGTAATTGTTGTAGACATTTTAAAGGTGAATGGGTGCACATCTCTAGCTCAGAACTCTTTTTTAATGAAGAGAGCTACTTGCAAGAGAACACATAAGTGCATGTAGTTGACACAAATGGTTGTTGCTATGAAGTAAAGGATGGCACTCCCATGGAAAAAGAAGAGATAGTTCCTAGGAATGTAGAACAAGTGATAGCTGAAGAAGTACAAAGATGTAAACAAGCTACTAAGTACAAGTGGCAGTGTAACAGCAGTATTTGTAATGTCTCTCAAGAATCAGTTGATACTTTCAGAACTTTCCTAAGAGAATTTTCATGAAGTCTGAAGCAGAAAATCAAGATGGTTCAAGAATTAGATACATGCAAAGTTAGAAAATACACTAACTTACAAGAACATTCATTAGCATGTCTTCCAAAAAAAGTGTGCAAAAGTACTTTTTATCACTTTATAATGTTAGCTGTGAATCATTCAAAAATGCACAATTTTGTTAGGAGCCTTTATTGTATAAAAACTCCAGCTTTATGTTTAGGAGATTTGAAAAGAGCTCTGCTACATGGCAGTGTGGCTGAAGTGGAGAACATTTCTGAAGACATTCAGTTCCGCTTCTTTTGCCCTGAAGGAGATAATACAAAAAATGAGGTGCTAGTGATGAGAGATGTAGATATAGTGAATACAGAGATTGGTACTGAAAAATTTACAAAGGAGACAGGAAAGTTCAATGTACTCTGTTCCGAGAAACCTGAGTATGTTTGTATTTGTTTCCACCACAATCACTACAAACTCATAATGTAGTTGTGTTTTATAAAACTGAGCAATATAACAATGATGAGCGGCAAGAATTTGGAGCATATCTGTTTGTAGAAAAACAGTTCGGCATAGATACAAAGCAAAGAATATATAAGCATTGTTATGACAAATTAGAGGATAATAAAATTCCAGATAGAGCCATTCATAATAGATTAGAATTGGTACCAGTAGAACTTAATGTGTATGAATGAATTCTAATACAAACTGTTCATCCATTTCAAGCAATCATTCGAATGGAGCCAAAGACAAGGAAACTGCCAGAAACAGAACTACTGAAAGGACTTGAAGGAAAAGTTGTGTATTTACCTTTAGATTAAAAAAAATATAGACACTGTGAGTGTTGAGAAAGATGTAGATGAACTGCTCATTATTATAGTAAATGGAGTGCCCAGCAAAAGTAAAAGAAAATCTGAATTGATGCATGTGAATAAAGTAAAAAAGCCACATTAAACTTGAAAGAAAATTTTTATTTTTTACACCGATGTTGACATTACTGGAGATATAAGTTATGATGAAGCACTTCAATCAAGTGGACAAATAGAAAAAGTAGATAAGCAGAAATCAGAAGAAATATATGAGCAATTTAGTATTCATCCACTTCTTTCAAAAGAAGTTGTTGGGGATGTTATTGATGTGTTTTAAATGAAACAAGCCAGAGGAGCTCCAATGAGTGTGTAGGAAAAATGTTTAGAAGCTCTGTGCTTTCCACAGCTAATTCCCAAAGGAGTAGGTGGGTGCTACATTGACTGACATGTACAAATACCAGTAGCTGAATACAGGTCAACAAGGCTATATTCAGAAGATCCTAGGGCCCAAATTTAAGAAGGGCCTAGCGCCACCCAGTGCCACATTAGCGTCATTGTTGTTTTACACTAATGTGGCGTTAGGTTGGCAAAAATGCTGAGCTACATTTACAAAGTGGTGCAATGCACTCATTGAGCCACCTTTTTAATGCGCCAGGCATCATTTATGCAATGAGGGTGTTCCCTTGCTAGGAGGCTCTGAAAAATGGCTCACTGGAATCTGGGATTCTACTGTGCCATTTTTCTTGTTATTTTCAACGCCTGCTCAGTGCAGACGTTAAATTTAGGCACACCATTGTTTATATTGGGCCTCTCTGTACTTTGCAGGAATAGTGCCAAAATTGTTATCACTAATCCTGAAAAGTACCACAGTAGCTTCAGAAATGATGACGCTTATGATCCTAAAATGCGCCATGTTGTGCCGTTGTATTGATACGCCGCATACATGGTGGCGTTAGGGGGTTGTAATGGGGCACAAGAAAAGTGGCGCTTCATGTAATGAAGCACGATTTTTCTTAGCTCTGGGCCTAGGTTTCTACAATATATTCAATATATATTTAATCTGTTATTTGAGAGTGACTTGTCAGGACTCTCTTATGTTGTGAACCATGTTCTCAAGACAGGAGTTAATCTTCAAAATCATTCTGCAAAGGAGCTTGTTGAGAAAATACAAAGCAAAGATGAAAATCTGGAGTACAACTTAATTCATTTGATGACATGTCAAAGTGGGACTAATGAATACCGGTACCATCATCATGGAGAACTGAAAAGTATGCACCAAAACCTAGGTCCACCTACTTGGTTTGTGACACTTAGGCCCGTATTTATACTCCGTTTGCGCCGAATTTGCGTTGTTTTTTTCGACGCAAATTCGGCGCAAAACTAACGCCATATTTATACTTTGGCGTTAGACGCGTCTAGCGCCAAAGTATGAAGAAAGAGCGTCATTTTTTAGCGTGAACGCCTTCCTTGCGTTAATGAGATGCAAGGAAGGCGTTCCCGTCTAAAAAAATGACGGCGACGCAAATGCGTCGTATTTATACTCCCGGGCAAAAATCACGCCCGGGAGGTGGCGGGTCAAAAAAACCCGCATTTGCGCCTGAATTTAACGCCTGGGTCAGGGTAGGCGTTAAGGGACCTGTGGGCTCAGAATGAGCCCACAGGTGCCCTCCCCTGCCCCCAGGGACCCCCCCTGCCACCCCTGCCCACCCCAGGAGGACACCCAAGGATGGAGGGACCCATCCCAGTGAAGTACAGGTAAGTTCAGGTAAGTATAATTTTTTTAAATTTTTTATTTTTTTTGTGGCATAGGGGGGCCTTATTTGTGCCCCCCTACATGCCACTATGCCCAATGACCATGCCCAGGGGACACAAGTCCCCTGGGCATGGCCATTGGGCAAGGGGGCATGACTCCTGTCTTTACTAAGACAGGAGTCATGAAATGGCGTCTGGGCGTCGAAAAAATGGCGCAAATCGGGTTAAGACGATTTTTTAGCGTCAACCTGACTTGCGCCATTTTAAGACGCCCTAACGTCATTTTTTCCCCTCGCCGGCGCTGCCTGGTCTACGTGGTTTTTTTCCACGCACACCAGGCAGCGCCGGTCTGATTGCGCCATCTAACGCCATTCCATAAATACGGCGCCCGCATGGCGCTTCAGAATGGCGTTAGACGGCGCAAAATTTTTTGACGCTAAACTGCGTTAGCGCAGTTTAGCGTCAAAAAGTATAAATATGGGCCCATATTTATACTTTTTGACGCTAAACTGCGTTATGGGCCCATATTTATACTTTTTGACGCTAAACTGCGTTATGGGCCCATATTTATACTTTTTGACGCTAAACTGCGCTAACGCAGTTTAGCGTCAAAAATTTTTGCGCCGTCTAACGCCATTCTGAAGCGCCATGCGGGCGCCGTATTTATGGAATGGCGTTAGACGGCGCAATCAGACCGGCGCTGCCTGGTGTGCGTGGAAAAAAACCACGTAGACCAGGCAGCGCCGGCGTGGGGAAAAAATGACGTTAGGGCGTCTTAAAATGGCGCAAGTCAGGTTGACGCAAAAAAATCGTCTTAACCCGATTTGCGCCATTTTTTCGACGCCCAGACGCCATTTCATGACTCCTGTCTTAGTAAAGACAGGAGTCATGCCCCCTTGCCCAATGGCCATGCCCAGGGGACTTGTGTCCCCTGGGCATGGTCATTGGGCATAGTGGCATGTAGGGGGGCACAAATAAGGGCCCCCTATGCCACAAAAAAAATAAAAAAATAAAAAAAATTATACTTACCTGAACTTACCTGTACTTCACTGGGATGGGTCCCTCCATACTTGGGTGTCCTCCTGGGGTGGGCAGGGGTGGCAGGGGGGGTCCCTGGGGGCAGGGGAGGGCACCTGTGGGCTCATTCTGAGCCCACAGGTCCCTTAACGCCTACCCTGACCCAGGCGTTAAATTCAGGCGCAAATGCGGGTTTTTTTGACCCGCCACCTCCCGGGCGTGATTTTTGCCCGGGAGTATAAATACGACGCATTTGCGTCGCCGTCATTTTTTTAGATTCATTAACGCAAGGAAGGCGTTCACGCTAAAAAATGACGCTCTTTCTTCATACTTTGGCGCTAGACGCGTCTAACGCCAAAGTATAAATATGGCGTTAGTTTTGCGCCGAATTTGCGTCGAAAAAAACGACGCAAATTCGGCGCAAACGGAGTATAAATACGGGCCATGGGCCTTAGTTTAACAGAGTAGGCATGGGATGATTTACTAGAATTTCTAAGAGAAGCAAACTCTAATGTTACGGATATCAAGTTGAAAACAGCAGGAGAACTTTGCTCTTTGGATCCTGCTTATGTATGTAGATATTTCTGTCACAAGTTTCAAGCAATGCTGGCTTTTATATGCAACAAAACAAATTTTATTTGGAGAAAAGAATACTAGTCAAGAGGTGCTCCTCACATACACATGCTCCTATGGATAAAGGATGCACCAAAATTTGGAACTGATAGTATGAAAATGTACTGTCTTTCATTGAATGGTATATTGCATGTGCCATCCCAGATGAGAATAGTGACAGAAGTCTAAGACAGAAAGTTCTATGCTTCCAAACACATAGAAGTATTTCACAAAAGATACAGATGTAAAGATGCATTTTAAACAAGATGTTGTTTTGGATTTCCAAGGCCTACCATTTTCAGAGGAAGAGTGAGAAGCTTTTTGTCTGCTGTGAGGCATAGTCTGGCAAGGCAATCACCAAAAAATACATATAATTTGAAAAGATCAGATGCCTCTAAATATATTAATAATTATAATCCTATTATTGTGAAACCATGGAACACAAATATGGACATACAGTTTGTTGCAGACAATTACATTGCTGTTGCTCGCTATTTCACTTCATACATCACAAAATCTGAGAAAACAGAGATGAAGGAAACAAGGAGGTGTGATGCTATTAATTGTGTTTGACCAATGACTTTGTGTTTCACCACTGCACATATTAGTTGCTCAATGTTCACCAGTAGCACATTACATGTTGTGTTCAGTTTAGCTGCCTATTGGCTTTAAAGTGGCATTAGACATTACATTTGGTATTTAGGTTAGCTGCCTATTGGCTTTAACATGGCATTAGCCATTACATTCTGTATTCAGTTTAGCTGCCTATTGGCTTTGACATGGCATTAGACATTACATTTGGTATTTAGGTTACCTGCCTATTGGCTTTAACGTGGAGTTAGACATTGTAGTTGAGACATTGTAGATGAGCTGTGTTTTTCCAAGCTGTGTTTTTCCGCAAGATAGACCAAGCTGTGTTTTTCACACCAGACCCTAGCTGATAAGAGCGCGTAGATTTTGTGTTTACCTCTCAATCCAGTCTGAGAACGAGTGAGGCTTGGAGAATTGGCCACTCTCCAAGTTTCTTCGGTTCTCACACTGAGTTTGCTTTTAAGGGGTGGCTCTGGACAACAGAGATAGAGATATTTTCTTCTTGACTTCAGACAGGAACGGACGTCAGTTGCCTGTCCCCATTTGGGTAGAAAATCTCTTTCTCGCAGTTGAACCGGAGTCATCAACTTGAAGCCCCAGAAAGATGAAGCAGTGATAGGCCCTAGGGTGATGCAATTTTGACTTTTCTGCTTTGCTTTGAAGTTATGCTATAATATCATCACATGTATTTGCTGTGTACATTGCAACTGAGAAGTACTTTGATATATTTTGCTTTCATTGCTGCGACTACGTGTGCTTCCAATCTACTAATTTCGTCTCTCAGGAACCTCGTGGTGAAGTAATAATAACAATAAATGTCTTCTTTAAACTCAGAAGTGCATTCCAGAGAGGTTTTGTAAGCTTGGTCATAAGATAAGAGAAGGAAAGCAGAACAGGAGGAGATTTCAGCAAAGCAATCTCTAGCAAAGAAAATATACAGTTTCAGCTTGAAAATGCTTTCACATAGAGAGATAAGCTCATTTCAGTGTTGTAACGGGTTGGGTTCAGCTAGCTTGTACTTGAAGTCTGAGGGACTTGTTTGGGTCAGTCTAGCCCTTGCCATCACTTGAAACAGAGTCTTGAAGTGCTTTCCAGAAATTTAGTAACTAGCAGAGTTTGATTGGGAAAACAACATATTGGATACCTGCTATCCAAGAAGGACTTCTTCTTGGATAGCAGGTATCCAATATGTTGTTTTCCCAATCAAACTCTGCTAGTTATTAAATACCTCGGATAGATACCTCGAAAATGTGTATCTTTACATAACTATGCAACACTATGGGTACAGAAGCAATGTGTCAGAAAACACTGATGAAGGCAATTATGTGGTAGTTGGTTGTGACAGTTGTTTGGTTTGGCATACAAAAGGTAGTTTAATAAACCATAGAAAACATATTTGTCAAACTACTGAGAAAAAATAATTTAGCTATTTTGCACTTCTCTAGCTGTTCAAACCTTGGTGTTCTGAAAGAGAGTTACTTGGACAATACGACTGCTACGAAGACTCTTTCAATGCTGTAAAGAACAGCATTGAGTATCCAATATTTCTCAACAACCTGAAAATGGTAAATGAAGAAATTGAACAAGATGAAACGATTGTGATAGTAAAGAATAGCTCACAAACCAGACCTCTCAGTCAAGATCCTCTTGAACAATCAAAAATGAAGCTGCCATTGCAATGAAAGAGGTGGAGGTAGCAATGCAACAAGCAAGAGAAGAAAATGTTGATTTGGAACATTAAGTACAACAAGTAAATGATGAGCAGAAAAACATATATAGATGTCAAAGAGAGCATGAATTTGCATGTAGACAATCAAAGTAAATGTTAAACTTTTAAGCCAATTCTTTTGAATGTCAGTGGACAAGTTGGTACTGCAAATAGATTTTTCATACAAGTTCTAACCACTTATCTACAGAAGACTACAGAATCCATTTTGTCATGTGTTGTAACACCTTCTACTGGACTAGATGCACACAACACCAAAGGAATTACTTTGCATCGTCTACTTGTCCTACCTGTTGAACACAATAATAAACTGGAGTACCAAAATGTATCTGGTGAAGTTTGTCACAAAGTTTCCCAAGTATTGAGAATCTTGTATTTCATCAGGGAGTATAGAAAATGTAAACATTTGATTGAATTTCTAATACAAAGAACTAATTAGAAACAGACAACATGCATCCAAAGTGCAGTATGGAACTATTCTGAAAGATTTTAGAGTAGGAATTCTGTCAAAAGAAAGAAACATTGCTTAGAAACTCAACTTGGAAAGAAGATAGTTCCTTCCAAAAAATCTGTAGCATAGCTAATGTTTGAATTTATTCATACACAAAATCCATTGTTTGTCTAATGCCTATTCTTCAAGAATGCACCTCTTTCAATGAGCAATTGCTACAACTGGCAAAATAAGAAATATTGGATCTCACAGCAGTTGATAAAATGTAACACAATGAAAAACTACAATCAACATTGGATTCTTTGGAGAAGGCTGTTTCCAAAACTGTAGGATTAGAAAAGTATCTGCTTGTTTGTAAGAACTGTAGGGAGAATTTGCATCGAAATGTAAATGTTGAAGAAGGATTGGTAAATGGACTTATGGGTAAACTTATTGATTTCATTTTGTATCCAAATTGAAATGAATTTGAATATCTAGCAATTTAATTTGATGAAATTTAAGGCATAAAACAGATAGCAAGGTCCGTTACGCATTTCTTGCTTGTACAAGACTTGTATATTCGCAGAAAGCAATTTCCAATATCTCTAGCATATGTGGTAACAATACATAAGTCTAAAGGTATAAGTGTAGATGCTGCTTTTATTAACATTGGTAGTACTATATTTAAGGAAGGTATGTCACATACATCATTGCCACGGGTTAGAACTTTGACCTGTTTATAGCTGAGTTTGATGACTGTAAAGTAAATACTGATTTGAGTTGTGTGATAGAATTTAACTGTTTGAGAAACCTGTATGCTTGTCATTTAGAACAGTATCAAGTGTACGAAAATCCTAGAATATTACCAAAATGAAATATTTTGTAGGATCATACTGACGTTCCTGTGCAAAAGAGGCAAAAAAGAGAAGACAAAAGTATTGGAGAAAAAGAATATTAAAAATGTTGGTGAAATTTTTAGTTACCAGTTCTCAAACTTCTCTGGTCAACTGCTATGCCAATGTAGTTCTCAATGCACTATTCTCTTTACCTGTTGTGGTTCATGCAGTTAAACAGAAAAAAGATAAAAGATTGTGCTCTGCATTCCTTACCTTGCTAGAATGATTGTGCAGTGATAAAACAAAAACATATTCTGCATCTTCTATCAGAAATCTTGCAGATCTGTGCACTGGCCCAGTACACATCACTCAAAACACCCAAGAAGATGCACAATAGTTCTTGATGGTCATAATTGGCATCTTAGAAAAAGAGATGTTACCTATTTACAACCTATTTGGACTACATTACTCATGGCAGCATGAGTGTGAAAATTGTGTCTTTTCCTCAAAAACAGAAATAGATTCAGAAGGATGTATCTACATATCTCTACCAGCCTGCAAAACTGACAGTGTTGACAAATTGTTTAAAGATGCATCACAGAATAATACCTGCACAAAATGAAAGTTCCATCTGCTATTAACTTTGAACATAAGAGGAACTGGTAAGTATATCATCTTAATGCTACAGCATTGCAATGCAAATGGAACAAAGTTAGACACTCAATTACAAATTTTAAAGCTGTACAAAAATATGTACCTGTATATACCTGACTCAGACGAATCCAAAGAAAGAACAAAAAAAAAGAAGGGGACAGGGTACAAATACTCTGACCCTCATAGGCCTGGTGATGGGGTCCCAGAAAGACCTTGCTGGCGGGCAAAAACATTTTTGCCGTTTTCCTGTGAAACTGCAGAGGATGCATGGAACTGAGGGAAAATTAAAAAAAAAACATATGGGCCAGGTGGGTTGAGGAATTACTATTGTTTATAATGGGGAGGGGCGTACATGGCCCCACTGCGCAGGCCATTTTTCGGCCCCAGGGACCCCATTCCCCACCGGGGCTTAGCTGTGCACAAGTGTTAAAAGGGGCCATTGCGGCCTCCCTCCTGGAGCCATTAATGGCCATCATCACCCAGGGCCAGCTTCAGCTATGTCCCAGGGTGCCCACACTCGGAACATAGCAGTTCCCCTGCCCACTCTGGCATGGGCAGGGAAACCTGTGATGGGTCTCGTTTTGGCAGGAGCAATTTCAAAGCTCTGGCCAAGTGAGAGCAAACATTAAGGGCCTGATTACGAGTTTGGGGGTTGGACCTCCAGACTGCCATGTTTGTGGTCCCAAAAAGACTGCTGCGCCAGCAGTTCCTAGACTGCTGTATTACAGTTCATACATGTAGGATCACTGTCCATCAAGCATAAAAGGCAGACCGCCAACGGCACGGCAGCCTGGATTTAGGTGACCTGACCTCCAGTGCCGTCAGTGCCGCAGCCAACCACCAACACTATTAGAAACACACAGTCACCATGGGGGTCTCCTCGTGGCAGTCAGCCAATGACGGTCGACCGCCACAGACAAGAAATCTAACTGACACACAGGGGCACATTGTAGCCCATGAGGAGAGAAAGGATGGTGTTTAACAGAGTAAATTGTGTCTATGATGTACTTACCTGCTCCTCTGGTGAGCCATGGAGCTGACCATGCAGGCAAAGGACCTCGCTCACAAGCCTCACCAGCTCTTCTGGAGAGAAGGCAGGGCCCCTTTCACCTGCTGGATGTGGTATGAGTGCTCTCAGAGGTGGCACTCAGCAGCTGAAGTGGTGGAGGTGTTGCTGTCAGCAGTGTCAGGGGTCAAGTGACTGATTTTGCACAAACATACACTGTCATCACCACAAACAGACACAGCCATTGCGCCGCAACTGCCACAGGCAACAGCGTTAGACTATGTTGTGTCTGCCACAGTTGGAACTACCTACTGCAGTGAATACATCCACCAGTGGACAATGGCGCTTCCTGATGTCAGGCATGCACCATTTTGATGGGCTGAAAGACTATTGCCCTGCTGTATGTATTACATATATAATATAATTTTAATATCATCACAAACATCCTCAATCTATCTTGTTGTGTAGGTCTGGCTACACAACCACCAGTATAGTGTGTTGTACGGCACAGCACAGATGGCATATGACAAAGGGGCACGTGCCACCACTGCTGACGGTATTTATCGTGGTCGGAAAATACAGTCACATTTTGAGGGGCCAATTATGTAGCACATAGTTGGGTGTCAGCCGAATCTGAGTTGTGGACACATGTGTTGACAACCATGGGGGTCACATTTGACCTATGTGTAGTTTCCGGCTGTGATGATGTGTATTAGGTGTCAGGCACATCCAGTAAGAAATGGTTTGTCACATGATATTGATGGTATGCATCATGTGTGCTGCTGTGGACACAGTGACTAATGTTACAAATCATGGCCCCCATTACAACCCTGGCGGTAAAGTCCACTGACCGCCGTGCCGACGGCCACCAACATACCATGTCCGCGGCGGAAATCCGCTACAGGTATTATGACCCCCAGTTTGAAATCCTCAACAATACAGACACCCACACAAGTCCGCCACACCAAAGGTCAGTGATAAACTGGTGGTACCAAAACCAGCACCATTACGCCAACAGGAATACACCCTCACTATCACGACCCCGAATCAACGCGGCGGTCATTCAACCACGGTACACCATTGGCGGTACATACCACTGCGCTCAAAATACACACACATTTACAAAACACAACCACATTGGACAATCCAAAATACACACACAACACCCACATACTCACACCACTATAAAACACACACCCATATTACCCACAACCCCTTACAACAACATTTTGGGAAGAAGCAGAGAGAGAGAAAAGCTAAGACAACACCAGCATCCAGAGGCACACAACACCATCACCTATACACCATCCACGCACAAAAGACCACACACCCCAAGACATAACCCCACACATCACATCAACCATCACCTCACACATCACACACACCACATCATGGCACCTCAAAGACACCCCAGGTTTTCTGAGGAGGTGCTCAGGTCATGGTGGAGGGAATCATCCAGGTAGTGCCACAGCTATTCGGATCACAGGTGCAGCAGGCGTCCATTGCTATGAAGATGGAGCTATAGCAGAGAATTGTCAACAGGGTCAATGCAGTGGGATAGTATCCAAGCACACAGGATGACATCAGGAAGAGGTGGAACGACCTACAGAGGAAGTTCCTTGGTATCTAGATACCAGGTAGCCATACAGAGGACTGGCAGTGGACCCCCACCTCCTCCCCCACAACTAACAACATGGGAGGAGCAAGTCTTGGCAATCATGCATCCTGAGGGCCTCGCAGGAGTAGCAGGAGGACTGGACTCTGGTAAGTCATATCTCTACTATTATATGCCCCCACCCTACCTGCATGCCATCACAAACCCCAACCCCTACCCTCACACCCATCACCCCAACACCTCACAGATACCCCACTATCACAACCCACACATCCCAATCCCAAGCCCTGCATGTGACAACAATGCATGGACATCCATCACAGACCTGCATGGACACCCATCACCAAAGCAAGTCCAACAGAGAGACTCACCCAGGGCACACAATCACCACTCACACAAGGGCCAAGGCGATATTGCAAGCTCAGTAGTAGAAGGAAACACACCCATTGCTCAAGATGGCAGACACAGATACAATAACAATGCAGTTACACCCCAAAAGGACCCCTACACAACGTCACCGGTCAGGAGGTACCAGCCATATCCAGTCCCTCCACAGAAGAGGCCCACAGTGACGACAGCAGCTCTGCACGCCTGGATCAAGATGACCAGCCCGGCCCATCAGGGACCTCTGGACAGTCGGTTCCCCTGCCACAGTCCCAAACCACCACTGAACCTCCCCCTCAAGAAACACCACCACAGCACCCACCCAGCGGGGCCATGCCACTGTCACCAGGACACATCAATCAGCAGTGTATCCACCACTACAGGGACACCAGGCAACCCCACTAACACAGGACAATAAGGGACATGGGGTCAGTGGCAGTGGGCACACGATTCAGGGGACAGAGGCACAGGATAACAGGGAAGCTGGGAGGACTGCTGTGTGACAGGGGGAGTACAGGCCCAGGTAACCCACTCTCCACGAGGCACTCTCAAACATCATGGGAGCATACCACCATTCCCAGGAGACCATGGGCATGGTACTGGCCAAGTTTCAGGAGACCCAGCGGCTGCAGGAGGAACAGTACCTGGGGATCAGGGAGGACTTAAAGTCCATTAACACCACCCTGGTCACCATTACAGGGGTGTCCTGCAGACATGGCCAACACCATGAGGGAGACAGTGGCATACCACCGGGCCCCTGACGCCAGCCTGTATGATGAACAGCCTTCCACGTCCGCCGGTGCTAGTGGACAGGAGGTCCCGCCAAAGGACCAACAGCACCCCACCCCCTGCAGAAGGAGAACCACCCCGCAAACGGTCCCTGCGATCCAGGCACAACATGGAGAACATTGCCAAGACCCCTGCCCGGCAATAAGACTCTCCTGATTGTCACCCTTCTGTCCCACTGTGTCACCCTGACCACCTTGAACTGCTTTTGCTCCACTTCCTATGCCCCCTTGGACAACGCACCTGTGATACCAAGAGACTCGACTCTACCATGGATATTCCTCCACCATCACCCCAACCCATTGCACATCCCCCTCTACTTATTAGCACTTTAATAAACACCCTTGAATCACAAAACAATCTGGAGTCAGTCTGTACTGTCACAAATGTATTATTACAACCCCTTCGACAAATATCAATGTAAATGTTCATTAGCACATACCAATGTATGACAGTTGTTGGGCAGCGGTAAAACATAGCAGAAGGCAGAATGAGATACCCAGATCGGTGAAAAGGAAAGCCAAAGTGAACTGTCAGGGTCCATACACAGAGGTTAAAAGGCTGACTTATACAATGTCCTACAGTAGTCAGATATGAGATGAGCAGTGCCAGACTGTTACCTGTGTCTCACTTGAAGTACTGCACGATGATGTTGTTTTGGTTGTCAATATCTTCTTCCTCTGCCTCCTCTTCCTCACTGTCCACAGGCTCCACAGCAGCCACAAGACCAACATCAGGGCCATCCTCCTGCAGAAAAGGCACCCGGTGACACAAAGCCAGGTTGTGCAACATACAGCATGCCACGATGATCTGGCACACCTTCTTCGGTGAGTAGTAGAGGGATCCACCTGTTAGATGGAGGCACCGGAATCTGGCCTTCAGGAGGGGGAAGGTCCGCTCAATAATACGCCTAGTTCGCCCATGTGCCTCTTTGTAGCGTTCTTCTGCCCTTGTCCTGGCTTTCCTCACTGGGTTCAGTAGCCATGAGAGGCTGGGGTAACCAGAGTCACCTGCAAATGTCGATGGATATCTGTTAGACACACACCAACCCTTAGGGACTACCCCATACCATGGCACCTATTCAAACTTTGTAGGGACCTTGGGCTCACCTATTAGCCACACCCGGTGCCTCTGGAGCTGGCCCATCACATAAGGGATGCTGCTGTTCCTCAAAATGTATTCGTCACACAGAGCAACAATACTTGGCATTCACATGAGAGATGTACTGGTCTGCCAAACACACCATCTGCACATTCATTGAATGGTAGCTTTTTTGTTTCTGTACACCTGTTCATTCCTGCGGGGGGACAAATGCCACATGTGTACCATCAATGGCACCAATGATCTTGTGGATATGTCCCATGGCATAGAAGTCAGCTTTCACGGTGGCCAAATCCTCCACTTAGGGGAAAACGATGAAGCTGCACATGTGTTTCAGCAGGGCAGATAACACTCTGGTCAACACGTTAGAGAACACTGGCTGAGACATCCCTGATGCCATGGCCACTGGTGTTTGAAAGGAACCACTTGCCAGGAAATGGAGCACTGACAGAACCTGCACTAGAGGTGGGATACCTGTGGAATGGCGGATAGCTGACATCAGGTCTGGCTCCATTTGGGCACACAGTTCTTGGATTGTGGCACGATAAAGTCTGTAGGTGATAATGATGTGTCTTCCATTGTCGACAGGTCCACCGGGGTCTGTACACCAGATTATGACGCCATCTCATCATCAGCCCCAGCGGATGTGCCCTATGGAGGAGGATGGTGAGCAGAGGGTCATGTGCCACATAGGTTGCACAAGTGTTTTTTGCAGTAATGTGAGTAAATCCGTGTGTGGCATTGTCTGTCCGTATTTCTGCCCAAATGTGCTGTGACGCCGTTAGGTGCCATGCTATGTGCCACCCTGAAATGCGGCTGCCTGACCTGTAAGGAGGCACAAGGGAAATGAGGTAACTGAGCTGGTGTTGTGCAGCATTGCGATAGGTGGTCGAAGACCGCTGCGCAATTTAGCATTGGTTATCATTGGGCCCTATGGGTTCCAGGAGCCAATGACAATGTACGCCGGCGGGGACGGTACGCACCTCTGCGGACGTGACCGCCATTTTCTATCTGTTCAATCACTTGATACCTGACCTACAACAGGAGAGGACCTACACTGCAAGTGCTGCTGTGACCTGTGTGTAGAAGCGACAATGGCTCGAGTGTCTGGGGAAAGGGCCCCTGCCTTCACTTCGGAGGAGTTGGAGAGACTAGTGGATGGGGTCCTCCCCCAGTACATACTACTCTACTGTCCTCCAGACAAACAGGTGAGTAAACTGTGGGCATGATGCGTGGGACATGAATGTATGGAGTGGTGTGGATGGAAGATACATGTGGGGGAGGGGCTGAGACCTGCGTATGAGGATGGTGAGTGTATGTGTGTCAGGGCATGGGTGGGAAGTGGTGGGCAATGAGTATGACGAGCCGGACGGGGGAGTAATTTCCTTTCATCCTTTACCTTTCCTCTAGGTCAGCGCCCACCAGAAGAAGGGTATTTGGCTTGCCATCCCCAAGGAAGTGCGGACCATGGGTTCTATCATAGACAGAGCACCCACTGCCGCAAGAGATGGGAGGACCTCCGCCGCTGGAGCAAGAAGACGGCGGAGGCCCAGGTGGGGCTGGCCTCTCAAAGTGGAAGGGGTGCCCGTCGCACCATGACCCCCCCTGATGTTACGGATCCTGGTGGTGGCATATCCAGAGTTGGATGGGCGCTTGAGTGCGGTACATTGTCTTCCACCTGTCTGTTGGCGGTTACTGCTGCGGTGTTTATTTCTACCGCCATGGCGGTCGGAGTGTTAAAGTGGCTGTCTGTGTTGCCAGTTTCCGCCATGGTCGTAATTCCATTTTTTTTATCGCCGGCCTGTTGGCAGTATTATGGCCGCTTTATTACCAACTGCGAGGGTTGTAATGAGGGCCCATGTCTTTTCGCACATAGGTACCCTGCGATCGAGAGAGGATTCAACAACTTCCTGTCTACAAAGCATTGCCAGACCTTCAGACCAAGGAGGAATGCAACATCATCTAGCTCTACCATCTGAATAGGAAACAATTGTGGATTTATGCCATCAGAGCCATATATGGTGCCAAGCTAACAGTAACTCATACTGCATACCATCTATTGGTCAAAACATGTCAATATTGCACTTCCGCGTCACATGGTCCTTCCAACTTTCAGTGGCCCTAACTTCTGGTGTGTCCCAAACTATGTTCAGTCTGGTATTGAAAGATTTCCGCTTAGCAATGTTGAAACACACTGACAGCTATATCAGGCTCCCCCGATATGAGGACTTAGCCAGTGTGAAGGCTGACTTGCTGCCACCACAGGACACTGAACAAGTCTATTGCAGCATAAAATACTTCCATTCTATCAATGTGCAAGTTGTCTGTTTGTTGGATATCTACTTCTCAAATCTATGTGCCTGTTTTCCTGGATCAATCAATAATTCATTTCATAGTGTGGAACAGCACCATACCTCTGTTGATGTCACAACTGCAACCGGAGAGAGCCTGGCTGGTTAGTAAGCTATGTCTGTCCGGATTATGTGTGAGCAATGTCAGGTGCTACAATCATGAAGTGAGTGATTCATAGTTGGACTTATGTCCCATTCCTTAACAGGTGACTCAGCATATCCAAGCCGTCCTTGGTTATTGATGCTGCTGAGGAATCTAACTACGTCAGTGGAAGTTCACTTCAATGAGGCCCATGTAATAACACAGGGGCAGTGGAGCGGGCTTTGGGGCTCCTGAAGGCCAGATTTCACTATCCGAACCGGACTGGTGGAGACCTCCTCTAATCACCCGGGAAAGAGTGTCAGATCACTGCATGCTCCAGAACATCGACCTGCAGAGTAATATCCCATACATCCCAGAGAAGGGGGAGCATGCAGTGCCATCAGGTGAGAATGCTAAAATGACAACTGAAGATGACAGTTGTGAAGAAGGAGCTGACTTATGAGAAGATTTTTTCCACAGCTACTTCTTATGCATATAAGTATGTCACGTGAAGTCATGACCGTGACTGCACAAAGAACTGTTGTTTTGAGAATGTGTGGAGTTCAGTGATTTTGAAACAGTTAGGGAGCTGATTCTCTGCTATAACCAGACAAAGGCTGATTGATAAGATAGCTTTTGACTTATGCGTTGCGTTGGTTGTGTCAAAATTATTGCAATGCACATTGCAAAATTATTGCAATGCACATTGTTTTCCAGGTGCTTGCTGTGTGACTTGTGTCATATGTATGGCTTCAAGACTATACTCCTTGTTTTGTTCTTTGTACAGGTACCTTCACTGTGACATCTTCATGTGGGCATTTCAGAGCTGTGATATTGAGAGGTATGTGACGCTGTTCTGACATACAAAGTGGACATGGATTATTCCAGGTAATTTATATCGCACAGTTCGGGTATACAAGACTTGTGCTGAGACATCTTGCACAGTGTTTGGATGGAAGTTCAGAAGTGCCCATTGGACTTGTTTTTTGTCCTGTGTTAGGCCTGATGTATCATGTGTGCCATCATGTGGTAATAAAATATGTAGTCCTAGGTCATGACCAAGTCAGTTTTCATTCACATTGGCTGAACACTCTTTTTGGATGACCTGTATATACCAGTAGATGTGTTTCATCATTGTAGGCCACAGTGCCTGTGCCAAAACACTAATATACTCTGTACCTATAAATATGTTCATTTACTCTGTATGAGTCAATCATTCATGATTTCCAATAGTCCGGACATATTGACAGTCTATGTGCTGAATACAGTAATACATGATGTTTTATTTTATGGACTATATTGAATTGTAAATAATACTATGTGTAATGAATTCTGTGCTTTTATGGTAATTTGCCAAATAAAGAATTGTGACTGACTGACTGACTGACAGTAATACATTTTTTAGTTTGTCCAGAAACGTGAATCTATATGTTTTTGTGGGCTGGTTGTAATCCTAAACTGGAAACTGTGTTTATGCAACATATCCTATCTTGAACAAGTACCCTGGATCATCATTGTATGGTTCTACATGGCTAAACATGAAACTAAAATCAGCAGACAATGAGTCAGTGATGGCCGATTTTATTGTGAAGCTACGAATAGCAAAAAATATTCATAATATGTGAAGGGGTCAGCCATGGTGAATGAAATGATTGGAGTAGATGCCACACCATTGGCAGTCCAAAGTCCAGAGTACTCCTCCCATTGGAAATGGAAGGTGGTTCAGGATCAGTCCACAAAGTGAATGTGTAAGACACACCTTAAGGAAGAGGGTTATTGCTGACAATGGTGGGTGTCTTGCCATCTGCACCTCCTGGATTCTTTGCTGACGTGCCCACTTGTGCAGAAGGGGGATCGGCTGCTACAGAGGCAGGTACCTTTGTGGTTGGTTGGGCCTCTGTCAGGGCCTCCTTTCCTGTAGCTGCCACTATGTTGAAATTGTGGGCTTCCATCTGTTCATGCATGTCCCTAAGCATGTCACTCTGTAGCTGCTTGAATTCCCATAGTTCGGTCAACACCCAGCCCTTAACGCCTTGGGACTCCTGACAGACCCCCATGATGTGGCTGATGGTGTCCTGGCCGAAAGCAGCCCCAGTGACCTCACCATGATGGCCCACATCATCCATTCCACGCACCCTACCCCCAATGGACCTTCTACAACTCGTTCTTAGACCCTCAATGTCCAAAGTGTTGAGCTGCAACTCAGGATCCAACACTGGGGGGGCACACAATGGTGGAAACGGTGTTAGGTAAACAGGTTGGGTGGGTGAATGGTTTCCTGTCATGTTAAAGGAACAGGGCTGGGAAGTAATGTTGTGGGCACAGGGATACTCACTGTTGCTGTCTGGCCAGGTTGTCCAGATGGGCCAGAACCACCCTCCACATCCACAAGTCCAGGAGTATTGTAGTCACTGAGGGCTTCATCAGCGGGGTAGTGGTAGTATGTTCTGTGGCCTCCATGTGCCCAGTGGCAGATCCATCTGTTGATGAAAAACATACATTGTTACTGGTTGAATTGTGGCATCTACCTTCTAAGGTTTTGTGTTACAGTAAGCAGAGACCTTCGACAAAGTCAAGTTGTAGGTAATCCAATTCTGGCAAGTAACCATGGTATTAGGTGATTGGACATGACATGTGTAAAGCATGCCTCACCAATTTGACTCAAGCAACTAATGAGATGTGCAGATCAGCTGCACTTTGGAAGATGGCCTGAAAATAACATCTTACCATCAGTGCAGCCAACACAGTGGAGAGGCAAGATATGGCTTTGACCATTTGGAGGCATAATTGAGTGGAATGCAGGCAAACACAGGATTTTGTTGTATATGTGACTGGAGTCATCAGGTGCACAGTGCTGTTTCAATGTGTTTACTGCCAATACCAATCTGGTGATGCATATTAAGGCCTACGGAATACTTGTTGTACACACTGGGTAAGGTTTAGTTCCTGTCCAAAATAGTTTCATCTTGGGTTAGCAAGTCAAAATGGAGCTAGGTAGACAGACACATCTCTGAGATTAGCATGATCTGTATCTTGATCACTCCCAGGTGCCTAGACTTCTATTGAGAGTTCACAAATGGGTGTTTGGACAAGTGCACACTGAGCTGGTGTTTAGAGTTATTGAAACAGGGCCTATTGTGCTTTGCAGGCAGATCACTCCCTATACTATGTACACTATTGAAAAGGTATCCTCCCAGGTGAGTACCCTTTAGTTGAGAGTTAAGCCACAGGGGCATTTGGAAAAGTGACCACTGGGCTGGTGTTTGGAATTACTGGAACAGGGCAGTCCAGTCACTCCCTGTACTACACACACTATACAAATTGTATCCTCTCAGGTGAGTACACTTCAATTGAGAGTTCACAAACAAGGGTATTTGGACAAGTGACCACTGGGCTGGTGTTTGGAGTTACTGAAACTGAGCCTCCTCGGAGGTACAGTCAAGTCACTCCCTCTACTACACACCCTTGACAAATGGTATTCTGCTAGGTGAGTGCACTTCAATTGACAGTTCACAAACAGGGGTATTCGGAAAAGTGACCACTGGTCTGGTGTTTGGAGTTACTGAAACAGGGCCTCCTGGGAGTTGCAGTCAGGTCACTTTCTCTACTCCCCAACACTTGACAAATGTTTGGTATGATATATTGGTATGCAGCGTACATTTAGGCTTGAGCATAAGTTTACATTTTGGGACATACCATGAATCATGGAATCTGTTGTGGGTATTACGAGATTTCCAGGCACCAGTTGGACATATATCACTGTGATGTTGGATCCAATTCTACAGACTGACAGTGTTAAAGCTCAGATACTCTGGGTATTGAATGTTGGTAAGATATATGAAGAAGACAGTGGCAAAAGCTGTGCAGTGAGCATGCATGACATTGAATTTTTGTGACAATTTTTGTGTTAGACTCCACTCCCCCTGGTATTTCTGTCAAGCCCTCAGAATGCAGGGTGGCCAAGACCTTCTTCTCTGAGAGAAAGAATATTAATGGGGCACTGGGAGGGCCACCACCAGTCTTCTTGACCTCCAGCTGGTGCCTGGAAGCAAGGGGATGGACCTAATCCTGGCGGTCTTCCTAAAGTCCTTGTTTGTGTGCAGGGTGGTGCCTACAGCATTCACTCTGTGGATTATCCTGTCCCACATTTCCATTTTCCTATAATTGTGGCTGTACTCTAATGATTTTAACCTTCACGACTCTCAACTCATCCTCTGATAATTGTGAGTTTTTGGCAAGTGACTTCAATGGAAATTAATGGGGGTGACAGTGACTAACTAAACAAGAAAAGTAAATATGGTGAAAAAGAAAAAATAGACGATGCGTGGGAAAGGTGTAAAATGGGATGTGGAAAAAAGGGCTGCCGTATGTAAAAACATGGAAGAACCGGTCTGTCTTGCTGTGCTGCAGTGTAAATGCAAAGGACTGTGGTCTGTGAATGGGTATGTTTTATAGTGTCGTTTGCAGGTGTGTCCACTTGGACAATGTGTGTCAATTGTGTTGTTTTTGAATTTATCCAAATCGTCTGTTACATGTGGGATTTTGTCACCAGTATGACCCTTATCAAATACCAAAACCAGGTCTACCAACTAAACATACACCATGGCACAGACAGAATGCAGTACAACAAACCATGAGCCAAAGTCTTTCTCATTACAATGAGAAGGGATCTGGTGGAATGTCACAAATCTGCGTCAGTGGTGTGACACGGCATACTGGCCTGCAATGAGAAAACTCATTGTCCACCACTAAAACATCAGGCAGGATCAATGTCAACACAATGTGAAGGTAGAAGGCATGGACTGCACAGTATGACATGTTGCAAGGCCACATGATCACACACATAAGACCATTGGCCCAACACACCTCAGCTAACAAGTCAATTTTGTATCTCAGATTTCTGCCCACCCAGTGTCCAGGTAGCTTGGGCATAGGTCTCATATACTCAAAATCTGTGACCAACATTACTTGGATCACTTCACATGTCAGACCAGCAACAGCTCCTTACCAATGACACAAATCCCAAATGCCCACATGAGGATGGCATGGTGAAGGCAGCTGGAGAAAAGAATGATGTACAAAGAGTTTAGGCTGGTAAAGGCATACATAAGACCCAAACCTAATTTAAAACTTGTGTTGATCCACTATCAGTGAAATGTGACTGACCAAAACAAAAAAGATCAACAATAAAGTCACATTTTCAAGTCTGACTTATCCAGCAAACCTTGGCTGCATGATGCATAGCATGAGACACCATGGCCCTCATTACAACATTGGCGGTAAAAGCCACTTACCGCCGTGCAGAAGACCGCCAACACACCGCCGCGGAATTCCACCACAGCTATTATGACCCACATTTCAGAATCCGCCAAAATTCAGACACCCACACAAGTCCGCCACACCAAAGGTCAGTGATAAACTGGCGAAAACAAAACCTCCACCGTCACACCAACAGAAATACGCCCACACTATCACGACACACGAATCCACGCAGCGGTCTTTCAACCGCGGTATTCCATTGGCGGTACACACCGCAGCGCTCAAAATACACACACATTTACAAAACACTACCAAGTTGGACAATTCAAAATACACACACCTGATACACATACACACACCACTCCCACACACCCATTACAATATAAAACACACACCCACATCACCCACAAACCCCTACTACCAAAAATTCAGAAAGAAGTCCAGAGAGAGACAGCACCAGCAAGAACAACAGCATCCACAGGCACACAACACCATCACCCACAGAACTTCCACGCACCTCACACAACACACCACTACATATCAGCACACTTATCACCACACACTCCACCCCACACATCACCTCCACCACCCCATGGCACGGCAACGACACCCCAGGTTCTCGGAGGAGGAGCTCAGGGTCATGGTGGAGGAAATCGTCCGGGTAGAGCCATAGCTATTCGGATCACAGGTGCAGCACACCTCAATTGCAAGGAAGATGGAGCTATGGCGAAGAATAGTGGACAGGGTCAACACAGTGGGACAGCACCCAAGAAATCGGGAGGACATAAGGAAGAGGTGGAATGACCTACGGGGGAAGGTGCGTTCCGTGGTGTCAAGACACCACCTGGCGGTTCAGCGGACTGGCGGCGGACCACCACCGCGTCACCAACAACTAACAACATGGGAGGAGCAGGTCTTGGTGATTCTGCATCCTGAGGGCCTCACAGGAGTAGGTGGAGGAATGGACTCTGGTAAGACAAATCTTAACTATTACATCCCCCACCCTACCTGCATGCCGGCACATACTCCCACCCTCACCCCCAGTACTCCAAGTCCTCACATATGTACCAGCATCACAAACCACCCATCCCAACACCAAGCCCTGCATACAACAACAAAGCATGGACACCCATCACTAAAGCATGCCCACTGCACATACCCATACAACCCCCTAAACCATCATCACACAAGGTCCCACACAGGAATGCAAGCACTGGGGTACACGGTCACCCACCCATTGCACACCATGACACACACAGATGTAATAACCATCCTTTGATACCCCTGCAGGACCCCTACCCAACGTCAGTGGTAGTGGGCACATGGTCCAGGGGACGGAGGCCCAGGAACACTGGGGAACTGGGAGGGCTGCTGTGCGACAGGGGGCGGACAGGCCAAGGGAACCCACTCTCCACGAGGCCCTCTCCTACATCATGGGAGCCTACCACCACTCCCAGGAGACAATGGCAATGGTACTGGCCACGTTGCAGGAGACACAGCGCCTGCAGGAGGAACAGTATATGGGCTTCAGGGAGGAACCCAGAACCATCAGCTCCACCCTGGGCACCATCCTTGGGGTGCTGAAGGAACTCGTCAACACCAGAAGGGACACTGTGGCACTACAAGGTGCCCCTGACACTAGCACGGACGATGAACTGCCCACCACCTCCGCCGGCGCTAGTGGACAGGATGCCAGCCACAGGACCACTACACCAGGACCCCACCCCCTGCAGAGGGAGAACCACCCCACAAACGGTCCCTGAGATCCAGGAACAAGACAAAGCTCGATGCCAAGACCCCCGCCAAGAAATGAGACCACCCTGATTGTCATCCTACTGTCCCACTTCGTCACCCTGTCCATCCTTAAACTGCCCCAGCTCCACTTCCTATGCCCATATGGGCAATGCACCTGTGAGACTAATAGACTGGACTCTGCCATGGACATTCCTCCACCATCACCCCTCTCCATTTTACTACCCCCTCCAATATTGAGCACTTAAATAAACACACTTAAAGCACAAAACAATCTGGAGTCTGTCTGTGATTTCGAAATAGTGTATTAGCAATTACAGTGACAAAATGCTCTTTCAATTATAATGTCAACATACCTATGTCACACAGCTCTAGTCCATGAGGAATCTAAGCAGATTTCACACAGTGGGACCCACAACTGTGAAATCGTAAGGGAAAGTGACAACTCAGTGACCATACACTGGGTGAAAACGACAGACAGTAGAGAGGTAGTAGTGTTAAAGTACATGTAGTAGGCAGGTCTGTACTCTTACCTGTGTCTCACTGGAAATATTGCTGGATCACTGAGTCCCTGTTGTTCATGTCTTCTTCCTCTGCTTCCTAGTCTTCACTGTCCACAGGCTCCACAGCTGCCACAACACCGCCATCTGGACCATCCTCCTGCAGAAAAGGCACCTGTCGTCGCAAAGCCAAGTTGTGAAGCATACAGCAGGCCACGATGATCTGGCACACCTTCTTTGGTGAGTAGAATAGGGATCCACCTGTCATATGGAGGCACCGGAACCTGGCCTTCAGGAGGCCGAAGGTCCGCTCGATCACCCTCCTAGTTCGCCCATGGGCCTCATTGTAACGTTCCTCTGTCCTTGTCCTGGGATTCCTCACTGGGGTTAGTAGCCATGACAGGTTGGGGTAACCAGAGTCACCTGCAAATGGCGAGGGACAACTGTTAGACACGCACTAACCTGGAGGGATATCCCCAGACCCAGACAACCATTCCCACTGTCTTGCTTCCAGGTGCTCACCTAATAGCCACACACGGTACCTCTGGAGTTGACCCATCACATAAGGGATGCTGCTATTCCGCAGGATGTAGGCGTCATGCACTGAGCCAGGGAACATGGTATTCACATGGGAGATGTACTGGTCTGCCAAACATACCATCTGTACATTCATCGAATGATAACTCTTCCGGTTTCTGTACACCTGTTCACTCCTGTGGGGGGGAGGGGGCAAAGCCACATGGGTCCCATCAATGGCACCTATGATGTTGGGGATGTGTCCCAGGGCATAGAAATCACCTTTCACTGTAGGCAAATCCTCCACCTCAGGAAAAATGATGTAGCTCCGCATGTGTTTCAGAAGGGCAGACAACACTCTGGACAATACATTGGAAAACATAGACTGGGACATCCCTGATGCTATGGCCACTGTTGTTTGAAAAGACCCACTTGCAAGGAAATGGAGCACTGACAGCACCTGCACTTGAGGGGGGATTCCTGTGGGATGGCGGATTGCTGCCATCAGGTCTGGCTCCAACTGGGTACACAGTTCCTGAATTGTGGCACGGTCAAGCCTGTATGTGATAATCACATGTCGCTCCTCCATTGTCGACAGGTCCACCAACAGTCGGTACACCGGAGGATGCCGCCATCACCTCACATGTCCCAGCGGACGGTGCCTATGAAGGACAACAGAGAGCACAGAGTCAAACAACTCAGAGGTACGTACCCACAGTTTACACAGAACACAATTCATACACAAAAGGTGGCCTATATGTGTGTTGCGTCTAGGCCTAGGTATGTGTGACGCAGTTCAAAATGAAGCCATGTGGGCCCCTTGAATGGCGGCTGCCTGACCTCTTAAGTGGGACAATGGGATGTGAGGTAACTGCGCTGGTGTTGTACACCGTTGCGGTAGGAGGTCGAAGACCGCGGCGCAATGCTGCATTGGTTAACATTGGACCCTATGGGTCACAGGAGCCAATGACGATGTACGCCGGCGGTGATGGTACGCACCGCCGCGGACGTGACCGCCATTTTCTCTATGTTCAATCACTCTATACCTGATCTTCGACAGGAGAGGACCTACAGTGCAAGTGCTGCTGTGACCTCGGTCTGGAAGAGACAATGGCTCAAGTGTCTGGGGAAAGGGCCCCTGCCTTCACATCAGAGAAGTGGGAGAAACTCGTGGATGGGGTCCTCCCCCAGTACACGCTACTCTACGGTCCTCCAGACAAACAGGTAAGTACACAGGGAGCATGTTGTATGGGCTATGCCTACGTGGAGAGGGCTGGATGTAAGAAGGAAGGGGGGAGAGTGCTGCGTGCATGAAAAACGGTGAATGCATGTGCCACATGGCAAGGGTAGGGATGGGGGCCAATCAGTTTGACGGTGCAGTTGGTTATAACTTCTCTTTTTCCCCTGTACATTTCATATAGGTCAGCGCCCACCAGAAAAAAGATATTTGGCGTGCCATCGCCAAGGACGTCCGGACCCTGGGGGTCTACTTCAGACGGAGCACCCACTGCCGGAAAAGATGGGAGGACATTCACCGCTGGAGCAAGAAGACGGTGGAGGCTCAGCTGGGGATGGCCTCCCAACGTGGGAGGGGTGCCCGTCACACCATGACCCCCCTGATGTTCAGGATCCTGGCGGTGGCCTACCCAGTATTGGATGGGCGCTTGAGGGCATCACAGCAGCCACAAGGGGGTGAGTACACTCTAATTCTGCTGACTTTGCGTGCAGTGGAGGTGTCTGGGTGGGGGAGTTGGGCTGTGGGTTTCCCTAGGCCAGGGCGAGTTCCGTAGGCAAGGCCCCTCCGTAAGGCAGCCCATATGGCACCCCACCCCACCTCTGTAGAGTGACAACTACACCTAGTCATGCCCCTGTGTCATCTATGTGTGCAGATGTCGTCCATAGCCTTGTAGGCCATGTCCCAGAGATTGAACAGTGGACCCCAAGTGCGTGGCGTAGTGCAGGGGGCTTCTGTGTCTGTCGTGTCTGCCAACGGTAGCGGTAATGCATGCAGTCAACATGTCTTTCATCTGTCCTCCCCCCACTTTTTGTGGTCTCCTTGTTCTTGTGTGCATTAGCATCATCAGGGGGAGGAGCAGTGGCACCGGAGCACCAGGGGGCTGCAACCCACATGGCCATGGAGGGCCACACTACGGAGTCTGAATTCACCAGTGGGACGGAGGGCGAGGGGAGCTCCACGGCGGGGACAGGAGCTGACACCAGTGACACAGACTCGTCCTCTGATGGGAGCTCCCTTGTGGTGGCGGCAACATCTGTGCCACCCCCATCTACAGGTACAGCCGCCCCCCCCCTCCAGCACTGCCCTCCCAGCAGCCCCTCAGCCTTCGCCCCATGCCCGCTCACCCGGGAGGGTGGGCATCACCTTCGCCCCAGGCACCTCAGGCCCTGCCCCTGTCACCCCTGCTGCCCTCAGTGAGGAGGCCATTGACCTCCTCAGGTCCCTCACTGTTGGGCAGTCTACCATTTTGAATGCCATCCAGGGTGTAGAAAGGCAGTTGCAACACACAAATGCATTCCTGGAGGGCATTCATTCTGGTCGGGCAGCCCTTCAGCGAGCTTTTCAGACACTGGCCTCAGCACTGATGGCAGCCATTGTCCCTGTGTCTAGCCTCCCCCCTCCAACTTCCTCCACCCCGACCCAATCCCCTGTACCTCAGCCTATCCCAAGCACACCTACAGACCAGCATGCACACAAGTCAACACACAAGGGAAGCTCAGGTAAACATAAGCACCACGCATCCCACAGGCACTCACGCAAGCATCACTCACATGCAGACACACCAACATCAACTGCCTCCACTGTGTCCCCCTCTTCCACATCTCCCTCCTCCCTACCAGTCTCGTCTACACTCACACCTGCATGCACTACCTCTACAGCCACTACATCTCTCTCCATCACACCCACCACCACACCCCGCTCATGTGCAGTCACCACCCCCACTAACATTCACACGTCCCCTGTGTCCTCTCCCAGTGTGTCTGTGACGCCCCCTCCCAAGATACACAAACACAGGCACACACCCACCCAACGGCCATCCACCTCACAACAGCCTCCAGCGCATGCACCTTCACCCAAAGTCACCAAACGTACACCTCCTACAACCACCACCTCTTCCTCCACTCCCAAATCCCCTCCAGCTACTCGTCCCAGTGTGTCCAAAAATCTTTTCCTGTCCAACCTTGACCTCTTTCCCACACCTCCCCCACCCCGTCCGTCTCATAGGTCCCTGACTAGCACCTCAGCCACAACATCTCCGGGACCCGTGGTGCCTGTAGTCACCGGAATCTGGAGTGCACCGGCCACCAGGGCAGCCAGTGTGGCACAGAGCCACAGCACAGACAGTCCCCCACCAGTGAAGCATTGGAAGTTGGCCAGTGCCCAGCGGGAGAGGGGGGAGACTCCAGCCACCAAAGCCGCTCCCAGGGGTTCCTGTGGGAGTGTGGAGTCAGCTGTGGCACCTTCCAAGGTGGGGAAGGGACACAAGAAACCCAGCAAGTCTGGGAAGAGCAGAACGGCGGAGATGACCACCATCATCCCCGCTGCCCAGGAGGCCACCTCCAGCACAAGCCCAGCTGCCCAGGACAGGCCCGCCAGCACAAGCCCAGCTGCCCAGGACGGGACCGCCAGCACAAGCCCAGCTGCCCAGGACAGGCCCGCCAGCACAAGCCCAGCTGCCCAGGACGGGACCGCCAGCACAAGCCCAGCTGCCCAGGACGGGCCCGCCATCACAAGCCCAGCTGCCCAGGACGGGACCGCAAGCACAAGCCCAGCTGCCCAGGACGGGCCCGCCAGCACAAGCCCAGCTGCCCAGGACAGGCCCGCCAGCACAAGCCCAGCTGCCCAGGAGGGGCCCGCCAGCACAAGCCCAGCTGCCCAGGACAGGCCCGCCAGCACAAGCCCAGCTGCCCAGGACCGGCCTGCCAGCACAAGCCCAGCTGCCCAGGAGAGGCCCGCCAGCACCAGCCTACCTGCCCAGGAGGCCACCGTCAGCACAAGCCCCGCTGGGCCATGAAGGACCGCCAGCACAAGCCCTGCTGGGCCATGAAGGACTGCCGGCACAAGCCCCGCTGGGCCATGAAGGACCGCCAGCAAAAGCCCCGCTGGGCCATGAAGGACCGCCAGCAGCTGAGTCCCTGCAATGGAGACCGCGCCTCAAGCACCGCTGCACAGGGCACCGCCATCTCAAGCACCGCTGAACAGGTCACCGCCGTCTCAAGCACCGGTGCACAGGGCACCGCCATCTCAAGCACCGCTGCACAAGAGCACCAAGGGCACTGATGCTACTGAGTCCGTCATGGGCAGAATGAAGCACTCTGGGCACCATGCCCCCTCCAGAACCAGTGGAGACTGTCATCCATTACCTCTGTCCTTAGCAGGATGAAGCACTCTGGGCACCATGCCCCCTCCAGAACCAGTGGAGACTGTCATCCACTACCTCTGTCCTTAGCAGGATGAAGCACTCTGGGCACCATGCCCCCTTCAGAACTAGTGGAGACTGTCATCCACTTGAGAGACTGGTTTTTCACTCCCCAGGATTGAACAGTGGGCAAACCACCAACTGTAGAGACTTGTGAGACTGTCGCTTTGCACTCCCCAGGATGGAACAGTGGGCAAACCACCCACTGCTATAGAGACTTGAGAGACTGTGGCTTTGCACTCCCCAGGATGGAACAGTGGGCAAACCACCCACTGTAGAGACTTGTGAGACTGTGGCTTTGCACGCCCTGGATATGGCAGTGGGCAACCCACTCACTATAGAGACTTGAGAGACTGTGGCTTTGCACTCCCTAGGATGGAACAGTGGGCATGTGGCCCCCTCATGGATTTGGCGTTGTGCGCTCAAGCGGCTGAGGTGCCCCCTCTTTCCCTCCCCCTGAGGTGCCTGTTTAGTTGCTCTCTGATGCCCTTGCAGTGTTCTCTCCGTCATGGTCGGGGATCTTGTGTGGGCCTCGCCCATACCGTGTGGTCCCAGTGTTCCACGGACTTTCTTAGAGCACTGCCTGGACTACCATGCTTGGTAAACATTTTGTACATGGTGTATATATATATTGCTGCCTACTTGCTTTTAATATATTACAATGGTTACACTCATTTTCTATTGTCTTTTCATTCTTCCGGGGGGGTTTGGAGGGTGTAACTGTGATGTATTGATTTGCATTGGTGTGTGTGTTGTAGTGGGTGAGGGTGGGGGTGTTGTGTGTGTATGTCCCTGTTTTTTCCCTCCCCTGTGTCGTAGGTGCAGTACTCACCGTGGTCTTTGCCGCCAGCGATCATGCTCCTGGTAGAGGAGCAGGAAGACTACTGCAGGGAGAATTTGGAGTTCCGGATCCATGGCGTCCTCGTTCCTCGTGGGGTGTGTAGAGGTGAGCGTTTTTCCTTCAGGATTCCTGTTTCTGCTGTGTTTTTATCTGCGGTGAATCCGCCCCGGAAAAGGTGGCGGATTGGCCTGTCATAATAGTGTGGGCGGTACATTGTCTCCCGCCTGTCTGTTGGCGGTGAACGTCACGCTGTTTGTTTGTACCGGCGTGGCAGTCGGAGTGTTAAAGTGGCTGTCTATGTTGGCGGTTTCCGCCACGATCGTCCTTGCAATTTTTTTACCGCCGGCCTGTTGGAGGTCTTACCGCCGCTTTAACACCGAATGCCAGGGTTGTAATGACCACCCATGTCTCCTGAAAACAGACACCCTTCTTAACAGTAATCACATAACATCACATACTTACACTCAAGAAATGTAGTGATTGATGAGATCTGCCTGCAGGTCCCCATCTTCATCTTCTTCACTGTCATCCTCACTTGGCATTTCAGGAGGCTCAGGCACAGCTAGCCCCCCCTCATCAGGAATATATGGAGTATTTTTGCTCAGGGTGATATTGTGGATCATGCAGCAGGACACAATGATCTTACACACTTTTGCAGGTGAGTAGACAAGGGTTCCACCTGTCTTGTCAATGCTATGAAATCTGGCTTTTAGGACCCCAAAAGCCCATTCCATGACATGCCATGTCCTTCCATGAGCCTCGTTGAAGCAGATTTCTCCTGCCTTAGTTGGATTCTTCAACGTTTTCAACAACCATGGAGTGTTTGCGTATGCAACATTGTGTAATCCTTAAGTCGCAAACAGCGTCTCACTTGCAGGAACCATAGGACACAAACACACATGACATATGTGACTTACCAACCAGCCAGGCCATCTCTGGGTACAGTTATGTCATCAGCTGTGGAATAGTGCTGTTCCATATGATGAAGTCATCATGGACTGAACCCGGATAACGGGCATTGACCTGGGAAATTTAGAAGTTCACCAAATAAACAACTTGGACATTGATAGAATGGTAGTTCTTCCTATTCCGATAGACTTGTTTATTGCTATGCGGTGGAAGGAAGGCTACATGTGTACCATCAGTGTCTCCCACCACATGTGGGATGTGTGCCAAACCACAGAAGTCAGCCTTCACATGGGCAAAATTCTCTCGTTGAGGAAACCGGATGTAGCTGTGCAGGTGTTTCAACCCTGCTGAGACTACATCCTTCAAGACCAGACTGAACATGTACTGGGACATCCCAGCAGATAGAGCCACTGTATTTTGGAAGAATCCTGTAGCCATGAAATGCAACAATGCCATGACTTGAGAGAGGGGTAGTATACTATTTGGGTGACTGGCATCAGATCTGGCTCCAAATGATGACAAAGATCCACGATTGTCTGCCTATCCAGCCGAATATATGAATGACATGTCTGTACTTCATGGCCTAAAGATCTGCCAGTGGATGGTAAACAGGAGGTTGTCTAATCCTTCCCCTCCCAAGGTAACTTTTGTAGGAGAAAAGTAGAACATGGGCGTCATTCAATATGTCCCTTGCAAGATACATCATACATGTCATTTACGAACAGTGACTTCACATGTGAGTAGCAGAAGACCTGATACACAGTACACATCACCACTCACAATTACACATAAGTGACATGTGTTCCCCTTGCTTTTATACATATGTGTGCACATCATCTATATGGACAGCAACAATTTGTGCATGTAACTTGCCACTCAGACTGTGATTCAATGCCCCAAATCCTAAATTGGTCATGGGGGAGGGGGTGGCGGCTGTGTCCCTCATTATGTTGTCATATGTGCTTGACGTTATAACAATATGATTCCAAAACTGAATGACTTCCATGACAGAGTAAGGCCAGCACTCATGAATTGCCTGAGCAACATATTTGGAACTGTGATGCATCAAAAATTGTCATTCATGGCATTGTATACCTCTAAAATGGCAGGTGCCTAACCCACTCCACTGGACATTAGGAACTGCCCGGGACCGCTAGTCTTGGGCCAATGGCTGTGTCCGCCGGCGGTGACGGTCAAGTACATGGCAGATGTGACTGCCATCTTCTTCTGAGTCCCTCACTTGACTCCTGACACTGCTGCCAGCAAGACCTTGTACTGCCTCTGGAACCAATCATTCCATATCCAGCAGGTGATAGGGCTGCTGCCTTCTCGCCGGAGGAGTTGGACAAGCTCATGGAGGAGGTCCTGCTCCTGTATGGACGGCTCTATGGTGAACCAAAGGAGCAGGTAAGTGCCCAATGTGCACACGTTTCTCAGCACTTCTACATATCTTACCTTTAGATTACCTAGAGTTTGGCCCAGTTTGTCAGATTGTGGAGTCAAAGCTCTGTAGGAGCTGTCAGTGTGCATCAATGGGTGAGTCAATGGACATGCTTCTGTGTCAAGTGATAGGTGTCCTGAGACAATATAGTGAGTGGGTATTGAGCCTTCCCTGACCCATCTTGTGTTGGATGCACATGACTAAGTGAGGTGTCTCTTGCCAGAAGATGTTATCGATGAGTGGTCATGTGTGATTACATGACAGCAGGAGGGGTGAATGCATGTTGTATGTGTCGGTTGTATGTAGGTTGAGCTCTGCCTTTGTTGGCACAGTATTCTCAGGCCACATCTGGCCTTGTTGAACTGTAGTTCAGACGCCAGGTAATGACTCACTATGCCTTCAGCTCTGCACATAGACACTACATGGCAACTGTCTGTAGGCTACATGATGTACTGTTATGCATGTAAGTGTTCGATATGGTGTTTAATATAGGTCTGTCTGCTCCGTCTGCAGGGACCGGTGCCTGTCTACTGTTTCCCACAGTAGCAGTTGAAATCTGGGCTGGTATGGATTCCCTTTTGCTATGCAAGTGTGACACTGTGCCCACACCCAGTATACCTGCATAGCATGTCATGATGCCAATTCATGCCTCGGTGCCAATATACAGCTTTATAAGCCTCTGTCCACTGTTTGGAATGCACTCACTGCAGTTGTGATGCATAGGTGTCCATCACACGTGACATGATATATATGGCCAATTGTTGGCAGCTGTAGCAAGCTACTTTCCCTTCATAAGTGGGAAATGTGCATTGTTATGTCATGAATGATGTGTCATCACTGTAGCCATCATTCCTTGTGCCTATATATCAGCATGTGCTGCATTCCACTGAGGCTACATACCTATGCACTTGTTTAGGCATGGGCTAGCCATGTGGATCAGATTCGGTATGGACTCTCTCACATATATGTGTTGTTGTAATGGTACATCTACAATGGTCGGCCATTTCTTGTGGTACCACAGACAGGAGTGTTTGATTCTGACATGCATGTGTTGAACGGATATGGATGGAGACAGACGCTAGCGGTCCCATATTTAAAAGATTTGTTTACTTGGGGTTGTAGGTTGAAGTCCCCTTGTGTGTTCCTACAGAGCCTAATATTTAACAACACTGAGTCCTGATGATGGTCTGACGGACCTCTGACTGCCACCACAGGCTGAAACGTCGACATTACCTTCTCATATGACAAGCTGAATTGAAAGTCCATAATATTGCTTGAACTTGAACTGAAAACCAGGCAATTATTGTGTAGAACTGTGTCATAAGGAGGGTTATAACCCCTTCCTGTATCTGCAGTTGGGATTCAATCTTATGATCTAGAGGGTTTATATTCAGAGTTGTTGTTTATGAAATGGACATTCGTTGGAATTGTAAAAATTTTTGAACTTCCTGAATCCTATTGACTAATATATTGGATTTTAACAGTACGGAGTTGCCTTATTCATTAATTAAAAACTGGATCATATGTACGCATACGATATCTAAATAATTCCTGTAGGAGCATTTTTAAGTGAGACACAGACAGGAGTGTGTCACCATCATATCTTGTCTGACAGATAACTTCATGCTTCAAAGTATGTCATCGGTAATGTGAACTGTAGTTGCTATGAGGGGCATGCCAGGTAACGGTGGAGTGTGGATTCACTTTATGTTCATATGTACCCTTGATGTGGAATCATATTTGGAGGTGCACTACCCCTGTATAAAGATTGGGCATTGTGCCTTGACTGTTGGGATGCATCATGGATTAACTTAGAGTGATGTTTGCATCACATGTGTTTGGGGTCAGGGATTCATCCGCAGACAGATGCCATGCTTGCCATGTAGGTAGTGATGTTGCTTCTCATTGGACAACAGGTTGGGGGCCTTCTGTTAGTGTTTTCAAGGTCTGTGTCTCCCCTTCCTGTATAGTAGAATTGTCTACTCCTAACACACTCAGATGATGTCATTGTGATGGGTGTCAGACATTGGTGGTGACTATCCTGGGCCCCACAGATTCATTGTTGTGTGCAATCTAGAGACATCTTCCCATGTGGGCACATCAGAGTGACCTTGCTACTACCTCCTTGACTAATTTTGAGCATGTGTCAATTGTGGAGCTGTACATTGTTTTGATGTGCCCATAGTGACATGGATATTTCCATGTCAGTTACTCCCAGTACAGTGCATTTGTACCAGTGTAGTCTGCATTTCCTTAGCAACATCTGTTATTGTCAGTACATTACATGTGTGTATAGACTTGTGTCTGTGCAATTTGTAGGATACCTTACAATGGGATCCAGTTGTTGGCTAGTGCTTCACTAGATTCTGCTGCATGTGGCACAGGTTTGAGGGTGGAGTGGTCACCTAGTTGTGGTATGGTTAGTGTGGTAGCTAGATTTCATCCATGCTATTGTGGTTGTCTGAGAGCCTGATTTGCTCATGTGTTTCTTTAGTATTTCATATGGCATGCATGGTTTTGTATTGGCACATGATTGTGCCACTTATCTGTCACTTTTGCAGGAGGCTACTTGACATAATGGTATGGTTTGTCTCACAGAGTTGTGATTGAAGTGTTTTCATGTCCATGTTGTGACTCTGTTCCTCTTTCTTTTGGCAGCATCAGCACAGGCAGGAGAAGGAGATGGAGCCGAGCTGAGAGGGGAAGCATCTGGCCACTGAACCTCAGGTAAAGACACCACTGGCCCAGCGGACGAGGGGAGTGCAAACGGGGAGACCAGATCTGCATCAAAATCCTTGGATTTCTCCTCCAGTGGTCACTCCCTAGTGGTGGAAGTCCCATCGGGGACCTCCCCAGTACCATCCTTGTCACCACCCCAGTGCTATCACCTCCCTCCCTGTTGCACCCCACCCAGTTGGCCGTGCCCTCGAAGGTGGGTGTCTCCTTTACCAAATACACCTCTGCCCCAGCCCCTGTTACCACTGCTGCCCTCATTGAGGAGATTAGTAACCTCCTGAGGTTGATCTCTGTGGGTTAGTCCGCCAATGTGAATGCTATCCAGGGAATGGCAACCCAAGTCCAGAAGACCAACGTGTTCCTGGAGGGCATTCAAAGTGCAATGGCCAGCCTACAGAGATCTTTTCAGGTCCTGGCCTCCTCACTGATGGCACCCAGTCAACCTTTGTCTTCCATCCCTTCTCCACCTTCCTCTTCCCAGTTCAAATCCCCCTTCCCTGACCTATCCAAAGCACAGAGACAGACTCTCATGCACCCACCTCAGCAGACAAAGGGAGCACACACAAACACAAGCATCACAAGACACAATGGCACACACACAAACAACATCCACCCACAGACACAGCAACAGTCAAAACTTGCCCTGACACCACCTCCCAGCGTCACACACACAACATCTGGCATACCTACAATCACCACATCAACATTCACTGACACAGCCACCACACCCATCCTACCCATAGACACCACCCCAGCAGACCCGCAGACATCCACCCCAGTCACCACACCCGCAGACACCACAACTATAGACATTCCTACATGCACCACCCTCACCATACCTGCATTCACTACCCCAACAGACAGCCACCCACCCACCACGGCATCCCTGACACCACCTCCCAGCGTCACACACACAACATCTGGCATACCTACAATCACCACATCAACATTCACTGACACAGCCACCACACCCATCCTACCCATAGACACCACCCCAGCAGACCCGCAGACATCCACCCCAGTCACCACACCCGCAGACACCACAACTATAGACATTCCTACATGCACCACCCTCACCATACCTGCATTCACTACCCCAACAGACAGCCACCCACCCACCACGGCATCCCCCAGCACCCCCTCCCCATCAGCCCAAGATACATAAACAGCCTCACTCACCCACGCAACAGACACCAACCACGCACAAGCATACCTCCCACAAGCACATACCCAAGACATCCACTACTACATGTCAGACAACCACACCCACAACCTCCAAATCCCAACTCCCTTCTGATTCACATCGCTGTGTGTCAAAGAGACCTTTTCTGAATGACATTGGCCTTGCCCCTATTTGCCCCCCTTTCGACATCCAAAAGGACCACAACCCTCTCCAAGGCCGTCTCTTCTACCTCCAATGCCTCCCCTGCTCCTCCAGCAAGCACCCATGCCCCTCCCACACCATAAAAAAGCCTACCCCTCACATGAAGGATTCCCCCTCCCAAAGCCAAACCCAACACCCCCAAACCCCTTCTCCCCCCAAATAAACCCTGAGGTGACTGCATGCACCCTTGATGCCCCATTCTGTGGAGATTACATGGCAGTCAGGAGTCAAACAGGGCCTACGACCTTGAACTTATTGACTGGTCTATTAATAAACCCAACTAATTGTTGGTTGTTTAGGTACACCTTTGTCCTGCAATTCCTTTCCTGGCTTTCCATTGTTCCTGTGTGCCTGTAGTTGTGTGTGTTTGCGCCTGCTTGTTGCTCTATGTGGTGTTGTTTGCATTATGTGAGTTTGTGTGCAGTGCTATTGTCCCCCAAGAGAAGTACTCCTGTTGTGTGATGGGTATGTGTATGAAGAAGCAATGTTGGTGTCATGGCATTGTGTTGTGTTTGTTATGGTAAGTATTTCTTTTGGTGTTGTGCTACGTGGAGATGTTTGGTGGTGAACTTGTCCCCCTGAAATGGCTATTCTACACATGTGATGTGTATCATCTTGAGTTTTGTTATTGCAGACATGGATGTGTTCAGTTGTGCTGGGTTTATTTGCACTTGGTGTGCATGTGCCCATTTAAGGGTGTGTCTCTTGCTGCTGGTTTTTGTTGGTGTATGTCCCATGGAGTGGGAGTTTTGTGCATCATTGACTTGTCCTTCCCCAGTGTGTAGCTGTGCATGACAATTGCTTTTGATATTGCTTGTCCCTGAGGTCTGTGTATGGCTATTTCCTGCACGCATGTGGTTTGGGGGCCCTATTCAATGTCAAATGTGTTCCAGTGCACCCTCCTTCCATGTGTGCTCCCATCCCAGCTGTTCAGATTTAGTTGTTGTGGTGTGCTTTGTATATCTTGTCCATTTGTCTCTCTATGTATTGTGAATGCCATTGTGGTTCCATTGTGGTGTGATGTGTGAGTCAATTGCAGGGATGTTTCATAGTGGGGTTGTATGTTTTCCATGGCACGTCAAAGGATATGTGTGTTACACGTGTGGATAGTCCCGGGCCAGTGTTGGGTGTGAGTGTGTGTATGTAATGTGTATATGTGCACTAGTTTTGTTGTTGCTGTTGTGTGTCGGACTGATGTGTGGCCTACAGTGTCCCTCTGCCTGAGCTGGTTGGCTGTGTGTAATTGTGTAGTGTTCCCATGCAGTGTGTGTGTGCTGACTGAAATGTTCACATTGTCTGTGTGTGTGTCCAAGTTGATGTATGTCAGTGAGTGTATGTTGTATGAAAAGTGTAGCTGCTGCCCATGGCATACCCATGCTATGATGTGTTTGCTGATGCAGCATGCTGTTTTTAAAGGGTTAATGTTGCAGGTAGGTGTGTGTACTTGCAGTTGCTGTCATCCACAGCAGCATTGATTTTGTTGCCTTTTGGTGAGCAGGAGCAGCGGCATGACATTTTTGAAGGGGTCCATGGAGGCTTCAGACATGTGTAGTTGCCTGCAGGGGAGTGTCTCCCTTTATTGTGTCCATTCCTGCCAGCTTCTACGTGGTGGTTAGACCACCATGGTCACTTTGGCGGTGTGCAACCTCGTATTGGAGCTGTCTGATACATGGGTTCCGCCGTCCTGTTTCTGCTTCTGGGTGATAGCGGCGGTTTGTGCTGCCTGGAGGTGGCGGCAAACCACTGGCGGTCTTCTGTTTGTACGACTCCCAAATTTGTACTACAGCGGTCCACTTCACCAGGCCATTAGTGGTTGGAACACCAACATGGCAGTCCTTGGACCTCCAAACAATTAAACAGCCCCTTAATTATTGAAGACATTTTTTAAAGTCTGATTTTTTAGTGTACTGTAGTAACTAGAAAGAAAGCCACTAAATAATTAAATGTAGTGAGTGCAATATGTGGTGTCACTTATTTGTAGTGGTTGTTTTTTTCCCTACCGTTCGAATATGATGCTTCATACAAAACACTGTTTATGATGAAGTATAAAAGCTGAGAACTGAAAAAGTAACATGATATTTTTACTACATTGTAATACCATCTTAAAGTATAAGCTATGACTACTGTTGTATTTGTATATCTTTGAAGACTAAATACTAACCTATCTTTATCTTATTTTCCCTTTTAAAGAGAGGCTGTTGTTGAATGAATTATATGAAAATATTTCTTCTACCACAGACACATATGTAGAGACATCCATGGAGAGCGGCCTTAATTATAAACTGCTCTTGCCATAAATCTACTTCGTATTTAAATTTTCGGTATAATACAAACAATTTTAAGCTATTCATACACCCAGTTACTGAATCATTCAAGCTCTTGTTTAGGCAGATCCATACAAATAGGTGTATGAGTGAGTGATTGAGTGTATTAGTGTGACTATGGATAAGTAAGTAGATGCAGAAGTGGTATGTGGGAGATTCAGTGAGTGTATGAACGAATCTATGAGTAAGTGAGTGAGTGCAAGGGTGCATGCATCACTGGTTCACTGACTGCATGAGTAGTGTAATGGTGATTGACTGACTGTATGACTGACTGTATGACTTAATCTATTGGTTAGTAAGTGAGCACACACTGTGTATGGGTGACTAAATGACAACTTAAGTGTGTGTGTGAGTGAAGCAGTAACTGCCTGTGTACCTGGGTATGTAGCTGAGTGAGTAGTAGTCTGAGTGGCTGTATGGGTGAGTGGTTGCTACTGTACATTGCTGTCTGACTGAATTAGTGACAGTATAAGTGGCTGTATGGGATTGTGAGTGGATGTATCAGTAACTGAATCAGTCACTAACTGGTTATGTGACTGCCTGCATTGGTGGATAACTGGGTGTGTCATTGCATGTATGAGTGAGTGAGTATGTGTGAGAGTGAGTGTATATGTGAGTGATCAGATTTGTAAGGGGTTGTATCAGTTACTGAGGGAGTTTGTTAGTGAATTATGAGTGAGTGAATGGAGTGTCAATAGTTATTTTACAAAATTAACTCACTCATTTTGTTCCTTTCAAAATTAAGGGACATATTTACAAGCCCCTTGCTCCTCCTTATGTCACGTTAGCGTCAATTTTATGCTAATGTGGCATTAGGTAGGAATTTCCAACTTGCCATATTTACAAAGTGGCACACTGCTTGCATTGCGCCACTTTGTAGACCCTCACGCCACATTATGCCTGCGACAGGCATAATGTATGCAAAGGGGTCATTCTGGTGCTGGGAGGCCTGAAAAATGGTGCAATGAAATTTACAAGATTTCACTGCGCCATTTCTTGCATCATTTTTAACGCCTGCTCAGAGTAGGCATTAAAATAAAACACCCGTTATGTTTAATGGGACTCCCTGTACTTTACTGCACTAGTGTCAACATTTTTGACGTGAGTGTAACAGAGCACCACAATATTGTGCTAATGACCTCCATGGTGAACTGTATTGTAAATACGGTGCGATCATTGTGTAGTTAAATGCCGGTAGGAGGGCACAATAAAAGTGAATTACTCTTACACTATTGATGTACTTACTCACTAATACATGCAGTCATGCACTTAGTCAATCAGCCGTGCACCACACATGCATTCACTCACCCAGCCAAAAATGCATAAAGTCAATTTCCCATACACCACTCATGCAATCACTCACTTATCCAGCCATGTGCTCGTGAACTCACTCACTCATGCACTACTTATGGACTCAATCACCTACACACCACTCATGCAGTCAATCACTCACCCATACAAGCACTCATGTACTCAGCCAATCACCCGTACACCACTCATGCACTCACTCACTTTTTCACACATGCACTCATACAGCCAGTCAATCTCCCATACACCACCGATACACTCACTCACACATACACCACTTGTGCAAAAGGGCCTCTTTTGACATGGTTAGCCCCCCACTTTTTGCTTGGGTGTAGCCTCAATAAGGTAGGTGGCCCATTGGCCACTACCAAGTACTCCCCCTAACATCCCCTAAACACAGTATTTAGAGGGCATCCGTAGAATAAGAACTTTAGATTTGATGGACACAAATAGACCAGGACAAAGAAAACTCAAGGGACAAGAACTGAGATTGTGTTACAATAAGAAAAAGGCACCAAACCCTGTATGCTGCTCCAAGGACTCAACCATCTTCGCTGAGGTGTCACCTTGAAACCCCAGGGAGTCTACAAAATCCCAGAGTACCTCCAGTCTTCTAAAATGTGCCAAAAACCTCAAACTGAGTGAAGGTATCACTCTCCTGCTTCCCACAGACAAGGAACCCATGAAGTCCAGTTTAGTGACCTGTTGCTGACCAACGACCCGGACCCAGCAGCCAGCAAAAAACCACACAACAGCCCTGGAAGAAAACACCTACCACTGTGCCAAGTTTGGTGCCACAAGGACTTTCTAAGGCTGTGGTGTATCACTACCTGGGGTACAAGACCCCTATGTCGAACATCCAGAAGAAGAGTAAATTTTGGACACCCAAAACCACAGGAGCAAGCACCACTAAAGCAACTTTGGGACACCTGAGATTCACCCTTTGAGTGGCCCGCTGATCTGCAATCTGCCCCCAAGGACGCCGCCTGCCAGTGACCACGAGGACTCCAAGATGCACTATGCCTGGCTGACCTACCTGCACTACCCAGAACTGCTGTAATTCCTGCAAGACTGTGACACATTCATTTATGTCAAAAGGTGCATCTACCACCACTGCATCAGGGCTATCAAGATCTGTGACATACATAGGTATGCCAAACAGAACCTCATATGAGGTGTGTCCTCCTAAGGACCGTCTGGGCAGATTATAAAGTACTCTCTGGATTCCGTACAGATGATTAATACTAACTACGACCTGAACCTAGTACTCTATCGATTGAGGACACTCAGCTCATCCTCTGTCTCACGAAGAACCCCACAACCGCCAATAACGACCTCCACACCGGACTCCACGCTATTGCCAACTGGATGAAAGCAAGCCACCTCAAGCTGAATTCAGAAAAGACCGAGATCATCATCTTCGGCCCCAACAGGTCAGCATAGGATGACTCCTGGTGGCCGGCCACCCTGGAGTCGCCCCCAACGCCCACCACCCACGCATGCAACCTCAGCTTCATAATAGACTCTTCACTCTCCATAACCCAGCAAGTCGACGCCATCTCGTCCTTATGCTTCAACACCCTTCGAATGCTTCACAAGACCTCCTGGTGGATTCCCTTGGAAACCAGAAGAACGGTCACCCACGCCCAGCAGCAGACTGGACTACGGCAACGCCCTCTACGCGGGAACAAAGGCTAAGCTCCAGAAAAAACTCCAGCACTTCCAGAACGCCTCAGCATGTCTCATTCTCAACCTCCCTTGCCACGAACACATCTCAGCCCACCTCAGGGACCTCCACTGGCTACCCACCAACAAAAGGATAATCTTCAAAATCCTAATCCACGCTCACAAAGCTCTCCACGACACCGGTCTGGCCTACCTCAACGATTGACTCAACTTCCACAACCCGTCACGCCAGCTCCGCTCTGCCAACCTCACCCTCACAACAGTCCCCCGCATTCAGCATACCACAACCGGCGCCAGATCCTTCTCCCACCTTGCTGCCAAAACCTGGAACTCCCTTCCCGCCAACCTACGTATGACCCAGGACCTCCTGACCTTCAGGAAGCACCTCAAGACCTGTCTCTTCGAGCAGTAGCATCCCCCTTGCCCCCCCAGCGCCTTGAGACCCTTCCGGCTGAGTAGTGCATTCAACAAATTTACTGAGTTGATTTGATTTGAATATAGATAAGTCACCCCTATAGCAGCCCTTACAACCCTCAGGCAGGGTGCACTATATTGCATGTGAGGGTATATGTGCATGAGCAGATATGCCCTAAATGTGTCATTGCTAGTTCTTAGACATAGTAAGAATCCGAGAAAGACATAGTAAATGCATGTGCTGGACATTGGCCACTAAGAGTTCCCCAGCTACATCATGGCCTCTCTGAACCCTGGGTTGTTGCCTGCCACCACCAGGGATGATTCTGCACTCCTGGGGTGAGAGCCTGTGCTCTCAGGGGCCAGAAGACAAAGCCTTTCCTCGGCAGAGGTGTCACACCTCCTCTTCCAGCCAGGCACCCTGCTTCAGCAGTTGGCTTCAAAGGCCTTGCCGCCTTTGACATCTGACCAAGGCCTCTGCTGCAATCAGCAGTAGGAAGCCCACCAGTTCTAACCCTTTTTTAGGCAGAACAAACGGTGGGAAAGAAAAAGGGGAGTGGCCACCTTCTGCCTGCACCACCTCTCAGGTTTGGCAGGTGAGGTGACTACTCCATTTCATTTTCCTCCATCTTGGATGGAAGAATCAATAGCCAATTAGGGTCAGGGTCATGTCCCCTTCCCGCAGGAAGTGGCCTCTTAGTTGGTGTAGCCATCCTAAGGTAGGTGGCCCATTGGCTACTACCAGGTACTCCCCCTAAGACCCTCTAAATACTGTATTTAGGTTGCATCCCCTGATCAAGACGTTAGATTTGATGGACGCAAGAAGACCAGGATGACGAAGCCCCAAGGTACAAGAACTGAAGCCCTGAAAAAGGTGCCAAACCCTGCCTGCTGCTCCACGGACTTGACAATCGTCACTGAGGTGTCGCCTGGAAAATCGGAAGGACTCTACAAAACCTCAGAGCACCTCAAGCCTTCTAAAAATTGCCCAAAAATATTGCCTCCCTCAGAGTGAAGGTATCACTTTCCTGCACCCTGCAGGCAAGGAACCGATGAAGTTGGTTCTACTAACCTGCTGCTGCCCAATGACTCTGATGCATTAGCCCAGGAAAAACTGTACAACAGCTCAAGCGGAGCAGACCTGCTTTTCCGCAAAGTTTGGTGGCACTAGGACCTACCAGGGCTGTGGCGTACCAGAACCTGTGGCACTGAACCCCACCGCCACTGCTCCTGCTAGAACCGTGAACCGTACGAACTTCTCCAGTTGGGCCATTGGACCGGTCCATGAACTCAACCTAAAAATGGAAGGTGACACTTCTGAGAGCACTCTCTGATTTTACATGCATTTTTCTACTTTTTACCATTGATTATTATGGTGTGTAATAGCACATAAAAACAATGCACTTTCTAAAAAATTTAAATTCATATCTAACAAAGTACTTACCTTGTAATAAAGCTTGTGGTTGTAAAAATTTTATAAAAATCAACAATATTTTTGTAAATTGGTCTCAACTTATTCTTTTGAGTGTGTGTCTTCATTTATTGAAACTGTGAATACAACTAATGCTTACCATGACTCCTGCATTAGCCTAACTGCTAACCACCATTACCACAAAAATAGAGCATTAGATGATCTATTTTGTTTACCTCCGCATACCAAGGTGTGGTTGCTTGTACTCTCTGCACAGTACATATCATTTTCATACATTATATAGAGAGCCAGCCTCCTACACTCACTGAGTGGGTCTGTGAGTGGGTACATGAGTGTCTGAGTGGGTGTGTGAGTAGATGCATAAGTCTCTGAGTGGGTCACAGAGTGGATGTGTCAGTGTCTGAGTAGGTCTGTGAATGGGTGCATGACTGTATGAATGGGTCTGTGAGTGGTCGTGTGAGTGTCTGAGTGGGGCTGTGTGTGGGTGCATGTGTTTCTGAGTTGTTCTGTGAGTGGGTGCATGAGGAATGATTGGATCTTTGTGTGGGTGCATGAGTCTCTAAATGGGTCTGTGAGTGGGTGCATCAGTGTCTGAGTGGGTCTGTGAGTGAGTGCATGATTGAGTGGGTGTGTAAATGTCTAGGTGGGTCTGTAAGTTTGTGCATGAGTCTATGAGTGGGTGAGTGGGTGTCTGAGTGGGTCGGTGAGTGGCTGCATGTAGGTCTGAGTGGATCTTTGAGTGAGTCCAAGAGAGTCTGAGTGGGTATGTGAGTGGGTAAGAGTTTCTAAGTGTGTGTGTGAGTGCATGCACAAGTCTATGAGTATGTCTGTGAGGGAATGCATTAGTGACTGAATGAGTCTGTGAATGGATTTTTTACATTTTTGTTGCTGATTATTGTAAAGTTTTCACAATGTTACATGGGGGTCACACTGATGGTTGTGATGAATTTGTGAATATCACACATCTGAGTGGGTCTGTGAGTGGGTGTGTGAGTGTCTGAGTGGGTCTGTGAGTTGGTGCATGACTGTCTGTATGGGTCTATGAGTGGGTGCATGAGTCTCTGAGTGGGCCTGTGAGAGTTTGTGTCAGTGTCTGGATCGGTCTGTGAGTGAGTGCCTGATTGTCAGAGTTGGTCTGAGAGAGGGTGCTTGAAGGCCTGAGTGGGTCTGTGAGTGAGTTAATGAGATTCTGAGTTGGTCTGTGTAGTAGATGCATGAGCAATGAGTGGGTCTGTGAGTGGGCACATATGTCTGAGTGGATCTGTGAATAGGTACATAAGTCTCTAAATGGGTCTGTGAATGGGTGCATCAGTGTCTGAGTAGGTCTGTTGGCGGATGCATGATTGTCTGAGTGGGTCTGTGAGTGGGTTTGTAAGTATCTGAGTGGGTCTGTAAGCTAGTGCATGAGTCCGTGATTGGGTCTGTGAGTAGGTGAGTGAGTGTCTGAATCGGTCTGTGAGTAGGTGTATGAGGGTCTGTGTGGATCTGTGAGTGAGTGCATGAGGGTCTGAGTGGATCTTTGAGAGAATCCATGAGTTTCTGAGTGGGTATGTGAGTGGGCATGAGTCTTTAAGTGAGTCTATAAGTGAATGTATTAGTGTCTGAATGAGTCTGTGAATGCATTTTTTTTAATTTTTTGACGATATTCGTCATATCGTGAAGTCATCATAACGCCGAGACAGACACTCTCACACCCACTCTCACACTCAGACATACACTCATACACTCCCTGTCACATCCAGACAGAAGCTCTCACACCCACTCTCACAACCAGAAGACACTGTCACATTGTGGCCCCCATTGTGTTATATCGGGAAAAGGTCACTGGGCCTGAAATGGGTGCTGCTATTGAGAGAAAGGGGTCAGAGTAGAGGTTTTTTGACATTTGGCGAAAACTGCAGATTCATCCTCGGGTTCCAGCGTGGCCCCCAGTGTAACTCCACAGGTGAATCTGCAGATTTTGTGAAATATTTTAAAAAAATATGTATACACACTTTCACACCCACTCTCACACAAAGACACAACCAGTCAGACCCACTCCCACCTACAGACAGATGCTCTTATGGACATCCCCACACCATCAGACTCTCACACTCATTCTTACATCCAGACACAGTCTCACACGCACTCTCACATCCAGACAGATACTCTCAGATCCTTTCTCACAGCCAGACACTCTCACACGTACTCTCACACCCAGACATACACTCAAACACTCATTCTCACATCCAGACAGATGCTCTCACATCCACTCTCGCACCCAGACAGACACTGTCACATTGCAGCTGCCATTTTGTTATATCCAGAATTGGTCCACAGGGCCAAAATGGGTTCTGCAGTTGAAAGAAAGGGGTGAGAATAGAGGTTCCCTGACCCCATGGTGGTTTATTTGGATGTCATAATATGTAAACTAATGGCTTGAAATAGTCTAACACATTTTTATTTAAGTTGGCTAAATCCACGTATTTATCCGTGGGCTCCAGTGTGGGCCTCAACTTCGCAGGTGAATTTGCAGATATATACACAAACACACACATACTTTCACTCCCACACCCACTCTCACACTTAGACACACCCAGTCACACCCACCATCAGATCCAGACAGACACTCTCGCAAACACTTTCACACCAACTCTCACACTCACTCTCACATTTCAGATAGTCTCATACCACTCTCACATCCAGACAGACACTTTCACATCCACTCTCGCACCCAGACAGATACTCTCACATCCTCCACTGGCACACCCAGACAGACACTCTAACATCCACTCTCACATCCAGACAGTTTCCCATGAGCTCTCACATCCAGACGGACACTCTCACATCTACACTCACACCGAGACAGACACTCATATACACACTGTGACATCCAGACATGCACTGTTACATCTACTCTCACACTCAGGGAGAGCCTCTCACATCCACTCTTACATCCAGACACTCTCACTCCCACTGTCAGATAGATGTTCTCACACTCACTCTCACAATCAGACATACACTCACAGACACTCTCACATCAAGAGAGACAGTCTTGCATCCACTTTCACACTCAGCACTACACTCTCACACCCAGAAAAACACTCTCACACCCACTCTCATACCCATAGAGAGTCTTACACCCACTCTCACACTCAGAGAGAGACTCTCATACCCACTCTTACACTCAGAGGGACAGTCTCTAGCCCACTCTCACACAGGCAGACAATCTGACAGCCACTCTCACACCCAGAGAGGCATTCTCTCACACCCAATTTCACACTCACACACTTCACACTAACTCTCATACCAAGGGAGAGATTCTTACATCCACTTTCACTCTCTGAAAGACACTTTTACACCCACTCTCACATCCAGACAGACACTCTCACACCCTCTCTCACACTCATATTTATCCTGACACACCCAACCACACTATCAGACATAGACTGACTATTTAATTGTTGTTCTACTGAAAAATAATGGTAATTGTTTCAAAAAAAGTATTTTATGGTGTATAAACTACTTTATTAAATAAAGGACTGTGTAAGGTGGTATTTTAAAATTTATTGGCAAAATGAAGTTAGTACTCCCGCTTAAATATATGGATCCACTTTGGAGAATACACAGGTTTGGCGAAAACTGGTATCAAATTGGGCTATCTTTTCAGGAGTTTTGGAAAGGGTTAACTGAAAGATCCAATCAGAAGATGTATAGCAAAACCTAGGTGTGAAAGTAAGATAGAGAGAAAAGGTTGCCATTCATGGTTGCCTGGCATAAGAGAGGTGTGACATTCTTCTGCTTGGTTTTTGCATACTTTCAGTAAGAGGACATTCTAACTGATACTGAGACAAATAAACCCTACATTAAACCCTACATTAAAGACACTGTGTTGTATAATGTATTTTATTTTATTATGTGGATATATGAATGGGAATCAATAGAATGTCCATAACTACTTAAAGAGAATACAAATACTAGCAATGTTATAATAATAATGTACTATAGAATAATTAGTAAATAAAGATTACAGTTCTATTTTATCACATAAGACTAAAGTGTTATCTAGCTTTTTGGTAAGCTATAGAGGAGGGTACTTTGTTTTTATGAGGTGAAAGAAATTCTTGTCAGTAAACACAAAACTGTGCACTAATCTAGAATGTAGGTAGAGCATAGCGCAGGATTTCTTTATGGTAAAAAGATAAAACATGTCCTACCATATTTCACTGTCTTACACCCAGCTATAGACTCTTTTGCGGAAACATGCTGGCCCTAATTATGTCCATGGCAGTAAAAACTGCCTACCACCGTGGTGACGGCTGTCAAAAGACTCTCAACGTGGATACCATCAGTCCACAAAATTTATGACCACAGCCAGACTTCCGCCACAAGAAGGACGGAAAGCCAGCAGTGATCATACTGGTGGATGACAGTAAGGTGGCGCTGCTACCACCAGCACTGCCACGCCAGTAGACTGCCATCAGCTGTATCATGACCTGTGATACTGCCTGGCGGTGTTCTGTTGGAAGGTGCTGCTGGCGATAGCAGCGCCCCTTCCCTTTCCCTGCTGGAAGACCACCTGGAAGAAGGTAAGTTGAGCTTCCGACAGGGGAGGGGGGCATTGTATGTGTGTGTGGGGTTGTGTGCATGAATGTGTAAGTGTGTGCATGAATGTGTCTGTTTGTGGTGATGTTTGTATGGGTGTATGCATGTGTATGAATACCTTTAAGAATGGTAATGTGAGTGCGTGTTAGTATGTCAGTATGAATGTGTGTACGAACGTGTGCGAGCATGACTGGATGTATGCGTGTATGTATGTATGTATGCCAGTGTGGGTGAGTGGGTGTATGCATGGTGCGTGTCTATGAGTGTGTGCGTGTATGGGGGGTGAGGGATCGGAAGGGGGGAGCGTGGATGTAGGAGGGGTGGTGGGGTATCTGGGGTGTGTTTGGTGGTGGGTAAGCCTCCTACCAGTGACAGGGAAGGAATTCCCTGTCATCAGTAGGGCCTACCGGCATGGTTTTTGTAGCATTCCTAATGCCACGAAAACCATGGTGGTGGGCTGGCTCAAAATTCCGCCGGCGGTCTGAGTGGAGAATTGGAGGGTTGGCTGCAGCCAACCCGCCATTCTAATACAGTGGTGGTATGTACTGCCAGCCTGTTGGCGGTACTGCCGCCGCATTACCACTCACCACCGGAGACATAATGACCCCTATAGTGAGTGCCCTCACTCTCATAACGAGGCAATTAGTGACATAACCTACTCTCACATTCAGACAAGTATTCATTTAAATTAGGCCGGGGAGGAGCTCACTGAGTTCCACCCCTTGGAATTCCACGGAGTTCCACGGAGTTAGTTAAAAACTCTGTGGAACTCCACGGAGTTCTGCATGTGGTGGAATGGTGCCTAGTAGTGGCTACTACCCTGTTGTGTAGCCACTTTAGTTATAGCTCCATGCATGTTAGTTTAACACACTAGGCCGCTGTGCACTTTAACCTAGATATATTTTATTTGGCTTTGCATTGTTATTTGTACAATAACCAGTTTTATGGTCTTGTTTTATTTTCATCTATCTAACTGTTTTCGCTTAGCCCAGCACTGTGTTCTCAAACAAGACATTCTTGATCACTCTGTGCTCTATTCAAGGCTATGGTTTGGTACATTGCTGGTGAACGTGGTAGAAATTTAGTCTCCAACATTCGTAGAAAATACACATCCTTACGTAGGGACATTTTCTTAGAACATCAGCTGTTTTATTATAAAAACACATCCTAGTCCAATAACACATTAAGAGGGAGATTCCAGCCAGGGAACCACAACTGTATGCTGATTGCTGAATGCTTCGCTACAGATGCTAACGCAGACCACAGGCCTCTGCTCAAGTATGAGGGTTGATGTCTTCACGGGGGAACCTGAAAGGCAGAATTAGAGCTTAACATGCTGTGTTCAGATTTTGACTTAGGAAATAGTCCATCAATCCTAGTGACAAAATAATAGCGTTCTTCTAATGCTTCACTCTCCTCCTCACCATTTTAATACTGTCATGTTGTGTCGTCCTGGTTATTGCAGCTCACGGTTTGCTTTCTAAGATGCAGTTGTTTTATTAAACCAATTATTGAAACAAATACTGCTTCTGTTTGTCATTTATATATGAGACTGAATTGTGAATAAGAGAACCGGATGCAACCTGAGTGACCACGACTTCCCTGAGAAGCCTAATATGTCATGCGCTCGGCTGCCCAATCATCCCTATCCTATGGTAGAGATGAGGCACTGCTAGTTAGCCAGAGCAAAACCCGGATTTAGAGCGTTAGGTGTCACCCACAGTGGGTCAGACTCAGTCTCCCACACCGTTGCCGATCTTGCTGCTCAAAATCCAGTAGTCTCATTAGAATAATGAGAGCCTACGTGACAACCCAGGCTTCTGCACCTGGTGTCGGAAGAGCTAAGAAAGATCGAACAGCATGACCCTGCTTAGCACTTCGCAGATCAGGTGAAAGTCTCCTCTGCACACTTCCTTTTACCAACTTCCCTCTTTCACAAACTTGCTATGAAGGACCAAGCAAACCCCCTGTCTTGCACCAGCCTTGCAATCACTTCCTCTGCACTTTTACACACAGCCTCAGCCAGCAGCAAACCAGCTCACCACCAGCAGCCTGGAATTTTCACAAAGTGCCTAGCCTTGCTTGCTACCAGGCTCAAAGGCACTCTTTCAGGCCACACGCATCTCTATCTGGCAGGGGCTGGCCTAAGCACTATACTGCATAATGCTACTTCCTTTCCCAGGGATTCTGGGGAGACAGGTTGTTTTTAAGTGGAGCTCTGACTGCACATTTTGTTTTTTCCAATCACAGCCCCCATATGCAAATACTAGACACCATGCCCAGTGCTTGCCCCCATGTACACACAGAAGAGAAAGCAAAAAATAATTGCATTGTCCAGGGTCCCCTTTGCCAGTGGTCTGGCTCTCTTTCTCTCTCTGCCCATGGGCTGCTGAGAACACTGGGAGGAGGGAGGCCTCAATCCAGAGCTGGCGCGGGTGCAGCCCCTTAGGAGCAGCTCCACGCCAACCGGCAGAATAAGTCGTCTAACCCAGTTATGGGCCACACATTGCAAGCTCGTATTCTCTGCACTTTCACTGTGTATCCCATAACTGGGCTGCAGATTAGTTATGGGCCACACAGCCAGGCGCAGACAATCTGCACTTGCACTATGTAGCCCATTGTAACTAGTGCAGTGAGATCTCCTCTGGTGCTAGCAGAGTTTTTGGCCAAACCAGAGTTTTTGGCCAAACTCCATGCTCTAAGCAGAGCATGGAGTGCCAAAAACTCTTTTAGCTCTGCCAGTGGAGCAGAGCTCACCACCCAACCTTAGCTTAAATATGGCTCAGGCCTACTGCTTCAAAAATCTTGTTGCATAGTTTTATTGTCACCTTAACTTGCCATTAGGAAAGCTGCTTGTTAATCTTGTAAGTGTTGTCTTCGTAATAAAATTTGAGTGCTCACCTAGGCTATAAGTAATCTGTAGAGCAGGATGCTTTCAAGTTAAAAGGTGAAAATGACCTTCGAGGTTTCACTGAGTTATAGAGGCAGTTACCTACTTGTATGACAATCTATATGCAGTGTCTATGTCATACTGCTACTGATACAGCTTTTTAGAAAAGGTTAGAGCCACTGACACTTGCAATCTAATACTCAGAGGGGCACTTATACAGTCATACCGACACCAAGGTAGCAGTTATATTTGCAGCAATAATGCAGCTGGTTGTACTCTGAGTTGCATGTGTTTGTATTCATCTTGTTTTCGTAAACGTATGATGGTACACTGATAAATGCACTGCTACACTGTCTCAGTTATGAAGAGACATATTGAGACATCCTATTCACCTATCTAAAGAAAATACCACTTTAAACATGTGACAGACTTTGTAATGCAGAATATAAATATGTACTTTTCTTGTGAGGCATTATTTCCATGAAAAATGATCCTTCCCAATATTCAAAGTTTCATTTTAGTACACAAAACTGACCACTCACCTACTTTGTAGATAAATTACATGGCAAGGTGATTTCTGTTTAAAAAAGTATACATAGCCTTCTAAGCCTCATTGACTTACAAATAGAGACTCTCACACCCACTCTCATTCCAAAATAGAGACGTTTATACACATGGCCACACCCAGACACCATAAATACATTTGTGCACTTTTAAAGTCTACTTTTAGTAGAAATAATATATTAGTCTATTAGATAATCACTAAGAAGTTGTTTTTACTAATAAATTACATTACTCTTTTCTGTTGAGGAGAATTATTTTCGATTAATTTGCTGATATTGAGTTGTATTAGAAAAAGAATAATCAGAATGCCTGATAAGAGAGAAAAAAGAAAGAAACAGAGGAAACAATACTACCTAATTCAAACTGACAGTGAAAAACCAGAGAAGTTAGAAAATGTGAATAATAAGAAAAGAATAGGTAGTAAGAGAACTAATCACTTTCTGAAAAAAGTATGTTAAAATTTAGAAATGGAAAAAACTGCCCAGTAAAAAGGGGGGAGTTCTAAACAAAATGATAAAGAGGGGGGGACTAAATGATTGTAAAAGTAAACATGTAATAAGGAAATAAAGAATTTGACTTGAAGATAAAAACAGTTTAAGGAAGTGAGTAAAAATGTTTCTAACTAGAGTAATACAAAATTTGCTAAACAAGAAGAAGTATAAATGCTATGATTAAGCAAAAGCAATATATTTAGAGTATAGTAGACAAAGCATTTGTTTTGAAAAGAAATATTTTTATCCTAATATTGAACAGAATGAAGACACTAGACAAAACAGTACTATGCATGAGGAATAGAATGTTATGAAATATACTTGTTAACAAAAGTATTTTTTGTAAAGTATTTAAAGGTGAATGAATGCACATATCTAGCACAGAACCATTTTAAAATGAAGAGAGCTACTTGCAAGAGAACACATTAGTACATGGAAATGATCATTGCTACGAAGTAAAGGATGGTACTCCCATAGAAAAAGAAGTGGTGGTTCTTAGGAGTGTAGACAAAAGTGATAGCTGAAAGAGTACAAGGAAGGTGTAAATAAGCTCCTTTGTACAAGTGAACATGTAGCAGAATTTGTACTGTCTGTGAGGAATCAATGTATACATTGAAATGTTTCCTAAGAGTATTTTCAAGAAGATGTCTCAAGCAGAAAATTAAGATGCTTCAAGAATTAGATTCATGCAAAGTTAGTAAGTACATTGACTTAAAATTGTCATTAATTAAATAGTCTTTCAAAGAAAGTGTGCAAAAGTAATTTTCATCAGTTTAGAATGTTAGCTATGCATCATTCAAAAGTGTTGAATTTTGTTCGGAGACTTTATTATGCAAAAAAGTCAGCTTTATGTTTAGGAGATTTGAATAGTGCTCTGTCACATGGTAGTGTGACAGAAGTTGAGAAGGTTTCTGAAGACATTCAGTTCCAGTTCTTTCAAGAAAATGAGGAAGTAATGACAAGAGATATAGATGAAGTGGATATAGAAAATAGTACTGAAAACTTTACAAAGGAGATATCAAAGTTAAATGCTCTGAGAAACCTGAATATATTTGTATTTGTTGTTGCTGCACTCACTGCAAAAATTAAACTCGTAATGTAGTTGTGTTTTCGAAAACTAAGCTAGATAACAATGACTGGCAAGAATTTCTTGCTTATCTATTTATAGAAGAATGTTTTAATTTAGACAGAAGGGAAAGACTATATAAGTATTGTTATGACAAATTAGAGAATAATAAAATGCCCGCTATAGGAATTCATAATAGTTCAGAATTAGTACCAATGCCAGAAGAACTTGAGCAATTAAATGTGCATGAATCATTTCTAATACAAACTATTCATCCATTTCAAGCAATTGTTAGAATGGAGCCCAACACAAGAAAACTGACTCCGACAGAACTACAAAAAAATTAAATAAGAAAGCCACATTGTACTGGAAGAAAAATAATGTTTTTTACAAAAATGTTTATATTATTGGAGAAGTAAGTCATATCAATGATGAAGCACTACAGTCAAGTCAACAAATAAAAAAAAGTGGATAAGGAAAAATCAGACAAAATATATGAGCATTATAGTATTCATCTACTTCATTCAAACGAAGTTGTTGGGGATGCTATTGATCTGTTTCAAATTAAACAAGCTTGAGGAGCTCCAATGAGTGTGTGGGAAAAAAGTTTAGAAGCTAGCTGTTTTCCACTGCTATTTCCCACAGGAGAAGGTGGCCGCTACGATGACCGACCTGTACAAATACCAGCAACTGAATACAGGTCAACATGACTATATTCAGACGATCCTAGGTTTCCATATATATATTTCATCTGTTATTTGAGAGTGACCTGTCAGGGGACTCTCATGCTGTGAATCACTTTCTTAAGACAGGAGTTATTCTTCAAAATCCTTCCGCAAGGGAGTTTCTTGATAGAATACAAGGTAAGGATGAAAATCTAGAGTACAACTTAATTATTTTGATGGCATGTCATTGTAGGGCTAATGAATACTGGTACCATTTTCACGGAGAACTTAAATGTATGCTACAAAACTTAGGTCTAACTACTTGGTTTGTAACGCTTAGTTGTGCAGAGTATGCTTGGGATGATTTAGTAGGATTTGTGAGAGAAGCAAACTCTAATATTAAGGATATCCATTTGAAGACAGCAGGAGAACTTTGCTCTTTGGATCCTGCTAATAGATATAGGTATTTCAATCCCAAATTTCAATTTTGATGCTCGGCTTTCTATGCAATAAAAAAATAAATCATCCCTTTGGAGAAGCAACAGATTTGTTTGGGAGAAAAGAGTACCAGTCAAGAGGTACTCCTCACATTCACATGCTCCTACGGATAAAGGAAGCACCAACATTTAGATCTGATACTGAGTGTGAACTGTCTTTCATAGAAAGATACATTACATGCACCATCCCAGATAGTGACAAAAGCCTACAACAGAAAGTTCTACGATTTCAAATGCATAGATGGGAGGTATTGCCATGGAAGGTACAGTTGTAAAGGAACATTTCCTACATTTTGGAATTCCAAGGCCTATCATTTCTAGAGGAAGAGTGAACAGCTTTTCATCTGCAGTGAGGCGAACACTGACAAGGAAATCACCCAAAAATACATTGATTCATAACACTTTATTTGGTTCATCTCTTGACCATAAAAGCACATAAAATACAGTATTATTTGCAAAATGATAAAGTTAAAACACACAATATTTACAAAGTGAAAAAAGAACACCCATGAGAAATATTTCAGCAGGCAGCCTACAATAACATACTCCTATCTAATATCAATAAATAAACTTTTTATAAAATGTAAAAATCGTTTCTAACAAAACACCCTTAGAAATCCAGCTCTAGATACCATGGTAAGTGATACAATGAGGCAATTGCCCACTAACCCTCATGACCAGGGTAATACATGCAATAATACTAGAGGTCAGTGCAAGGGGAAAGTAACCTAGACTTCCACGGTGTATAAACAGCTTAATTAAATCTCTCTGTGTCATAAATGTAAAACAAACAAGATTTATTAATAATTTCAAACGTTTTCTCCATTTGTATCTTGTGCTAACATATACTTCTAATAATAAATTATCGTATTATTCATAAGCAAAGGTTGGTGCTCCTAAACAAACAGTGAAAGTGCTAAGGTGCAAGTGAGTGACGGTGATATGTACAAGTAGTGCAGAGTGTGGTTGTATAAAAATTGTCGACTTCCAGTGGCTCCTAAAATCCAGGAAGCCCTGATATGTCACAAAATTTATTTTATGCTTTTCTCATCCACACTTTTGAGATGTGTCAACGTTTCGACCCCTGATGCAGGTAAGTCAGGACGGGGTTATCATCAGGACAGGGATGATTGGAGTGGAAGCACCTACGGGGGGCATAAGTTACCGGATTAATGGGAGTCTGATGAATCATTATCTACTACTAATAGGGAGATCTAAGTGCAACTCACCTATGTTTCAATGATGGGAAAAGGACCAGTAATGGCTGAGATCTCTATTGAAAAATAATAAATGAACCGTGAGTCACGGACATTGATCAGAATGTGGAACATACACTAAAATGATTAGAAAGTGAAGAGGGACTTACAGAGGTTGTAATCCCAAGAGGCTGTTAGTTAGTATCAGTCTGTTGGTTACTGTTAATTGGGCAGGTCAAGTGTCCTTACCTTTGAGAAAATGGTACTCAAGGATGTAGAAACTCTAAGCAAAGGGAGGAACTACACTAGATTTAACTTCACATATGAAGAAAACATGGCCCTCCAGGGCCTGAAGCAACGACGAGACATGGTGATTAAGGCAGCCGATAAAGGGGGTGGTATAGTGCTACAGGACATTGGCAACTACAAACAGGAAATCCTCAGACAACTTAGTGATCAAGACTGTTATAAAACAAGTACGACTGATCCCACCAAACAATTGAGTAAGGAAATATTAGAAATAACAACTAAAGGTTTTGATTTGGGCTTCATCTCTAAGAAAGAATACCAATTCCTCAACAAGAAAGATCCACGTATCCCAGTCATCTAAACATTGCCCAAGATCCACAAAAATTTGACGAATCCTCCAGGCAGACCAATTGTCTCTGGTTGCGGGTCCATTTTGGAACCCCTATGCAAATATTTAGATTATTTTATCAAACCATTTGTACCCCTTACTGAGGCATATACTAGGGATAGCATGCATGTAATCATGTTGTACGAGGGCCTCAATTTATCAACAGAAACAGAAATCCTTGTGACTATGGACATACAATCACTATATAACAATATCCCCCAGACACAAGCACTTGCCACCCTCGCTAAGATTCTTGACACCCGGGACCAACTGGTACAGGTACCCACATGGTTTCTGGTAGAGATGATGAGAATAGCCATGGGTAAAAACTACTTCATGTTCGACAATCAATTCTATTTCCAGACCAAGGGTGTAGCTATGGGTGCTACTTTTTCACAGAATCTAGCAAATCTGTATATGGCAGACTATGAAATACAACACATTTTCAGCTAATCAAATCCCTTTCTAGGCCATTTGAGAAAATGGTCTAGATACATCGATGATGTTCTACTTATTTGGCGTTGGACTGTGACTCAACTGAGAGACTTTCACGTACGGTTAAACGACCAATCTAGGGACATCCAATTCACGATGGACACCAGCAAAACAAGCATCCCATTCCTTGACCTGAAATTTGGAGTGGAAAATGAAAAGCTTTACGTGACCCTATATCGCAAACCCACTGACAGGAATACACTCTTGCATTACACAAGCCATCATCCTAGGGGCCTTAGAGATAATCTCCCCTTCGGGCAATTCCTCAGAATCTGGAGAAATTGCACGAATAAAAAAGATTTTTTCAAGGAATCTGACATTCTGATCAATAGATTGATAGAAAGGGGTTACCCCAGGAGATTGGTGAAAAGGTTGAGGAAAAGAGCCTGGTTCAATCATAGGGAAACCCTTCTGGAGCCCAAACAAACTGAAACAGAAAACAATAGACTTGCTTGCGTCACCACCTTTAATACTGCCAGTAATAACATCCACAAAATAATTCTACAATACTGGCCACTGATTAAGGACCACTTGCATACACAAGAGGCACCCTTGTTCTCATACAAGAAGGGTAGAAATTTGAAAGACAGCCTCACGAGTGCCCTCTTGCCCCAGGAACCCAAGAAGGACGTAAACACATTGTGGGGCCTACCTGCAGTAGTTGATCACTACTAGTGCAGTAATTGCGCAGCCTGCAAAACAACTTTCAACACAACGGATTTCAGTCACAATAACTGTACACTCACACTGCCGAAATTGAGCAATTGCAGCACGCAGGATGTGATTTACGCCATTTGGTGTCCCTGTGGCTTACTGTATATAGGACAGCCCACGCAAAAAGTCAAGTGTAGGATCCTCCAACACCAAAGTATGATTAGATGCAAAAAGATCGACGCTCCGTTAGTAGAGCACTATGAGATAGCAAGACATACATGTGAAGAGTTAAAATGGCAAGTGATTGAGCGCATATCCTTGGGACCAAGGGGTGGAGATAAGGAACACATCCTATCAAAGCGCGAACTCTTTTGGATTTAAAAATGTGACACCATCAATAAGGGACTCAACACCACCGAGGATTGGCGACATTCGGTTTTATAAGCGTTTACTATATGACAGACCTACCAAATTGAAATCATATCGATAGGTAACTCCCAAGCCTGGATATGTGGTTTGGCTGTTGTTCTAGCTCTTAGTTTTTAGTTTATACCCCTCTGGAGACACACGATTAATTAAGTTTTTAAGGACTAGGGTCCTCTTGACGACCATAATTTATATGATAGCACGTGTTGTATGAGCATTTCATTGAAAACCCTTATATTATGTTTATACTTTATAACTATATCCATTTACTTGTGGGATTGCTTATAATTATGAATTACCCTATTGATGATACAATGTAATAGGACATAATATGGATCTGGATATTATGGCACATATATGACGATGTTCACCACACGATTGCATAATTGAACGTTCTTAACTATATTAATGATATCATGTAGTCACCATGCATGCTCACGATTTTAGCTGACATGGGGGTAGGTGCATACAGCCTACATGACCGACACTTATAACAATTTCCCCCTGCACCCGAAGCGCTTGCACTTGCACGCAGTTCGCGGCCGCGCACGGCTTCCCAATATGATTTTCCGGCGGAGCGGACCAGAAGGGGAACACCCCCTGCTTGGTCCACAGCCGCTCTAACGATGCTGCTCAGTGATTGGAGGGGCTCTCCTCCAATCACAGCCCGGAGTACTAGTTCCAATCCGGAAACAGAGCCATTTATATAGAAGGCCTGCGTTACGAACAGCGTTCTTGCTGACTTTTTTTAAAAGACTGCATGCTAAGAATACTGGGCATTGGCCGACCAATGCGGCCGTCTGCCCGCCTTGAGAGTGTTTCTAGTTACAAGTAGGTGAGAATTAATTACGATTTACACATGCTTCTCTCAGACTGGGGATATTAATAATCAGGTTTACCCCCTATATTTATTTATAGATAATTGGAACCTCACTGGCGTTCCCTGGCTATACATAGCCGATGGATGGTTCTAGCTAATGTGAGTTTCTTACCATATCACTTAATAACATTCAGCTTTCACTATTTAGACTGTTATACATTTTTTTGGGTTTATAGATAATTTGAACCCCACCGCCTTGGCGCCCCCTGGCTATACTTAGCCCATGGATTTTTCTAGTTGATGTGAGTTGGTTTCCCATACCCTTCAGAATAATTACCATTATCTGATTCTTATTCAGAGATGTTCCAATATCTAATATATACATATTTTTTAGTAATCTCCTCAACGTTGGATTGAAGCAACACTTGACCTGCCCAATTAACAGGAACCAACAGACTGATACTAACTAACAGCCTCTTGGGACTACAACCTCTGTAAGTCCCTCTTCACTTTCTAATCATTTTAGTGTATGTTCCACATTCTGATCAATGTCCATGACTCACGGTTCATTTATTATTTTTCAATAGAGAGCTCAGCCATTACTGGTCCTTTTCCCTTCAATGGAACATAGGTGAGTTGCACTTAGATCTCCCTATTAGTAGTAGATAATGATTCATCAGACTCCCATTAATCCGGTGACTTATGCCCCCCGTAGGTGCTTCCACTGTAATCATCCCTGTCCTGATGATGACCCTGTCCTGACTTACCTGCATCAGGGGTCGAAACGTCGACACATCTCAAAAGTGTGGATGAGAAAAGTATAAAAGAAATTTTGTGACATACCAGGGCTTCGTGGATTGTAGGAGCAACTGGAAGTCGATAATTTTTATACAACCACACTCTGCACTACTTGTACATATCACCGTCACTCACTTGCACCTTAGCACTTTCACTGTTTGTTTAGGAGCACCTACCTTTGCTTATGAATAATACGATAATTTATTATTAGAAGTATATGTTAGCACAAGATACAAATGGAGAAAACATTTGCAATTATTAATAAATCTCGTTTTTTTAACGTTTATGACACAGAAAGATTTCATTAAGCTGTTTATACACCGTGGAAGTCTAGTCTACTTTCCCCTTGTACTGACCTCTTGTATTATTGCATGCTAGATATCATGGAGCGTATTTATGAAAAGTGGGGTTGCACCCAGTGCAGCGCCACTTTTCTTGTGCCCCTTAGCACCCCCCTAATGCCACCCTGGTAACACTGTATTTATAATTCAGCGCACCATGGCGGTAGTTAGGGTGACGAGTGTCATAATTTGTGACACTTGTTCGGGGCTTTGCAGGACTAGCGTCACAAATTATGATGCTAATCCTGCAAAGCACCCAGAGGCCCATTGTAATCAAAGGGAGCCTCTATTTAACACCTGTACTTAGCAGACGTTAAAAAATGCTGAACAAAATGGAACAGAGGAATCTTAGAGACCATTTGTACGGGCCCCCCAACACTGGAACACCCCCCTTGCATACATTATGCCTGTCACAGGCATAATGTTGTGCAAGGGGTTACAAAGTGACACAATGCAGGTGTTGCATCACTTTGTAGATATGGCATGATATGGTTTATGGGAAATGCCACCTTAACGCCACATTTGCATTGAAATAAATGCCGCAAATGTGGTGAAAGGTGGCGCTATGGGCTCATAGATATGCCCTCATATGTGTTCCTGAGTTTAGTAGCAGCCCTAATTTAACTCACAATGGAGAAGCATATTTCTGGCATAGCAGCAGATTGCAAGTGTCTCAAACCATCTTTGTCTGACTTAAAGTTCATGTGCTTTAAAATGGAGAAGAGAAAATCTGCCAGGAACACTGAATACAATTTACAAAAAAGCATAAAATGCATAGTTGACTGTATTGAAACATCATCACATGTGCAACGTGAATTTTTTTTTACTCTCAAGCCCGCTTTTGGAATAGTAATTAGATGGTGTATGAAATCCAGCCTTAGGCCCTCATTACAACCCTGGCGGTCGGTGTCAAAACGGCGGTAATACCGCCAACAGGCCGGCGGTAAAAAAAATTTGATCACCACCACGGCGGAAACCACCAAAACATACAGCCACTTTAACACTCCGACCGCCACGGTGGTAGCAACAAATACTGCGGCTGTAACCGCCAACATACAGGCGGAAGTCAATGTACCGCCCACCTCATCACAACCTGCCCATCTGCCAGCTTTTCTGGGGCAGCACCAACGCCATCAAAAGCACGGCGGAAACAGTACTTGGAAGGGAAACCACTCACCTCTCAACACTCAACGAAGAACCAGGACGCCATGGAGCCCGAGCTGCAGGTCCTCCCCATGCTGATATACCTCCTCATCTACCAGGAGTACCAACGGAAGAACACAAGGACAAAAGGAATAGAGTCAAATCAGTGATATTTTAGAAATAGTCAGATATACGTAAGAATTTTAAAAACAGTATTTACAAAAATATACAATATGCACATAAGGCGGTACATTGTCCACACAAAATGTCCGTGGGCCACTGGGCCAAAACTCATAGGCCAAGCCCACACTTGACTCCTGCCTCAATACGGAGAGAACACTGCAAGGGCATCAGGTCAAAAACAAACAGACACCTCATGGGGACGGGGAAGGGGGGGCACCTCAGCCGGAAGATGGCACTACGCCACTGCTCCTGGAGGGGGCTGCATGCCCACTCCTTGGTCCTGTGGAGTGCAAAGCCACAGTCTTTCTAGTGGTTGGTTTGCCCACTGCTGGGTCCTGGGGAGTACAAAGGTACAGTCTCTCTAGTGGGTGGTTTGCCCACTGCTGGATCCTGGGGAGTGCAAAGCCACAGTCTCTCTAGTGGATGACTTCTCTAGTGGATGACTTCTTCCACTGGTTCTGAAGGGGGCTTTGTGCCCAGTGTACTTTATCCTGCCAAGGATTGGGTGAGTGGATGCATATATCCACTGGTTCTGGATGGGGTTTTTGTTCTCAGTGTGCTACTTCCTGCCAAGGATTGGGTGAGTGGAGCATATCTCCACTGGTTCTGGAGGGGGCTTTGTGCCCAGTGTGCTACATCCTGTCAAGGATAGGGTGGGTGGATGCCTTCTTCCACCGGTTCTGGAGGGGGCTTTGTGCCCAGTGTGCTTCATCCTGCCAAGGATTGGTTGAGTGAATGCATATCTCCACTGGTTCTGGAGGGGGCTTTGTGCCCAGTGATGCAAAACTTGGGATGTGGCAGTTCACAGTCCCTCACCTGGGTGTCTGAGGCACAAGATTTGCAGGGACCAGGTTGCATGATAGTCCATGGAGGCAAGACTAAACTCCATCTGGTGACGGCTACAGCTGCAAACTGTTGGTAGTGCCGGGGCTGGTGGAGGTGCTGCCAGTGGTAAAGGGAGGCTCCATCCCTTCTCCTGCAGCCTCTGACGGCTGCCCACTGGGGCTGCTGCTGCTGGTAGTGGTGCTACTGTCAGTGGTGCAGGTGGGGGTGCTTGCAGCGTGGCCTGTGGTGGTGCTAGCAGCGGTGCAGGTGGCGATGATGGCCGTGGTGCAGGTGCTGGTGCTGCTAGCAGTGGAGGGGGGCTCCAGCCCTTCTCCTGCAGCCTCGGACGGCTACCCACTGGGGCTGCTGCTGCTGGTAGTGGTGCTACTGTCAGCGGTGCAGGTGGCGGTGCTTGCCGTGGGGCCTGCGGTGGTGCTAGCGGCAGTGCAGGTGGCAGTGCTGGCCGTGGTGCAGGTGTCAGTGCTGCCAGTGGTGGAGGGAGGCTCCAGCCCTCGGACAGCTGCCCACTGGGGCTGCTGCTGCTGACAATAGTGGTGCTTGCGGCCATGCAGGTGGCGGTGCAGGTGGGGGGGCTTGCGGCTGGGCTGCTGGCAGTGCTGGCCGTGGCACAGGTTGCGGTGCTTTCGGTTGTGCTGGTACCCACCAGGCCTTCACCTGCAGCCTTGGATGGCTGAAGTGCCTTGGCTGGTGTTTTCTGCCCCTTCCTCACCTTGGCAGATTGTGGTGTGACCTTGGGTCTGACAGCTGGAGTCTTTGAGGTGGCCTTGCTGGGTGGTTTTGGCTGCTTCCCCTTGCTGGATCCTGTGTCCCTCTTCACCTTGCCAGGTGGCGGAATGGTTTTGGCCTCGGCAGGGGTTGGTGGCACACTGGCTGGGCTGACGGGTGCCCCCTTTGAGCCTTTGATTGCTGCAGGAACCACAGCGGACGACGATTTGGTGGCTGAGGTGCTGAGCTGGGTTCTGGCCACCCAGGCCCGAGGGGAAGGACAGTGGTGAGGGGTAGGGAAGAGGTCAAAGTTGGCCAGGAAAAGCTTCATAGGGACACTGGGGTGGGAAGAGGGAGAGAGTTTGAGAGTGGAGGAAGAGGGAGTGGTTGTAGGAGGTGTCTGTCTGCTGAGTTTGGGTGCAGGTGCATGGGCTGGATTCTGTTGTGAGGTGGATGGCTGTTGGGTGGGTGGGTGCTTGCGTTTGTTTACTTTGGGAGGAGGGGTCACAGACACACTGGGAGAGGACACAGGGGACGTGTGAATGGATGTGGGGTGGTGACTGCCTGTGAGGGGTGTGTTGTGAATGGCGTACTGGTGATGGAGGTAGTGGATGAGGATGTAGTGCAAGCAGGTGAGAGCGGAGACACTACTGGGAGGGAGGTGGAAAATGAGGAGGAGGGGGACACAGTGGAGGCAGTGGATGTTGGTGTGTCTGCATGGGGATGGTGCTTGTGTGAGTGCCTGTGAGATCAAGTGTGGTGCTTGTGTTTGCCTGAGCCACTTTTGTGTGGTGATTTGGGTGAATGCTGGTCTGAAGGTTTGCTTGGGATAGGTTGAGGTTGAGGGGTTTGGGACTGGGTAGAGGAATTTGGAGGAGGGAGGCTAGAGACAGGGACAATGGCTGCCATCAGTACTGAAGCCAGAGACTGAAATTCTCTCTGTTGGGCCGCCACACCAGAGTGAATTCCCTCCAGGTGTGCATTTGTTTGTTGCAAATGCCTCTTGACACCCTGGATGACATACAGCGGGTCATTATGACCCTGGCGGTCAGAGACCGCCAGGGTTAATGTAGCGTCCGCACCGCCAACAGGCTGGCGGTACGGAGGCCCTTATTACGACCGCGGTGGCGCGGCCGTTTTAGCCCCGGCGGTGATAATCCGCCAGGGCGGCGCTGCAAGCAGCGCTGCTCTGGGGATTATGACATCCCTACCGCCAGCCTGACTGCCAGGAAGAGGCTGGCAGTAAGGGGTGTCCTGGGGCCCCTGGGGGCCCCTGCACTGCCCATGGCACTGGCATGGGCAATGCAGGGGCCCCCTAACAGGACCCCGGCCAGCTTTTCACTAAGCGCGACGGGTGCAACTGCACCCGTCGCATGGCCGCAACACCGCCGGCTCCATTAGGAGCCGGCTCCTATGTTGCGGCCTCATCCCCGCTGGGCCAGCGGGCGCAAACTTGGTTTGCGCCCGCCGGCCCATCGGGAATGTCGTAATGACTCCCACAGTTTGGTTGACTGCCCAACAGTGAGAGATCTCAGGAGGTCAATAGCCTCCGCACTGAGAGCAGCAGGGCTGACTGGGGCAGGGCCTGTGGTCCCTGGGGCGAAGGAGATGCCCACCCTCCTGGGTGAGCGAGCACAGGAAACATGCTGAGGGGCTGCTGGGAGGGCGGTGCTGGTAGGGGGCTTGGTGGCTGTACCTGTTGTTGGGGTGAGCACAGAGGTGTCCCCCACCGCCAGGGAGCTTCCATCGGAGGAGGAGTCAATGTCTGTGGTGTCCTCTCCTGTCCCCATCGTGGTGCTCCCCTCGCCCTCCGTCCCACTGGTGCCCTCACTGTCGGTGGATTTGGCCTCCAGGCCCATGTGGGATGCAGCTCCCTCCGTGGCCGGTGCCTCTGCATCTGGTAGACTTTCTGCCCCGCCGGAGTGTGGATCGAGGTAATTGCCCCACCTGCCCACTACTGGGCAGAACAACTTTGGCCCCATTTATTTGGGGTCGGGGTATGGCCAAACCCCCACCCTCTTATTTAAATAAATAAATCTTCCCTGGTCTGCGGTGGGCTTTCTGCCCCCCTTGGGGGCAGATGGGCCTTCCAAAAATAGGCCGATGCCAACAGTAATGTGCCCCCAAGGTGAGCGACCCTTGCCCAAGGGGCAGCCCCCACAAACAAAACACACACACCAATCCCTGGTGTCTAGTGGCTTCTGCCCCCCTTGGGGGCAGATTAACCTAACGAAAATAGGCTGATCTGCCCCCAAGGGGGCCGAAATGGTCTAAATACAATTTGCCCCCCAGTTGAGCAACCCTTGCCCAGGGGGTCGCTCCCCATACATAAAAACATTAGGTAAATAAATATATATATATATCCCTGGTGTCTAGAGGTTTCTGCCACCCCTAGAGGCAGATCAGCCTAATTATATTAGGCCGATCTTCCTCAGGGGCAGAAAAGGCCTAAAAATATTTTGCCTCCCCGGGGAGCCGCCCTTGCCCAAAGGGCCGCTCCCCTTATGTGTTAGTATAAAAAAAAAAAAAAATCTCTGGTGCCTAGTGGCTTCTGCCCTGCCGGAGGCTAATCGGCCTAATATAATTAGGCTGATCTGCCCCCAGGGGGGCAGAAATGGGCAAAAAATAATTTGGCCCCCCGGGGAGCGACCCTTGCCCAAGGGGTCGGTCCCCACATATAAAAAAGAAAAACATTTTTTTAATTATTTTTATCCCTGGTGTCTAGGGGTTTTCTGTCCCCCCTGGGGCAGATCTGCCTAATTGTATTAAGCTGATCTGCCCCTAGGGGGGCAGAAATGGCCTGCAAATATTTTGTCCAACCGGAGAGCGGCCCTTCCCCTAGAGGCCATGCCCCTTATGCGTAAGTAGAATAAAAATAAAACCTCCCTGGTGTCTAGTGGTTTCTGCCCCCCGCGGGCAGATCAGCCTATTTATATTAGGCCTATCTGCCCCCGGGGGGGGCAGAAATGGCCTAAAAATTATTTGGCCCTCTGGGGAGGGGCCGTTGCCCAAGGGGCTGCTCCCCTTAAGTGTAAGTGTAATAAAAAAAACATTCCCTTGTGACTAGTGGTTTCTTCCCCGAGGGGAGGCAGAAATGGCCTGAAAACAATTTGGATAAAATTGCCTAAAGGGTCGCTCCCCACACACAAATGAAAAAAAATAAAAAATAAAAATTGTCCCTGGTTTCTAGGGCTTTCTGCCCCCCTCCCCCCAGAGGCAGATCAGCCTAATTATATTAGGCTGACCTGCCCCCGGGGGGGCAGAAATGGCCTAAAACAATTTGGCCCCCCAGGGAGCGACCCTTGCCAAAGGGGTCACTCCCTACACATAAAAGAAAAAAAAGAAAAATGATTCCTGGTGTCTAGGGGTTTTATGCCCCTGGAGGGCAGAAATGGCCTAAAAATATTTTTCCCAACTGTGGAGCGGCCCTTGCCCAAGAGGCCACTCCCCTTATGCGTAAGGATAATAAAAATAAAAACTCCCTGGTGTCTAGTGGTTTCTGCTCCCCCGCGGGGGGCAGATTGGCCTAATTATTTTAGGCCGATCAGCCCCCAGGGGGGACAGAAATGGCCTAAAAATTATTTGGCCCCCTGGAGAGCGGCCGTTGCCAAAGGGCCGCTCCCCTTAAGCGTAAGTGTAAAAAAAAAAAAAATCTCTTGTGTCTAGTGGTTTCTGCCCCCGGGGGGGGGGTCAGAAATGGCCTGAAAACAATTTGACCCCCCCAGGCAGCGACCCTTGCCTAAAGGGTCACTCCCCACACATAAATGGAAAAAAAAAATTTATCCCTGGTGTCTAGGGGTTTTCTGCCTAGGGCAGATTGGCCTAATTATATTAGCCTGGTGGCCTGTAACAGGGTCTGCACGACCCTGCTACACGACGATGACCCGAGACCAGCAACCTGGTATCCCAAGGGTACCATCGACAGCAAGGAAAAGAAAATGCCTTGCTATAACCCAGACATCCAGGTTAAAACAAGAACTGAAGATGGACGAGGAGAGGAGAGGAGGAAGACGGATGAGGAGAGGAGGAAGACGACGAGGAGAGGAGGAAGACGGACGAGGAGAGAAGGAAGACGAGGAGAACAATGCGGAGGAAAAGGCACCAGAGATGCACGGAGGCGAAGGAAGGAAGTCGGGGACGCTTCCTCGGGAAAAAGCACCACCGACAGTCGGAACATTCAGCCACAACACCCGCCACGTCCCTGGAGAGATGTGGCTTACACAGGTATGTTCCTGCTTGTCGAACCCTGCTGGGTACTGGTGGTAAGGAGGGGGGGAGACAATAAGAGGGCGGAAGTAAAGGGAGAAAAGATCCCTTCTGTATCTCCTCCATTTCATTTTTTTTTGTTTGTTTCTTTGTCTCCCCCTTTTACTAACATCCACTACTTTTCCACCCAATAAAAGCTTCCTTTGAAATCGGACAGACCTAGAGAACGGATATTTGTGTTTCTTTTATTATTATTCACAAGAGGAGCATATCGTCACGGTGGTTATTATTCATTATAAGCACTCGCTGGATGTTGTGTCCCCCACACTCCTTAACCCCCTATTTATAGAGAAAGAAAAGAAGACCACTTACCTTGTGCCTTGCTTTTGTTTTTGCTTCATGGACCCAACAACGGTGTTCTACACTCCGGAGAACCAAGTCTAGAAGAAACAAAGGAAAGGATCTACATTAACCAGAAGAAAGAGATTGGAAGAGTAGGAAAGAAGAAGAAGAGAGGAAGCGTAGAGACATAGACCAAAAAGGAAGAATGAAATATTTCAAGAGACTGAATTATCACATGTGAACAAGAAAGAAAGAAAAGTTAAAAACCTTTAATAAAAACATTCATAAACCTTATAGCGACTCAGTTGAGATCATTAACGTCTCCTGCCTGACCTCAAGAACCCCACTCTCTCTACAGGCTCCGCTCATGTCCATTTGAAAGAAAAACAAAATACCTGGGGCCATATTTATACTTTTTGACGCATAACTGCGCTAACTCAGTTTTGCGTCAAAAATTTTAACGCGGGCTAACCCCATTCCAACGCGCCAGCCGGGCGTCATATTTATGGAATGACGCTAGCCGGCGCTGCTGCCTGGTGAGCGTAAAAAAAAATGACGCGAACCGGGCAGCGCTGGCGTAGGGAATAATGGGGGTTGTGCGTCAAAAAATGGTGCAAGTCAGGTTAGAGTAAAAAATTATGACGCTAACCTGACTCGCGTCATTTTATGACGCACAACCACCATGGAAATGACTCCTGTCTTAGCAAAGACAGGAGTCATGCCCCACTGCCCAATGGCCATGCCCAGGGGACTTCTGTCCCCTGGGCATGGCCATTGGGCACAGTGGCATGTAGGGGGGCCCAAGTTAGGCCCCCCTATGCCACTTAAAAATAAAAAATAAAATACTTACCTCTACTTAAGAAATATACGTAAAACACGTAAATATTTGTAGTGAGTGTGGTCCATAGTAACTTTAGTCATGTGAGTCATGTGACTGTTCTCCCCCCCTGTTCAGTGATGAGTATCTATACACACTTCTTTTATAGTGCAAACGTATAGAAGCTGAGAACAGTGGTTAAAGAAACATAACATGGTTAAATATAAAATTTATATACATTTTTTTCGGTTTGATATCAACAATAACTTTTTTATTACAGATTGTGAAGCTTTTCTATATATATATATATATATATAAGAAAGAAGTGACTCAATGAGATCATCTGTTTGAGTCACTTCTTTCTTGGATATTACATTTTCTTGTGGCTCTTTGTATCCTTTGGGATCCAGATTTTTGCCCTGGCTGGCTGTTGTTTTCTTGTGATCCTGCATCTTCCAGTATATATATATATATATATATATATGTGTGTGTATATATATATATGTGTGTGTATATATATGTGTGTATATATATATATATATATCTATATATATATAGATAGATATATATATATATATATATATATATACATATTATAAAACTACATTTTATTTATATGTTCTCTCTTTCAACACAGGTGAAAGGATGTGTTTTTTCTTGTAATAGAGATAACTAATTTTGCCTTCCTTCATTCATACATCATCCGTACATATACTTTTATGCAAACAGTTAATAATAGTATTACATCAATACATACCAAATAAACACACCCTAGCATAGAAATATCCGTAAACTAACATACCTAGTCACACACTGATATAGCCACATACTCAACCAGCAAACAATGAGTCAGACACGGGCATACCCAAGCACACACTGGTGCATACATTGCTACAACCAGTCACACACTAACGACACCCAGACGTACCCAGACACACAGCGATGTCCACACTGATGCATCTACGCACACACTAATGGAAACTCTTAGATACCCAGGCACAGACTGACATACCTAAGCACACACTAATGTATACACTAACACTCCTAGAGACACTCCCATAAATACACTGACCCATCCAGTCACACAATGATGCCCCACACTGACATATCCAAGCACATACCGATGTGTCACTGACACACCTAGTGACACACTCATGCATAAACTGACACATCCAGGCACACACTGGTGCATGCAATAACACATATATGCCCACTGATACATATACTAAGACATTCAGACACACCCTGATGCACGTACCGACACACACAGGCACATACTAACAAACACAATGGCACACCTAGGGACATAACGATGCATATAGTGACTCACCCAGGCACACACTGATGCTCACACTGAAACACCCACGCGTACACTGATGCATACCTAGGCACATATTCATCTATGCATTGACACACCCAAGCATGCAATGATTCATACAGTGACACACCCAGGCACACTAATGCATTGAATGACACACCTAGGGACACATTGGTGCATACGGTGATACACCAGGCACACACTGATTCTCAAACTGACACACCCAGGCACACACTGATTCATACGCCCAGACAGCTAGGCACACATTGATGCATACAGTAACATAGCCAAACATAAACTAATGCATATGCTGACACACATAGGGACACACTCATGCATACACTGACACACCCAGACACAAACAGATGCACACACTGATGCACCCAGGCACACAACAATTCATACACTCATACACCTAGGGCAACACTGATCCATACAGTGACACACTCAGGCACACACTGATGGTTACATTGACACACCCAGGCACACACTGATGTATACACTAACCTACCTAGGAATCCATTGATCCACATACCAATACAACAAAGCACACACTCCTGAATACACTAACACATCCAATCACACTGATGCACATACTGACACACCCAAGCACACATTGGTGCATACACTCAGACACCTAGGCATCCACTCATCCATACACTGACACACCCATGCACACACTGACACACCCAGGCACACACTAATACATACACTGACACACCTAGGGACACACTGATGCATACAGTTATTTACTCAGGCTCACACTGACACACCCAGGCACACAGTGAGGTCTACACTCAGAAACCTAGGCACACACTGATGAATACAATGAGACACCCAAGCAACACACTAATGCATACACTGACACACCTAGGGACACACCCATTCATACACTAACAAACTGAGGCACACATTGATGCACAGACATACCTAGGGACATTCTAATACATACTCTGACACAGCAAGGGACACACTGATGCATACAGAGACCCACCCAGGCACACAGTGATGCTCACACTGACTCACCCAGGCACACAGTAATGCATACACTGATGCACCTATGACACTCGGATGCATACACGGATAATACCAAAGCACACACTCATGCTCACACTACACAACAATGAATACACTGATGCATACACCCAGACACATAGGCACACATTGATGGATACAGTGACACACACAAGAAAACTCTGATGCATTCACTGGCACTAGGGACACACTCATGTGTACAGTGAAAAACCCAAGCCCACACTGATACACACATTGACATACCTAGGAACACACTAATGTACACACTCACATACCTAGGGACACACTGATGCCTACAGTGACACACCCAGACACACACTGATGGTTTCATTGACACACCATGCACAAACTAATGTGTACACTAACATACCTAGGAACGCACTGATGCACATGTTGACACAACCAAGCACACACTGATGCGTGCACTGACATAACTAGGTACACACTGTTGCATACCCAGATACACCCAGGCACACACATACATACACTAACACACTTAGGGACACAGTGATTTATAAACTGACACACCCAGTCACACAATGATGCACACACAGACACACTCAAGCACACACTGGTGCATACATTGACACATCTAAGGACACACTCCTGCAAACACTAACACACTCAAGCAAACACTGATGTACACACTGACACACCCAGGAACACACTGATGCATACAGACACCTAGGCACACATTCATCCATAAAATGACACGCCCATGCACACACTAATACACACACTGGCACACTCAGGCACACACTAATACATACACTGATACACCTAAGGGCACACAGAGGCATACTGTGATGCACCTGGGCACACATTGATGCTCACACTGACAGACCCAAGCACACACTGATGCCTACACTCAGACACCTAGGAACACACTGATAAATACAGTGACACATCCAATCACACACTGATTCATACACTCAGATACCTAGGGACACACTCATGCATACACAGAGAAACCCAAAGCACACACTGATGCACACATTGACATACCTAGGAACACACTAATGTACACACTCACACACCTAGGGACACACTGATGCCTACAGTGACACACCCAGACACACACTGATGGTTTCATTGACACACCCATGCACAAACTAATGTGTACACTAACATACCTAGGAAAGTACTGATGCACATACTGACACAACAAAGCACACACTGATGCATGCACTGACATAACTAGGTACACACTGATGCATACCCAGATACACCCAGGCACACACATGCATACACTAACACACCTAGGGACACAGTGATTTATAAAGTGACACACCCAGTCACACAATGATGCACACACAGACACACTCAAGCACACACTGATGCATATATTGACACATCTAAGGACACACTCCTGCAAACACTAACACACTCAAGCAAACAATGATGTACACACTGACACACCCAGGAACACACTGATGCATACAGACACCTAGGCACACATTCATCCATACAATGACACACCCATGCACACACTAATACACACACTGGCACACTCAGGCACACACTAATACATACACTGACACACCTAAGGACACACAGTGGCATACCGTGATGCACCTGGGCACACATTGATGCTTACACTGACAGACCCAAGCACACACTGATGCCTACACCCAGACACCTAGGAACACACTGATAAATACAGAGACACATCCAATCACACACTGATTCATACACTGACATACCTAGGGACACACTCATGCATACACCGACAAACCCAAGCACACACTGATGCACAGATTGACACATAGAGGCATAGACTAAATACATACTCGGACATAGTGAGGAACACACCCATACATAGATTGACACACACTGATGCTCACACAGATACACCCAGATGCACACTGATGCATACACTCAGAAACCTAGGCACACATTCATGCATACACTGACACACCAAGGCACACAGTACTGCATACACTGATACACCTATGACACTCTAATGCATACAGGTATAATACCAAAACACACACTCATGGTCACACTGACACACCAATGCATACACTGTTGCATACACTCAAACACCTAGGCACACAGTGATGCATACAGTGACACACACAAGAACACACTGATGCACACACTGACACATCTAGGGACACAGTCATGCATACACTCACACATCTATGGACACACTGATGCACACATTGACACACCCAAGCACACATTGATACATACACTGACACACCTAGGGACACCCTGATACATACAGGGTTGATACCCAGGCACACAATGATGCACATACTAACACACCTAAGCACACACTGGTGCATACACTCAGACACCTAGGCAGACACTCATCCATACACTGACACACCTATGCACACACTGATGCACACACTGACACACCTGCATTTGTTGCCCCAAGTGGGAAAGGTATGCCCAGACGTGGGTCCCGTGCTTGCTATGCCACCAGATTCAAGCTAGCCTGGCTGATAAAGGGTGATACCCTGAAACCGGTCCCAGGATCCTTGGTTCTGGTCCAGGGAAGACCTGGTCTGGCAGCTCAGGCTGGACTGTACCCATGGGGAACAGGGTCAAGGCTGATTTGCATATGGCTGGGTCCAAACTGGAATGGCATGGCAAGCAAAAAAAACTGATGGATTAAACCCAGATCTGTGACTGGGGGTGAATGTTTGATTTTTTCTGCATTCCATCCATCATCTGTTGTTTTTGTATTTGTTGCCCCAAGTGGGAAGGGTATGCCCAGACGTGGGTTCCGTGCTTGCTATGCCACCAGATTCAAGCTAGCCTGGCTGATGAAGGGTGATACCCTGAAACCGGTCCCAGGATGCTTGGTTCTGGTCCAGGGAAGACCTGGTCTGGCAGCTCAGGCTGGACTGTACCCACGGGGAACTGGGTCAAGGCTGATTTGCATATGGCTGGGTCCAAACTGGAATGGCATGGCAAGCAAAAAAAAATGTGGATTAAACCCAGATCTGTGACTGGGGATGAATGTTTGATTTGTTCTGCATTCCATCCCTCATCTGTTCTTTTTGCATTTGTTGCCCCAGGTAGGAAGGGTATGCCCAGACGTGGGTCCTGTGCTTGCTATGCCACCAGATTCAAGCTAGCTTGGCTGATGAAGGGTGATACTCTGAAATCGGTCACAGGATGCTTGTTTCTGGTCCAGGGAAGACCTGGCCTGGCAGTTCGAGCTGGACTGTTCCCATGGGGAACAGGGTCACGGCTGATTTGCATATGGCTGGGTCCAAACTGGAATGGCATGGCAAGCAAAAAAACTGATGGATTAAACCCAGATCTGTGACTGGGGTGAATGTTTGATTTGTTCTGCATTCCGGCCATCATCTGTTGTTTTTGCACACTGACACACCCAGGCACACACTAATTCATACACTGACACACCTAGGGACACACTAATTCATACAGTGATGTACTTGTGCTCACACTGACACACCCAGGCACACAGTGAGGTCTACAATTAGACACCTAGGCACACACTGATGAATTCAGTGACACACCCAAGCAACACTCTAATCCACACATAGACATACCTAGGGACACACTCATGCATACACTAACAAACTGAGGCACACATTGATGCACAGACTGACACACCCAGGGACACACTAATGCATACTCTGACACAAAAAGGGGCCCAATGATGCATACATAGATAACACCCAGGCACACACAGATGCTCACAATGACACACCCTTGCATACGCTGATGCATACACCCAGGGACCTAGGCATATTCTGATTCATAAAATCACACACCCAAGCACATGCTGATGCATACACTGACACACCTAGGTACACACTCATGCATACACTGACACACCCAGGCACACACTGATGCACACAGACAGCTAGGGACACACTGATCCATACAATGACACACTGCTGGTTACATTGACACACCCAACCACATAACAATGTATACACTAACACACCTGGGAATACATTGATGCACATACTGACACACCCACACACATATTGATACATACACTGAAATACCTAGGGACACATTGATGCATACACTGACACACCCAGGTACACACTGATGCATACACTGACACTCCTAAGGGACAGAATGGTGCACACACTGAAACACACAGGCACACGCAGATGCACACACTGACACACCCAAGCACACACAGATGCATACACCAACAAACCTAGGGACACACTGATGCCCACACTGACACACCCAGGTATACACTAATACATACACTGACACAACTAGGGACACACTGATGCATTCAGTGACATACCCAGGCACAGTCAGATGCCTACACACAGACAACTAGACACACACTAATGCATACAATTATACACCCAAGCACACACTAATGCATACATTGACATGCCTAGGGACACACTCATGCATACGCTGATGAACTGAGGCATACACCGATGCACAGACACACACAGCCAGCGACACACTAATGCATTTTCTGGCACAGCTAGGGACACACCGATGCATGCAGTGACACACCCAGGGATACACTGATGCTCACACAGATACACCAAGTTGCACACTGATGCATTCACTGACACATCCATTCACACACTTATGCACACAATGACACACCCAGGCACACACGAATGCATACACTGACTCACCCAGGGACACTCTGATGCATACAATGACACACACAAGAACACACCTATGGACACACCGATGTATACACCAACACACCTAGGGGCACACTGATGCACACACTGAGACACCCAGCACACACTTATACATACATGGACACACCTAGGGACACACTGATAGATACACTGCAACACCCAGGCACACACTGATGCATACACTGACACACCTAAGGGACACACTGATGCTTACACTGACACACCCATGCACACACCCACGCACCCATTGACACACCCAGGCACACACTACTGCATACACTTACATGCCTAGGGATACATTGATGCATACAGTGATACATCCAGACACACACTGATGGTTACATTGACACATCCAAGCATACACTGGTATATACACTAACACACCTAGGAATACACCGATTTACACACTGACACATGTAAGCAGACACTGATGCATTTACTGACACACCTAAGGACACACCAGTGCATACACTGATACACCCAGGCACACACTGATGCATACACTGACACACCTAAGGGACACTGATGCATACACTCAGGCACACAGTGATGGTTACTGATATATACACTAACACACCCAAGAACATACTGATGCACATACTGACACACTCAATAACACACTGACACAACCAAGATCACACTGATGCATGCACTGACACACCCAGGCACACACCACTGCATACACTGAAACACCAAAGGGACCCACTGATGCATACACTGACACACCCACAGACACACTGATACAACACTCTGACAATCCCACGCACACACTTATGCATACACTAGCATACCTAGGGACACAGCAATGCATACACTGATACACTCAGTCACACAGTGATGCACACACTGAAACATCAAAGCACACACTGATGCACACACTGACACACCCAAGCACACACAGATGCAGACACTCAAACACCTACTCACACACAATCATACGATGACACACCCAAGCACACACTGATTCACACACTGACACATCTAGGCTCACATTAATACATACACCGACACACGTAGGGACACAGTGGTGCATACAGTGATTCCCCCGGGCATATACTGATGCTCAGACTGACACACCCAGGCACACAACCATGCTTACACTCAGGCACCTAGGCACACACTGATGCATAAAGTCACATACACAAGCACATGCTGATGCATACACTGACACACCTAGGAACACACTCCTGCATACACTGATACACCCAGGTACACACTCATGCACAGACTGACACACCCAGGCACACACTAATGCATACTCTGACAGCTAGGGACACACTGATCCATAGAATGACACACCCAGGCACATACTGATGCTCACACAGATACACCAAGGCACACTGAAGCATACATTCACATGCATTTATGCACACACCTAAGGGAACAATGATGCATACAGTGACACACCCAGGCACCCAATAATGCTCAAAGTGACACACCCAGGCACACACTGATGGATACACTAACACACCTGTGGGTACACTTATTCATAGACTGACGCAGCCACGCACCCACTGATGCATACACTGACACACCTAGGGAGACACTAATGCATACAATGACACAGCCAGCTACATGCTGATACTCACTCTGACACACCCAGGCACACACAGATGCATACACTCAGACACCTAGGGAGACACTGCTGCATACACTGCACACCAAGGTACACATTGATACACACACTGACACACCTAGGGACACACTGATGTGCACACTGACACATCCAAGCACACACTAATAATATGCTGACATACCAAGGAAAAAAATGATGCATACTCTGAAACACCTAGACACACACTGATGCACAGACTGACACACCCAGGCACACACTAATGCATACACTGCCACACCTAGGAACATACTGAAGCAGACACTGACACCCCCAGTCACACAATGATGCACACACTGACACACCCAAGCACACACTGATGCATACACTCAAACACCTAGCCACACACTCATCCATACAATGACATACCCAAGGACATGCTAATGCGTACACTGACATACCCAGGCCCACACTGATGCATACACTGGCACACCCAGGCACACACTAATGCAGACACTCACACACCCAGGGACATACTGATGCACACACTGACACACTCAATAACACACTGACACAACTAAGGTCATACTGATGCATGCACTGCCACACCCGGGCACACACTGCTGCATACACAGACACACCTAAGGAACACACTGTTGCATACACTGACATACCCACAGAAACACTGATGCACACACTGAAATACCCAGGCACACATGTATACATACACTAACACACCTAGTGACACAGTGATACAGACACTGACACACCCAATCACAAAAAGATCCACACACTGACACACCTAAGCACACACAGATGCATACACTCAAACAGCTAGGCACACACATTCACACACTGACATACCTAGGCACACACTAATACATGCACTGACACAACTAGGGACACACTAAGCAATACAGTCATACACCCGGGCACATACTGATGTTCACACTGACATACCCAGGCACACACCCATGTTTACACCCAATTGCATGCTGATGCATACGCTGATACACCTAAGGGCACACTGAAACATACACTAACACAGCCAAGCATACACTGATCCTTACACTGACACACCTAGGGAGACACTAATGCATACAGTGACACAGCCAGGTGCATGCCGATGCTTACACTGACACACCCAGGTATACACAGATGCATACACTCAGACACCTAGAGACACACTGATGCATACACTGCCACACCCAGGTAAACACTGATATTAGGTCTGGTTTTTGATAAGTTGGGTGTGGTGCATATGAGCCACTAGAAAGTCAGATTTCTTTTTCAACATTCGCCGACTCTGTGGGCTGTGTCCCTACTCTGTGACTTTGCCATAATATTAAAATACCTTATTTATACAGTAAAAACCAGAACCATTTAACACCTCTTAAACATGTTCAGTCTTATAGTAGAAGTTAATTTGGAGGCCCACATTAACTTAAAACATTTCTAAAAACATCAGCAAATCCACAGATCAGACTGTGCAGATTATTTTTTCATATTGTCATGTGATCGCATAATAAATCATGGTGGTTGGTCATGCGACAATCGCTGGATCCACAGAAAACCCGTAGATAAAAAAAAAACTATAAATAATATATATATATATATATATATATATATATATATATATATATATACATACAGATTTTATAATCTACATTGTAAATGATGTATTCTATATTCCTATTATAGCTCTCAAATGTGTTCTTATCCTTCATATTTTGGCCTTGTCGTTTATACTTAGATTTACAATTTTAACACCATTTGCTACGTAATGTACACACTTTTGTCACAATATTACTAATTTCCATTACTTACATACGTTATATAGAGTAATTCAGAATACTTCTCAATAAAAAAACTCAGAAATACCCTGAAAAAAACAGGTTACAAGGACTTTATAGTTAGGAAAGCAAATTAAAAAAAAACATAAAGAATTTCACTGAAAAAAACAATGGTCACAGGGATAACGTAGTTAGGAAATAAAGGGGGTCATTCTGACCCTGGCGGTCGGTGATAAAGTGGCGGCCAACCCGCCAACAGGCCGGCGGTCAAAAAAATGCAATTCTGACCCTGGCGGGAACCGCTAACACAGCCCGCCGCATTAACACTCCGACCGCCACGGCGGAACAAACAAACAGCGCGGCGGTCACCGCCAACAGCCAGGCGGCAGACAATGTACCGCCCACCCTATCACGACCCACCAATCCGCCGCCTTTTCCGGGGCGGGAGCCCCGCCGATAAAAACACGGCGGAAACAGACATTTCCAATGGAAAACGCTCACCTCGAGACACTCCACGCGGAATCCGGACAGCATGGAACCCGAATTGAACACCATACCTGCTCTCGTCTACCTGCTCATCTACCACGAGTACGAACTCCGGCGCAGACGTCAACGGTGAGTACTGCACCTACAACACACGGGAGGGGGGAGGAAGAAAGGTTACGGGCATACACATATGCGACCCCCCCACCCCCCCAATATGTACACACCAATGCAGAGCAGGAAGTCACAGTGACACCACACAAAGACCCTTTAAAAATACAATGACACAACCAAATTTGGAATAAATTTTCATGTACAAAAAAAGCACCTGGAAATAATTGAGCAACCGTGAAAAATATTTACAAAAACCAAAAAGATATACACATCAGTGTATCACTGAAGTAACAAGTCCTGCACATCCTACGAATCTAACATGTCCGTGGGCCAAGGTTCTGCGAAACAAGGGCAAAGCCCACACACGAGACCTGAGTCCTTTGGAGAGAACACTGCAGGGGCATCTGATGTCAAAACTACAGGCACCTCAGGGGGAAGGGAAGGGGGGGCCACCACAGCCACATGAGTCCACGACGCCAGATCCACGAGGAGCCACCATGCCCACTGTACCATCCTGGGGAGTGCAAAGCCACAGTCTCTCAATGTCTCTACAGTGGGTGGGTTGCCCACTGGACCATCCTGGGGAGTGCAAAGCCACAGTCTCTCAAGTCTCTGCAGTGGGTGGGTTGCCCACTGGACCATCCTGGGGAGTGCAAAGCCACAGTCTCTCAATGTCTCTACAGTGGGTGGGTTGCCCACTGGACCATCCTGGGGAGTGCAAAGCCACAGTCTCTCAAGTCTCTGCAGTGGGTGGGTTGCCCACTGGACCATCCTGGGGAGTGCAAAGCCACAGTCTCTCAATGTCTCTACAGTGGGTGGGTTGCCCACTGGACCATCCTGGGGAGTGCAAAGCCACAGTCTCTCAATGTCTCTACAGTGGGTGGATTGCCCACTGGACCATCCTGGGGAGTGCAAAGCCACAGTCTCTCAGGTGGATTACAGAGTCCACTGGTCAAGGAGGAGGCATGGTGGGCACAGTGAACCATAAACAGTGCCTGAGACGGCGGGACCCAGCACAGCGGTGCATGACATGGCGATGTCCAGCGGAGCGGTGCTTGAGAGGAAGGGCCCAGCGGAGCGGTGCTTGACAGGAAGGGCCCAGCGGAGCGGTGCTTGACAGGAAGGGCCCAGCGGAGCGGTGCTTGAGACGGCGGGGCCCTGTTCAGCGGTACCTGTCTTCACGGCGGGGCCCTGTTCAGCGGTGCTCTTCTGCACGGCGGGGCCCTGTTCAGCGGTACCTGTCTTCACGGCGGGGCCCTGTTCAGCGGTACCTGTCTTCACGGCGGGGCCCTGTTCAGCGGTACCTGTCTTCACGGCGGGGCCCTGTTCAGCGGTACCTGTCTTCACGGCGGGGCCCTGTTCAGCGGTGCTCTTCTGCACGGCGGGGCCCTGTTCAGCGGTACCTGTCTTCACAGCGGGCCCTGTTCAGCGGTACCTGTCTTCACGGCGGGGCCCTGTTCAGCGGTACCTGTCTTCACGGCGGGGCCCTGTTCAGCGGTACCTGTCTTCACGGCGGGGCCCTGTTCAGCGGTGCTCTTCTGCACGCCGGGGCCCTGTTCAGCGGTACCTGTCTTCACGGCGGGGCCCTGTTCAGCGGTACCTGTCTTCACGGCGGGGCCCTGTTCAGCGGTGCTCTTCTGCACGGCGGGGCCGTGTTCAGCGGTACCTGTCTTCACGGCGGGGCCCTGTTCAGCGGTACCTGTCTTCACGGCGGGGCCCTGTTCAGCGGTGCTCTTCTGCACGGCGGGGCCCTGTTCAGCGGTACCTGTCTTCACGGCGGGGCCCTGTTCAGCGGTGCTCTTGCAGTATGTCAAGGGAGTCATACCTGGCCTGGACACCCTGCTCACTCGCCCTCCGACCGTGCTGTGTCAGGCCCCTTCGGGGAGTGAGTCCTGGGCCCTTTGGTGTCGTCCCATGCAGCCGGGATGGGGCTTGTGGGGCCCTCCTGCTCCGCGCTCCTGGTGGTTGTCCTCTCCGTCCTGCTGTCCTTCCGCTCCTTAGATGGGGCTCTCGGGCCCTTGCCTCCCCTGGCTGCTGTGGCCGGTGAAGTGGCCGGAGTCACCTCCTTGGGGGCAGCCGTCTCTGTCCGCTCACGGCGGCCCTTCAATTTCCGGGTCCTCTTGCCTGGGGGGGGGGCTGGCTGTCCCCTTGCTGCTCACCGAAGTGTTACTGCCGCCAAAGGGTGGACTCCACATGCCATGCACCACTTGCACTGTAGAAGTTGGGCTGGTGGTGGCTGAGGTGCCCTTGGGACTTTTCCCAGTTGGAGGGGGTGGGTCGGGGGAGGGAAAGAGGTCAAAACTGGAGAGGTAATTTTTCTTGGGACCAAGGTAAGGGGTAGGAGTAGTGGTGAGAGAAGTGGAGGAAGAGGATGTGGTTGTATGAGAGCCAGGTGTGCTGTCCTTGGGTGCAGGTGACTGGGACGTAGGCTGTGGTGAGGTGGTTGGCTGTTGTTTGGGTGTCTGCCTGCGTTTATGTGTCTTGGAAGAGGGGGTGACAGACACAGTGGGAGAGGACACAGGGGACGTGTAAATGCCAGTGGGGGTGGTGACTGCAGGTGTGCGGACTGTAGTGGAGGGTTTGCTGGTGGTGGAAGAACTGGCTGATGTTGGGGTGCATGCAGGTGTGAGTGTAGACGTCACAGGGAGGGAGGAGGGAGACGAGGAGGACGGGGACACAGAGGTGGTAGTGACTGTTGATATGTCTGCATCTGTGTGTTGCTTGGGTGAATGCTTGTGTTTTCTTTGGTGCTTATGTTTGGATGAGCTGGCCTTGGGTGTTGAGGTGTGTGCAGGCTGGTCTGATGGTGTGGATGGGATAGGTTGAGGTACAGGAGACAGAGAAAGGGTGGAGGCAGATAGAAGAGGGAGACTGGAGACAGGGACAATGGCTGCCGTCAGTGCTGAGGCCAGAGCAGTGAACGCTCGTTGATGGGCAGCCTGACCCGAATGAATGCCCTCCAGGTAGGCATTGCTCCGATGCACCTCCCTTTCCACCCCCTGGATGGCATTCAGAAGGGTAGTCTGCCCAACAATGACCGTCCTCACCAGGTCAATGAGCTCCGCACTGAGGGCAGCAGGGGTAACAGAGGCATGGGCTGAGGTGCCTGGGGCGAAGGAGACGCGCGCCTTCCAGGCCGAGCGGCCACGGAGCGAAGACTGAGGGGCTGCTGGGAGGGCGGTGCTGGTGCGCTGGGTGGCGGCTGTACCTGTTGTTGCGGGGGGCACAGATGGTGCCGCCACCACTAGGGAGCTCCCAAACGAGGACGTGTCCGTGTCGCTGGTGTCTCCACCGGCCCCCGTTGTGGTGCTCTCCTCGCCCTCCGGATCACTGGTGCCCTCGGTGTCTGTGTCAGTGCCCACCGGGGCCTGGTGACCTGCAGCTCCCTCCTGCTCCGACGCCAAATCTCCTCCGCCGGATGATGCTAAAACACAAGAAGACAAAGATTTAGGGTGGGGGGAGAAATGAAACAAAGTTGAGTGCATGCCTTAGCAATACCCTTTGCGGAGAGGACAGACACAGGTGCCTCGTGCACTAAGTCGCGAACTTGGGGTACACTACTCAGTACTTCTGACTAGGCAAACAGGTCTAGGGACAACACACGCGCACATGTGTGATGCTGGAGCATGGGTAGCTGCACTTGGCACCCTACAGAGGTGGGGGGCGGGGGCACAGGGCCATGCCTAAGGGAGCGGACAACACTACAGAGAGCGCCCTGGCCTAATGTCACCCACAGCCCTCCTCCCCCACCCAGACGCCTCCAATGCGCATACAGATAGGAGAATGTGCGGATACTCACCCCCTTGTGTCTGCTGTGCTGTCCTCAAGCGCCCATCCAAATTAGGGTAGGCCACCGCCAGGATCCGGGACATCAGGGGGGTCATGGTGCGACTGGCACCCCTCCTAGGTCGGGAGGCCATCCCCAGCAGTGTTTCTGCGGTCTTCCTCGTTCCACGGCGGATGTCCTCCCACCTCTTGTGGCAGTGGGTGCCCCGTCTGTTGTAGACCCCCAAGTTCCGGACTTCCTTGGCGAGTTTGGAGTACATGGCCCCCCCTCCCCAACCTTGTCATGGTTCCCATTCTCTCATCTGTCGTGCGTTGCACTCCTCATTCCCTCCACACCCCACCAACTTACATCCCCCCCCCTCCACACAGGCATAACCCATTCAATGTGCACTGAGTGTACTCACCTGTTGGTCTGGAGGACCGTAGAGTAGCACATACTGGGGGAGGACCCCGTCCACGAGCTTCTCCAACTCTTCTGAACTGAAGGCGGGGGCCCTTTCACCAGTAGCAGCAGCCATTGTCACTTCCAGACCGAGTTCACAGCAGCACTTACAGTATAGGTCCTCTCCTGTGGATGATCAGGTCTCGAATGATTGAGCAGATAGAAAATGGCGGTCACGCCCGTGGCGGTGCGTACCGCGGCGGTGCGTCCCGCGACCGCCGGCGCACATCGTCATTGGCTCCTGAAACCCATAGGCTTCAATGTTAACCAATGCGTCTTTGCACAGCGGTCTTTGACCGCCTACCGCCACGGTGTGCCCCGCCAGCGCAGTGACCTCACATCCCATTGTCCCACTTCACAGGTCAGGCATCGGCCATTTCAAGGGCCCACATGGCTTAATTTCTAATGCGTCACACAGGCCTAGGCCTTGCAATGGCACACATACAAACATATCAAACCATACATTTACCTGTACTGTGCAAGCTGTGTTGTACGTACCTGTGAGTGGATTGACTCTGTACTCCATATTCTCCTTCCTAGGCACCGTCCGCTGGGACTAGCGATGAGAAGGAGGAATCCTCGCGTGTACCGGCCGCTGGTGGACCTGTCCACAATGGAAGAACGCAACATAATACTACGATACCGACTTGACCGAGCCTCCATCCATGAACTGTGTGCCCAGCTGGAGCCAGCCCTGATGTCCCCCATCCGCCAACCCACAGGAATTCCCCCTCTAGTGCAGGTTCTGTCTGTCCTCCATTTCTTTGCAACTGGCTCATTCCAGACAACAGTGGCCATGTCATCTGGGATGTCTCAGCCTATGTTTTCCAAGATCTTATCCAGAGTGTTGTCTGCCCTGATGAAACTCATGCGGAGCTACATCATTTTCCCAGAGGAGGGTGATTTGCCTACAGTGAAAGCTGATTTCTATGCCCTTGGACACATCTCCAACATCATTGGTGCAATTGATGGGACCCATGTGGCTTTAGTCCCCCCAAATGACGATGAACAGGTGTACAGGAACAGGAAGAATTACCATTCAATGAATATCCAGGTGGTCTGTTTGGCTGACCAGTACATATCCCATGTAAATGCCAAGTTCCCAGGGTCAGTGCATGACGCGTATGTTATGCGAAATAGCAGCATTCCCTATGTGATGGAACAGCTACAGAGACAGCGTGTGTGGCTAATAGGTGACTCTGGTTACCCCAACCTGCCGTGGCTATTGACCCCAGTGAGAAATCCCAGGACCAGGGCAGAGGAACGGTACAATGAGGCCCATGGGCGTACTAGGAGGGTGATTGAGCGAACCTTTGGGCTCCTGAAGGCCAGGTTTAGGTGCCTACATATGACAGGTGGATCCCTAATGTACTCACCAAAGAAGGTGTGCCATATCATCGTGGCGTGCTGTATGCTCCACAACCTGGCTTTGCGACACCAGGTGCCTTTCCTGCAGGAGGATGGTCCAGATGGTGGTGTTGTAGAAGCCGTGGAGCCTGTGGAGAGTGAAGAGGAGGAAGACTCTGAGGACGACACAGACAATAGGGACAGAGTGATACAGCAGTATTTCCAGTAACACACAGGTAAGAATCACCCACGCCATTTCACAATTGCTTATAGCCTCCTGCATCTGTACTTTCTGTAGTTCCCCACAGATGTTTTTCATTAATTTTTGCCTTTCCCTTCCCTTCTCAGTGCTGTCTGACTCAGTACCTGACTTCTGCTTGGTTCGCCCATGAAATACAGCGTATTGACATTGGTATGTTGTCATGACTAATTGACAGAACAGAAATTGAACAGTAATATGTAATACATTTGTTAATAATACAGCATGACTCAAAACAGATTTGTGTGCAAAATGTGATTTATTTACAGTGCTAGATATCGGTACATGTGATTCTAAGGGTGATGGGTGGGGGTGGAGGAATATCCATGGCAGAGTCCAGTTCTCAGTCTCACAGGTGCATTGTCCTTTTGCCTGTGGAAGGATGGAGCATAGGCAGTTCATGGTTGGACAGGGTGGCAATGTGGGACAGTGGGAAGACTTGAGGGGGTATGTCCTGCTGGCGGGGGTCTTGACATCCTACTCTGTCTTTTTTTTTGGTCTCAGGCTCCTCTTACGGGGTGGTTGTTCTTCTGCAGGAGGTGGGGTTCTGGGGGGCTGTCGAGGTGTTGGGACCTCCTGTCCACTAGCGCCGGCGGAGGTGGTAGGCTGTTCCTGGTCCGGGCTAGTGACAGGGGCCCTGTGTGGTGCACCATGGTCCCGCAACGCGTCCTCTATCCTGTGGAGGGCCAGGACGATGGTCCCCATTGCGGTCCCAATGATTCTCAGCTCCTCCCTGAACCCCATGTAGCATTCCTCCTGCTGTGCCTGGATCTCAGTGAACCTGGCCAGTACCGTCGCCATCGTTTCTTGGGAGTGGTGGTATGCCCCCATGAGGGTGGTGAGGGCCTCTTGGAGAGTGGGTTCCCTGGGCCTCTCCTCCCCCCCCCTGTCGCACAGCAGCCCTCCGAGCTGCCCGGTTTCCCCCGGCCTCTGTCCCCTGGACGGTGTGCCCGCTACCACTGCCCCCAGGTCCCTGTTGTTGTTGGGGTGTTGGGTTAGCCTGGGTGCCCTGTAGTGGCAGACACACCGCTGATTGAGCTGTCCTAGAGACAGAGGCATGGGCCCGCTGGGTGGGAGCTGTGCTGGTGTTGGCAGAAGGGGTCGGGTCTGGTGTGGCCTGTGGCTGCCTGAGGGGAACCGACTGCCCAGAGGTCCCCCATGGTCCGGGCTGGTCATCAGGTTCACTGTCGACAGAGCTGCTATCCTCAGTGTGGGCCTGTTCCGGTGGTGGGATGGACACTTCTGGACCCTCCTGGCTGGTGTGTTGTCGTTCGGGTTCTGCATGGGGTAAGAGAGTTTGGTTATTGTTTCTGTGTGTGCAATAGAGTGCGTGTTATGGGTGCCCTTGTCCCCCAGTGCAGGCATTCCCTTGAGGGAGGTGTTGTGAGGGTAGTTAGTGGGGGGGGGGTTAGTGCAGTGGTCATGCTTAGGTGATGGGTGCCCATGATTTGTGTTGGCATGCAGGAGTTGGTGTTGGGATGGGTAGGTTGTGCTGGTGAGACATTGTCAGGGAGGATGTGTGCTGGGGGGTTGGGGGTGAGGGTGGGGGTGTGGGTTGGCATGCTGGTGGGGTGGGGGGGATATAGTAGTTGAGATTGGACTTACCAGAGTCCATTCCTCCGGCTACTCCTGCGAGGCCCTGAGGATGCAGGATGTTCAAGACCTCTTGCTCCCACGATGTGAATTCGGGAGGGGTGGGTGGGGGTCCGCCGCCAGTCTTCTGGACCGCGATGTTGTGCCTGGAGACCATCGATCGGACCTTCCCCCGTAGGTCGTTCCATCTTTTGCGGATGCCCTCCCTATTCCTGGGATGCTGTCCCACCGCGTTGACCCTGTCCACGATCCGCTGCCATAGCTCCGCCTTCCTAGCTATACTGGTGTGCTGCACCTGCGAGCCGAAGAGCTGGGGTTCCACTCTTAGGATTTCCTCCACCATGACCCGGAGTTCTTGGTCCGAAAAGCGTGGGTGCCTTTGGGGTGCCATGGGGTGGTGTGGGTGAGGTGTGGGGTGGTGTATGTGATGATAAGTATGTTGGTGAGTGGTGCTTTGTGCTACTATGTGGTGTGTGTGATGGTGTAGTGTGCCTCAGTGTGTCTTGCTATGGATTGTCTGCTGTGTCTCTCTCTCCTTCTCTCAGTAATTATGGTCGCAGGGGTTTGTGGGTGATGTGGGTGTGTGTTTTATAGTTGGTTGATTGTGTGGGAGTGGTGTGTGTATGTGTATCAGGTGTGTGTATTTCAAATTGTCCAATGTGGCTGTGTTTTGGTGCTGTGTGTGTATTCTGACCGCGGCGGTGTGTAGCGCCAATGGAATACCGCGTTTGAATGACCGCCGTGTGGATTCGTGGGTCGTAATGGCATGGGCGTATTTCTGTTGGCGTGACGGTGGAGGTTTGGTCATCTCCAGTTTCTCGCTGCCCGCTGATGTGGAGGGCTGCAGTGGAGGACGGATTTTTGGAGGTTTGGCCGTTGTGGGTCAGAATGACCGTGGCGGTTAACCGCGGTCGCGGCGGTGTTATGGCGGTCTTCTGACCGGCGGTAAGGGCCTTTTACCGCCGAGGTCAGAATGACCCCCAAAATGTTTTAAAAACTTAGAAATGTACTGAAAGTACAAAGTTTACAGGGACGTTATAATTGGGCTGAGATTTCTCTCATTCAAAACATTGAAATTTAGCAGTTATAGTTATATGACCTAACTACAACTTACGCCCCTGCAATGCACTGCTTATGATCTCACTTATTACATAACTCATGAATTGGCAAGTGATATCACTGATGATATCATTGATGACATCACTGATGTCATCATTCAGTTGAGTGTAATTGTTTCGTAAAAGATTCTGAGAGTTAAAGATACATACTAAGCTACTGTATAAGTTAAATTACTGTCTTTTTATATTATTAATGAGTGATACTATCACTATTTCACTATAACCCTCGCCCTCTCCATGCACTGCTAACCACCCCAGCTACCACAGCACTCATGACATCTTTTATAACATCATTGATAATATCACTGTAACATTTGTTGTAAAATTATTCATAAAAAATAGTGCACAGCGCAGGCACAAGTTACTGTTACCTTAGGGTACGAGTTATATTTACTTGAGATAACTCTAACTATATCAGGTGAATTTCTATGCTTTGGTCATTTAAAATGTTGAGAGCCTAACTATCAAGTCCCTGTAACCTTTGTATTAATAAGTAAAATTTTACAGCTCGGAAAGGACGGCACTGGGTCAATCCTATGCTTGAAGATTTTGTTGTACAAATGGCAAAATAATTTTGCCCTAGATTTAACTAAACTTAGTGCGGTGTTTGTGTCTTTTTTTTTTTACACAATAGCAGTGCTAGTCTCAAATTTTTCGACTTAAAGTCATTTTTGGGGAGTCCCACCTCACCTTGCGTCATTTAGTGACAATGGTATGCAAGGAAGGTGTTCCCTCCTAAAAATTGACGCTAGGCAACAAGCGACAAATTTTTTACCTAATGGAAAAACGATGCATGCAAAGGACCAGCTCTAAGAATTGACGCTAAGGGGGCCAACTGCTGTGGCGATGACAAACAGAAGACCGCCATTGGCGGTGAACAGCACACCACCATATAATTATGCCAAAAACAGATACCTCAAAAAATTCTGCTACCTCCAGCCACCACAAGGGCCCTTGATGGCGGAAAGGCTGTACGCCCCACCCCGCCACCGCCAAGTAGACAAATCGTCCGCCCTCTAAATAATGATGCACAAATTACCACTGCGGATGGTGGATGTCGACCAACCATTGGCGGTACGGACCACCACGGCCAGCAATGGCACCCAACAGCAAGAAATGCACACATTGGCGAGTTTGAAACCCACACACCTGTCACACATCCACAAAACTATAAAACACTCACATACACACCCCACAATCCATTGCAATGCTAATAGCACAATAGATATTGACCACACAACACGCATACACTGAACTCAACATCACACAAGTCACACACCCAACCACACAACAGCACCTTCACCAATAATCCTAAAACACACCACCCACAACACACACCATGGCACCCCGCTTCACAGATAGGGAGCTAAGGACAATGGTGGACGAAATACTGAAGGTCAAGCCACAAATCTTCAGGGTACAGGTCCAGCACACACTCATCGCCAGGAAGATGGAGTTATGGCAGACGATTGTAAACAAGGTCAATGCAGTGGTAAACCATCCACGCACAAGGGACGACATCAGCAAGAGATGGAATGACCTGCGCGGGAAGGTGACGTCTATGGCATCCAGGCACAACATTGTGGTCCAGAAGACTGGGGGAGGACCCTCTCCTACACCCCCGACTACACCGACTGGGAGGAGAAGGTACTGGGGCCCGTATTTATACTTTTTGACGCTAAACTGCGCTAACGCAGTTTAGCGTCAAAAAGTTTAGCGCCGGCTAACGCCATTCTGAAGCGCCATGCGGGCGCCGTATTTATTGAATGGCGTTAGCCGGCGCTAGCAGACCGGCGCTGCCTGGTGTGCGTGGAAAAAAAACATGTACACCAGGCAGCGCCGGCGTTGGGGAAAATGGCGTTAGGGCATCTTAAAAATGGTGCAAGTCAGGTTGACGCTAAAAAATCGCCTCCACCCGATTTGCGCCATTTTTAACGACGCCCAGACGCCATTTACATGACTCCTGTCTTAGTAAAGACAGGAGTCATGCCCCCTTGCCCAATGGCCATGCCCAGGGGACTTATGTCCCCTGGGCATGGTCATTGGGCATTGAGGCATGTAGGGGGGCACAAATCAGGCCCCCCTATGCCAAAATTTTTTTTTTTAACAATTATACTTACCTGAACTTACCTGAATGTCCCTGGGATGGGTCCCTCCATCCTTGGGTGTCCTCCTGGGGTGGGCAAGGGTGGCAGGGGGGGTCCCTGGGGGCATGGGATGGCAGCTGTGGGCTCATTTTGAGCGCACAGGTCCCTTAACGCCTGCGCTGACCCAGGTGTTAAAAAGAGGCGCAAATGCGGGGTTTTTTGCCCCGCCTACTCCCGGGCGTGATTTTTGCCCAGGAGTATAAATACGACGCATTTGTGTCGCAGTCATTTTTTTGGACGGGAACGCCTACCTTGCATCTCATTAACGCAAGGAAGGCGTTCACGCAAAAAAATGACGCTCTTTCCTCATACTTTGGCGCTAGACGCGTCTAACGCCAAAGTATAAATATGGCGTTAGTTTAGCGCCGAATTTGCGTCGAAAAAAACGACGCAAATTCGGCGCAAACGGAGTATAAATATGCCCCTGGGTATCCTGCACCCCGAGGGCCTCACTGGACTCACTGGAGCACTGGACTCAGGTAAGTCAACTACAATTACTTCATACCCACCACACCTGTAATGCATGTACCACCCCACCCATCCAACTACCACCAGGAACACTACCCCACCCAGGCCACAATCACTACATCCAGTCACCCTGCATGCTCACAAACCCACTAACAGGCCCACATCCCTCCCCTTGTGCACAGCCACCTAACCCTGCAAGGAATCACAATGGCACTACTGCACCCACAATGCACCTGCACATCCCATGCAAAATGTAAGGACAACCCCACAATAGGTCCCTGCATGGCCCGACAGGGGAAAAAACAGCACAAAATAGAGCTGTCTATCCTTATTCGAATTAGTACATGTAACATACATGTCCATTCCCCCCCACAGGCACCACCACCCATGCCACCCTGACGGAAAGGCCAAGGAGTGGCAGTGTCCACCATAGAGACAGAGGCCCCACTCAGGAGACTGGAGAGGGATGTATGGACAGTGAGGATTACCCTGGCCCATCACACAGTCCTGGGCTGTCATCCTCCAGTAGCCCCACCCAGGATACCGCTAACACCCCTACCACCCAGCCACCACTATCAGCTCAGGCCAAACGACCCCACACCAGAGAGTCCAGGCCACAGACTGGCAGACCACAAGTACAGAGGCCAGAGTCACCACCAACTAACAGGCAGGATGATGATGGCCCCAGTGTAAGTAGGACTGCCAACCCGTGCAGGGGACACAGGGGGCTAGGTCCAGTGGGAGGGCATTAGTGGCCCGGGAGGGGGCAAAGGATGGATGCTGCAGCCCAGGAGGTGATCTCTAAGGTCCTGGGAGCATATCACCATACCAAAGACAGGATGGACCGGATCCGGGCTACCCTGGAGCAGAGTGAAAGGCTGCAGATAGCCCAACACCAAGAGACCGTGGAGCTGTGGAAACAACTCAATGCCACCATGGCCACTATTGCAGGGGTGCTGCAGCACCACTACTCAAGCCAGCCTGAGACCCCCACAAACCTGGAAGCCCCTACCACTGCCCAGGACACAGACCTGCCCTCTACATCTGCAGCAGCAACTGGACTGGTGCCACTAGCAGAGGACACACAAGAGACCTGCACCTCTACCTGTGCATCCCAGCACCAGACACTCAAATGTACCCTCAGACCCAGATATGGCACTGGAACACCTGCCAAGACCAAGGCCCCCACAAAGAAGTAACTTTGACCTGAACTGTCTCCCAAGTGTGCCACTGTGCTACCATCCTCACCTGCCAATAGCAACATAACAACTTGCAAGTGATATATGGACCAATACCCACTGCCACCAATCGCTGAGCCCATGTACCTAGTATGGACATCCCCATGAGCCCACTCCCTATCATTGTACAGCACACCTATGCAATTGTGACACGTAATAAAACACATTTACACCAATCTGTATGTCCCCTGTCATAATGAATATTCAATTGTGAGTATGAATGCATTTGCCAGTCAATTCTATATTCATACCTTTATTGCATGAATGATACCCAACGCACAGCATCATCTGGATTAAACCAAAATGTACACAATGTTTGTTTCCATGGCACATGCCACCTTTGTCTTCAGGTAACAGTGTCAGTGACTACAGACACCACACCCCCAAACAAATGAGTCAGACAAACAGTATGCAGCGCAGACAACATTATCAGTGAACTGTACCTCATAGTCACTGGAAATATAGGTGGATCAGCTGGTTCCTGGAGTGGACATCTTCCCCCTCTTCAACCTCACCATCACTCTCATCCCCTCTCAGAGGTAGCAGGTCTGGATGTACCACCCCACCCCTGGGGGTGAGTGTTTGAAAAGTTTCAACACTCCATCTATCATTTTTTTTGTTTTGTGATGTTGCTTTGTGCTCCCTAAGTGGCAGGTCCCTTGCTTGCTGCGCCACTGGATTCCAGCTAGCCTGGCTGATGAAGGGTGTTACCCTAAAACTGGTCCCAGGATGCTTGTTTCCTGTCCAGGGAGGACCTGGCCTGACAGTTCGGGCTGGACTATTCCCATGGTGAACAGGGTCAAGACTGATTTGCATAAGGCTGGGCCCAAACTGGAGTGAAGTGGTGAGCAAAATAACAATGGATTAAACCCAGATCTGTTACTGGGGGTGAGTGTTTGAAAAGTTTCAACACTCCATCCATCATTTTATATTGTTTTGTGATGTTGCTTTGTGCGCCCTAAGTGGCAGGGGCATGCCCCTACGTCGGTCTCTTGCTTGCTGCAATACTGGATTCAAGCTAGCCTGGCTGAGGAAGGGTGATACCCTGAAACTGGTCCCAGGATGCTTGTTTCCTGTGCAGGGAGGACCTGGCCTAACAATTCAGGCTGGAATGTTCCCATGGGGAACAGGGTCAAGACTGATTTGCATACGGCTGGGTCCAAACTGGAGTGATGTGGTGAGCAAAATAATGATGGATTAAACCCAGATCTGTGACTGAGTGTTTGAAAAGCTTCAATCATTTTATTTTGTTTTGTGATGTTGCTGGATGTACAGCACCCTCCTCTTCTAGTAGAGGGATAGTTCTCCTCACAGCCACGTTGTATAGCATGCAGCAGGTCACTACTATTCTACACACCTTGTCAGGGCCATAGCACAAGGATCCCTCAGAGAGATGGTGGCAACAGAATCTAGCCTTCAGGAGAGCTATAGTGCGCTCAATCATCCTCCTAGTGCGTCCATAGGTATCATTATAATTCCTATCTGCATCTGACCCGGGATTACTCACAGGTGTCAGGAGCCATTGCAAGTTGGGGTAGCCAGAATCACCCTCAAAAGTGTTTAAAACAGGAATGTGACAAACTGCCATTACTTACATACAGCCTGGCTGTGAGCTATGCACTGATCCAGTGTCATGTACACTGACCTATGAGCCATCTTCTGTCCCCTTGTAGTTGTTCCATCATGTGTGGCACACTGCTGTTTCTCAGGACAAAGGAATCATGAACTGATCCTGGAAACATGGCATTTACATGTGATATGTACTAGTCAGCAGTACACACCAATTGTATATTCATTGAGTGGAAGTTCTTTCTGTTCCTGTACACCTGTTCATTCACTCTTGGGGGGATGAAAGCTATGTGGGTGCCATCAATGGCACCTATCACATGAGGAATGTTAGCAAAGGCACAACATTCAGACTTGATGGCAGGGAGTTCAGCCCTTTGGGGAAACTTGTCATATGTCTGCATGTGTTGTAGAAATGCATCCTGGAATTTTGACAGGATGAGGCTAAACATTGGCTGTGAAAACCATGCACCCATGCCCACTGTCACCTGAAATGGGCCCGTAGCCAAGAAATGGAGTACAGAGAGCACTTGAACTTCAGTAGAGATGGTATACTGATTCTGATTAGCCGGTCTCAGTACAGGATCCAGTAAAGCACAGAGGTCCTGGATTGTTGTACGATTGAGTCTGTAGGTGACAATGGTGTGACATTCCACCATGGTATCCAAATCAACAAGAGGTCTGTACACAGATGCGGCCCTCCTTTGCCACATGGGTCTGTACCTATGGGGAGGAAAGAACACATGTGAGGGGCACACATACACATGCAAAACATGTTGTGCATGAATAACTGCTGTACAATACCTAGGTTACACACACAAGCAATGTATGATGTACAGCTTTAGGGACATGTATGCAGTGATATCTCTGGACTGATGTGAGCAACAGACACTCATGTGGGCAGGTGACTAAGGGCTGGGAACTGAAGGCCCCGAATGGGGCCCATGACCAGGAAATATGTATGTGGTGCTAGCAAAATGGCTGCCTCCTGCCATCCCTATATGAAGGAGTGGAAGTGACATAATTCTGCTGGAGGTAGTTGTCATGGCAGAAGGTGGTGTTCACCGCCATGCACTCATTCATTGGTTTACATGGTTGACAATGGGGAACCTGGGCCTCTCATGATCGCCGCTGGTGGTGATGGTGCACAGCGCTGCGGAGCGTATGCTATGTCGTCACCCCAATTCTACCTGACTGACAAATCCTGTGCATGCAAGTACTCCACTGAGTCTTCTGCTGTGTCCTGACTCTGGTTACTCCTGGCACGTGTCACAGGGGAAAGGGGCCTGGCATTCACCACTGTGGAGCTGGAGAAGCTGGTGGATGGGGTCCTACCCCTGTATGCCAAGTTATATGGGCGACCAGAGGAGCAAGTGAGTTGGCGGTTGTCTTGCATAGATGTGTGTGATGGTGGTGGATGCCTGTATGCATGTGTGGTCGATTTGTAACTACACAGGCATAGATTGTATGGCAAGTACTGTTAGTGAGTTGGTAAAATGATCCTGTGAAGTATACGTCCCATTGGGGACGACGGGTCAGTTATATCAGATGGGCATATCCTGATGTCTGTTTTTCTTCTCTGTGTGTCCCATACAGGTCAGCGCCCAACAGAAGAGGGGACTCTGGCAGGCCATCACCAGGGAGAGACAGACCCTGGGGGACTAAAACCGGCAGAGCACCAACTGCAGGAAGCGGTGGGAGGACCTTAAGGCCAGGAATCACTTGACACACCAAGCAGCTGCAACAGCCTGCCTCCGTGCCCCCGACTCCACCCTCGCTACTGTCGCGAGATCGAGGCCTTCCACCACCCGCAGGCACCCGCCTGCAACTCATCCCTGGTGTCTAGTGGTTGCCGTAAGTATTGTGTGTGTGTCCTGTAATTCATCTCTGTGTTTTTGTGCCATTATTAACTCCTTCTGTGCCTTTTTCAGGTTTTTCTGACTCTGTCTTGTGCCTTTCCTGTTTTGACTCTGTTTTATTGCCTTTAGTATATTTCTGACTTTTTCACCGGTTTTTCCCTCCTCCCGTTCCAGCCGCTGCATCCCCTGCAGCCCACCTCCGTTGCGCCCCCATTTGCCAGTGCCCCCCCTCCCAGTTGCTCCTCCCTCCCACCTCCCCTTCTTAATGGCAGCAGCTGTGCAGGAGGCACGCCACTGGTGCACCAGAGGTGCGCCAGAGGCAAGCCCGTCTGCGTCCGTCCACACCTGGATCGCGCCTAGTACCAGTCCCCCTGTCCCAAGCACCTTCCACACCACCTGACACCGCTACACTGCCAAAGAACTCCATGCGCTCAACCCTGGCTGCCCCACTGCCTGTATCCAGACCTCCTCTAGGTACACCCATGGACCCTTCTCATGCCATACGTGCAACTTCACCTGCGCTCAAGCCTCCAAGCACCACAACAACGCCACCCACCTCAGCTGCATCCTCCTCAACACCAGCTCCACCCACAAACACGCCGTCGAACTCTGGGACCTGCTCACATCAACCTCCCCAGACATCGCCTTCTTCACCTGGATGAACCCCTCATCGGAGCCCGACATTGCCATAGCCATCCCTGAGGGCTACAAAATCACCCAAAGAGACCGCACCAACAAACCAGGAGGAGGAATCGTCATAATCCACAGGAGCTCCATCAGGATCTCAATCGACACCCACGAAGCCCTAGATACCGCCAAACTCCTGCACTTCCAGATATATGTCAATGCCAACACCACCCTGAGATGGACTCTCATCTACAGACCCCCGGGCCCCCACCCACAATTCGGTGACGCCATTGCCGACACAATCAGCACCCACGCCTTTGCCTCCACAGACTACATGCTCCTCAGTGACCTGCATTTTCACCTGGAGAACACCGGTGACAGCAACTCCTCAGCCCTACTGGACAACCTCAACAACCTCGGCCTCAAGCAACTTGTCACCATGCCCACTCACTCAGCGATGCCATCTTCTCCACCAGCAACCACATCACCTTCACCCACACCACCGAACTCCACTGGACCGACCACCGCTGTGTCCATTTTTCCTTTCAAAAACCCACCGCCCACCACCAACAGCATTGAATCCCTCACTGCAAGTGGAACAAGATCTCCAAGGACCAACTGATCTCAAACCTGGCCCACGCCCCACCAGCAACACCAACACCACCACCCTCAACCTCAAGCAATGGCTCGACGACTGCACCAACACACTCGTTCCACTCAGGAAAACCACCAACACCCACACCAACAAAAAAGCTCCCTGGTTCACACCAAACCTTCAGGCCTCCAAAGGGGAATGCCGAAAAGCCGAGAAGATCTGGCGCCAAGAACAAAGAGAAAGCAATCACGCCACCCTCAAATCCGCCATCCGCAAACACCACCAGCTCATCAGGGCCACCAAAAGATCTTTCTACAAATGTTCAATTGACAACAATGCGCTCAACAGCAAGGAGCTCTTCAGCATCATCAAGGAACTCACCAACCCCAAGTCCTGCTCTGCCGACCCCCCCAAATCGCAAGACCTCTGTGACTCCCTCGCCACCTTTTTTCACAGCAAGATCACAGACATCCAAGGCAGCTTTGCACCGCCACCCCCCACCACTACCACTGCCAAGGCCGACCCTGACGCACCCAATCACACCAACATCCTGAGTGCCTGGACCCCCACCAATGACAAGGAAACCACCAAGACCATGAGCACCATCCACTCCGATTCACCCGCCGACCCCTGCTCTCACCACGTCTTCAACAAAGCCAGCCAAATCATCGCTCCCCAGCTCCCGACCATCATCAACAGCTCCTTTGAGACCGCCATCTTCCCGGATAGCTGGAAACACGCCGAAGTCAACGCCCTGCTCAAAAAGCCCAAAGCCGACCCCGAAGACCTCAAAAACTACCGGCCCATCTCCCTACTCCCCTTCCCTGCAAAGGTCATCGAGAAGATAGTCAACAACCAACCATCTGACTTCTTGGAGGACAAGAACCACAGCACAAGACCACCCTTATCGCTTGCACCGACGACATCAGGACCAGGCTCAACTAAAGTGAAACCGTTGCCCTCATCCTCCTTGACCTTTCCGCAGCCTTCGACGCCGTCTGTCATCACATCCTTCGCACACGGCTCCACGATGCTGGAAACCGCCACAGAGCACTGGACTGGCTCACATCCTTCCTCTCTGGCAGAACCCAGAGAGTCTGCCTCCCCCCATTCCTTTCTAAAGCCACTAAGACCATCTACGAAGTTCCCCAGGGATCCTCACTCAGCCCCACCCTCTTCAATGTCTACATGGCACCGCTTGCCAACATCATCCTCTCTCTCACGAAGGATCCCGGAACTGCCAAGACCAACCTCCACACCAGACTTCACGCCATTGCCAACTGGATGGAGGCAATCTGCCTCAAAATGAACTCTGAGAAGTCTGAGATCATCATCTTTGGCTCCAACAGATTGGCATGGGACGACTCCTGGTGGCCTGCCACCCTGGGATCTGCCCCAATGCCCACCACCCACGCACGCAACCTCGGCTTCATACTAGACTCATCAATCTCTATGACCCAGCAAGTCAACGCGGTCACATCCTCATGCTTTAACACCATTCACATGCTTCGCAAGACCTTCAGAAACCTTCAGTTGAAAGCAGAAGAATGGTCACCCACGCCCTCGTTAACAGCAGATTTGACTACGGTAACGCTCTCTACGCGGGAACAATGGCCAAGCTCCAGAAGAAACTACGGCGCATCCAGCACGACTCATCCTCAACCTCCCTCGCCGCGAACACATCTCAGCCCACCTCAGAGACCTCCACTGGCTACCGTCAACAAAAGGATCATCTTCAAACTCCTGATCCACGCTCACAAGGCTGTCCACGACGCCGGACCTGCCTACCTCAACAAGCGTCTCAACTTCCACATCCCGACTCGCCAGCTCTGCTCCGCCAACCTCGCCCTTGCGACCGTCCCCCGCATCCACCGTACCACAACCGGCTGCAGATCCTTCTCCCACCTTGCTGCCAAAACCTGGAACTCACTCCCCGTCAACCTACGTCTGACCCAGGACCTCCTGACCTTCAGAAAGCACCTCAAGACCTGGATCTTCGAGCAGTAGCAACCCCCCCAGTGCCTTGCATAGAGCACTTAACAAATTACTGATTGATTGATTGATTGATTGATTGACCTCCGGCGCTGGGCCAGGAAGACCAGCAAGGCTCAGCTGGGGAAGGCCTCACAACGAGGAAGGGGTGACCATCAGACCCTGACCCCCCCTAATGTCCCGCATTCTGGTGGTAGCATATCCAGATTTGGATGGGCATTTGAAGGCAGCACAGCAGCCACAAGGGGGTGAGTACCAACATTGTTTCATACCACTTTGATGGATGTGTTTTGATGCTGTGATATGTTGCTGTCTAGTGCCAGGAACTCTGACAGGTGTCTTCCAGCAGTCCTGCCCCCCATGGGCTCAGAAATGGTTAGGGGCAGGTCTAAATAGTTACAATAGGCCTTTGGAGATTGATTTTCCTGTACTGTAGGGTTCTTTGTGGGCACATGGACTAGTGGGTGCATTGGCTGACCATGATCCCCCATGGGTGTAGTCCACACAGTTCATAAGGTTTGTGTTTCTTGTGGGAAATTAGATTTATGCTGGGGTAGTGACCACTAGTCAGGGCCATAGTCAAGACTATAGTTGTAGGTGCTGCATGTAGGTGTGCACGCTGGTTGGGAGTGTGTGTGCACCAAGTATGTCATTCCATTCTGGTATTTACAGTTTCTCTCATGTTGTGTCTCCCCACCCCTGTGCTCTTGTGTTCTTTGTGTATATCAGCATCATCTGGCGAGGGAGCAGAGGCACCGGTGAATGGGGATGCAGCGGCCCACTGTTCCAAGGAGGCAGAGTCGACCAACGCCAAGGGGACCAGAGGTTTGGAGGGCGAGGGTAGTAGCACGGGGAGGCAGCTACCACTGGCGGTAGTGACTCTGATACTTCCTCCGATAGGAGCTCCCTGGTGGTGGCGGACCCTAGTGGGCCCACCCATTATGTGCCATCTTCCGCCACCCCCCATACCATCAGCGCCCTCCCAGTTGCTCCCTACCCAGTTGCCCGTGCCCGCTCACCTAGGAGGGTGGACGTCTCCTTCGCCCCAGGCACCTCATCCCCTGCCCCAGTTAGCCCTGCTGCCCTCACAGAGGAGGCTATTGACCTCCTGAGGATCATCTCTGTAGGGCAATTAACCATCGTGAATGCCATCCAGGGGCTAGCATCCCAGATGCAGCAATGCAATCCATACAGGGAAGGCAATCACAGTGCCATGTCTCTCCTACAGAGATCTTTTCAGGCTCTGGCCTCCTCTTTGATGACAGGCGGTGTCCCTGGTCTTTCTTTCCCCCCTCCAACCACCTCTACCCCTTCCAGCACCCCACTCCCTTCACCCATCCCAAGCACAAGTACAGACAGCCATGTACAAACATCAACACACAAGAAGCACAAAGAGAAACACAAGCACCACACTTCCCACCAAAGGCATATACACAGGCAACATACAAAGGCACACACAACAATATCCACTTCCCACAGTGTGTCCACCTCTCCAGTCTCCCTGTCTGTCACCTCAACATGCATACTCACAAGCCCTGCAACCTCAGGCACTGCTGCTGGCCCAATTCTTTCAGTCACCACAACATCTGCCATCCAGTTATCCACCCCAGACACCACACCTGCACTCACCACAACGACATTGACTGACACATGCAGCATTCTCACCAGACCTGCAGACACCCAGACAACATCTATTTACACTGGCAGTCTGGCTTGTCCCACTGTGTCCACCCCCTCCTCCCAAGAACTCAAACGTTCACAGACATTCACTCAACACACATCCACCACACATCAGCATACTGTACAGGCAACCTGCATCCACGTCCAGCACACCTACACCTATTACAAGCACTCCCTCTACCTCCACTCCCACACCTTCCTCCATAGCCACCCCAACTGCCCCTAAAAACTTTTCCTGTCCCGTGTTGACCTGTTCGAACCTACTGGCCCATCATGTCTCATCCCTAAACGTGCCCATCTCCTTGTCCTGTCCACTCCTTCCTTATCTAAGTCCTCCCCAGTCTGCCCTTCCCATTCCTGTGCCCGTTCCCCAGAGAGGAATAAGCCCCGTGCTGCCCCAGGTCCATATGCCAGCCCCCGATCCAGGCCCGCTCCCCCACCTTCCAAAGGCAAACCCAAACCCCCTCCACCTCCTAAATGTAAGCCCAAGCCCCCCACTCCCAGACGTAAGTCACCACCCCTGCCACCCCCACCCCATATTCCCTGAGGTGCCTGGCTGCCCCATTGATGTCCCTTTACAGTGGAGTACCCTGTGCACATGTGGGAGTCAAGCTCGGCCCATTTGGTCCCTTCTGGCTATTTATTATGGACAGGCCAATGGCCCTATATGGACATTCCTATATTAATTTTGTATTAAAGTTTGTGTTCCCAGTGGTGCTGTTGGCACAATATGGAAACATGGTTCATTGTTACATTGTGGGGGTGTGGTGTGCACATGTGTGTACTTTGGGCAGGTTTTATTTGTCTTGTGTCGGGTAAGTACCTCTTATTCTGGTGTGTATAGCTTGTGATGGTGTGAAGGGTTAGGAGTGTGTTGCAAGGTGGGTGAAGTGAATGGTTGTGTAATTGTGCCCTTTCTTACCCTGTTTACTAGGTTGCAGTACTTACGGTCGTCGGTCATGATCGCGGAGGTATATTGCAGGGAGCAGGACTGGCATTATTTGCAACTCTCTCTCCATGTCTGCTTCGGCGTGTTGTGTGTTCCTACGGTGAGTGTTTCCTTTTATTTGGTTCCTTTCCACCAAGAAAGCATGGCGGTGGTTCCCGCCCTGGAACTGACAGCGGTCTTGTGCTTCATTATTTGTTGGGGGGGGTGGGGCCGTTCCGTCAGCCTGTGGGCAGACTCTTCTGTCGTTGTCGACACTCCAATGCTGGTGATGTGTGGATGGCCCACTGGCTGTTTCTCATGTGCTTCATTATTTGGTGGTCTGGACCGCCAGACTGTTGGTGGTAGTTAGCGCCACCACTGGCAGAGCGGTGATTGCTGCCATGTTCATAATGAGGGCCTAATTCTGATTAGCATCAACATTTTAATGCCTGGTCAGACTGGCATTAAAATGAGGCCCACACACTACTACATAATGAAAACAAACAGAAAGAGCATTGGAAAGCAACTGGAAGCTATAGAAGTGTTACTCCTACAGCTCCGCACCAGTAGAAGGCAACAGCGTCAATGCCAAGCGCTACCAGTACCACTGCAGCAACCACAAACACCAGCACAGCAGTGACAAATGCAGCGTAGAAGACGGGAGAGGATCTTTCACCTGCATGCAACCATCCTCCACTTGCTGGAATCAGGTTCATTCCAGACGACTGCAACACATCTGTGTGGGATCTCCCAACCATCCCTCTCTGGCTTTCCTTATGGAGGTCCTGGATGCCACCATCAGATCCCCAACACCCAGGAACTGCAGCAGGAGACCAAGCAAGGTTTCTACCAAATTGTTGGCTTCCCTTATGTGCTGGGTGCAATGGACTACATCCATGTCCAACTTGTCCCTCCTGCAGTAACCAAACACCTCTACACGAACTGCCAACATACTCACTCCATCGATGTTAAGCCATTGGGACCATTGTGGAATTATCACAAATATCCTTGCAAAACATCCTTGAAGCGTTCATGATGCTTACATCTTCAGGCGTTCCACTATAAACCAACAATTCCAGAATGGACAATATGTCAATGGCCTACTTGTAGGTAAGATACAATACAGATCATAAAAAAAACACACAACACACCTAACTTATAGTACAAACAATGCAAACATCAAGCAAACATGGATAGGGAAACACAGATGTACAGACCACAGCACATATGCCATGTGCCACACTACACTGCATGCAATGCACATCACCTTCACATAAGACCATATCAACAAGTCCCTGGCACCACCCGACTGACACATCACTGGAGGGACAGGTGGAGCAATGTCCCCTATGAATACAAAAGCTGGACTCAAACAACCACATGTGTCCACAGGTTCAAAACAAAACACTGATCCTACACACATGACATTTACCAAGGAATCGCTCTGTTATGTTAATTGGCACTGCCTGACATTTACTATGCTGTAGAAGTCTCAGGCAGCACTAATATCTATTGCCACCCGAGTGGTCCAATCACCCTCTACTTTTCAGGAAAATATATTAGATATACTCATAGGGTACAACTTTCCCTTGTGTGGTGCATAGTGCAGCACACATTGAAATACAAGATTTGTGCTCACTCCACAAGGGTAGATGTTCAGATATGGAATTTGTTCATGTAGATATTTGAGCTGTTAAATGACCCATCTGCCATCCTACGTGTGTTGTTGAAGTGACACTAGGGGGTAAGCTGTCCACTTGCATCCTCCTCAAAACTTTGAGTGATGTGTCCCGCATCCTGCACCACCCATTGTGAGATTCAACCACATTGTGTGCATGTGAGCAAACATGATTTTCTCCTTTCCTGCAAGACAACACTCATCCGTGCATCTCAGGTTTCCTTGTTGCATAGCTGCAAGGATGGCTGCATGCTGGACTGCGAGTTGTTTTGGTGGAAGGTAGACTTTGCTGTTTGCACACATACACATAAGATTGTTCATTGTTATGTTGTATGGTGCAGGATGCTGAATACGTGACTCTGGGGGGCAGAATTTCAAGGACCTATCACCACCATACCTTCACTTTTAGCAATGCTCAGGTGGCTCTTTTCAGTGCTCCATATTTACAAGGAAGTGTACTGCCACTGTTTGTGGCATTACGCCGCCTTGTTAAAATGGGCCCCTCCAACTCAGCTTTTTGTATCAGGGGGCGTGCAATAGGTGTTGCAGTCCCTCTACAACCTCCATAACTTATCATGCTGCCCCAAGGTTACAAATAATACAAAATTTGTGGCAGCAGCAATTACTGACATCAACCCAGGTTTGGCTTTAACATGGCAAAATGAGGAGGCATGTTTTTATTCATCCTTGTTGTTCGCATATTCATGTGTGCAGCATTTTGTAGCACACATATGAGAGGCACAATGCCATGGATGTTTGTTGATGTACAGGTAGCTGTCCCTTCCTGCACATAAACAGGCAGTCTCCTCAAGCAGTCACCCTTGCACTATGATGCAAACATGCCTGTGTTGGCACATGCAGCTAACTTCATTGCCAGCACACTTGGAACCGTAGGTGTGAGCCGTTTTCCTGTAAATAAGGTGCATCCCTGAATTTCAAAGGTGGTGCAGCGTAGCACTGCTATATTTTCTGCAGCAGCACCACTATGTCATGAATCTGGACCTAAGTTCCTAGGAGGAAGAATGTGTAAAGGCCACCCACTTCCATCACTTTCTGAACACATGTGGTGGGAGGTGCACCTGAAACATTTCGAGGCTTGTTGATGTGTGGATGCATCATGTTGGAACACCACATCAAGGATGGCATTGTAATTGTGGTACTGAAAACTGACATTGTAGTAATTCTATTGTGGACTACTTTTAATGTGTGTTGCAATCATCATCAAACATTGTAAGTGACAGACAGCATTCTTTTTAGTAGATTTAGCAGCATGTGCTCCTTCCTGCACATATGCATTAGGACAAACAAGAGGGACACCCCTACAACACACAGGTTGTGTGGCAATGTTGCTAAGGTCCCTCATATTTTTGGGAGTTACCAAGGTTAGTATAGGGATGCATTGACTATCTGTGAGAGGTATGCATCCCTGGACATTAGAATTGATTCTGCACAGCGGAGCTGGCATAGCTGTTACAAGGCATTTTTCTTCATCAATGGGTATATATGTGCCTGTATATCGAGACACAGACATCATAGTGCTGTACTCAAGCTCCTAATATTACTGACTTGTACTTTAGTGGTGGATAGTGATAGTTCATACCTAACATGCCAAGGAGAAGCACCTTGCATACCTTATCCTAGCATATTTTCCATGCGCCCCTCTCACACCTGATACTGCATGTAATAGGCATTCAATGGGTATATTTGTGATTCCCCCCCCCCACCCAGCTTCCTATGCCTTTGAAATGGTCAGCACATCTGGATTAGGTGTAGTGTAGTGGTATGGGAGCGACAAGTGGATGTGTAACTAGTTTGTAATTCTACAGGTTGTAGTTGTTTATTATGTGTTGCACTGTGCATCACGGATAGGGCAACCTTTATAGGTATTTGCTGCATTGATCCCACACAATCATTCTCCTTGCAGGGCCCTTTCTCCAGGCCCATGGAAGCATGTCATTTACATTCCTGTTCACCGTGGTGGACACAGCAGTCTATTGAGTTTTGTCACTATTTTGGTGTTTTACTTCATTGGCACCATGAATGATGGCACTAAGGCAGCAGAGCACACAGAGGTCCATTGCTTACAGTGCTTGTGCTACTTTGTCATCTGCCTTTAGCAGGCCGCACACATGAGGGAATTATATGGCACAGTGCAACCTCTATGGATTGTCAGCCCCATTAGTTCTTCCCTCCCTGCATAAGGGATATTTCCTTGCATAAAGCATATCTGCCACAGGCATATAGTGGTGTGATGATGTACAATGTGAATCAATGCATGCATTGTGTGACTTTGTTAATGTAGCATAAAGGGAATGGGCAGCTTGGATCCACATTGGCAACAATTTGCATGATGATAATGTTGCATTACGGGCTTGGGACATTGGTCCTGTAGTGAGACATTGATGCAACTCTTGGCTGTTCTTACTCATAAAGGTGTCACTTTGTGCACAACACCAGCAACCTTGTTACATGGTGAAATACTTGTACAGCAGTACAAATGATGATCACAGACATGCACCCTATGTTGTATATCTTCACTTTTGAGCCCTCTTCCAAATGGTGCATGGAGGTGTGTGGAGATGTTGTTGGGCCAGTCTGTGAAACTAGCATAAGACATGTTGCACACTGAGTGTTACACATGGGCAGGTGGATCAGTGGCAACAATGAAGTGTTTGCTGGGATGATTAAACAATGTTTGGTGCATATACAGGAGAATCTGTGGGTGATTCTGAAGTGTTGGGACCTTTTTTACCAGATTTCAGGGAAAATTATGGAGTGCAACATTGTGCCACAAATGGAAGTACCACACTCCGTCATTTTCAATATGTTTGGATGGGCCTTTTTTAAGTGTATGTGGCGCAGCCCTGTGTTGGTCTCTGCATCAGCCCAATATTAGCTGCCAAGCACCAACTCATACAACTTTGCACCGTGGAGCAAGGATGGCTGCGTTGCGGGGAGATAGTTTTTGGGCAGGTAGGGACACCTTCCTACAGAATATACATTAATTTCTGGTCCATTTGCACTTTCTATGCATGCTGCAGGATGCAGCACACATAGGGAGAGCAATGACACAATGAGGAAGGAAAGTGCATGTCCTCATTGAGCCATTCTAAAGCCACCCCTGGCCTGGTGTTGGATTTAGTTGCAGCCTCAGGTTTATATGTAGTCTTAAATCTGAGGCAACAACAATATGCAAAGGGTGTTCTTGTGGCACTGCCACAGCCGGACTGATTGCACACATCTCTCAGGCAAAGTGCTGCCTGCAAAGGGGCCCTATTTACAAGTTGGTGTTAAGCCACAAAAAGTGCAACTTCCTCTCACTTTTTGCCCTCATATTTAGCTGATACTGGTGTTTTCTGACTCTGGCTGTGCCCTGGGCACTACTAACCAGTGCCAGTGCCAGTGCTCTGTTTAAAATGGGATATACAAATTCGGCATAATTGTAGTTGGCTCTGACAACCTACCTGTAAGTCCCTAGTATATGGTAGGGCACGTAGGTTTAAGGACCCCAATATAGACAGTGCACCAATAGGTGCAGTGCTGTGGTGTCCAGTGTCATTTTAAAGGCAGGCCACTAAGGTGTGCCCTAAGTGCCCCCGGGGTTGGATGCAGTTATAAGCAGGGACTATATAAAACATCTTTTATAAGCCCTGGTGAGGGAAAACACTCAAATTTGTTTTCCCCATTGTATAATGGGTCTCATAGGCTAACATTGGAGACATTATTTAAAAATAATAAAGTCTTATTTACAAGAGATAAACTAAATACAGCAAGTTTGATACCAAATTGAATGTTATAATACATCTAACAACTTGCCAATGTTGAATTTAATATAACTAGAACAAGGAAAGAGTTTCTGTTACCAAATTAATCCCTGTAGTGCCCTTTCCTGATTGGTCAGCCTCTGGCAGTCTAAGCCAGGCTGCCTTAATGAGGTGTGAATTGGCCAGGGTTGACACAAAGGAAGCATTTGGGGATGGAGAAATGCTACAGTAGATGGCACAGCAGGATGGGGAAAGAGTAGCAAACTGGTCTTCAAAGGAGGGAAAGCCACTTGGGACAGAAACTGGACCACCCTTGTTTTCAGCTCCACCAGACATCTAGGAGCCCCCCACTGATTAGATTAGGAGAGGGGCTAGAGGAGGTCTGGTCTGGAAACTTGACCACATCAGTGGGTGGCCTTCATGGAGAGATTTCCTCCTTGTTCAATTTTTAAACAATGCTGTTCTCTGGAATTGATTTTGCCACACTTCACAGGATGTGGTCACCCCAGAGAGTGTTGGTCTGCACCCATTGGACAGGAGCACCCCTGCTTTCCACCCCCAGGAGCAAGGATAAATATGGCAGAGCTGCCCCACAATTCAGGTCCCTGCAGAAAGAAAATACTGGAGAAGAAGGACTGCCTTGATGAACCCTGGTCTCCAACTGAAGAACTGCACTCACAAAGACTGCACCAGTGCCACTGTTGGAAAGTGGATTATTGGTAAGGGCAGGTAATTGTAGTACCAACTCCCAAGAAGTAATTCAGAGAGTCTGGACCTTGTATTAAGATTGTGGACACTTCAATGACCCACAAAGGACCACTGGAAGAAGTTCCAGCAGTCTGGAGATGTTTGGAGCAAATGTTGTAAAAAGCTTCATGAGTTGAAGAGATGCATTGTGGGAGTTGTAGTCCCAGTCCCCAAGATGCAAACCAGAGCCTCTGAACCCTTGGCTAGTGCTGAGGACCACTTTCCTGAATCAAGAAACACTTCTGAAAGTAGGTATAACAGTGTTACATCGTGGGTGGCCTGAATTCTGGACTTTGTCCCTACCCAGCACGACCTTTTTTAACCCCTTGAGTGCTATTTGCTTCTAAGCGCTAGTTTTACTATTAATGTTTAACAAATCATATCTCTGGTTCCCTACATTGGAAGTTTGTCATTCTGGTGCAATTTTAAAGAGAACAATCTCTCCTACATTTATACATTGGTTTGGGATTTTTATTGTTTGTTGTGTTTGACTTATTTACTGTTTTGTTGATATTAAATGCTTTACAGACCTGTCTCCGAAATTAATCCGAACTGCTCGTGTACCAAGCTACCAAGGGTTGAGCAAGGATTAATTTACTCACAACTTGACTGGAGTTAGTGGGGATTTGTGGCCTATTGCTAAGTGTAGGTACATACATGCCCTTACCAATAATTATTTTTCCAACAGTTTGTCTCCTAACTAGCATGAAAAAAGTTAAACAGTGCATCAAGTCCGGATTGTATGTCCCTGAACTAAATGTGCAGACTACTGGGTGACAATGCCTTCCAAGAATAAATGTGTATACAACACATTCTCATGTTAGTGGAAAAATATGTAGAAGGACACAATTTAGAAAAGGTGTATAGCTAAAATGTGAATCTAAAATGGAAACCTAAAGTGGGCCATGCAACATTGTGAAGACAAAAGGTTTGGTAGAGAGCGCCAAGTCCATTATGTTACAAATAATGGGCCACATCACGTAAAGTGAGCACTGGCACCATTAAGTCAGGACACAGTCTCTGCCCCTTATTGGGCATACTGGTGTCTTAAGTGGTTGAATATCTAGAGCAGTGCTTGTCACAGGAAGATTCAAGCCATCTGATGCCCATGCTTGACATTATAGCAAAATGTTGACACATGAAATTAAGCAACTGAACATTGCAAAATAACACACGCAAAGCATGTAAAAACAAACAAAACAAGGCATCTCACAACAAAATAGTCATAAAAGCATTGACAAAGCCAATAGGTCTCACCAATGTGACCTGTTTGCTTTGCTAATGAAGTTTAGCCAAACTGCACAGCATTCAAGGTGCTGTTCAATGTGGCTAAATTAAAAACAAAAGGGAAAAAAATGACATGACCACCTGCGTCATTTTGTGCCTACAAAATGACACCAGCTCAAATTTTTAGCACTGATTCAAATCAGTAGCAAAAAAGTTAATAAAATGGGCAAAAGATTTGTTTTTTTTAAGTAGGCAGGCAGGAGGAGCGAAAGCAACATGGGGAGTTTGAGGGAACGGTGGAGCAACACAGGGAAAGGTGGAGGAATCGAAAACACAGTGGAAGCTGAGGGAGAGCCAAACCAACACAATGGTGGTTGCAAAAGGAAGAGGGCTGGAGGGGATGCAAAAGGAACAGGGGCAGTGCCTAATTTGTGCCTGTTGTTGCCCGTGGGGCCCACCGTTGCTTCATATTCCGGACAGATATTCCCTGAAAGCAACAGAGGGGAAACCACTCAGACAGGAAGAAAAGACAGGAAAAACGTCAACAATTGAGAAAGCAGGAACCTTCAAGAGTGAGGAAAAGGGGCAGGAGCTTCTGGCAGTTGATTAAAGAGGCATTAAGGAGGCATGAGGTGGATTATGGACTATGCAGTCTTGGTATTCAGTGCAGGGACATTATCTAGCACTGATCTTTGACTTTTGAGCAGTGCTTTGGGCACAGCACTTGTTATGTTACCTATTAAGCACTGAGCAGGGGGTGATGAGAGTGAAAGAAACAGGGAGGCAGGGAGAGAAAGAAACACAGGGTTGAGAGAAAGTAACATTGAGAGTGAAGGTGGGGGAAGCAATGGAGATAACAGCAGAAGCAAACACAAGAGGCAGGGGTGCAGGGAGATGCTGTCTGATAACATAGACCAACACGGAATGCAGGGGGGGAGACATACACCAGGAAGGCTGCTCAAAAACACAAACACTATCATGGAGTGCTTCACACAAAAGAACAGTAATGCTTGAAAAACAAGCAGTGGACGAGATAATGCCAGCTAATGAAAGAGACTGGAAAGACGCAATGCTATTTAGGAGGGACAACCATAAGATTGACATGCTGGGACACGAATAAGAAGTAGGTAAATGAGATTGACAAGGAAAGCGAACTAACCGTAAACAATGGAAAGCCGTAAACACCATCTTGTTGATTTTGGGAAGCCACAATATGCCTCACAACAGACAGTGTATGGGCTTTCTATTAGGTTCAACCTAAAACAAATTCAATTTCGCAAAGGCAAAGTAAACCAACAAAACTGCATTGCATTAATGCGGCCCAAAAACCAACAGAACACACAACAAACTGCTACACAACAAATGTGTACAAACGTTGTCACATATTACCACCTGAAGAATTCGGTTTTCATGCTACAATGGTAAAAGGTGTTTGGAGCAAGCACTGCCACAATTAACACCACAGCCCCATATATTCTTTGACATCTTCATTACGCTAAAGATTCATTGGTTCAGGGGAAGCTGAATCCATCAAAAGGGTGTCCGAGCTATAACGAAAAAGGTGGAGAATATAAATACACTTTAAAGCTACTTAATACTTGGAATGGTGAGAGAGTACCAAACAACTAGAGATAAATCCTTCTTCATTTACAAACTAGCAGCAGAAGACAAAAACATTTTTAACCCCTTCGCTACCAGGCCTTTTCCCCTCAGGTGCCAGGCCTTTTATTGGCTATTTGGAGCAGTTCTCGCTTAGGCCCTCATAAGGTTTTGTCCACATAAGCTACCCACGACAAATTTGCGTCCTTTTTTCCCAGCATCCTAGGGATTCTAGAGGTACCCAGACTTTGTGGGTTCCCTTAAAGGAGACAAATAAATTAACCAAAATACATCGAACATTTAGGGGGTGATTCTAATTCTGGCGGGCGGCGGAGGCCGCCCGCCAGAATTCCGCCCCCATAATACCGCTCCGCGGTCAGAAGACCGCGGAGGGTATTATGAGTTTTTCCCTGGGCTGGCGGGCGGTCTCCAAAAGACCGCCCGCCAGCCCAGGGAAAACCTCCCTTCCCACGAGGATGCCGGCTCGTAATCGAGCCGGCGGAGTGGGAAGGTGCGACGGGTGCAGTAGCACCCGTCGCGTATTTCAGTGTCTGCAAGGCAGACACTGAAATACCTTGCGGGGCCCTCTTACGGGGGCCCCTGCCGTGCCCATGCCATTGGCATGGGCACGGCAGGGGCCCCCAGGGGCCCCGCGACCCCCCCTACCGCCATCCTGTTCATGGCGGCTTTCCCGCCATGAACAGGATGGCGGTAGGGGGGGTCAGAATCCCCCATGGCGGCGGGAGACCGCCGGTTTACCCTTTCTGACCGCGGCCAAAGCGCTGCGGTCAGAATGCCCTGCGGGGCACCGCCGGCCTGTCGGCGGTGCTCTCGCCGACCCTCGCCCCGGCGGTCGAAGACCGCCGGGGTTAGAATCAGCCCCTTAGTTTTTTCCCAAAAAATAGGAAACAAGGGCTGCAAAAGAAGGCTTTTTTTTCTGAAAATGGCACCAACAAAGGGTTTGCAGTGCTAAAATCAACATCATCCTAGCTTTCAGGAACATGCAGACATGAATCAGAAAACCCAATTTTTCAACACAATTTTTGCATTTTACTGGGACATACCCCATTTGTACAATTTTTTTGTGTTTTCAGCCTCCTTCCAGTTAGGGACAGAAATGAGTATAAAACCAATGGTCGATCCCAGAAAGCTAAATATTTCTGAAAAGTAGATAAAATTCTGAATTCATAGAGGAATAATTTGTCTACAGAAAATAACAGCTGAAATAAAAAGAATATTGAAATTGAGGTAAAAAAACAGCAATTTTTCTCAATGATTTACTCTGTACATTTTTCCTGTCATGTCAGATTTTTTAAAGCAATATACTCTTACGTCTGCTAGACTCTTCTGGTTGCAGGGATATATAGGGCTTGTAGGTTTATCAAGAACCCTAGGTACCCAGAGCCAATAAATGAGCTGCACCTTGCAATGGGTTTTCATTCTGTACCAGGTATACAGCAATTAATTTGCTGAAAAATAAAGAGTGAAAAATAGGTATCAAGAAAACCTTTGTATTTCGAAGATGGGCACAAGATAAGGTGTTGAGAGCAGTGGTTATTTGCACAACTCTGAATTCCGGGGTGCCCATACTAGCATTTGAATTACAGGGTATTTCTCAATTAGATGTCTTTTTTATACACTGTCTTACATTTGGAAGGAAAAAATAAAGAGAAGGATAAGGGGCAATAACACTTGTTTTGCTATTCTGTGTTCCCCCAAGTCTCCTGATAACAATGGTACCTCACTTGTGTGGGTAGGCCTAATGCTTGCGACCGGAAACGCAACGTGGACACATCACATTTTTACATTGAAATCTGACGTGTTTTTGCAAAGTGCCTAGCTGTAGATTTTGGCCTCTAGCTCAGTCGGCACCTAGGGAAACCTACCAAACCTATGCATTTTTCAAAACTAGGCACCTAGGGGAATCCGAGATGTGGTGACTTGTGGGGCTCTCACCAGGTTCTGTTTCCCAGAATCCTTTGCAAACCTCAAAATTTGGCTAAAAAAAAACACTTTTTCCTCATATTTCGGTGACATAACTTTCTGGAATCTCAGAGGAGCCACACATTTCCTTCTACCCAGCGTTTCCTCAAGCCTCCCAATAAAAATGGTACCTCCCTTGTGTGGGTAGGCCTAGTGCCAGTGACAGGAAATGCCCCAAAACACAAAGTAGACACATCACATTTTCCCAAAGAAAACAGAGCTGTTTTTTGCAAAGTGCCTAGCTGTGGATTTTGGCCTCTAGCTCAGCCGGCACCTAGGGAAACCTACCAAACCTGTGCATTTTTTAAAACTAGACACCTAGGGAAATCGAAGATGGGGTGACTTGTGGGTCTCTCACCAGGTTATGTTACCCAGAATCCTTTGCAAACCTCAAAAATTGGCTAAAAAAACACGTTTCCTCACATTTCAGTGACATTACGTTATGGAATTTGAGTGGAGCCACAAATTTCCTTCCACCTGGCGTTTCCCCAAGCCTCCCAATAAAAATGGTACCTCACTTGTATGGGTAGGCCCAGTGTCTGCGACAGGAAATGCCCCAAAACACAGCGTGGACACATCACATTTTCCCAAAGAAAACAGAGCTGTTTTTTGCAAAGTGCCTAGCTGTGGATTTTGGCCTCTAGCTCAGCCGGCACCTAGGGAAACCTCCCAAACCTGTGCATTTTTTAAAATTAGACACCTAGGGGAATCCAAGATGTGGTGACTTGTGGGGCTCTCACCAGGTTCTGCTACCCAGAATCCTTTGCAAACCTCAAAATTTGGCTAAAAAAACACTTTTTCCTCATATTTCGGTGACATAACCTTCTGGAATCCCAGAGGAGCCACAAATGTCCTTCCACCCAGCGTTTCCCCAAGCCTCCCAATAAAAATGGTACCTCACTTGTGTGGGTAGGCCTAGTGCCAGTGACAGGAAATGCCCCAAAACACAACGTAGGCACATCACATTTTCCTAAAGAAAACAGAGCTGTTTTTTGCAAAGTGCCTAGCTGTGGATTTTGGCCTCTAGCTCAGCTGGCACCTAGCGAAACCTACCAAACGTTTGCATTTTTTTAAAACTAGACACCTAGGGAAATCCAAGATGGGGTGACTTGTGGGTCTCTCACCAGGTTCTCTTACCCAGAATCCTTTGCAAACCTCAAAATTTGGAGCCACAAATTTCCTACCACCCGGTGTTCCCCCAAGCTTCCTAATAAAAATGGTACCTCACTTGTGTGGGTAGGCCTAGTGCCCGCGACAGAAAAAGTCCAAGAACCTGTAGAGATTGAGGGGATAGCACAGCAAGTTGATAAGCACATATTTCTCTTTCATACATCTTTAGGCTGGTTGTGCTTTTGGGACCCACACAAGTGAGGCATAATTTTATTTAGGAGACTGAGGGGAACACTGGGTGGTAGGAAATATGTGCCGTAGCAATGATCCTACAAAGAAAGTTGAGGAAAATATGCTTTTTTAAGCAAATTTTGAGGTTTGCAGAGGAGTCTGGGTAAGAAAATGTTGGGGGATCCATGCAAGCCACACCTCCCTGGACTCCTTGGGGTGTCTAGTTTTAAAAAATGTCTGGGTTTGGTAGGTTTCCCTAGATGAAGGCCTCACCTGGGACCCAAAACATAGGTGCCACACCAAACACAAGTAGTTTTGCAATAAATCATTTTGATGTGTCCAAGTACTTCTGTGATGTTCCAAACCATAAAATTGTGAAAAGAAATGCACTTAGGTTATGTTAAAAAGACCTCTCACCCACCAACCAAGTTGGTGGCATGCTTCATCATCGGGGTCCCATCCGAGACACCTAGCGTGAAACGGGTGTGCTGCGAGGCCTGATTATGGCGGAGCAGATTTTGTCATTTTTAGCACACATACTGGTTGGATTTGGCAAAAGGGTGAGTGATGGTTCAGCAGATCAAATTTTATTAACAAGAGATTTCACAAAAGTGATATGCACTGTTTATAACTGAAAGGCCAAAAAACAGAACCAACGACTCACAGCTTGTGAGCTGTAAAGCTGCGTCAAGGCACCTACCGCTTTACAGTCCATTCACACACCTTTCATACATGACATGCAAAAGACCATTAACGCTGCCAGCCGCAGGCCCAGCACATTACAACATTTGCATCAACAGACAGCGCCATTCAAGGGCCCATCACTTTCATATGCCCACATGCCTGATACAGCAATCACACCAGCGGATGGGAGTGTGTGGGCGGGCGTTTGGCAGGCAACGCCAGCCAAGCGCCACCCCACGCACACCGCCAGCCAAGTGCCACTCCATGCACACCTCCAGCCAAGCGCCTCCCAACGCAGCCCGCCGGCCACGCGCTACCCCACGCACACCGCCAGCCAAGTGCCACTCCACGCACACCACCAGCCAAGTCCCACTCCACGCACACTGGCAGCCAAGCACCACCCCATGCACACCGCCAGCCACACGCCACTCTACGCGCACCACAAGCCAAGCACCACCACATAAACACCGCCATCACTTTTTTTAAACAATAAAGAAACCACTAACTAATTATAAGTACAAAACTACAAACACAAAAGCTCTAACTGAATACATGACAGTAATGCCAACAGTGAAACTGAACATATGAAAATATAGAACAGGCAGTTTACGCTTGTGGTATTTCCCCAAAAATGTTTTTGGTGTGGTAACTCCGGAAACAGTCTGCCACACACAGCCCAGGCTTTGAAGGACAGTCCGGACAGTACATCCGGCTTTCCCTCTGGATACATCTTCGGGCACAAACTCTACATTTCTTGGTTGGAAAGTCTTTTTTGGGAGTGGGAGGAATCTGATCAGGAAAATGGTGATCTTTCAATCTAGCCACATCCTCCACAACTGCTACTCTAGGAACTCTTGCATGATCCACCATAACATGGCTCTCTATCACTGACTCCTGAAATTTAATAAATTTCATCCTTGACTCAGGCGAACAATCCTTAAACACTATCAAAGCATTAAAAGTTGCCAGATTGAACAAATGGACAGCCAACTTTTTATACCACACGTAATACTTACGATCAGCAATGTATGGTTCCAACCTCTGATCAACTCTATCAACACCACCAATATGCTTATTGTAATCTAAAATGCACATAGCTTTGCACACTTCAGCATCTTGACCCCAAACAGGCACAGGTGAAGTACTCTCATCATGGCTGGTAGTTAGCATGTACACATCCCTGCTGTCCACAAATTTCCGAGCTAGCAACTCATCATTCCGCAAGGCACTGCACTGTCCCCTCTCAAGTTTTTTTACAGACAAGCTCCCTTGGATAGCCTTTCCGGTTGGAGCGGATTGTGCCACAAGCAACACTGTCCACTCTGAACAACTCCTTGAATAACTGAACTCCAGTTTAGAAGTTATCTACATAGAAATTATGACTTTTTTAAACACTCATCTACCACGTTCCCACACAATTCCCTCACTAACTCCAAAAGTGGGTGGACAACCTGGGGGGTCAATACTGGAATCCCTACCAGTGTAGGCCTAGAAATTATAAACATAACCTGTACTACTTTCTGACAACATATACAATTTAATTGCATACTGTGCCCTCTTGCTGGGAATGTACTGCCTAAAAACCAAATTACCCTTGAACAGGACCAAAGACTTGTCCACACTTATTTCTTTGCCTGGCACATAGACCTCTAAACAACAATCTACAAAATGATCAAGGACAGGCCTAATCTTAAAAAGACGGTCACAATCGGGGGTGATCTTGTGGCAAGGCTAAAGCATTGTCGAGAAAATGCGGCATCCGAAGAAGAATCAAATACAGATTATGAGTCATTGTTGCAGGAAATATAGCCATTGCCATCAAGGGACTAGTAGACCAACAAGAAGCCAGTGACGGCTTCCTTATCAACCCCATCAAAAAAGTCAAACCCAAAAACATTTTCATCTCTTCCAAATTTGTGAGAATCAAATGGGTAGCTCTAGACTGAGGCCTAAGTCTGGCAGCGTTGTCCCTCAAATACTGCTCCACATACAAATTAGTCTGCTCAACAATCTTTTCCAAAAATACATCGTCCATAAACAACTCAAGGAAATTGATAGGCAAAAGGTTTTCTGTATTTACTCTACACCCTGGGAGACTAGTAAAGGCAGGCAACTGTGGCTGCTCCATGTTTGGGGCAACCCAGGTGTCAGGTCTTGCAACTGTAAGCCTTTCAGCTGCTGGCTGCTGCACCATTTGCACATCGATGTCCTCCTCAAAAACAGGCCCTTCATCTGCACTGAGAGTGGCTTTCTCATCAGAAGATTCCTCTCAGACAGAAAACTCACTCCCAGATTCTCTCTCTTCATCCTCTGCCTCAGATGCAGAGTCCGTCTCATAATCATGGTCAGAGGATGACTCAAAAAGCATGCCAACAACCTGCTGAGTGGTCACTCTGCGGCTAGCCATGATCCTTTCTAAGAAGTTTAAAGTGACAAATGCGTCAACAACAACCAGAACTGTTTAAAATAAGTAATAAACAAATTGTGGCTTTATTACAAAGAGCTATGTATTCAAATACTATACCACTCACTTGCCTGAAAAAGCTAGACTCAGCAGCAACTAATCTGCACAGACTCAGCAATCACAAATGATATCCCACTAAAAAGAAAAAAGAAAAGCATATTAGACATAAGACAACACCAATATTGTGCACAAATCTAAGGACAATTTCACACATAATCCTTAATACACCACCCACAAACATGTCATTAATTCATGACAACACTACTCCTTTTGAGTAAATTTACTTACCTAACACATGCAACTACGCAAACCTCAGGTCAATCACTGCCAAAACGAACCACAAATGCAAACACTTCACCAGTTGAGAAACACCCTGCCACCAAACAGTAAAGATGTTTCCTTGGTGTCTAGTGGTCTCTGGGGAAGATGGGCCTAAAAAAATACTGGGCCAATCTGCTCCCAAAGGGGGCAGAAACGGCATAAAATATTATGCCCCCTGCACAAAAAACACACACACAAAAAAGAAAATCCCTGGTGCCTAGTTGATTCTGCCCCACTTGGGGGCAGATGGCCCCAAAAAAAAGTCCGATCTGCCCCCAAGGGGGGCACAACTGCCCAAAAGTGTTTGTCCCCCACACAAAAAAACTAATAAAAACACATCCATGGTGCCATTGTGGCTTCTACCCCCCCGGAGGCAGATTGTCTGAAAAATAATTAGCTGATCTGCCCCCAAGGTGAGCAGAAATGGCGTTTAACATTATGCCTCCTTGGGGGAGCGGCCCTTGCCCAAGGGGTCCACCCACCGCACAAAAAGTCACCCACACACATATTCCCTGGTGCGTAGTGGATTCTGCCCCCATGGGGGCAGATGGGACAAAAAAACAAGGACGATCTGCCCCCAAGGGGCTGCCCCCGCACAAACAACCCCAAACAAAACACATCCCTGATGCCATTGTAGCTTCTATCTCCCCTGAGGGTCAGATCGGCTGAGAAATAATTAGCCGATCTGCCCCTGGGGGGCAGAAATGGTGTATAACATTATGCCCCCTTGGGGGAGCTGCCCTTGCCCAAGGAGCCCCCCTGCACAAAGACACATATAATCCCTGGTGCCTAGTGGATTCTGCCCCCCTTGGGGGCAAATGGGCCATAAAAACAAGGCCGATCTGCCCCCAAGGAGGGCAGAACTATCAAGAAGTGTTTGTCCCCCTTTGGTGGGGAGACCCTTGCCCAAAGGGCCACCCCGCACAAAAAAACCCAAACAGAACACATCCCTGGTGCCATTGTGGCTTCTACACCCCCTGGGGGCAGATCGGCTGAAAAATAATTAGCCGATCTTCCCCCGGGGGGCAGAAACAGCATATAACATTATTCCCCCTTGGGGATGCAGCCCTTGCCCAAGGGACCACCCCCCACACAAAAAACTCACGTACACACATAGGTGGTCATTACAACCCTGGAGGACGGTGTTAAAGCAGCCGTAAAACCACCAACAGGCCGGCGGTAAAAAAAGTGCAGTTACGACCGTGGCGGGAACCGCCAACAAAGGCAGCCACTTTAACACTCCGACCGCCACGGCGGTACAAACAAACAGTGCGGCGGTCACCGCCAACAGACAGGCGGGAGACAATGTACCGCCCACACTATTATGACAGGCCAATCTGCCACCTTTTCCGGGGCAGATTCACCGTGGGTAAAAACACGGCGGAAACAGGAATTTCGAAGGGAAAACGCTCACCTCTACACACCCCATGAGGAACGAGGACACCATGGACCCGGAACTCCAAATTCTCCCTGTGATAGTCTTCCTGCTCCTCTACCAGGAACACGAATGCCGGCGGCGAAGACCACGGTGAGTACTGCACCTACGGCACAGGGGAGGGGGGAGGGAAAAAACAGGGACACGCAACACCCCCACCCTCACCCACTACAACACACACAAATGCATATCAATACATCACAGTAACCCCCCCCAAACCCCCCGGAAGAATGCAAAGACAATAGAAAATTAGTGTAACCATTGTAATATATTAAAAACAAGTAGGCAAAAATATATATATACACCATGTACAAAATAAATACCAAGCATAGTAGTCCAGGTAATGCACTAAGATAGTCCGTGGAATACTGGGACCACACGGTATGGGCGAGGCCCACACAAGATCCCCGACCATGACGGAGAGAACACTGCAGGGGCATCAGATACCAAGAAAACAGGCACCTCAGGGGGAGGGAAAGGGGGGCACCTCAGCCGCTTGGGTGCACGACGCCAAATCCACGAGGGGGCCACATGCCCACTGTTCCATCCTGGGGAGTGCAAAGCCACAGTCTCTCAAGTCTCTACAGTGGGTGGTCTGCCCACTGTTCAATCCTGGGGAGTGCAAAGCCACAGTCTCTCTAGTCTCTACAGTGGGTGGTCTGCCCACTGTTCAATCCTGGGGAGTGCAAAGCCACATATCTCTCAAGTGGATGTCAGTCTCCACTGATTCTGGAGGGGGCATGGTGCCCAGAGTGCTTCATCCTGTTAAGGACAGAGGTAGTGGATGACAGTCTCCACTGGTTGTGGGGGAGGGCATGGTGCCCAGAGTGCATAATTCACCCCGTGACAGACTCAGTTGCATCAGTGCCCCTGCCGCTCATGGGCTAGCGGTGCTTCAAATGGCGGTGCCCTGTTCAGCAGTGCTTCAGAAATGGCGGTGCCCTGTTCAGCACTGCTTCTGATGGTGGTGCCCTGTTCAGCGGTGCTTCAGATGGCGGTGCCCTGTTCAGCGGTGCTTCAGATGGCGGTCTCCATTGCAGGGTCTCAGCTGCTGGCGGTCCTTCATGGCCCAACGGGCCTTTTGCTGGCGGTCCTTCATGGCCCAGCGGGCCTTTTGCTGGCGGTCCTTCATGGCGAAGCTTGGCTCGTGCTGGCGGTGGCCTCCTGGGCAGCTGGGCTTGTTCTGGCGGTGGCCTCCTGGGCAGCTGGGCTTGTGCTGGATGTGGCCTCCTGGGCAGCTGGGCTGGTGCTGGCGGTGGCCTCCTGGGCAGCTGGGCTGGTGCTGATGGTGGCCTCCTGGGCAGCTGGGCTGGTGCTGGCGGTGGCCTCCTGGGCAGCGGGGATGATGACGGCCTTCTCCGCTGTGCAGCTCTTCTCAGACTTGCCGGGTTTTTTGTGGCCCTTCCCCACCTTGGAAGGTGTCACAGCTGACTCCACACTCCCAATGGGACACCTGGGAGTGGCTTTGGTGGCTGGAGTCTTCACCCTCTCCCGCCAGGCACTGGCCAACTTCTGATGCTTCACAGGTGGGGGACTGTCTGTGCTGTGGCTCCGTGCCACACTGGCTGCCCTGGTGGCCGGTGCACTCCAGATTCCGGTGACTACAGGCACCACTGGTCCCGGAGATGTTGTGGCTGAGGTGCTAGTTCGGGACCTATGAGATGGACTGGGTGGGGGAGGTGTGGGAAAGAGGTCAAGGTTGGACAGGAAAACGTTTTTTGGACACACTGGGACGGGTAGCTGGAGGGGGGTTGGGAGTGGAGGAAAAGGTGGTGGTTGTAGGAGGTGTACGTTTGGTGACTTTGGGTGAAGGTGCATGCGCTGGAGGTTGTCATGAGGTGGATGACTGTTGGGTGGGTGTGTGCCTGCGTTTGTGTATCTTGGGAGGAGGCGTCACAGACACACTCGGAGAGGACACAGGGGACGTGTAAATGGTAGTGGGGGTGGTGACTGCACGTGAGCGGGGTGTGGTGGTGGGTGTGCTGGAGAGGAACGTAGTGGCTGTAGAGGTAGTGCATGCAGGTGTGAGTGTAGACGAAACTGGGAGGGAGGAGGGAGACGAGGAGGAGGGGAACACAGTGGAGGCAGTGGATGTTGGTGTCTGCATGTGTGTGATGCTTGCGTGAGTGCCTGTGGGATGTGTGGTGCTTATGTTTGCCTGAGCTTCCTTTGGGTGTTGATGTGTGTGCATGTTGGTCTGTAGGTGTGCTTGGGATAGGCTGAGGTACAGGGGATTGGGTCTGGGTTGAGGAAGTTGGAGGGGGGAGGCTAGAGATGAGGACAATGGCTGCCATCAGTGCTGAGGCCAGAGTTTGAAAAGCTGGGTGAAGGGCCGCCTACCCAGAATGAATGCCCTCCAGGAATGCATTGGTTTGTTGCAACTGCCTCTCTACACCCTGGATGGCATTCAAAATGGTAGACTGCCCAGCAGTGAGGGACCTGAGGAGGTGAATGGCCTCCTCACTGAGGGCAGCAGGGGTGACTGGGGCAGGGGCTGAGGTGCCTGGGGCGAAGGTGATGCCAACCCTCCTGGGTGAGCGGGCAAGGGGCAAAGGCTGAGGGGCTGCTGGGAGGGCGGTGCTGGTAGGGAGGGTGGCGACTGTACATGTAGATGCGGGGGGCACAGATGTTGCTGCCACCACAAGGGAGCTCCCATCAGAGGACGAGTCCGTGTCGCTGGTGTCAGCTCCTGTCCCCGCCATGGAGCTCTCCTCGCACTCCGTCCCACTGGTGAATTCAGACTCCGTAGTGTCACTCTCCAGGGCCATGTGGGATGCAACTCCCTCTTGCTCCGGTGCCACTGCTCCTCCGCCTGATGATGCTAATGCACACAAGAACAGGGAGACCACAAAAAGGGGGGGAACGACAGAAGAAAGACATGTTGAGTGCATGCATTACCGCTACCGTTGGCGGACACCACAGACACAGAAGTCCCCTGCACTATGCCGCACTCCTGGGCTCCACTGTTCAATTTATGGGAAATGGCCTACAAGGCTATGGACGACATCTGCACACATAGATGACACAGGGCATGACTAGCTGTACTTGGCACTCTACAGAGGTGGGCTGGGGTGCCACATGGCATGACATACGGAGGGGCCTTGCCTACGGAACTCGCCCTGGCCTAGGGAAACCCACAGCCCTCCTCCCCCACCCAGACACCTCCATTGCGCTCAAAGTCAGCAGAATGAGAGTGTACTCACCCCCTTGTGGCTGCTGTGATGCCCTCAAGAGCCCATCCAACTCCGGGTAGGCCACCACCAGGATCCTGAACATCAGGGGGGTCATGTTGCGACGGGCACCCCTCCCACGTTGGGAGGCCATCCCCAGCTGAGTCTCCGCCGTATTCTTGCTCCAGCGGCGAATGTCCTCCCATCTTTTCCGGCAGTGGGTGCTCCGTCTGTGGTAGACCCCCAGGGTCCGGACGTCCTTGGCAATGGCACGACAAATATCTTTCTTCTGGTGGGCGCTGACCTACATGAAATGTACAGGGGAAAAAGAGAAGGTATTACCAACTGCACTGTCCAAGTGATTGGCCCCCATCCCTACCCTTGCCATGTGGCACATGCATTCACTGTCTTTCATGCACGCAGCACTCTCCCCCCTTCCTTCTTACATCCAGCCCTCTCCACACAGGCATAGCCCATAGCATGCTCCCAGTGTACTTACCTGTTTGTCTGGAGGACCATAGAGTAGCGTGTACTGGGGGAGGACCCCATCCATGAGTTTTTCCAACTCTTCCGATGTGAAGGCAGGGGCCCTTTCCCCAGACACTTGAGCCATTGTCTCTTCCAGGCCGAGGTCACAGCAGCACTTGCAGTGTAGATCCTCCCCTGTCGAAGATAAGGTATCGAGTGATTGAAGTGATAGAAAATGGCGGTCACGTCTGCGGTGGTGCATAACGTCACCGCCGGCATACATCGCCATTGGCTCCTGGGACCCATAGGGTCCAATGTTAACCAATGCAGCATTGTGCCGTGGTCTTCGACCGCCTACCGCGACGGTGTACAACGCCAGCGCAGTTACCTCACATCCCATTGTCCCACTTTACAGGTCAGGCAGCCGCCATTTCAGGGGCCCAAATGGCTTCATTTCCAACTGCGTCACTTATACCTAGGCCTAGACTCAACACACATACTGGCCACCTTTTGTGTATGATAGGTGTTCTGTGTAAACTGTGGGTACGTACTGAGTTGTTGACTCTGTGCTCGCTGTTGTCCTTCATAGGCACTGTCCGCTGGGACATGTGAGGAGATGGTGGTATCCTCCGGTGTACCGACCGTTGGTGGACCTGTCGACAATGGAGGAGCGACATTTGATTATCACATACAGGCTTGACCGTGCCACAATCCAGGAACTGTGTACCCAGTTGGAGCCAGACCTGATGTCAGCAATCCGCCATTCCACAGGAATCCCCCCTCAAGTGCAGGTGCTGTCAGTGCTCCATTTCCTTGCAAGTGGTTCCTTTCAGACAACAGTGGCCATGGCATCAGGGATGTCCCACCCTATGTTTTCCAACGTATTGTCCGGAGTGTTGTCTGCCCTTCTGGAACACATGCAGAGCTACATTGTTTTCCCTCAGGTGGAGGATTTGCCTACTGTGAAAGAGGATTTCTATGCCCTGGGACACATCCCCAACATCATTGGTGCCATTGATGGGACACATGTGGCTTTGGTACTCCCCCACAGGAGTGAACAGGTGTACAGAAACCGGAAGAGTTATCATTCTATGAATGTACAGATGGTATGTTTGGCAGACCAGTACATCTCCCATGTGAATGCCAAGTTCCCTGGCTCAGTGCATGATGCCTACATCCAGCGGAATAGCAGCATCCCTTATGTGATGGGTCAACTCCAGAGGCACCGTGTGTGGCTATTAGGTGAGCACCTGGAAGCAAGTCAGTGGGAATGGTTGTCTGGGGATATGCCTCCAGGTTAGTGTGTGTCTAACAGTTGTCCCTCACCATTTGCAGGTGACTCTGGTTACCCCAACCTGTCATGGCTACTGACCCCAGTGAGGAATCCCAGGAAGAGGGCAGAGGAATGCTACAAGAGGCGCATGGGCGAACTAGGAGGGTGATCGAGTGGACCTTCGGCCTCCTGAAGGCCAGGTTCAGGTGCCTCCATATGACAGGTGGATCACTATTCTACTCACCAAAGAAGGTGTGCCAGATCATCATGGCCTGCTGTATGCTTCATAACTTGGCTTTGTGACGACAGGTGCCTTTTCTGCAGGAGGATGGTCCAGATGGCGGTGTTGTTGCAGCTGTGGAGCCTGTGGACAGTGAAGACGAGGAAGCAGGGGAAGAAGACATGCACAACAGGGACTCAGTGATCCAGCAATATTTCCAGTGAGACACAGGTAAGAATACAAACCTGCCTACTACATGTACTTTAACACTACTACCTCTCTACTGTGTGTCGTTTTCACTCAGTGTATGGTCACTGAGTTGTCACTTTCCCTTACGATTTCACAGATGTGGGTCCCACTGTGTGACATCTGCTTAGATTCCTCATGGACTAGAGCTGTGTGACATAGGTATGTTGACATTATAATTGAAAGAGCATTTTGTCACTGTAATTGCTAATACACTATTTCGAAATCACAGACAGACTCCAAATTGTTTTGTGCTTTAACTGTGTTTATTTAAGTGCTCAATATTGGAGGGGGTAGTGAAATGGTGAGGGGTGATGGCGGAGGAATGTCCATGGCAGAGTCCAGTCTATTAGTCTCACAGGTGCATTGCCCATATGGGCATAGGAAGTGGAGCTGGGGCAGTTTCAGTATGGACAGGGTGACAAAGTGGGACAGTAGGATGACAATCAGGGTGGTCTCATTTCTTGGGGGGGGTCTTGGCATTGTGCTCTGTCTTTGTTCTGGATCTCAGGGACCGTTTGCGGGGTGGTTCTCCCTCTGTAGGGGTGGGCTGCTGGTGTGGTGGTCCTGTGGCGGGCGTCCTGTCCACTAGCACCGGTGGAGGTTGTGGGCAGTTCATCGTCCATGCTAGTGTCAGGGGCACCTTGTAGTGCCACAGTGTCCCTCCTGGTGTTCACAAGTTCCTTCAGCACCCCTAGGATGGTGCCCAGGGTGGAGCTGATGGTTCTGAGTTCCTCCTTGAAGCCCATATACTGTTCCTCCTGCAGGCGCTGGGTCTCCTGAAACTTGGCCAGTACCGTTGCCATCGTGTCCTGGGAGTGGTGGTAGGCTCCCATGATAGAGGAGAGGGCCTTATGGACAGTGGGTTCCCTTGGCCTGTCCGCCCCCTGTCGCACAGCAGCCCTCCCAGTTCCCCTGTGTTCCTGGGCCTCCGTCCCTTGGACCGTGTGCCCACTACCACTGCCCCCAGGTCCCTGTTGTCGTTGGGTTGCTGGGTTATCCTGGGTTCCCTGTAGTGGTGGACACACAGCTGATTGACGTGTCCTGGGGACGGAGGTATGGGCCCGCTGGGTGGGCACTGTGCTGGTGTTTCCAGAGGGTGGAAGGTCTGTAGTGGCCTGTGACTGGGTGATTTTTATTTATTTATTTATTTAATGCGTTTTTATATAGTGCGGACTTTACCCGAAGGTGTCAGAGCGCTTCACAATAGGCAAAGTAAAGATACAAGAGGAGAAGAATTACAAGTGAGCCTGTTACAAAACAAACGTTACATTACATGAGGCAATAGTGATAATTGTGCAAGTATCAGGAGCAAAAAATACACGAGGTAGCAAACGATACGTTACGAAAGGAAAAAGTGACGTGTGCAGGATACAAGAGCAAATAAAGTACGAGTAGAGGTAAAAAAATTGCAATAAATGGTAGATACTCAAAACACTAAAACAATAGTTATGTTACATGAGGCAGTGGTGGCCGTTGTGCATGTATCAAAAGCAAACAAGATATAAGAGGTAGCAAATGATACGTTGTAGAAGGAAAGGTGCCGTGTGCATGTTACAGAAGAGTACAAAATACAGGTAGAGGTATAATACTGCACTAAATGGCAGACACTCAGAACACAAAAAACACCCAGGGAAGGCACTTCTATAGGCATGGGGAACAGATTTTCCTATAATGAAAGGACTTCCTTCAGAAAACAGAGGGCTTGAATTAAATTTGGAAGTGTCTTTGAAGGAGGAGAGCTTTGAGGTCAGTTTTGAAGGCCTGGGAAGAGGTGGTGGTCCGAAGCTGAGGCGGAAGTGAGTTCCAGATTCTCACTGCGTTGCCTGAGAAGGATTGGGCCATCGATCTTTCCTTCTTGAAAATGGGAGGTTCAAGCAATAACTTTTCTGCATTACGTGATGGTCTGGAGCCCCCAGAGAGTTTCAGCTTATTCACCAGGTAGCGAGGGGAGGAGGAGTGCAAGGCTTTGTGAGTGATACATGCAGTTTTGTAGATAGATCTTGCCTCTATGGGAAGCCAACGGAGGGTGGATAAAATGGGTGTGATGTGGTCGCTTCTTTTGGCCCCATATATGAAACGAGCTGCTGAATGGAGAATAGACTTCAGGGGGGAAAGGTGGGATTTGGGAAGGCCAGTAAGAAGAGAGTTGCAGGAGTCCAATCTGGAGAGAACCAGCGATTGGACCAGGGTTTTAAGGTTGTGCTCCGGGATAGAAGCGACGAATTCCCCAAAGAAGGCGCAGTTGGTGTCGAGCAGACTTTGCAATGGAGTCGATGTGGGAGAGTAGATTGAGTTTTTTGTCAAGAATGACACCAAGGGATTTTGCGCTCTCGACAATGATGGGCTTATTATTCATTAGATTGATCTGATCCATCCATGATTGCACTGGGAGATGAGAAAGTGAGGAGGAGAGGGGGAGGAATTCTGTTTTGGAGGGATTCAGGATCAGTTGATGAGTTAACATCCAGTTTTGGATGGAGTCGAGAGTAGAGCTAAAGAAGGAGAGATCGTGAGTGGAGGCCACCTTCAGGTAGATCTGAGTGTCATCCGCATATAGATGATATTGGATCCCGGATTTACTCAGGAGATTTCCCAATGGTTCTAAATAGAGATTGAACAGTGTGGGTGCAAGTATGGAGCCTTGAGGAACACCTTGACTGACCGCTAAAGGAGTTGAAAGACTGTTCGCTATTTTGATCATTTGGGATCTATCAGAGAGGAAGGAGGCAAACCATTTGAGCACAGTGCCCTCCATGCCCATTCTCTGTTGAAGCGTGTTAAGGAGAGTGTTGTGATTGACAGTGTCAAAGGCTGCAGAAAGGTCAAGAAGAATTAGAAGACAAGACTCCCCTGAATCGAGTATCCGCAGCGCGTCATCAATCACTAACAGCAGGGCTGTTTCAGTGCTGCAGTTTTGAATGAAGCCGGACTGGAAATTGTCAAGAAGATCATTTTCCTTGATATGGCGAGAGAGTTGTTTCGCTACACATTTTTCTGTGATTTTCGCAAGAAAGGGTAGGTTAGTGATGGGACGGTAGTTGTTGAGGTCGTTCGCATCAGCGGTGGGTTTTTTAAGCAGAGGGGTGACCTGCCCCGTTTTGAAGGAAACAGGAAGGGAGCCTTGACTGAGGGAGAGGTTGACCAGAGTGGTCCAATAGGAAAGAGAATTAGTATAGAAGTCAATGGCAATGGCACTAGGGATGGGGTCAAGTGAATGGTTAGAGGGCTTTGTATCGAGGATGCATTTAAGGAGAGCATCGTCAGAGATGGGGTCAAAGTCTTGCCAAATGGTTAGGGATTTGCGCTCCTCTGTAGGGGTAGGATGAATGACCTGATCTACAAGTGATTTAACCTTTTCGTCAAAGAATACAGCGAATTCCGCTGCTTTCTTTGTGGAATCTTCCAATTTGGAGGTTGGGGGAGAGCTGTTTGGGTTCTTGATGAGGTTGAATAGTTTTTTGGGTCTATTTTTGGCTGAGTCAAGGAGGGATTTGTAGTGTGACGCTTTTCCAAGGAAGATGCGCTTGTGGTACTTGGATCTTGCTGAACGAAGCAAGGCCAAATTTTCAGTGGAGGGCGCTTGTCTCCATTGTTTCTCAAGGGCTCTTATGAGCTTCCTTTCTTCATAGAGGGATTTGTTGAACCAAGGTGCTGAGGGAGTGGGCCTTTTCTTTTTGCTTTGGAGAGGAGCGACATTACTGATTTCGACTGCAAGGACTGTGAGGCATTGGGAGGTGAGTTAGTTAACATCTAGGTCCGGGTCTAGCCTTGGAAGTGATAGCAAAGCAGAATCACAGAGGGTACTGAGGTCAATATTTTTAGTGTCACGGAACCAGGAAGTAGCCCTCTTAGGCTGGCCAAGAGTTATAGAGTGTGATAGGTGAAGAGAGAATGGGATGAGGAGGTGGTCCGACCAGTCTACAAGAATAGGGGTAGCGATAGTCAGCAAGCCTGCTTTAGAAATAACAAGGTCCAGGATTGAGCCTTTAGAGTGTGTTGTTTCTGTGCAGTGTTGGATAAGATCGTTTGCAGAGAGGAAGGTGGCCAGCGAATTCGCATAGGAGTCTTGAGGCGAGCCCCAATGGACATTGAAGTCACCCACGAAGATCTGATTGTCACTTTGCGTGTATTGGTCGCTGAAGAAGTCCGTGAGTTCCTCAATAAACGAAGGGCTGCTACCAGGAGGGTGGTAAATAGCATGGAATCTGAGAGGTGAGCGGTGGTGCAATTGAAGCTCAAGAGATAGGCATTCAAAAGTGTGGCAGGAGCTGTTAGGAAGAGCCTTAAGTAGAAGGGAGTTTCTAAAGATGACTGCAACACCTCCCCCAACTTTGTCAATTCTGTCATTTCTAAGTATAGAATAGCCTGTGGGTACAAGGAGATCAAACATAGAGTGAGAGGTATCGTTGAACCAGGTCTCTGTGAGGAAGAGCATGTCAATATTGTGCAAGTTGATGGTATCGGAGATTTCAAGTTTGTGTTTTATTGCAGATCTGCAGTTGTGGAGCAAACAGCGCAGCTCTGACGCAACAGTTTTGTTGACGGGGGCACTTGGGCTATGAGGGGTGATAGGGATATTGTACTTATATGAGGGCGCTCTGGAGGGTTTAGGTGGGCGAGTGGTTCTGGCAGAGGAGATGGTCGGAATAGAGTAGATAACAGGTTTACTGGGCAGTGGAAGTGAAGGAAGGGTGGCGTTTGAGTGCTTGTGTGGATTTGCAGATGACAGGCTATGCTTAGCTATAATTGGGAGTGGGGGTGAGGTGCATTTCGTGTAAGGGTGAGTGTTTGTCAAAGGAATGGAGGTGTGTGGAAAAGTCGAGATCTTGGAGCTTAAAACTAAAATGGTAGCTTCAAGTTGGGAGATGGCGGTGATTAGAGAGCCTAGCTTATTTTCCAGAGAGAGTAAGGAAGAGCACTGCATGTTGGGTGGATCGATGGAAACAGGAGGGGGTGCATTAGGCAGTGTCCGGCAGGGAGAGGTGGGGGAACGGGAGGGGAGCAGGGGTATAGGGTTCAGAGGTGCACTAGGCAGTGTACGGCAGGGAGAGGTGGGGGAACGTGAGGGGAGTAGGGGAATAGGGTTCAGAGGTGGGGAAAGGTTTTGGATAAGAGCAGGAGTTGGTGCGCCAGGGGTGAGAGGAGAGTTGTCGTCGTTAGCATTGCAAGAAGGATAGGAATTAAGGGCAGATTTAGGGGGCGAAAGGAGAGGAGTGGGGCGGTGGGGCGGTAGGAGAGGGAAGGAGTGTGAGGAGTGATAGGGAATAGGGAGGTATGGAAGGAAGGGAGGGGAGGGGGTTGGATAGGTCCTGGTAGCTAAGTGAGGTGGCTGTGAGGGAGCGGGTATCAGGCAGAGTGGGGGGAATTGGGAGAAAGGGAAGTTGAAGAAAGGAAGTGATTCTGCTCGGTCCGAGGGAGGGGAGGGGTTACCAGGGGAGGAAAGGGGGTAGCACAGTATTGCTGGAGGAGAGTGGGGAGGGAGAGAGATGGAATGTATTTGTGGGGAAATCGGGGTACATAGTGAGGGGAGGAGTGGGCGGAGGGGCAGAGAGGAGGAGGGAACAAGGGGAACGTAGGGAACATAGACAAGGGAGAGGGCTGAAGGAGAGGTGGTCTAAGGAGGGGGGTGGCCGGAAGGGATAGGGGGGAGGAGATGAGAATGGAGTGCCGGGACGGTGCAGAATGGACGAGGAGCGTGTTAGCTAGAGGTGAGGCTGAAGTGAAGAGGGGAGGGGCATACTGTGAGGGGGGAAGAATGGGAGGGGAGGTCCGAGGGGAGGGAAAAGGGTCGACCTGTGCCTCCCCAGGGTGCAGCCTATTGGAGAGTGGGGGGGTCAAGGGAGGAGAAAGGGAGTAATTGGTGGAGCTAGATGGAGAGTCAAGGGATATCTCGGTCGCAGGGGAGGGGAGTAGGGAAGGGAAGAGGCGGTCAAAGAGAGAGAGACAGGTGTCTTTGGCTTGGATCATAACAGTACCGTTGTTATAGAGTGAGATAGTGAGGGAGCCGTTAAAACCCACAGAGGGGGAAATTTTTAGCTGTTTCCCATGAGGGATAGAGGAGGAGGAGGTGACGTTAAAGGAATTGTAAAAGCTGGTAGACCAAGAGGGTATGTCGTGCGTGAAAAAAAATTAGATCGGTTTTGAGCCCCCCATACCGACCATTGTAAAACTGATCGACAAAAAGGGAATCGGGGAAACATTCAATGGTGTTATGCTTGAAACGTTTTGCTGCAGCTTTAGTCAGGTTAGAAGGGTAGATGATTTTGTAGCAATTAATTCCAGACTTAATTAGAGCGGTGGCCATGTTGGGAAATTGTGGAGGAGGAGGGTGGTAAGGATAAGGGAAGGGTGTTACTAGGACGGTGGTGGTGTGGAGAAGTAAGAGGGCAAGAAGGGGGCACGTAATCCAGACGTCGAGTGCAGGAGCCTGAGTTACTCGTAAGTATCACCAAGATTATGGGCAAAAAGCACAGGGTGGAACATAATTTCACTAGCATAACCCAAAATATGCAGGACAACCTCACAATCATAAAACACAATTTAGAGGTAGCCAGACCAGGGTCTGAAAATCGAACTACAAGAAATACATTTCCTAGCACCACAAATACGCAATGGGGCCTGGCGCCCTAGAAACCACCAAGATCCCCTGGTCACCTGGCCAACTCAACGGGGCTCAAATGCCCTGTGTCCAGATTGTCGGGGCTGCTGCCAATGCAGCAAAAGACCAGCGTGCGTACTTGCGCAAACCTAAACGTTGCAACTGGCACTAAGTGCTGCACAGCTGTGAAGAAATGGTGCAAGGAGTGCATCTCACTCCTAACTCAGACAGAACTACCTCCAAAAAGCCCTAAGAGTCTAGAGGAGGATAACTTTCGTCAGTTCACCCGTTGGGAGAGGATTTATCTGCTCTTATTGTGCAGCAATATAGTGTGTTGGCTCTGTATAGCAGCGTCCGGAGATGATTTAAATCACCCTTAAGCCTACACGCAGTCGCTACTCGCGCGCTGCTTTAACTGTTAGGTTACACATGTTTTTATTTCACAAAAATACTTTTTCTAAATGTTAATTTCCCACTTTGGCACTTCTTTCTGCGTAGCTTCGTAAATCCGAGTAGCCTCTTAACGAACTTAAAGCATCGCTTGCGCTTTTATTACGGCAGGTATAAGGCAGGCGCGGTTTTGTGTTTTTTTTTTTTTTTAAGTTCAATTTTAGTCTCTCGGGCGGCGGCGGTAATAAACACTGTTCCTGAGATGGCGGGTCGCGGAGCTGTGGAGAACCTTCCATCCGTCAAAATGGCACCGAGTGTACCATTCTTGGTATGGGTTAGCTAGCCTCCTTTGTGGCGGACTCACTGCTGGGGAGTGCGGGGTTCTTGCTTCGGCGGAAGCCTGCAGTTAGTGCGAGGGGCTTCTCCCGAGTAAACTTTCTGCTGAGCTGTTGGAGAAACTAGAGCGGGCTCTGCTGTTAGCTGCGTCCGGTGCTCCCACCTTCAAGAAACTCATCCGTGGGCTCCGGGTAGGCACCGGGGCACCCTTCCACCTCCGCACACGGTTCGCCGACGCGCCTCTGATCACTCTTGGGCTACAGGGTGCACCGCCCCTGTGCCTACCGTCTGCTGTACCCACATGGGCTCCATGCAGTACGTTCTCGGTGTCGCGCTCGTTGACGGTCGGCAATGGCGTCTGGGTGGACATCTTGCGCTGCGGGTCCGGGGCTCCGCGGCCTCTAGCCCCGGGCGGGCATACCGTGGCCCCGGGCTCCCCCGGCAGCTCCCTCGGCACGGACACAATCCCGAGGACACATGGTGCGAGGCACTGACAAAACACAGGAGGCGCGCGGTGCGCGGTGGAGCAATTGAGGGGAGCCGCAATGTAGGCACGAAGTGAAGTGGAGCGTCTGGGTTCTGGTAACGGGTATGGTTGGCAGAGATTCCTCTGCGCCTCCCTACCTATTTCGGGGTCTTCACGGGATGGGAACCAACTGTCCCTAGGTCCCCGATGGGCCGGGCTGGTCATCTAGATCCAGTTGGAAAGAGGTGCTGTCATCACTGTGGGCCTCTTCTATTGGTGGTGTGGACATGTGTGGACCCTCCTGTCCGGTGATGTTGGGTAGGGGTCCTGCAGGGGTATAAAAGGATGGTTATTACATCTGTGTGTATCATGGTGTGCAATGGGTGGGTGACCGTGTACCCCAGTGCTTGCATTCCTGTGTGAGACCTTGTGTGAGGAAGGTTTTGGGGGTTGTATGGGTATGTGCAGTGGCCATGCTTTAGTGATGGGTGTCCATGCTTTGTTGTTGCATGCAGGGCTTTGTGTTTGGATGGGTGGTTTGTGATATTGGGACATATGTGAGGAGTTGGGGTGCTGGGGGTGAGGGTGAGGGTGGGGGTATGTGATAGCATGCAGGTAGGGTGAGGGTTGTAATAGTTAAGATTTGACTTACCAGAGTCCATTCCTCCACCTACTCCTGCGAGGCCCTCAGGATGCAGAATCTCAAAAGACCTGCTCCTCCCATGTTGCTAGTTGTGGGGGAGGAGGTGGGGGTTCGCCGCCAGTCCGCTGAACTGCCAGGAGGTGTCTTGAGATCACGGAACGCACCTTCCCCCGTAGGTCGTTCCACCTCTTCCTGATGTCCTCCCGATTTCTTGGGTGCTGTCCCACTGCGTTGACCCTGTCCACTATTCTTCTCCATAGCTTCATCTTCCTTGCAATGGAGGTGTGCTGCACCTGTGATCCGAATAGCTGTGGCTCTACCCGGACGATTTCCTCCACCATGACCCTGAGCTCCTCCTCCGAAAACCTGGGGTGTCTTTGCCGTGCCATGGGGTGGTGTAGGTGATGTGTGGGGTGGAGTGTGTGGTGATATGTGTGCTGATATGTAGTGGTGTGTTGTGTGAGGTGCGTGGAAGTTCTATGGGTGGTGGTGTTGTGTGCCTGTGGTTGTTGTTGTTCTTGCTGGTGCTCTCTCTCTCTGGCCTTCTTTCTGAATTTTTTGTCGTGGGGCTTTGTGGGTGTTGTGGGTGTGTGTTTTATATTGTATTGGGTGTGTGGGAGTGGTGTGTGTATGTGTATCAGGTGTGTGTATTTGGAATTGTCCAATGTGGTAGAGTTTTGTAAATTTGTGTGTATTTTGAGCGCAGTGGTGTGTACTGCCAATGGAATACCGTGGTTGAAAGACTGCCGCGTGGATTCGTGTGTCGTGATAGTGTGGGCGTATTTCTGTTGGCGTGACGGTGGAGGTTATGTTTTCGCCAGTTTATCACTGACCTTTGGTGTGGCGGACTTGTGTGGGTGTCTGAATTTTGGCGAATTCCGAACTGTGGGTCATAATAGCTTTGGCGGAATTCCGCGGCGGTGTGTTGGCGGTCTTCTGCACGGCGGTAAGTGCCTTTTACCGCCAATGTTGTAATGACCACCATAGTCCCTGGTGCCTAGTGGATTATGCCCCCCAGATGGGCCAAAAAACAAGGCCGATCTGCCCCAACGGGGGCAGAACTACCTAAAAGTGTTTGTACCCCTTTGGGGGGTGACCCTTGCCCAAGGTGCCGCCCCCGCACAAAAAAAAAAAAAACACATCCCTGGTGCCAACGTGGCTTCTACTCCCACTGGGGGCAGATCGGCTGAAAAATAATTAGCCGATCTGCCCCAGGGGGGCAAAAACGGCGTATATCATTATCCCCACCTTGGGGGAGCGGCCCTTAGCCAAGGGGCTGCCCCCCACACAAAACACACACGCACACAGAACAAATTCCCTGGTGCCTAGAGGGCATTCCCTCCCCCCCCCTCCGGCCGGAGAAGAAACTCACCTTTTTCTCAGTGGACACGCAGGAAGCAAATGGCTTCCTGCGCATCCGGCGGCCTCTAATGATGTCAGCACGCGATCGCACGCTGACGTCATTAGATGGGGGTGGGGAGACTGGAGTGGAAGGGGAAGCGATTCCCCTTCCAGCCCTGCCAGGGTGGGGTGGGAGGGAGGCCCTTTGGGGGAGCACCAGCGCTTCACCCGAGGGCCGGGTGCAGGACGTCACCGTTACGTCCCAGGCACCCTAGGGGTTAATGGTAAATGTTATTGTTTTCAGGAAATGTTTTGGACTCCATGGTGATTCTCTAAGATTGATGATTTTTCTTACTTTAGCAAAGAGCAACTTAGGACAAGTACACCCTGGGATGCTATTTTATATGAGCCATTCTTGCCCTAAAAATTTAGGAAATTTTAATCCCGGGGCCATATTTACAAGAAAGTGGCACTAGTGATGCACCACTTTTCTTGCTGCCTCTTGTGTCCCCTAAAGCCACCATGGTAGCTCTATATTTACAATACGGCTCACCATGGCGCATGTTAAGGGCAATAGCGCATTTTTTTATGCTATTATGATGCTATACTAGATTACCGTAAAAAAAAAAATGTCTTTAATCTGGTATATTGTTAAGAGGCCCATTGAAATCATGGGAGCCTCATTTTAACACCTGCTTTAATCAGGTGTTAAAAATGACGCTAGAAATGGTGCGACGGAATCTTGTAGATTCCATTGTGGCATTTTTAATGGCCCTTTAACAAAGGAAAGCCCCCTTTGCATACATCATGGATCTATTATGAATGATGTGGGGTAAAGGGTTTACAAGGTTGTACAAACCCAGGTTGCGCGACCCTGAAAATGCAGAGCTATGACATGGGCCAATAGTACTGCAAATGTGGCGCTGAAGGGCGCAAGGGTCTTGTATATCTGGCCCCACGTTTCATCAGTTTTGTATGGAGCTTTTAAGCAACCTGCTCTATGTGAGTGACAAAAAGTCCCTCAAACTAAAGTCCAATTTCTGACTATATGTTTGAGTGATTCTATTGTTAGTGTTAATGTATATCAAAAAAACATTTTCTCAAACGGAATGAGAATGCGCTAGATTACGAGAATATTTCAAGGGAAGCATTACCCGGAATTTGCGCCTCTGATGACATCTTGCGTGTTTTCTCAATTTGGTGTGCAGTTTTAACAGTGTGAATGCTCTTTCTGTAAAGAGCATGTATTTCATTTGGCATTTTATCCTCTCTGTCTACTACATCAGCTGCAAGCAGGCAGAATTCCTGGTGTGATTTTATGCAACATCTAATTTGTTGTGATGTATTATGCATGTAGATATAATTGCAGAGCAGGATGATCCAAGTTTTAAGGCTGGTTTGAAGAGAAATATGTATTTCACTGCATCATTTGAAAGATCGACATAATGAAATCTTGGGCTAATAGGCACACTGTTGGAGGTATTAATATGGAGAGAATGCACCTCGATTTTAAAAAAATGTCTGTCTCCCATCAGACTTCATCAGCCAGCAAGTGTGTGAGAAATGCTAAGGATGTACTGATCGAAAAGTACTGCATTGAAAGTGTGATTCGGCGTGGAGGGGAAGGAAATGTCCCAATGTGTAGGGCTGAAAAGCATTCTTGACCAATAAACATGTGTTATTTTGGTGAGGGTATAACTAGGTTAGCTCGACTGCTTTTAAGTCTGGCATCTATAGGAGATAAACAATTTTTTGTGTTGGGTCCTCAGTGTGAAACTGCATCCCAGAAGGGCTATGAATAGACTGCGTCTTCCTCAAATTTAAAGCTTTAGTCATAAGACTAGCCTCCTTCTTTGCCTCCAGCTATGTTAATTCATTTCTAATGTTACTGTGCTCAGAATACGCACCCAGGGACAGGATAATAACGTATAGAGCACTGTTTAAATGTTGTGATCTTGCAAATAGTTCAGATCGTGAGGAAAGGTTTATTGAGGCTGAATCAGAACCATTGACGACCGGTCTTGTTGCATGTGGGACTGCTGGCACAGTCTGCATGTGCCATGGTCAGCAGTCCTTCTACACAGTAACACTCAGGCCCAGATTTACGACATCTTCACGCAGTGCAGACAAAAATGACACTCTCCTCCCCCTGGCACCGGTGCAGAAATTTGCTGCCCTGTGCCAAACACACACCTGTGCGCCATAGTGCAAGGGTGTCTGCGTGAGACTAGCTTAGCTTTTGCATTGGAAAGATACTCCTCCAGTACAAAATACTTTGTGTAGATTAGCTTTGAAACTTTTCCCACTTTGTGTGTGTGCTGCAGCATACAAGCACAGTTGGAAAAGAAAGGAGAAATAAAAGCATTACTCTGTGATGGGGCACTTGTCCTTCTCTCTTCAAGTATGTATTTTCTGTGAATTCTTTCTTGTTTTTCTTCTTCTCCTGTGTAGGTTTCTGTAGTGAAAATGGCAGGAATCGACTTGCTTTAAGCAGCATTTATTATTTAAACAGATGCTGCGTCGGAGCACAGAAACCTCCGCTCAACATCTTGCCACCACCAACCGTCCAGTAAGTATTTGTGCGTTACCCATTTCGAATGCCGTCTCTGCTAGAACTCTCATGAGCTCAGCAGAGACCGCACACAAAGATCAAGACTATTACATTATCCTTTCCCTTTCATAACTACAAAGTTAACATTAAAGAAAAGAAAAAAAACAAAATGCAGAAATATAAATATAATTTAGGGGGTCAATGTGAACACGGCAGTGTTTACTGCCGTGTTCATGCTGGCGGTCATTTCACTGACCGCCAGCCCCCCTGGGACCCTGCCGGCCGCATAATGAACATTTTGCTGGGCAGGCAGGCGGAAACATTGTTTCCGCCCGCCGGCCCAGCAGAATGCATGCCCGGGACATTGCCGGCAGTTCCACATGGAGCCGCCATCAATGCCACTGTGCGGAAGGTGCAGCAGCACCCATCGCGCAGATCACTGCCTGTAAATTGGCCCCAGAGCACCCCTTCTGCTAGCCTTTCTGTGGCTGGGGAACCGGCCAGGGAAAATCTGGTGGCAGAGGGATCATTATCCGAGGGGCAGCGCTGCTCTTTCGGAAAATGATTCCCTCCACTGTCAGGCTGCCTGTTGGTGGTAGCCTGGATGTGGAGGAGGGCCGCCATAGGCGGCCCTCACTGTGTTCATTATATGGCAGTTCAGACCGCCATGTTGGTGGCAACCGCAGCCGGCAGACAGTCTGATCTGCTGGGGTTCATAATTACCCCCTTAATCTCATTATGCATGATAAACCATTTGTACAGTACAAAGGGTCACCCAAGTGAGCAATACAGTGCAAGCTAAAGCAACTAGAAAAACAATATGAATGGACATTAATCTTAAGGATGTACTAAAAGATATATGCAAACAAAACTCACTTGTAATAGATAAAATCAATTAACCCAGAAGTTATTGGCAATACCTCAGGTGTAGAGAGATAGATCATGTACTCCTGCGAGGAACACCGTGAGCTTTGAGTAATGAGTTATCTGAATGATCAACAGAAGTTGAACCATCAACATCCATATCATCAATATTACTCCCTATTGTCCCTTTTAACTTGACCACTCTTGCCTTGTTCCACCAGTGTTTTTTGTCAACACGAATGGCATTTCCACAAACTTTGTCAACTACCTTAGGCTCACTATATTTTGAAAGCCCTTTTTTTTACAAGTAAGGGAGTTCTTATACGCACACCATCACCCACACTAAAAGGTTGAACAGTAACATTTTTCCTAGAATCAAAATATGTTTTCTGATATTCTTGTGAGCTCTCAACATTCCTACGCACCACTTCATCTATCCCTTCAATGACATTCATCTTCACCCTTTTGGACATCCATCATGGCCGAATTTTTGTTGAGGGTTTCCTACCTCTTAGCAACTCAAATGGGGATAACTTAGTCATGGAATGTGGCATGCTACGGTAAAACCATAACATAGAACATACAGCATTTTGGACAACACAACCATTAGCAACAGCCCATTGTACACAGTTGTTTAAAACACGATGCATGCGCTCACCAAGACATCGGTTTGTGGGTGGTACAAGGAGCTTCTACAATGTGTAATTCCACCTAGATTTAAAAAACTTTGAAATTACGAGCTGACAAACTGAACACCATTGTCTGACACAATAGATTAAGGAAACCCTTCCCTTAGGAAAACATCCTTCAGAAAATCCACAATATTCTTGGAATTAGGTTCACCCATTAAAAGGTACTTCAGGCCACTTAGAATAATAGTCCATGACTACCACAGCATACCTTGATGTAAAAGGTAGAATGTTGAAGGGGCCTACCAAAGAAATTCCTACCTTTTCCCACAGTCCTGTTGGATAATCAATGGGCTGCATGGGTGGGGTTCTAACCATGAACCTATTCTCAGCATTGGAACATATCACACATTCATCCACTAAATCTTCAACAGACTTATCCATATTAGGCCACCAGAACACCTCACGCAGCCTGCGTTTGTTCAATGTTTTTCCCAAATGTCCTTTGTGCTCTCCCTGTATCAGTTTGGTTCTCACACTCTCTGAAGGTATTAGATTCCCACCACGTGTTAGTATTCCATCTTCAATGGATAACTCATTTGAAACCTTAACATAAGTTTGAAAGTGGTAAGAAACATTATTTTTCCTGGGCCAGGCATCTTTCACATATTTCATCACTTGAAGCAAAACTTCATCCCTCGCCAATTCTACTCTTCATTCTTTCTCACTAATGGCACTCATTTTTTCTACATCAATTAAAGCAATGAAACAGCTCTCCTGTTCTTCATCCTCAAACATTTGTTCATTCATCCCCTTAATCAGAAACCTAGACAAATATTCTGCTCTACCATTTTTAATGCCAGGAACAAATGTTATAGTGAAGTCATATTGCAAAAGCTTAATTGTAAATTTGGCAATACGAGGGGTTTGATTGTTAATTTTGTCTCCTGAAAGAATAGCAGTTAATGGACTGTGGTCAGTACGTAGTTCAAAATGGCTACCCCAAACATAGGGGTGAACTTTTCTGATCGCCCACCAACAAGCCAATAATTCTTTCTCAATTACAGATAAATTGATTTCAGAACCTCTCAGAACTCTAGACACATAACCTACAGTGTTTTCTTCACTATCCTTACTTTGAGTCAGAATAGCACCCAGACCAAACCCACTCGCATCAACAGTGATAGTGCATTTAAGATTGGGATCAAAAGGTTTCAAAAATTTTGATCCAGCTAACTGTGCTTGAATCCACTCAAAGATAGCTTGACAGTCCTTATCCACAAAAAGGGGACACTTCTTTTCAACATGTTGGTTAAGTGTTGAATCTTGGATGCATAATTTTCTATCAATCTGGAATAGAATTCACATAACCCTATGAACGATTTCAATCCAGCTTTGTCAACAGGTGCTTTAGCATCCAAAATAGCATTTACCAAACCAGGTCTTGGCTCCACACCATCTTGGGACACAACATGTCCCAAGAACTCTACATTCTTTTAAAGAAAATGACATTTCTCTCTCTTAAGCACAACGAGAGGTAGAAAAATGAAAGAACAAAAAGAAGTAATGCCTCTTCTACGGTTCATAAATCTGTTGTCTTACTTTCTTCCCTTTTCCCCTCCCTTGTGTTTTTAATGTAGGTGTATAATTATGGCAAGAACGCCTGTACCTGAAGCTGACAGGTGATCGCGTCCTTCTCCTGAGTCGGCTCAACTCCATCGGGGAAATTGGATTCCCTTGTCTTCTCTGACTCTCCTTTTGCCTCGTCACTATACTGGACCGGGGAGTTTTCTCCACACTGCATGCGCCCTTCTGATCTCCATTGTCTTCATCATGCTCTCCTTTTGCCATGTCACCCCTCAGGACCTGACAGCTTCTGTTTTCTCTCCGCAAGTCTCTTCTTTTTACGCCTTCCTCTCTGCCCGCCGCTTCCAGCGTCTCTCGGCTTCACACTTCCTGTAATCCCCCGTCGCCACTCTCTACTGCCGGGTTAGGAGGCCGTCTGTCGCTTCTCCTGGCACCCCCGGGGTACTCGTCTGTCCATTCCACTCTGTATGTGGGACAGTCTGTAACAGACACACTGTTACAGGGGCCTATTTGAATTGGGCACTATTTTGTTACGCAAAACTGTCTACTTTTTTTAGTGAATAGAGTTTTACATCATGGATGGTTGCAAGGGAACACTCATTCATCACCCATGGAACAACCCCTTTGCACTAAGTCATGTAAATTAGCGCTATGCGCTGCTTTGCATGACTTTTAAATGATTTTCCAGCGCAAAACAAGTTTTGCGCTGGAAAGAAATTGGTAAAAAAAAGTTTTTGAGTCAATTTGTGGTTTTTTTCATGCAAACATGGTAACAAATCTTAGTAAATATACCCCTACGTCTTCTGCTGATCCATATCTCATGGCACAAAGTATTGGATGAACAGGAGCCTTTTAAATTCTCCCTTGAAATTATCATAAGATTTGTTTTTTGGTTGGGTAAAAGGCGTTCAAGCCGTAGGGCAAACTCTGAGAAAGGCTGGTTGAGTGTCCACATTTTGGTGGTCATTCCGACCTCGGCGGTCTTTTCAATAGACCGCCGAGGGACCGCCGTACAGAAGACTGCCAGTGCTGGCGGTCTTCCGCACGGGCCATTATGACCGTTGGCAGCACTCCGCCCGTTTCCGGACGAAGAGCCGTCAACAGCCATACTGGCGGCAGGCGGGGAAGTGGAGGTAGCTCCACCTCCACCGCCACGCCAACAGAACACCGCCCAGCGAATCACGACCTGTTCCCTCCCGGAGGATCACCGGAACAGGTAAGGTGATTGTCCCCTAGGAAGGGGGATTGGGGGGTGTTGTGAGTTGTGTGCGTGCATGGGGGTGTGCGTGTGTGTATGTAGAGGGGTGTGTGAGTGCGTGCATGAATGCGGGGGTGTGTGTATGTGCATGAGTGCGTGCATGAATGCGGGGGGGTGTGTATGTGCATGAGTGCGTGCATGAATGCGTGAGTGTATGTGTGCATGTGTGTGTATATGTTAGGGATCGGGGTGGGGACGGGGGTCCTGCAACCTTTTGGGGGTGGCAGGGGTGGTGGGGGCAGTAGGGGAGGGAGTCGGGGTGGGGGTTGGGGGTGGGGAAGACCCCTATCAGTGCCAGTGAAGGGATTCCTTGGCACTGATAGTGCTTACCGCCATGGATTTCATGGCCGTCCCAAACCGCATGAAATCCATGGCGGTAAGCCGGGGTCAGGCGGGTTGGAATACCGCCGGCGGTATGTGACGACCGCTGGGCTGGAGACCCAGGTCTCCAGCCCGGCGGTCGTTATCGCCGTGGCGGTCGGAACGGTGAAGCGGCGGCTGGCCATGGTGGTAACCGCCATGGTCAGAATTCATGAAAAAAGACCGCCAGCCTGTTGCCGGTCTTACCGCCGCTTCACCGCCGCCCGCCACGGTCGGAATGACCGCCTTTGTCTGCACACCAGAAGTTTGAGTAGAAGAATGCCTGAACTTCTTTCCTTTGTGTTCCACCACTAGTTTTATTGGATAAATAGCCTAGGGTTTCTAAATGATTGATTTATAGTTAATAAAGGCAAGTTTCAGGACACTTTTTCCTTTAATCAAAGTGATTTCAGTGAGATTGGAAAAGAGTGATGTGGTCAAATATCCGCAAACTTGACAGCAATCTGGTTGTTGCATACAGAGTCATTTTTATAGGTAAGAGAATGATTTTTGATATACACAGTAATAAGAAATTACCATAGTCCAGTCTGGACAGGTCCTTGGGTTGTTCCACTTATTTGAAGTCTTCATTAGGTATAGAAGGTTTGATGCCTCATAGGAGCCAATGTAGGAACTTCTTTCTTTCACCATTACGTTTATGCTTGGAAGTAAGTTGAGATTCTTGCCAAGAATAAAACATTGTGATTTGGTTCTTTTGATAATGAAAGCTTTACAGGTTATTGTGTTGAGCGAGTTCAGTCATGGTTGCACTGTTATTGAACAAAATGGGAGATAGAAGCAAGAATTTGATTTGGTTTCCTAGAGATTAAGTTTCAGTTAGTGTTAAGTCAACCATTAGTTTTTTTCCCAATCTATGCAAAAACAGAGAAGTCTATGGGAGAAGAAACTTTCATTTAGATGTTTGAGTCATCTGCATAAAAGTAGTATGAAATACCTTAACTTTGTAGAAGTGGACCTAGTGTTCACATTCGAGGTAGACCAGAGGACTGGACCTTGTTGTGTGTAATGTAACGGTGGGGAGGGGTTGGATAGTGATTTATCCTTTTTCTGCATCAGAAACAATTATTTAGACAGGAGGAGATCCAGCTGGTAGCCGTTCTTTGCGCTTTAGTGTCGTCTACAGGTTTTTTTCAGAAAGGAAGTGACATGTCAGGCTGTTTGGCAATGTAAGAAAAACCCTGAGAGAGAGGCTGTCACAGGGTCACAGTAATGGAGACTCGCAGGCGTTTGTTATAATGTATATGCTTTATTAGATTTTTGGTGGTAAATAACAGTTCTTTTGTTCTTTTCTTTCTCTTTGGTTTTCTTTTCTTTTGATTTCCGTCTTCTCTGAGGTTTCATGTGGTCTTCATTTTCTTCCTTCGTCTTCTTTTTCCAGATGGAGACTCAGGAGACACATGGGGAAAAAGAAGAAAACAAGACCGTTGGTGGAGAGGTAAGTAATAGTACTGCTCTTTCCCTGGTCTGTCTCGCTCTCCTCTCTTTCCTTATCTATAATTCTCTTGCTGATTTCTCTTATTTTCCTTTTCTTGTACTTCTTTCCCCATTTCCCCGTTTTCTAGGTTTCCTTTCTTTTCTCTTTCTTTTTTTCTGTCTATTCTCCTGACTTTACTGTCTCTTCTCCTGCTTTTGCTGTCCCTTTTCTCTTTCTTATGTAGGTTTGAATGAGGTGGTTTGTTTATTTCTTTTCCTACTGCCCTAGTACCTCTTACAGAATCTGTATCAAAGGCAAAACAGAGTGTGACAGCAATCTTAACTCACTTCTGCTATTGATATATGGGTTGCTGTACCACTACGGTGCTTTTCTACTTTGTTTTCACCCAACAGCCTAAATCACCCTACTCGTCAAATAAAAAATATTGTACAAAGCAAACAAAACAATCGTCTTCCCGTGATTAGTTTTACCGCCTCCCACCGTTCCCGATTTCTTTTGCTTTCCCCATCCTGTTATAGGACCGTACCTGGCGGGGCCACGCTTCCCTAGAGCGTGGCCGGTCTGATGGCTTCGCCGCCTCCTGCTCCTCCACCTGGATGTTGGGAAGGTTATCGGGCTGCCACCCTCGTGTTCCCCCTCATCCCGGCATCTCATCCTCTTTACCTCTTCGCACGGGAATCCGCCTTTCTATGCTGTCACCGCCACAGTTCTCCTCTGCTCTACCTTGCGCTGCGCTTCCTCTGCTGGTGTTGTTGCCGCCAAAGTTCTCCTCCTTGGAACATAACGAGGTGGGTTTCAAAACCCCTCCTTTTGTTGCAGACATTGCCGTATTGGCCAGTGGATGATGCACATCCAGGTCACCCACACCGGACCCGATGGTGCCCTCGGGGTACTGCTGGGCCGGATCACCGATGGTCGGCCCGGCACAGAGGCATTAATTAGGTTGATCCAGACCAGTATGAGGAAGAGCTAAGTGTCAACATCAGGACAGTGCGCGCTCTACGGGCATCTAGAATGCAAAAACCCAACACTCGCAAGATAATGTAATTTATGCATTGTGATGATATGTTATTGTTTAACCTTTTGCATTGCAGAATTCCATCCAAAAGATTCATTTTTAAGGTGCTTATAAATACTGTACATTTGCAATGTATTGCTGCAGACATTCAGAGTGTGTTAGGGTGTGGTCCCTTTCCAGGGCCTTCTAGAGACTTTCCCTGCAACATGCCTGGGCGTGGTTCTAGGCTGGGCCAAGACTCTATAAAAGAGAGTCAGCCCAACTTTCAGTGCTCACTATTCAGAGGTCCCGGTGCAGAGCAGCAGCTTCTTTCTGAGCTCCTGTCCCGGAGGCCTATTTGGATTTTCCAGTCTTCTGCACTCATCTCTCATTGGTGATCACTGTTTCCAGGCGGTAAGACGGTGTTTGGACATTTCCCAACACCGTAATTGAGAATTTTCATATTCTTGACTTTAATTCTTAAATGAATAACAGATTACTTGTGCGCTGCCATTTTTTGACATTTGTATGGTGGTTTGCAAATAGGGAGGACGCGCAATTTATTCCATAAAGATTTGACTTCGTTATTACATTGTTGTTCATTGCGCGCTGATATTTCTTGACATTTACATGATGTTTTACGAGTTGGCAAGACGTGCAACTCGTTTCATGAGCATTTAACTTTGTTGTTCATTGCGCGCTACCTTTTCTTGACATTTACATGGTGGCATTCGAATCGGCGAAACCCTCAATTCACTTCTCGTGTGTAATTCATGCTGATCATTGTGTGCTACCATTTTCTGGCATTTACATGGTGGCATTCGAATCGGCAACACGCGCGATTCTTTCCTTGGGTGTTTTTTCATGTTATTCATTGTGCGCTACCATTTCTTGGCATTTGCATGGTGGCATTTGAATCGACAAGACGCGCAATTCTTTCCCTGAGTGCTTTTCATGTTGTTCATTGTGCGCTACCTTTTCTTGGCATTTGTATGGTGGCATTTGAATCGGCAAGACGCGCAATTCTTTCCTCGTGTATAAATAATGTAAATTACTATGCGCTACTATTCTAAGACATTTTCTTGGTAGCATTTTAAGTTGACACGTTGCGTGATTTATTCCTTGAATCTACGTTGTGTGATTTCATGGTGCACATTCCTTTATGGCAGAGGTCTTCAAACTGGGGGGTGGGGCCCCCTAGGGGGGCCTGAAGTGAAACCAGGGGGGGTCCCAGATTCTGGCCAAAATAAATATTATACAGATAACAGGCCTTTATTTTAAGCAGGAGGATGTTATTGCAGTTTTAAAAAGGTAACAGTACCTAACTGCAATGTTTAAATAGGTTTAGACATATTTAAACATTGCCATGTTTATAAAACTAATTGTGAAAAATTCTGAGGGGGGCCCAATGATTTTTATTTTTCAACTGGGGGGCGCGGCATTAAATAGTTTGGAGACCTCTGCTTTATGGTGTTTAATACTCATATAAAAATCTGCAATGTGCGCAATTCACTTCCCAATGTTTTTTCTGAGAAGAACACAACAATACCAGAGTTCTAGATGTAATGCTGTGTGTTCCTGATATGCATTCTTAAAAGGAGATTCATATGGTTGTTTAGAAATTGCTCAGAGTGTTTCCTGATTCTCATGCTAAAGAAAGTATTCGAATCTGAAAGTCCTATTTAACTTTTCCTGTTTCCTCCTCAGGTATTCGGTCATCTAAAGCCTAGTCAGTTTTAGGACTATTCTAGGGTTGTTCATGTTTTTCGGAAAAAAGACGAAGCTTAGAGTTGTAGCATGGTACTGAATTCATGAGATGTAATTTTGATGTTGTGTTTTAACCTTTTGCTTCCTACAGGTCTCCTTCCCAGCTGTTCCCGTCCTAATCCCCTTTTCCCCACTTGGACTCTCTTAGACTCTGTGATAAATCTAATCAGAGTATTGGAGCTGTCTTGTGGTGGAAGTGTTGGGAACGTGCACAGACCCCGAGGATCTGGTGACTCTGACAGGATAGCGAGCCCAAAAATTATTATCCTCCTGGTTTCTGTATGTTCTCAGCATGGCCACACTGGACGAGCTAGTCAAGGCTATCACCCAGCTCCAGTCAGAAGTGGTATCATCAAAGGATTTGACAAATAGTCTAGCTGAGAGGGTGAGTCAGTTACAGAATAAGGTTGAGAAGAAAGAACAAAGTCCGACAGGTGTGTCTTGGCCAGGTACTTCTTCTCAGACTTCTGGAGGTAATCCGACTAACATTTCCCTCAATGTTCCTTCAGCCATTCCTTTAGCTCCCCCAGAACGCTTCTCAGGTGATCCCTTGAAAGCGCAATCTTTTCTGGTTCAAGTGGAACTTCACTTCACCTGCAGACCACATACTTTCCCTGATGCCCAGTCTAAAGTAGCTTTCTTGTTGTCATATCTGTCTGGAGATGCATCTACCAGGGCTATTCCTCTTGTGCGTAAAAATAGTCCCCTGTTGTACAACTGGAAACATTTTGTTCGTGAATTTGAGAGAGTTTTAGATCGTAGAACTGTAACACAGTCAGCAGATCGTGAATTATTAGACTTACGCCAAGGGAATCAGGACTTAGGGGGTCATTCCAACCTTGGTGGTCAGTGTTAAAGCGGCGGCTCAACCGCCAACAGTCTGGCGGTAAAAAAAATGGAATTCCGACCCTGGGGGAAACTGGCAACAGAGACCGCCACTTCAACACACCGCCCGCCACGGCGGGACAAACAAACAGTGCAGCGGTCACTGCCAACAGACAGGCAAGAGTCAATGTACCACCCACCCCATCACAACCTACCAATCCGCCACCTTTTCCGGGGCGGTAGCCCCGCCGATAAAAACACGGCGGAAACAGTCATTTAGAACGGAAAACGCTCACCTCCATACACCCCACGATGAATCTGGACAGCATGGAACCCGAACTACACATACTCCCAGCGATTGTCTACCTGCTCCTCTACCAGGAGCACGAATGCCAGCGCAGAAGACAACGGTGAGTACTGCACCTACGACACAGGGGAGGCAAAAAATTACGGGGACAAACATACGCGACACACCCACCCCCACCCTCACCCACTACAACACACACATCAATGCATAGCAATACATCACAGTTACCCCCCCAAACTTCCCGGAAGAATGCAAAGACAAAAGGAAATGATTATAAACATTGGAATATATTGTATCACTGGCTTAAAAATATATCACACATCTAAAACCTTTATATACATACATTTTAAAGTCCGATCATTGTAGCAGGCATCGTCCGTGGACCACTGGGCCCAAATCACATGGGCAAAGCCCACACAGGATACCTGACTCCAACGGAGAGAACACTGCAGGGGCATCAGATAGCAAAACTACAGGCACCTCAGGGGGAAGGGAAGGGGGGGGCACCTCAGCCAGATGAGTCCACGACGCCAGATCCACGATGGGCCTCCATGGCCACTGTTCCATCCTGGGGAGTGCAAAGCCACAGTCTCTCAAGTCTCTACAGTGGGTGGGTTGCCCACTGTACCATCCTGGGGAGTGCAAAGCCACAGTCTTTAAACTCGATAACAGTGGGTGGCTTGCCCACTGTACCATCCTGGGGAGTGCAAAGCCACAGTCTCACAAGTGGATAACAGTGTCCACTGGTTCTGGAGGGGGACTGGTGCCCAGAGTGCTTCGTGCAGCCCTGCCCGACACAGAGGCGGGCCTGCCCCTTCCGCCAATGGGCCAGCGGTGCTTGAGACGGCGGTGCCCAGTTCAGCGGTGCTTGAGACGGCGGTGCCCTGTTCAGCGGTGCTTGAGATGAAGGGCCCTGTTCAGCGGTGCTTGAGACGGCGGTGCACAGTGCAGCGGTGCTTGAGATGAAGGGCCCAGTTCAGCAGTGCTTGAGACGGCGGTACCTGTTCAGCGGTGCTTGAGACGGCGGTGCACAGTGCAGCGGTGCTTGAGATGAAGGGCCCTGTTCAGCGGTGCTTGAGACGGCGGTGCACAGTGCAGCGGTGCTTGAGATGAAGGGCCCTGTTCAGCGGTGCTTGACACAGCGGTGCACAGTGCAGCAGTGCTTGAGATGAAGGGCCCAGTTCAGCGGTGCTTGAGACGGCGGTGCCCTGTTCAGCGGTGCTTGAGACGGCGGTGCCCTGTTCAGCTGTGCTTGAGACGGCGGTGCCCAGTTCAGCGGTGTTTGAGATGGCGGTGCCCTGTTCAGCGGTGCTTGAGAAGGCGGTGCCCTGTTCAGCGGTGCTTGAGACGGCGGTGCACAGTGCAGAGGTGCTTGAGATGAAGGTCCCAGTTCAGCGATGCTTGAGACGCGGTGCCCTATTCAGCGGTACTTGAGACGGCGGTGCACAGTGCAGCGGTGCTTGAGATGAAGGGCCCTGTTCAGCGGTGCTTGAGACGGCGGTGCACAGTGCAGCGGTGCTTGAGATGAAGGGCCCAGTTCAGCGGTGCTTGAGACGGCGGTGCACAGTGCAGCGGTGCTTGAGATGAAGGGCCCAGTTCAGCGGTGCTTGAGACGGCGGTGCCCTGTTCAGCGGTGCTTGAGACGGCGGTGCCCTGTTCAGCGGTGCTTGAGACGGCGGTGCCCAGCTCAGCGGTGCTTGAGACGGCGGTACACAGTGCAGCGGTGCTTGAGATGAAGGGCCCAGTTCAGTGGTGCTTGAGACGGCGGTGCCCTGTTCAGCGGTGCTTGACACGGCGGTGCACAGTGCAGCGGTGCTTGAGATGAAGGGCCCTGTTCAGCGGTGCTTGAGACGGCGGTGCACAGTGCAGCGGTGCTTGAGATGAAGGGCCCTGTTCACCGGTGCTTGAGACGGCGGGGCACAGTGCAGCGGTGCTTGAGATGAAGGGCCCAGTTCAGCGGTGCTTGAGATGGCGGTGCCCTGTTCAGCGGTGCTTGAGACGGCGGTGCCCTGTTCAGCTGTGCTTGAGACGGCGGTGCCCAGTTCAGCGGTGCTTGAGACGGCGGTGCCCTGTTCTGCGGTGCTTGAGACGGCGGTGCCCTGTTCAGCGGTGCTTGAGACGGCGGTGCCTGGTTCAGCGGTGCATCAGATGAGTGTCCAGCGGTGCTTGAGACGGCAGTGCACAGTGCAGCGGTGCTTGAGATGAAGGGCCCTGTTCAGCGGTGCTTGACACAGCGGTGCACAGTGCAGCAGTGCTTGAGATGAAGGGCCCAGTTCAGCGGTGCTTGAGACGGCGGTGCCCTGTTCAGCGGTGCTTGAGACGGCGGTGCCCTGTTCAGCTGTGCTTGAGACGGCGGTGCCCAGTTCAGCGGTGCTTGAGATGGCGGTGCCCTGTTCAGCGGTGCTTGAGACGGCGGTGGCCTGTTCAGCGGTGCTTGAGACGACGGTGCACAGTGCAGCGGTGCTTGAGATGAAGGTCCCAGTTCAGCGATGCTTGAGACGCGGTGCCCTATTCAGCGGTGCTTGAGACGGCGGTGCACAGTGCAGCGGTGCTTGACATAAAGGGCCCTGTTCAGCGGTGCTTGAGACGGCGGTGCACAGTGCAGCGGTGCTTGAGATGAAGGGCCCAGTTCAGCGGTGCTTGAGACGGCGGTGCACAGTGCAGCGGTGCTTGAGATGAAGGGCCCAGTTCAGCGGTGCTTGAGACGGCGGTGCCCTGTTCAGCGGTGCTTGAGACGGCGGTGCCCAGCTCAGCGGTGCTTGAGACGGCGGTGCACAGTGCAGCGGTGCTTGAGATGAAGGGCCCAGTTCAGTGGTGCTTGAGACGGCGGTGCCCTGTTCAGCGGTGCTTGAGATGAAGGTCCCAGTTCAGCGATGCTTGAGACGCGGTGCCCTATTCAGCGGTGCTTGAGACGGCGGTGCACAGTGCAGCGCTGCTTGAGATGAAGGGCCCTGTTCAGCAGTGCTTGAGACGGCGGTGCACAGTGCAGCGGTGCTTGAGATGAAGGGCCCTGTTCAGCGGTGCTTGAGACGGCAGGGCACAGTGCAGCGGTGCTTGAGATGAAGGGCCCAGTTCAGCGGTGCTTGAGATGGCAGTGCACTGTTCAGCGGTGCTTGAGACGGCGGTGCCCTGTTCAGCTGTGCTTGAGACGGCGGTGCCCAGTTCAGCAGTGCTTGAGACGGCGGTGCCCTGTTCTGCGGTGCTTCAGACGGCGGTGCCCTGTTCAGCGGTGCTTGAGACGGCGGTGCCTGGTTCAGCGGTGCATCGGATGAGTGTCCAGCTCAGCGGATCCGGCCATGGCATGGAGGTCATTCGCCACCTGACCTGTGGCTGGCGGTGCCTTCCTGCCCATCTGTCATGTGGCTGGCGGGGCCCTCCTGGGCTGCAGTGCCAGGACTGTGGGTGTCCTCCTGCCCACCTGGGATGGGGCAGGCGGGGCCCTCCTGGCCAGCTGGGCTGCTTGCGGACTTGTCGGGCGTGCTTCCCTTCCCAGCCTTCCCTGTTCGCCTGTGGCCCTTCCCCACCTTTGGCGGTGTGCCAGGTGGCACCACACTTCCTGCCGGAGCCATGGTCGGGATTTTGGTCCCTGGTGTCTTCGGCCTCTCGCGCCGGCCACTGACAATCTTCGGATGTTTTACCGGGGGTGGGCTGGCCGTGCCTTGGCTCCTTCCTGAACTGGCTGCCCTTGAGGGTGGGGGACTCCACAGTCCATGGCACACTGTCATTCCAGGTCCCGCTTTTGTGGTGCTGAGGTGCTGACTGGAGTCCTATGAGATGGACGGGGTGGGGGAGTTGTAGGAAAGAGGTCAAGTTTGGAAAGGAAAACCAATTTAGGATCAGAGGGACGGGTAGGTGTAGTGGGTATGGGAGTGGAGGAAGAGGTTGTGGTTGTAGGAGTCTTCAGTCTGGTGTCTTTGGGTGCAGGTGCTTGGGCTGGATGCTGTCGTGAGGTGGATGGCTGTTAGGTGGGTAGCTGCCTGTGTTTGTGTAGCTTGGAAGAGGGGGTCACAGACACAGTGGGAGAGGACACAGGGGACGTGTAAATGGTAGAGGGGGTGGTGACTGCACTTGTGCGGGGGGTTCTGGTGGGTGTGCTGGTGATGGACGTAGTGGCTGAAGATGTTGTACATGCAGGTGTGAGTGGAGACGTGACAGGGAGGGAGGAGGGAGACGAGGAGGAGGGGGACACAGTGAAGGCAGTGGGTGTTGGTATGTCTTTATGTGGATGTTGCTTGTGTGAATGCTTGTGTGATGTGTGGTGCTTATGTCTGGATGAGCTTCCCTTGGGTGTTGAGGTGTGTGCAGGCTGGTCTGATGGTGTGTCTGGGATAGGCAGAGGCACAGGTGATAGGGTAAGGGTGGAGGAAGTTGGAGGGGGGAGGCTAGAGACAGGGACAAATGCTGCCATCAGTGCTGAGGCCAGAGTGTTGAACGATCGCTGATGGGCAGCCTGACCCGAATGAATGCCCTCCAGGTATGCATTACTCTGGTGCACCTCCCTTTCTACACCCTGGATGGCATTCAAAAGGGTAGACTGCCCAACAATGAGCATCCTCAGGAGGTCAATGACCTCCTCACTGAGGGCAGCAGGGGTGACAGGGGCAGGGCCTGAGGTGCCTGGGGTGAAGGAGATGCCCACCTTCCTGGGTAATCGGGCACGGGACAAACGCTGAGGGGCTGCTGGGAGGGCGGTGCTGGTGCGCTGGGTGGCGGCTGTACCTGTTGTTGCGTGGGGCACGGATGTTGCCGCCACCACAAGGGAGCTCCCTTCAGAGGACGAGTCCGTGTCACTAATGTCTGCACGAGTCCCCGCTGTGGAGCTCCCCTCGCCCTCCGTCCCACTGGTGTACTCGGAATCCGTTGCATGGCCCTCCAGGGCCATGTGGGATGCAGCTCCCTCGTGCTCCGATGCCACTTCTCCTCCGCCTGATGATGCTAATGCACACATGAACAGGAAGACCAAAAAAAGGGGGGGGTGAAATAAAGACATGTTGAGTGCATTCATTGGCGACACAGTTGGCGGAGAGGACAGACACAGAAGCCCCCTGCACTACGGCGCGCACTTGGGGTCCACTACTCAATCCGTGGGACATGGCCTACAAGCCTATGGACGACAACTTCACACATAGATGACACAGGGCCATGGATAACTGTACTTGGCACCCTACAGAGGTGGGGGGTGGGGGCACAGGGCCATGCCTTACGGAGGGGCCTAGCCTACAGAAATCACTCTGGCCCAGGGATACCCACAGCCCTCCTCCCCCACCCAGACACCTCCACTGCACGCAAAGTCAGCAGAATGAGGTTGTACTCACCCCCTTGTGTCTGCTGTGATGTCCTCACGCGCCCATCCAAATCGGGGTAGGCCACCGCCAGGATCCGGGACATCAGGGGGGTCAAAGTACGACTGGCACCCCTCCCACGTTGGGAGGCCATCCCCAGCTGAGCCTCCGCCGTCTTCCTGCTCCAGCGTCGGATATCCTCCCATCTCTTCCGGCAGTGGGTGCCCCGTCTGTGGTGGACCCCCAGGGCCCGGACGTCCTTGGCGATGGCACGCCAAATGGCTATCTTCTGGTGGGTGCTGACCTATGTGAAATGTACAGGGGGAGAAAAATAGTCATCACCTTCTGCATCCTCAATGTGAGTGGCCCCCCTTCCCTACCCTTGCCATGTGGCACATCCTGTCATCCGTCGTCTGATGCATGCCTCATTCGCTCCCCTCCCCACCATCTTTCATCCACCCGACTCAACACAGGCATTGCCCACAAAGCATGGTCCCAGTGTACTTACCTGTTGGTCTGGAGGACCGTAGGGTAGCGCATACTGGGGGAGGACTCCATCCACGAGTTTCTCCAATTCCTGAGCAGTGAAGGCAGGGGCCCTTTCCCCAGTCGCATGAGCCATTGTCTCTTCCAGACCGAGGTCACAGCAGCACTTGCAGTGTAGGTCCTCTCCTGTCGAAGATCAGGTATCGAGTGATTAAGCCGATAGAAAATGGCGGTCACGCCCGCGGCGCTGCGTACCGCAGTGGTGCGTACCGCGACCGCCGGCGCACATCGTCATTGGCTCCTGAGACCCATAGGGTTCAATGTTAACCAATGCTGCTTTACGCCGCGGTCTTCGACCGCCTACCGCCAAGGTGTGCCACGCCAGCGCATTGACCTCACATCCCATTGTCACACTTCTCAGGTCAGGCAGCCGCCATTTCAAGGGCCCACATGGCTTACTTTTAACTGCGTCACACATACCTAGGCCTTGCATCAACACTCCTACAAACCATTCAATGCATTGGGAATTGTGTTTGGTGCAAATTGTGGTAACGTACCTGTGGGCTGATTGACTCTGTGCTCGCTGTTGTCCTACATAGGCACCGTCCGCTGGGACATGCGAGGAGATGGAGGAATCTTCCTGTGTACAGACCGCTGTTGGACCTGTCGACAATGGAGGAAAGACATGTCATACTGACATACAGGCTTGACCGAGCCACTATTCAGGAACTGTGTGCCCAGCTGGAGCCAGACCTGATGTCATCCATCTGCCAACCCACAGGGATCCCACCTCTAAGGCAGGTGCTGTCAGTACTCCATTTCTTTGCAAGTGGGTCATTTCAAACAACAGTGGCCATATCATCAGAGATGTCCCAGCCTATGTTTTCCAAGGTGTTGTCCAGAGTGTTGTCTGCCCTTCTGAAATACATGCGGAGCTACATTGTTTTCCCTGAGGTGGAGGATTTGCCTACAGTGAAAGGTGATTTCTATGACCTTGGACATATCCCCAACATCATAGGTGCCATTGATGGGACCCATGTGGCTTTAGTACCCCCCAGCAGGAGTGAACAAGTGTACAGAAACAGAAAGAGTTATCATTCGATGAATGTACAGATGGTGTGTTTGGCTGACCAGTACATCTCCCATGTTAATGCCAAGTTCCCTGGCTCAGTGCATGACGCGTACATCATGCGGAATAGCAGCATCCCTTACGTGATGGGTCAACTCCAGAGGCACCGTGTGTGGCTAATAGGTGACTCTGGTTACCCCAACCTGTCCTGGCTACTGACCCCAGTGAGGAATCCCCGGACGAGGGCAGAGGAACGGTACAATGAGGCCCATGGGAGAACTAGGAGGGTGATCGAGCGGACCTTCGGCCTTCTGAAGGCCAGGTTCCGCTGCCTCCATATGACAGGTGGATCCCTATTGTACTCACCAAAGAAGGTGTGCCAGATCATCGTGGCCTGCTGTATGCTTCACAACCTGGCTTTGCGACGCCAGGTGCCTTTTCTGCAGGAGGATGGTCCAGATGGTGGTGTTGTAGCAGCTGTGGAGCCTGTGGAGAGTGAAGAAGAGGAAGCCGAAGAGGACGACATAGACAACAGGAACACAGTAATACAGCAATATTTTCAATGACACACAGGTAAGAGTCCAACCCGTCATATTACATATACTTAACCCCTACTACCTCTCTACTGTCTGACCTTTTCACCCAGTGTATGGTAACTGAGTTGTGACTTTCCCTTCCAATTTCAGAGATGTGGCCCCCAGTGTGTGACATCTGCTTTGTTTCCCCATGGACTACAGCTGTGTGACAGTGGTATGTTGACATCACAATCTAAATATGCATTTTCGGACGGTAATGTCTAATACATTAGTACAAAATCACAGCCAGACTCCTGATTGTTTTGTGCAACAACTGTGTTTATTTCAGTGCTCTATATTCATGGGTGATTGCAAATCGGTGAGGGGTGATGGTGGAGGATTGTCCATGGCAGAGTCCAGACTATTAGTCTCACGGGGGCAATGTCCAAATGCCTGTGGAAAGTGGAGCATGGGCAGTATAAGAATGGACAGGGTGTCAATGTGGGACAGTGGGATGACAATCAAGGAGGTATCCTTTCCTGGCGGGGGTCTTGGCATCTTACTCTGTCTTCTTCCTGGATCTCAGGGCCCGCTTGCGGGGTGGTTCTCCTTCTGCAGGGGGTGGGGTGCTGGTGGCCTGTTGGTCCTGTGGCGGGGCCTCCTGTCCACTAGCGCCGGTGGAGGTGGTAGGCAGTTCTTGGTCCATGCTAGTGTCAGGGGCCCTTTGTCCTGCCACAGTGTCCCGCAATGTGGTGACTACCTGATTCAGAGCCCCTACAATGGTGGCCAGGGCGGAACTGATGTTTAGTTGTTCCTCCCTGAACCCCAAATACTCTTCCTCCTGCATGTGCTGGGTCTCCTGAAACCTGGCCAGGACCGTCGTCATCGTCTCCAGGGAGTGGTGGTATGCTCCCATGATGGAGGAGAGGGCCTCGTGGAGAGTGGGTTTCCTGGGCCTGTCCCCCCCCTGTCGCACAGCAGCCCTCCCAGTTCCCCTGTTTCCCTGGGCCTCTGTCCCCTGGACCGTGTGCCCACTACCACTGCCCCCAGGTCCCTGTTGTTGTTAGGTTGGTGGGTTAACCTGGGTGCCCTGTAGTAGTGGACACACCGGTGATTGACGTGTCCTGGGGACTGAGGGATGGGCCCGCTGGGTGGGTGCTGTGCTGGTGTTCCCAAAGGGGGGAAGGTCTGCTATGGGCTGTGGCTGTCTGAGGGGAACCGACTGTCCCGAGGTCCCCGATGGGCCGGGCTGGTCATCTAGATCCAGGTCGACAGAGGTGCTGTCCTCACTGTGGGCCTCTTCTGGGGGTGAAGTGGACATTTGTGGACCCTCCTGCGCGGTGACGTGGCGTTCGGGTCCTGCAGGGGTATAAAAGTATGGTTATTGCATTTGTGTGTGCCATAGCGTGTAATGGGTGGGTGCCCTTGTACCCCAGTGCTGGTATTCCCGTGTGGGGGCTTTTGTGACGGTGATTTGGTGGGGGATGGGTATGTGCAGTGGGCATGCTTTGGTGATGGGTGTCCATGCTTTGTGGTCGCATGCAGGGCTTGGTGTTGGGATGGGTGGGCTGTGATGTGGAGACATTTGCAAGGAGCAGGATGTGATGGGGGTGAGGGTGGGGTATGAGTTGGCATGCTGGTGGGGTGGGGGAGATGAAGTAGTGAAGATGAGACTTACCAGAGTCCATTCCTCCAGATACTCCTGCGAGGCCCTCAGGATGCAGGATCGCCAAGACTTGCTCCTTCCATGTTGTAAATTCTGGGGGAGGAGGTGGGGGTCTGCCGCCAGTCCGCTGCACTGCGATGTTGTGCCTGGATACCATTGAACGCACCTTCCCCTGTAGGTCGTTCCACCGCTTCCTGATGTCATCCCTATTTCTTGGGTGCTGTCCCACAGCGTTGACCCTATCGACTATTCTGCTCCATAGCTCCATCTTCCTGGCAATGGTGGTGTGCTGCACCTGTGTCCCGAAGAGCTGTGGCTCTACCCGTACAATTTCCTCCACCATGACCCTGAGTTCATCCTCGGAGAACCTGGGGTGTCTTTGCGGTGCCATGGGGTGGTGTGGGTGATGTGTGGGGTGGATTGTGTGGTGATGTGTATTGGTGTGTTGTGTGAAGTGTGTGGAAATATTGCTGGGTGAAAGTTAAATGCACGTCTGGGTGCTCAGTTCTCTTTTTCTCAGTGCGTGGTCCCGATTCTGTAGAAGTGGGTGTTTGTGAGTGCTGTGGGTGTGTGTTTTATATTGTGTTGGGTGTGTGGGAGTGGTGTGTGTATGTGTATCAGGTGTGTGTTTTTCGATTTGTCCAATGTGGATGTGTTTTGTAAAAGTGTGTGTATTTTGAGCGCGGCGGTGTGTACCGCCAATGGAATACCGCGGTTGAAAGACCGCCGCGTGGATTCGTGTGTCGTGATAGTGTGGGCGTATTTCTGTTGGCGTGATGGTGGAGGTTTGGTCATCGCCAGTTTCTCGCTGGCCTTTGGTGTGGCGGACTTTTGTGGATGTCTGTATTTTGGCAGTTTGCCTGTTGTGGGTCAGAATGACCGTGGCGGTTTACCGCGGCCGCGGCGGTATGTTGGCGGTCTTCTGACAGCGGTAAGCGGCTTTTACCGCCAAGGTTGGAATGACCACCTTAGTGTCATATTTAACCAACTTTAATCGGCTGGTCGCTGAGACATCCTGGCCTGAAGAAAAACAAGCGGCCTTGTTTTACAGAGGACTCAAAGAGGAGCTAAAATACATCTTAGCGCAAATCGACCCACAACCTGCAAACTGTCAAGATTTAATAAACCTTGTCTTGAGGCTTGATCATCGTTTAAATGAACGAAAAGGAACGCGTAAAAAGACTGAATAACATTCTTGGCATGCTCATGATAACAAAGACTCAAGAACTCCGAGAGAAAGAACGTTGGAACCGGTGGAAATTGGAACCATCAGGAGACCTTTGACCAAAGATGAAAAGGACCTACGCAGAAAAAATGGGCAATGTCTCTATTGTGGGCGGAAAGGTCATTTCGCCAAAGATTGTCCAATCAAAACAAAGAGCAAGCGAGGCCCAGTTCAGAAAGTTGCAACCAATGCATCAGTCGAGTCGGAAAATCTAAAGCACCCAAGTTGCAGAGAAGGGTTGCTCTTAGGTGTCACCGTGGATCCTTCACAATCCAAACATCTAAAATTGGGAATAAGAGTTCAGGTCAAGAAAAAGACCTATTTCAAGAAGGCTCTAGTCGACTCTGGGTCTACCGGAAACTTTGTTGACGCCCAATTGGTTCGTGCATGGGGGATCCCATGTATTGAAAAGAAGACCCCGGAAACCATCCAGGCAGTTGATGGAAAACTCTTGACTGGAGGTCCGATAACTCTTCAGACTGTCCCCTTGACAATAATTTGTGAAGGTAAAAATCAAAGAAAGAAACTTAAAGAGGAACTCATCCTTGACGTGATCCATGCTCCCCAGTATGGGATCATTCTTGGCTTGCCATGGTTAACTCATCACAATCCAGAGATTAATTGGGCAGAACGAAAGATCGTGTTCTCATCAGTGCTATGTAAAGAACATTGTCTCCAAAGGACTCAAGAATCGGAAGTTCGCCATTCTTACATAGCTACCGCCGCAGAGAAAGAAGTTCAGTTGCCCAAACAGTATTCGTCTTATGAAGATGTATTTGATGAGAAGGAAGCTGAGAACTTACCTCCTCATAGATCTTATGACTGTCAAATTGATCTAGTCCCAGGGGGGATACTTCCCAACTGTCGTGTGTATGCCCTGTCAGAACATGAAAATCAACATTTACGAAAATATTTGGATCAATTCTTAGAGAATGGTTTCATCCGCCCCTATAAGTCTCCCACAGCTTCTCCTTTATTTTTTGTTCCGAAAGCGAATGGACAGCTTCGAACTTGTATCGACTATAGGGGCTAGAATAAAATCACCTTCAAGAACAAATATCCTTTGCCTCTAATTCCGGTCTTACCGGAACAAGTAAAGAAAGCAAAAATCTACACGAAGCTTGATCTTCGAGGTGCTTACCATTTGGTCAGAATGAGAGAGGGTGACGAATGGAAAACGGCATTCAAAACAAGATATGTCCTTTTTGAATACACCGTCATGCCTTTTGGTCTGTGCAATGCTCCAGCAGCATTTCAATTTTTCTTAAATGACGTTCTTAGAGAGTACCTCGATATCTTTGCCATAGTTTACATTGATGACATTTTGATCTACTCAGACAATGAGAATGAACATGTTCAACATGTCAAGAAAATGTTGGCAGCTCTTCGTAAACACCATTAATATTGCAAGCTAACCAAGTATGAGTTTCATGTTAGCACAGTTGAGTTTTTAGGGGTTATCCTTACCCCTCAAGGTATGGTGATGGCAGAAAGGAAAGTAAAAGCCGTATCTGAATGGCCCATCCCAAAGACTGTTCGTGATGTACAATGTTTCCTGGGCTTTGCAAATTTTTACCGGAGGTTCATCAATCATTTCTCCCAGACAGTGGCTCCAATTACTAAGTTATTAAGAAAGAAAGAAAAATTTGTATGGTCCCCAGAAGCAGACCAAGCCTTTTCAACTTTGAAAGAAGCTTTCTCCAGTGCCCCAGTCTTGACTCATCCAGATGCGGATCGACCTTTCATAGTGGAAGCTAATGCTTCAGATGTGGCAATAGGAGCAGTCTTATCACAACGAAACAAAGACACTGGTCAGCTTCATCCTGTAGCTTACATGTAACAGAACTATGTCATTGCTGAAAAAGAGCTTCTGGCGATTCGTGACGCCTTTAAAGAATGGAGACATCATTTGTTGGGAGCTAAATATACTGTCACAGTATATACTGATCATCGCAATCTTCAATTCATGAGTTCTGCCAGACTTTTGACTCCTCGGCAATTACGCTGGATGCTGTTTTTTGCCGAGTTTGATTTTGTGGTAACCTTCCAGCCTGGTAAAGATAATCGCAAAGCTGACGCCTTGTCCCGCCAAGAGTCTACCACATTGCCTGCAGTTCAAACCTCCAGAGCTATCATTGCTCCTGACAAGGTCCTATGTATCATAAAAACAGAAGATTTCTTTGAAGACATCCGCAATTCATTCTCTGTTGAAAAATGGCAGGCGTGGGCCCAAGCAGATCCAAAAAGATCAATCAAGCAAGGATTACCCTTTCACGATGCTCGTTTGTTTGTGCCCACTACCAAACTTCGCAAGATAGTGTTTCATTGGTTGCATGTTATACCTACAGCAGGTCACCCTGGTACTCGTAAAACTCTTGAATTAATCCAACGCTATTTTTGGTGGCCTACCTTAACAAAGGATGTAAAAACAACGGTAAACAACTGTGAAGTCTGTGCTCGCACTAAAACAAGTCATTCAAAACCGAAAGGGTTGTTACACCCACTCCCAACCCCAAGTCGTCCGTGGGAACACATCTCTTTAGACTTTATTACAGGTCTGCCAGTGGTTCAACAGCATTCAGTAATTCTGGTGGTAGTAGATAGTCTCACGAAATATGGACATTTCATTGCCTGTAAGAAATTACCCACCTCTAGTGAACTGGCAACTATCTTACTGAATAGAGTGGTTCATTATCATGGACTGCCAAAAGTGATCCTCTCCGATCGGGGATCGCAATTTGCCTCCAACTTCTGGAAGACATGGTGTAAAACACTCCAAGTGACATCTACCCTATCTACTAGCCACCATCCTCAAACAGATGGTCAAACGGAGAGACTAAGGGGGTCATTCCAACCCTGGCGGTCATCGACCGCCAGGGTGGATGACGACGGAAGCACCGCCAACAGGCTGGCGGTGCTTCCCTGCCCATTCTGACCGCGGCGGTAAAGCCGCGGTCAGAAAAGGGGATCCGGCAGTTTCCCGCCGGATTTCCCCTGTCTGGGCTGAATCTCCATGGCGGCGCTGCCATGGAGATTCCGACCCCCTTCCCGCCACCCTGTTTCTGGCGGTTTTTACAGCCAGGAATAGGATGGTGGGAACGGGTGTTGTGGGGCCCCTGGGGGCCTCTGCACTGCCCATGCCACTGGCATGGGCAGTGCAGGGGCACCCTAACAGGGCCCCAGCATGATTTTCACTGTCTGCTTAGCAGACAGTGAAAATCGCGACGGGTGCAACTGCACCCGTCGCACCCCTGCAACACCGCCGACTCCATTCGGAGCCGGCTTCTATGTTGCAGGGCCTTTCCCGCTGGGCCGGCGGGCGCTCCTTTGGCGGGCGCCCGCCGGCCCAGCGGGAAAGCTAGAAGATTCATTTTTAAGGTGCTTATAAATACTGTACATTTGCAATGCATTGCTGCAGACATTCAGAGTGTGTTAGGGTGTGGTCCCTTTCCAGGAACTTCTAGAGACTTTCCCTGCAACATGCCTGGGCGTGGTTCTAGGCTGGGCCAAGACTCTATAAAAGAGAGTCAGCCCAACTTCCAGTGCTCACTATTCAGAGGTCCTGGTGCAGAGCAGCAGCTTCTTCCTGAGCTCCTGTCCTGGAGGCCTATTTGGATTTTCCAGTCTTCTGCACTCATCTCTCATTGGTGATCACTGTTTCCAGGCGGTAAGACGGTGTTTGAACATTTCCCAACACCGTCATTGAGAATTTTCATATTCTTGACTTTAATTCTTAAATGAATAACAGATTACTTGTGCGCTGCCATTTTTTGACATTTGTATGGTGGCTTGCAAATAGGGAGGACGCGCAATTTATTCCATAAAGATTTGACTTTGTTATTACATTGTTGTTCATTGCGCCCTGATATTTCTTGACATTTACATGATGTTTTACGAGTTGGCAAGACGTGCAACTCGTTCCATGAGCATTTAACTTTGTTGTTCATTGCGCGCTACCTTTTCTTGACATTTACATGGTGGCATTCGAATCGGCGAAACGCGCAATTCACTTCTTGTGTGTAATTCATGCTGTTCATTGTGCGCTACCATTTTCTGGCATTTACATGGTGGCATTCGAATCAGCAACATGCACGATTCTTTCCTTGAGTGTTTTTTCATGTTATTCATTGTGCGCTACCATTTCTTGGCATTTGCATGGTGGCATTTGAATCGACAAGACGCGCAATTCTTTCCCTGAGTGCTTTTTATGTTGTTCATTGTGCGCTACCTTTTCTTGACATTTGTATGGTGGCATTTGTATCGGCAAGACGCGCAATTCTTTCCTCGTGTATAAATAATGTAAATTACTGTGCGCTACTATTCTAAGACATTTTCTTGGTAGCATTTCAAGTTGACACGTCGCATGATTTATTCCTTGAATCTATGTTGTGTGATTCATGGTGCACATTCCTTTATGGTGTTTAATACTCATATAAAAATCTGCAATGTGCGCAATTCACTTCCCAATGTTTTTTCTGAGAAGAACACAACAATACCAGAATTCTAGATGCAATGCTGTGTGTTCCTGATATGTATTCTTAAAAGGAGATTCATATGGTTGTTTAGAAATTGCTCAGAGTGTTTCCTGATTCTCATGCTAAAGAAAGTATTCGAATCTGAAAGTCCTATTTAACTTTTCATGTTTCCTCCTCAGGTATTCGGTCATCTAAAGCCTAGTCAGTTTTAGGACTATTCTAGGGTTGTTCATGTTTTTCGGAAAAAAGACGAAGCTTAGAGTTGTAGCATGGTACTGAATTCATGAGATGTAATTTTGATGTTGTGTTTTAACCTTTTGCTTCCTACAGGTCTCCTTCCCAGCTGTTCCCGTCCTAATCCCCTTGTCCCCACTTGGACTCTCTTAGACTCTGTGATAAATCTAATCAGAGTATTGGAGCTGTCTTGTGGTGGAAGTGTTGGGAACGTGCACAGACCCCGAGGATCTGGTGACTCTGACACTAAGTTTGTAAGATATATATTAATTTGAATCATTGGGATCCAATTCTCTCTTGCGTGGGTCATCAGAAATTTCTTTCAATAAGAAGAATACTACATGTTTTCCTCTCATTGTTTTTTTCTGTTCCTCAGTGACTTTCCTAACTTTATCATTGAAGATCAACACTTTTCAATCTCTGTCTGTCTCATTTTCAACAAAGTACATGGTCTGTCAAACTGTTGGTCTGCCCGCCATATTTACAGATAGGTGGACTGTTAGTTTTCCATTGATGGTGCCCTGGTTCACTACCAAATGTGACTACCAAACCTTTTTGTAGCTTGAAGGGACCTGCCATGAGGGTGGTTCCTTTCATGGTACAGAGATGACCATTGGGCTAACAATCATCTCTAATGGGATGGCCTAATGTCCACCAGGGTGGTGGGCATTAGGTCCTCTGCCACCCCATGGAATTTCCACTCTGTAAAACCCCTGACAACCATGGGTCATGTCCATACTGCATGAAAGCACATTTAAATAAATAAAAAAATAGGGAAGGAGACAGTTTATGCTGATATTCATGGCCTTTGCCTGAATAGGGTTTGTGGATGGTAAACAAGACCTTGAATTTGATCCTGGTATTCATTGGAAGTCAGTGAGTGTTTCATCTTTGATTAAATGCCAATCAGGCAATGCAGACATTATTACCAAAAAAACTAAGAACACCAAATTGCAAATTAAAAAAACAACACTCTTAATCCCATTATTGCATTGTCTTTTCCACATTGCTAAAAAAAAATCCAACTTTTTACCTAAGACGAACTTTTCACATTTCTTTGTAATTAAAAGCAATTCACTAACTCATCTGAGCTCTAAACTACTAAAAGCTGGAAGAAATAGTTCACAATGGGACTTTGTAAAGTATGTGCAAAAAACAAGTTTGAATGTGTAACAACAACCAAAATACAAAAAGCTTGCTTACCACCTCCATCAGAGCCCAGAAGGCTTTGTGCTACCCAGGGACACCAAACGGTAGAAAGAACATTTGCTTGCCTTCACTGGTGAGGTTTACTATTTCACCCCCTTCAGTCCTGTACTGCTGAGCAGAATGGGAGGGTCTATTATTTGCATTGCCCAATCTATGATCGTAGAACATCCAGTCAATAGGTTATTCTCTTCTTCCCAAACCAATATGGCACTTTTCTATGCACGCTGAGGGCATATCTTATTCACCTGTACATCAGGTGGTGAAGTTCTGTAATAAAAGTGCAGGAACATATTTTGGAAGCATTTGTCATTATAGTCTTTGCCCAGTGCTCTCTATTGTTATTTCACTATTTTCGCCCCTTAGCCTAGGTTTCAATGGACTCCTTGATTTCTACCTGACCTCCGAATCCTTTCAACTCTATCCTAGAGAAGTGTACTGTCTGACTTTTGGTCATCTCTGAAAAGTGAAGCCATTCAGTGTTCTGCTTTTAGGATGTTTATATTATGAGATTTTATTGGTGTTGGCATTGAAAAATATTCATCAAACTGCACACAATACACAACATTCTTATTTTTTAGCCACTGTCAATGAGATCATTTATAGGGCAGTATTAATAAACCATAAACAGCACACCCTCATAAAAAGGGTAGATATGCCCTACCCCTACCCTCCCTCTCCTTAGAGCCCACCATTAGTACAGCCCACCAAAGTCATAGCATAGATGCTCAGCTTATTTAGATTGTGTGAAAAATGTAATGACTCCATGGTGGAACATGTTTGCTACATATCTACATCACCTATGTTGCACTTGCCAAAAACCCTTGCTCCATTGCTGGAGAAAAATCAGGGTTGAGAACCAGTGGTGTATATGTGGATCGGAACATAGCAGAAGCTTCCCATTTATTGACTATGCCTCATATGTGCACTTTCATATTCACTGGGGTAGTAAGATATGAGTTTCATGAATTATGGTGTCCTTGAAGCCAGATGAGCTCTTCTCAAGCAATGTGTAGCAATTGCTTTGTTCATATGACACCATTGTGTATTGATTACCTGCTTGGACAATTCTGCTGTGAAGTGTAACTGAGTGTAAGTCGTACAGGGCCACACCTCTTGGCATTTATTTTGTTGCAACAATTTCAATGGAACTCTGGGTTTAGAGCCTTGGCATGTAATGTGTTTACTTAGTCATGAAGGACAACAAAGACACTTTCCTCCATTAGATTTGGAAGTCTTTGAAAAAAATATAAGACTCTGGCCAAGCTATTAATTTTTATCACGTTAGTATAATTAAGAGGAGTGTTCATTTATGGACAATGTGTTAAATTTCAGAGAGAAATGATGGATATCTAGCCATATATATGTGCAGAATGTTTGATGCAGGATTTACTCTTCAGTATTTTCTTTGATTTGAGGTCGAGCCCAGTGGAAACCTAGTGCTCAAGATGTCAGTTGTAGCTCTATGATTTAGCTTTATTAATCTTATATCCTGACAATGTTTCCATCTGCTCTAGGAGGAAAAAGCATTCTTCAGCAAGGTACCAGGCTCTCCCAAAGAAAGAATCAGATTGTCTTAAAAAAAAACAAGATTATGTGTTTTTGTGCCAAAATGGATCCCTTACATGTTCACTACAGCTCTGATATGGGAGGCTAATGGCTCAATGATGAGAGCGAATAAGAATGGTGACAGAGGGCACCCCTGTCCTGTACCTATGTATAGTCAGAACATCTGAGATACTTGGCCTTTGACTGGAACTCGAGTTTGGGAGCACTATAATTAGCCATCCACATAGATATAAATCTGGGTCCCATCTGAACCAAACAGTTACAAAAGCCCCTAATCCACCCAATCAGAGCCTTCTTCTGTGGCCAGGGTTACCAGAAGTGCAGGAACATGTCTCTTCCCCACATTCTCTAATTGATATATCAGTCTGTCAATGTTGTCATGCATCTGTCTGCCTTTATCTAAGCCCAATTGGTCAGGGTGGATAATGCCAGGCCGAAGATCCTCCAATCTGCTTGCCAGAATTTTCTAACGCAGTTTGATGTCAACATGTAAATAAGCATTTGTTCAGTTTTTGAGGTCTTTGCCGGGTTTTAAAATAATACCAATGACAGCTTTCAACATGGAGGGAGTTACTGAGCCAACCGTGGCAAAACTGCTAAACAGGAACATCAGTGATGAAAGGCCTTGTAAAAAGCCCTGTGTATACCCATCAGGTCTGGTGCTTTGCCAGTTTGCTGTCCTCTTGCTGATGTCACATCCTGCCCCTGAATTGGGAAGGTTTTTTATAACCTTTGGACTTGTGTCCCATTTGAACACACTGGGCCTGGTTCATCTTTGCATTGCATTACCCTTTAATCTTGTATGGTGTCACTCGGTAAATGCATAAGTGAGTTTTAGCAAGAAATGCAAGGGCATCTTTGCTGGAAAATGTATTCCATTTATTTAGTTTATACTGATTTTTTTGCTTTTGATCACCCGGTTTTGGACATTTTACTGTGGGGAGTCTTATTACATGTGCCTCATCCAGGGTAATCACACAGTAAATGGAGTGTATGACTTTACCGCTATTGTCCACCTTTTGAGATAAGGCTGTTGCTATGCTGTTGCTATGAAATTACGGTATAGAACACATGGTTATACATTGAACATGTGCAAGCCCACGTGTCCTACAGCAAGACATTTTTGGAAAGAACAGGAAGGTGATGTTAATAAATTGTAAAACTCAGTACTGGATACTATCCCAAGAAGTATGAGAAGTGGTAATAGGGACAAAGCTATAAGGAAAACAGAAGCAAGTTGTATTCTCAAGTTAGATACATTGGAACCAAAGGGGCTAAATGTGGACAATGAATTATATGTATTTGTATAAGATTTAATTATTGTGAAATATATATGAAAATGCTACTTTTTAACTTCTTGTCACTATGCTATTTCACATTTTTTGTATTATAATTTGTTTTTTTTTCTTTTTCAGTGTACTTGAGGACCAATATCATGATAAAGAGAATAGTTAGAAAAAAGATTTTTAGAAAAAGAAAAAAAAGAAAAAGATTTAAAAGTAACAAAAAAATAAGATAAAAGCAAAAAGAAAGTGAATAACGGACAGTAATGATGAGATTTATAAGAAGGGGAAGAAATCCCACTGGTGCAGGATTGAATGGGACATTAACTTATTAATAATTAAGTCTGTTTCTGATTTGTGAAAAGGATTATGTACAAGAAAGGTTAGAAAATTGTTGTGTTAATTGTGTTGGTAAGATGATGATTCTTTCTGTTTTGTAAGAACTGATAAGTAGTTCGTTTGGGAGAAATTTGTACAGGATGGCATATAAGCGACGATTGTCAGGATCTATTTGGTCCTTTGTCAGTTTTGTTGAACATTTTCATCTAGAGGAGGAAGTAAGACTGTTGTGATGGTAGCCATGACAAAGATCCCATAGTTGATCCAAACACATTGATTTCACTCAGCAATTTAAAATAAAAAGATTTAGCATCAAAGTTGGGAGTGCTGCTTTTTCTTTAATGTAAAGGGAGTTTTGATGGATATATAGATATGTGTGTGTGTGTGTGTGTGTATATGTATATGTATAGACATATAATATATATCTATATCTATATACATACACACATATATATATATATGTATATATATATATATATATATATAAATAACATAGTGGCGTCCCCCCTAGGTAGTTATAGTTAGGACCTAGTTTTTATAGAAAAAGCATTTTTTGACTTCCCTATTTCTTTGACACTGGTTGAAGATTCTTCACAAATGTTGCAAAAAAAAATTTGACTCTCAGGTCAGCTGCTATCTGGAATCTTTCTGAGTGATCCATGAAGTGGGGGCTGAGAAAAAAAGTGGTTCCCAAAATGCTTTTTCCTATGCATTTTTCCATATGGACTTTGAACAGCAATAGAGCCCGAACCACTGGACGGAATTACACCAAATTTGGCAGAAAGGTAGATCTTGGTCCAGAAAGTGACCTTTTTGTTATTTAGTATAAATCTGTTTATTAGTTTTGAGAAATTAAAGAAAATTCCAATTTGTATATGTAGGGACGCAATGGCTCCACAAACTCTCCCAATCTCGTGCTGAGATCTGATTCGCTGCTAACACTTTAACAAAGAAGTGTTGGTAGTAATCTTGGGACTCAGCACTGGACAATCACCCAGAAAAAAAGATTAAAAATAGGAAAAGGGGCCAGGGTTGGGGCCCTAGCTCTGGTATTGGGTTCCAAGAGGGATTCCCAAAAAGCAAAAAAAAAGCTATTTTTTAAAATTTTCAGCGGGAGTCACAGCAGATCTGCAGATTCACTGAAAAAGAAAAAAGTGCATGCTCCCACCCTTGTTTAAATGCAGACACGGGTGGGCCAATTGCTGAAGGCATTTACATTTTGAATGCAGGGAGCCACCAGTCCCCTTGTACCCCTAGGAGCTACCACTTCCCCAGAGCTTTACACTAAATCAATGCAAGGGGTGGCCACTGCTCCACCTGCAGCCACATGGAACACCATCCCCCCAGGGCTTTACACTAAATCAATGTGGGGAGCAGCACAATACAGCAACAGCCCTAGGGACCACCTCCTACCTATGGTTTTAACTAAATTAATGCAGGGTTGAGGTGCGCCCCCCCCCACTGCCATGGGGACTGCAATCTCCCTAGGGCTTTACACTAAATACAAGCAGGGGCCTCCACCTCCCCGGGTGAGAATTGCACTGAATGTGGGGGGGGGGGACATGGCCCTTCTGCAACCCCAGGGACCACCACCTCCCCTGGACTAAAATAAAACAATGAAAGAGGTCTGTTTCTGGGCCCTGGGGGCCTCCAGTCCCCCAGGACAATACATGTTGGAGAGGGGCTGTGCAGCGACCCTATGGGAGACAAAGATGGCCCTGGAGACCACTACCCCCCAGGGCCGGCCCCTGCTATATCCCGGGATGCCCACCCCTGGGAGATAGCTGTTTGCTTTCTTTAAGCATGCATACATACAGAACAGATTTTGTAAAAACCTTAATTATTTTTCATTAAACAGATATATAAACATATGTATATTATATATAAGAATGCTGATATATACATAACATAGATAAATACAGAACGGATTTTGTGAACAAATTTGAATTATTTTTTATTAACTGAGGATATCTATATTTTTAAATAAATATAGATATTATTATTATAGATCTCTCTCTCTAGATATATATCTATATATATATCTATCTATCTATATATGTATATAGATAGATAGATATATATATTTGCATATATCGATAGATAGCTGGAGAGATAGATAGATAGATAGATAGATAGATAGATAGATAGATAGATAGATAGATAGATAGATAGATAGATAGATAGATAGATTCCTACTGGTGGTTGTCCATGTCTTTGTCACCCTTTGAAGAATCTTCACCTTATTTTCCAAAAAAAGGTGGCCCGATGATTGCACATGGGAAGTTTTGGGATGATCCATCAAGTGGGAGCCTAGAAAAAGGGGGATAAAAAAATGTTGCATTTCCCATGTTAATCCCATAGCACTTGTCAACATGTCTACAGCCCGAACCACTGGACGGAATTACACCAAATTTGGCAGAAAGCTAGCTGCTGGTACGCAGATTGTGCTTTGTGTTATATGGTGTAGATCTGATCAGTAGCTTAGCAGATATTTATGGGCAAATAAATTTGTATATGTCTGGTGGTGAATATTTTGCAAAATTTGTGAATTTTCGCAAATACGCACGTGAAAAGACGTGTTGCAATTGGCTGACCACAACCTGACAAGAAAGTTGCGACCGTCATTTTATTTCACAGGATACGCTTCCTGGGGGTGAAAATTCAAATTGAAAGTGGCATAAGGGGTCAGGGTAAAGGTACCTTGGCCCCAAGGGTGTGATATAGATGTTTTTAGGGGCAAATTATAGGTGTAATATAATTTTGTATGACGGCGTGTGATATTCATGAAAATTCATGCTTTTTCTTGAATTTCTGTGAATTATTCACCAAATATTTGTGATTATGGAAAAAGTTTAAAGAAAACAACAGACTCATTCATATGCTAATTCATTCACTCATACATGCACTCAGCAAGCACCCACTCAGACACCCTTCAGACACTCATGCACCCACTCAGACCCATTCATAGACTCACACACCCACTTTCAGGCCCACTCAGACACTCACACACCCACTCACATATCCACTGACAGAGAGAGGCCCTGTGGCCTACTTGTGCTGCATACGGCTAAAGGTCATGCGTGGGAACGGGTTTGGGTGGTTATAAACATATGGGAATTAAAATTACTTTATGTTAAAAAAGCACAGAAATTAACAGAAAAAACAAAGTTTACAGGGATGTAATAGTTAGGTTCTGAATTACTCCACATTTTATGTAATTGATGAGATCTTGTATGGCAACTTTGATATCACTGCAATGTTTTCAATAACATCATTGATAAGAAAACAGTGCATGGTATGGCGCGGGTTATAGTTACCTTAGGGCACTTAAACTTTTGTTTGCTTTACAAACCCTCACAAAATAGTTTTCTTTCCACAGCATTTACATATTTGTCCAATGGTGGGACATTTACCTTTGTGTGGAAATAAAAATCCATGTCTAAAGCATAACTTCTTTTTACATATAGGTATCACTTTCTTTCATTCAGATTTTTGCTTTGGCTTACTTTTCACACTCATGACTGATTCACTCTGGGCACCTCTGGCCACCATGTCAGAAGACTGTCCTTCAGCACACTCTTTAGCTCTTGCAGCCATTAATGCTCATTCCAGACTAAGAGGTTCTCTCAGAATTCATTGTCTGAATTAATCTGACAGGCATACATCAACAACTCAAAGACGCATAAATTCTTCATCATTAAATTAATTGAACATGCAGTGTTTGATGAGACTATCGAGTCTCTATATAAATTAATTGATGGTTTAACCAACTTTTTGACGTGCTGGACTGAAAATGTAGCTTTTTTAATCACATTTTGGTTCTGGATTGAATTTAAGATTCAATGCTTCTTCTGGTATGTGGCTCCGTCAGTTCTCAGAATTTATTAACAACCACACCAACAACAGCAAACTTTTTGAGATACATGAAAATCTTTATGTTATCAGTTTCTTTAACCCCTTTGCTGCCAGGCCTTTTCCCCTCCTGTGCCGAGCCTTTTTTTGGCTATTTCGGGCAGTTCGCGCTTAGGCCCTCATAACTTTTTGTTCATATAAGCTAACCACGCCAAATTTGCATCCTTTTTTTCCAACATCATAGGGATTCCAGAGGTACCCAGACTTTGTGGGTTCCCCTGAAGGAGACCAAGAAATTAGCCAAAATACTGTGAAAATGTTGTTTTTTTTCAAAAAAATGGGAAAAAAGGGCTGCTGAAGGCAGCTCGTGTTTTTTTCCCCTGAAAATGGCATCAACAAAGGGTTTGCGGTGGCAAGATCACCGTCTTCCCAGCTTTCAGGAACAGGCAGACTTGAATTGGTAAAGCCAATTTTTCAATACAATTTTGACATTTTACTGCGACATACCCCATTTTTACTATTTTTTGTGCTTTCAGCCTCCTTCCAGTTAGTGACCCAAATGGGTGAGAAACCAATGCTGGATCCCAGAAAACTATACATTTCTGAAAAGTAGACAAAATTTTGAATTCAGCAAGGGATCATTTGTGTAGATCCTACAAGTGTTTCCTACCGAAAATAACAGCTGAAATAAAAAATAATTGAAATTGAGGTGAAAATTATTTTACAACCCCCCACCTGCCGGAGGAGAAACTCACCTGTTTCTCCGTTCGCAATCTGGAAGCAAATGGCTTCCAGTGCGACCAGCACTGTGTAATGCTGTCAGCGCGCGATCGCGCACTGACCGTCATTACAGGGGGGTGGGGGGGTGGAAGGGGGATGGCCTTCCCCTTCCATCCCTGCCTTGGGGGGTGGGGGGGAACCCCACGGAGGGAGCGCTAGCGCTCCCTCCGGGCCGAGGACGTAATGGTTACGTCCTCGGCACAGGAGCACAGAAGGGGTTAAGTGCATCAATGAAATCATCAAATGTACCTATCCAAGCAGTCAATCTTTTTGCAGTATTTTACTTTTGGGCAGTATTGAAAGGTGGTGGTGGTTGCAGGAGGGTGGCAACATGGTAACTAGTTATGGGAATGACTGAGGGGTGGAATTGTTTAAAATGCTCCACTATGACCTGTGGCATCTACGCAATCTCTGAGGCCCTGTGATAGATATGCTTCTGGATCATCCTGGATAGCCTTTGGGACTGTGACCCCCTTCCTGATCTCCATCAGAGCTCTTTCACTTTTGGAAGCCTCTGGAGTTACCATCTGGCAGCTTTGGTGGTGTGTCACTTCAGATATTGGACAGCTCAGTAAGTACAACACCGGTACTTCTTTGTGGGTCTACTTACCCAGTGCTGACATCGTAACACTCCACTTATCAAGTCTCTGATAAGTGTAATGACAGTATGCTTCCTTCTTACTTGTTCTATCAGCCAGACACTCTATATATTTTGTTAGTAATTGACTACAGCAGTTTTTAGCACTTTTCTGTATCTGTACTTACCCGCCTTTTTCAGTAGAGCATTGTAGGAAGTTGGCTCTGTATATCAAAATGAGAGATAGTGTGCACAGAGTCCAGGAGCTCCCCTTAGAGGTTGGTAGTGGCAAATTTAGATAATACTAATGCTTTATTTTGTAGTAGTGTGGTCAAGCAGTAGGCTTATCAGAGGGTAGTGTTAAGCATTTGTTGAACACACACAGGCAATAAATGAGGAACACACATTACAAGACTTAACTGCAGGCCAATAGGTTTTTATACAGAAAAATATATTTTCTTAATTTATTTTTAGAACCATAAGATTCAAATTTGAGGTAAGTACATAAAATACAAGGTACTTCACACAGGTAAGTATAGAAATTTGATTTAAAACAGTAATACATACAGTTTTGGTTAAAATGGCAATGAGCTATTTTAAAAGTGGACACTGCAAAAATCAACAGTTACTGCGGGAGGTAAGTTTTGGTTAGTTTCTCAGGTAAGTAAAGCACTTACACAGTCAGTCTCCTGGGCAAAGGCAGCCCACCATTGGGGGTTCAAGGCAACCCTAAGGCCACAGCACCAGCAACACAGGGCCGGTCAGGTGCAGAGGTCAAAGGAGGGCCCAAATAACATAGGCGCCTATGGATAACAGGGGTGCTCAGGTTCCAGTCAGCTAGCAGGAAAGTACCTGCGTCCTTGGGGAGAAGACTGGGGGGTTTTGTAGAGCACTGGGGGGGCGGACACAAGCACACAAAACACACCCTCAGCGGCACAGGGGCGGCCGGGTGCAGTGCGCTAAGTAGGTGTCGGGTTTGCAATTGAAAGCAATGGAGGGACCCGGGGGTCACTCTGGCAATGCAGGCAGGGCATAGGGTGGCTTCTCGGGCCAGCCACTGACTGGGCTAGGATAAGGACTGCCTGCTGGTCACTCCTGCACTGGTAGGTGGTTCCTTTCGGTCCTGGGGGCTGCGGGTGTAGTGCTTGGTCCAGGCGTTGGGTTCCTTTGTTACCAGGCAGTCGGGTCGTGGGGAGCCTCTGGATCCTCTATGCAGGTGTCACTGTTGGGGTGCAGGGAGGTCATCTCAGGGTGTCCACGTCATTTGAGTCACCTGGGAGTCCTCTCTGCAGTGTTGGTTGTCCTGGACTCGAGCTGAGGGCGTCGGGTGCAGAGTGTGAAGACTCACGCTTCTGGCGGTAAGTGAAAGCCTCTTTAAAGTTGTTTCTTCATTGCAAATTTGTTGCTGTTTCTGAACAGTGCCGCTGTTCTCTGGAGGTTCTTGGTCCCTGGGTGCAGGGCAGTCCTCTGAGTCCTCAGTGGTCGCTGGTCCCACTGGATGTGTCGCTGTGCAGGTAATTTGAGTCCCGAGGCAGGCCGGTCGGGCTGGGGCCAAGTCAGTTGTTGTCTCCGTCGTCTCTGCGGGGCTTTCAGGTCAGCAGTCCTCTTCTTGTTGTAGGTTGCAGGAATCTGATTTCCTGGGTTCAGGGTCACCCCTAAATTTAGGGGTATGTTTGGGTCTGGGCTACTGCCCTGGAGGGTGGCTACACCTTCTTTGTGCCTCCTACCAGAGGGGAGAGGGGCACATCCCTATTCCTATTGGGGAAATCCTCCAAAATTAAGATGGAGGATTTCTAAAGGCAGGGGTCATCTCAGCTCAGCGCACCTTATGGGCTGTCCTCACTGGTAGGTGAGTCCTCCTGGTTTTCCTCATTATCTCCTCTGCACTTGCCGCCAAAAGTAGGGGCTGTGTCCGGAGGGGCGGGCATCTCCACTAGCTGGGATGCCCTGGGGCGCTGGACCAACAGGCATGAGCCTTTTGAGGCTCACTGGCAGGTGTTTCAGTTCCTGCAGGGGGAGGTGAGAAGCACCACCACCCAGTGCAGGCTTTGTTCCTGGCCCCAGAGTGACAAAGGCACTCACCCCATGTGGCCAGAAACTCATCTGGTTGTGGCAGGCTGGCAGGAACTGGTTAGCCTAACAATAGGAGTTGGACTGGCATGAAGGGGGCATCTCTAAGATGCCATCTGTGTGCATTTTGCAATGAATCCCACACTGACCTCAGTGTGCATTTATTGTGCTGAGAAGTTTGATACCAAACTTCCCAGATTTCAGTGTAGCCATTATGGAACTGTGGAGTTCGTAATTGACAGATTCACAGACAATATACTCTTTATGGCTACCCTGCACTTACAATATCTAAGGTTTGGCTTAGACACTTTAGGGGCATAGTGCTCATGCAACTATGCCCTTACCTGTGGTATAGGGCACCCTGCCTTAGGGCTGTAAGGCCTGCTAGAAGGGTGACTTATCTATGCCACAGGCAGTGGGTTGAGGGGATTGGCACCCTATGGGGAGTGCCTTGTCGACTTAGTCATTTTCTCCCCACCAGCACAGACAAGCTGTGAGGCAGTGTGCATTTGCTGAGTGAGGGGTCCCCAGGGTGGCATAATACATGCTGCAGCCCTTACAGACCTTCCCCGGCCACAGGGCCCTTGGTACCAGGGTTACCAGTTTCAAGGGACCTATCTGTGTCCCAGGCCTGTGCCAATTGTGGGAACAAAGGTACAGTTTAGGTAAAGAACACTGGTGCTGGGGCCTGGTTAGCAGGGTCCCAGCACACTTTCAATCATAGTGGTAAACCAAGGCACACCATCAACGTCAGTTCCTTATTGTTGTAGTAATCAAGTTCCAACTGAGTGTGAGTAATATAGTGGATATTTTTTTTTTTTCCTCAGTGTGCTTCAAGGGAGTCGATCGCAAAACATCATTTATTGGGGTCGCGTTTACATTATCATGGCTTATCATGGCCGTACCTTTTTGGATACAGTTTGTTCTCGAGGAGGATTTGATACTTGTATTTCTGGACTTTTGATTCGTCCAGACAATCTCTGAACTCCCCAGTATATGCATATAAGTCTTGAAAAAGTCATTGTTGATGAAACATGTGTTGGCTGATGTGTCTTTGGACTCATGATGGCTGCTACTCCCTTGAAGCACATTGAGGAATAAAAAATATCCACTATATTACTCATGCTGAGTTGGAACTTGATTACTACAATAAGGAACTGACGTTGATGGTCTGCCTTGGTTTACCACTATTGAATCTTCATGTGTTGATTGATCTTCAACCAACACAACTGCATCAGAGAAGGCTGGGTGCTCACCAGTTTGGACCCTCTACAATACTTCATGTAACCTCTGGACATTGCTTTCTTTACTCATATTACATTCATATATAGGAGGTGCAAACCTTATGCATAGCCACTGTTTTTTGTTGTCACACTTTCAATCATAACTGGCATCAACAAAAGGCAAAATGTTAGGGGGGAACCATGCCAAGGGAGGCATTTCCCTACAAGCATGTGTAATGTACATTTTTAACTGGCATGGCATCACAGTACCTTTATGTATGGCCTGACTAGCAGGTTCTCAGCCAATTACATGTAGATTCTTTACAGTGCTTTTGTTGCCTTCAACGGCTTAACAGCTGCTGGAGCTGTGCATTAACTGCACATGCATGAAGCATTGATTCCATACTTGGACAGCGACATGTGTGTCATGCTCGAGCAGTTTGCTTGGACCATGAAAACACTCTCTAAGAAAGCACAATTGTTATTTGGGTTACTTATCCCCATTATCTTGTTACCAGTTGTAGCGTCCGCCCCAGTCTGGATACCCACCAATGACTATGCCACACATGGAGCTGAATATTACACTTAGTTATTTTTCTGCGTGTAACTGTGAACTCAACATTCTAAACCAAGCTTTTATTGCATTTCACTGTAATAATTATGTCACACTTCTACAGAGTCCATTCAGAGCCTAAATGGTTCCATCATAAAACTATTAAGACACTAAGGCCCTCATTCCAACCCTGGCGGTCTCTGACCGCCAGGGCGGAGGGCAGCGGAAGCACCGCCAACAGGCTGGCGGTGTTTCCTGGGCTATTCTGACCACGGCGATAAAGCCGCGGTCAGAAAAGGGGAACCGGCGGTTTCCCGCCGGTTTTCCCCTGGCACAGGGAATCCTCCATGGCGGCGCTGCTTGCAGCGCCGCCATGGGGATTCCGACCCCCTTCCCGCCAGCCTGTTTCTGGCGGTTTTCACTGCCAGAACCAGGCTGGCGGGAACGGATGTCGTGGGGCCCCTGGGGGCCCCTGCACTGCCCATGCCACTGGCATGGGCAGTGCAGGGGCCCCCTCACAGGGCCCCACAAAGATTTTCACTGTCTGCTTAGCAGACAGTGAAAATCGCGACGGGTGCCACTGCACCCGTCGCACCCCTGCAACTCCGCCGGCTCCATTCGGAGCCGGCTTCATTGTTGCAGGGGCTTTCCTGCTGGGCCGGCGGGCGCTCTTTTGGAGGGCGTCCGCCGGCCCAGCGGGAAAGTTGGAATGGCCGCCACGGTCTTTTGACCGCGGGGCAGTCATTCGGCGGTGACCGCGTGGCGGGCGGTGACCGCCGCCCGCCGCGGTCAGAATGACCGCCTAAATGCACAAAAGGACCAAGGACTCTGCCCTAGTTGACCACAGGCATTTTTAGCCTTTCCAAGGGTGAGTGAGGCTGCCTGTTAGAAATGGGGTCTTTGGTTGGCAGTCAGGTTACCCCGTGTCCAAGCAAGGACCATCACTCTAATCAGGGTAGGTTGCACACAATCCAAATTATCCTGTGCACACCCTCTGGTAGCTTGGCACTGAGCAGTCAGGCTTAACCTATAAGGCAATGTGTAAAGTATTTATGCAACAAATCATGCAATAACACAAGAAATCACCACACAGAGTTTAGAAAAATATAGAATATTTAGCTGAATAAATGCAGGTCAAAACGATCACAATTCAATAAGTACACGTTGAAATATCACTTCAGAGAATGATAAATAGAGTTTTTATTTTTAAAAAGCAACAAGTGTCTTTTGCAAGAACAAAGTACCTAGTTTGCGTTCAAAATCTCCGCTCGGGACAGCAGAGGAGGAGGTGCGTAGAAAACGGGGAGGTGTGCGTCAATTTCTCTGGTGCACCCAGGCGATGCGTCAATATGTTTTCACGTAGAGAAAGCTTAGCATCGATTTCCAGCGCAAAGACTTGGACCCTCTTCAGGTTGCGTGGTATTCGGATGCCCCGGGGACAATGCAGAGAAATCATGGGTATACAGTGTTGAAGTAAGCCTCAGCAAGGCCTACTAGTGTCAGGTGTTCACCTTTCTCTGCACAAAGTCCTCAGACCATGTAGGAAGAAGTTGGCACGGAAACTGGAATAAAAGACATAAGTTTATTAACCTCATGAGGTGGTACTACAATTCAGACAGCACCCTTTGGTAATGTCTGAAGTAGCACACTGAACTGAGAGAGCATGGTCCTTTTATACCCACGCAGGGGCCAAAAGGAGATGGTACAATTATGGAAACAAGACTTGTATGCATGTAAGGTCATGTGAAAAATGCACAGTCGACAGGTAGGAGGAGCTAACAGTTTCCAAGGACTTACAGCTGCAGACCTTACTGAGCATGTGCGAAAGTAAGAGATGCTAAATATAACTCGTCACTAGGCAGATTTCAAGAGCAGTTAACAGAAAGGTAGGACAGAGCACATGGTGAGCACATGGCAGCATGTAGCAAAGAAAATGGCTGCCATGAATACAAAATGGATTCCGCAAAATGTTCATAATAGTTACTAAAGACAAGATGTCTTCTGCTAATGCTTAATCTAATCACTGCTAAATTACAACAGACGACCCTTTCAGCATTAGCTGAAAACATTCGTCTTTCTGGGATAATCTAAATATTCATCCTGTATATTTATGCTCATCATTTCAGCTATTTCCTTATCTAACAAATGTTGTGCTTTCATTTCTGTAATATTTCTTTTGGTAGGCATACAAGCAGTAATACACATGGAGCAGAACATTGGACCACACTGAATACAGATACAGCATGTAAAAAATATTGCAATTATTACACACAGGATAGTCAATAGTTTCCAGCCACAGACGGAAACAAGAGCCCAAAACCATCCAGAAAAAGTCCAAGTACCAGTCTCTGTATGGATTTCTGCAGCAATTTTATGCAATTTAGATATTGCATCATAGACTGAAGGTGAGTGATCTGGGATAAAAACACAACAACTACTACTGATGATTCGACATGCACCACCTCGATCAGCTAATATCACATCTAATACCATACGATTTTGGAGCGCTACAATTCTTGCAATTTGGAGCTCTTCAGTAATATTCCCAAGTGCCAGAGCTGCCTGATTGGTAACAGTTTCCACAACCCTAGTCAATTGTCTCACTTTCCTACTGTTTAATACAATACCTACATAGGGGAACAATCCTAAATTAAAATCAACATATTGTTGCAGGCTAGTATCAGTTTGGTCTACCTCATTTGTACTTATTTCCCTTTTTTATCTATTATTAATGATGTCATTGAACAGTTTTAAATCTCTGTGATATGATGCAGGAGCCAGAAACACAGGGGGTAATAGAAAAGATACATAACACACACCTGACCACCCAACAGGTAGTTGGTAATATCCATAGTTACCACAAACAAAATATGTATTATGTGAAGCTGTAAAACTACTATTATTTAGACCCTCAATAGTTAAAATCAAGGTACAATCGCGTATCCCTACTGGAATTCGTCCAATGCTTCGTATACATAAATCTGCTTTAGTTTTTGTAATAGAAATCACAAATTGTTCTTTCTTGTCAGAGTCTTGTATATTTGTTAAGACATATGGTATTGAAACATTGTCCGGTTGATACTCTTCCGATTCCCATTTAGTTCCTTTAGCTTGGGGATACCCATCTTTGTCTTGGTAGCACACTTTATTAAGGCAAAAAAGAAGTCCGCCCTCCGTACGTTTTCTAGATGCAAACAAAAGCATGTACCAAGCTTCACAAGAACCATTGTGTGAAAAAGGAAGAGGAATGAAAGGTGTTCCTCCTTTCTTTTGATGCGCAGGTATCATTCCACATACCCAACAGTTAGTAGTATTTGTAGCATTATGAGTATGATGCAACATCTGAATGAAAGTATTATTGAAGTACGATTGACGGTGCTTCTGCTCCTGATAGGGAAGCGTAAAGTAATAGTGATCCTCTGGTACTGGAGTAGTGGCAACAAAGAACTCACGAGCAGGAGACTTCTTTTCAATAAACCAGGTGATCGTTGCTGTAACCACCAAAACAACAACAAACCCCATAATACTAATGATCAATTTGTTATTCATTTTAGCAACAGTGATAATCGACCCTTTCAGAAATGAATTCAAAATAATCGTTGGAGCTCTTATCCCTGGGCAGCCGCTGATTTCTTCACCACGGGCCAAGACGGGTGTCACTACTCTAATGCACAGCTGATCCACCCCCCTTGCCAAATTGGCTCTCCGTTTCACTAACCCAGGGCGGTAGCTCAACCAGTCTTTTCAAAACAATTTTCAGATTCTTTCCTTGGTCTCAAATTATATTGCGACACTCCAGAAGTCGTATGGTCCAAGAAGACCTCTGCAGATTCATCAGGTGATATAGCACGGCCTTTCTCCGTAGTCAAAATCTCTCGATGATCGGTCAGCACAGCAGGTTCCACCAAGGTAGGTAGCACTCTCTTGCAGTGAGTACTATGGACCCAATTCTTTCGATTCGTCACTCGAACTGCTGTCCTTGTCGCAAGGAGCACCTGTTTCTGGGCCTCGCCACCTTGGTTCCAAGCTGCTTGATCTTTCAAAAGACTTAATCATCACCTGGTCACCAGGTCGGAGCTCATGGCCTTCACCTGTGGATCTGTCAGGAAGTGCTTCTCGAACCCGTTGATGAATAGAAACCAAATTGTCGGTTAACTGTGCCAAATAATCATTCATCAGGACACAAGGTACATCATATACAGATTTTGGTTTAGGAACTCCCCAAATGTTCATTGGCCTCCCGAACACTACTTCATAGGGGCTAAGGCCAAGTCGGGAGTGTGGTACTGACCTAATAGACAATAATGCCAATGGTAATGCATCCGGCCAAGTTAAGGATGTGGAAGCCTGTATCTTCGCTAATTTCAGTTTCAATGTAGCATTATACCTTTCCACCAACCCTGCTGATTGTGGGTGGAAAACCGCATGGAACTTCTGTTTGATGCCTAATCCTTTCAGGACATACTTGATAACTTCCCCAACAAAATGAGGTCCGTTATCACTCCATAAAAGTCTGCAAACACCAAACCTAGGGAAAAATTCTTTCAAAAGCACCTTCGCTGTGGTAATGGCAGTATTATCCTTTGTGGGGTACGCCTCTATCCATTTACTGAAGGCACAAACCACCACCAAGACATACTTTAAATTATTGCAGCGTTCAAGCTGAATATAATCCATTTGTAAAACTTCAAAAGGTGCAGTTGGTGTAGCAAACCCTCCTGCAGGAGTACGTGTCCCTTTTCCAGGATTGTATTGTAAGCAGATCAAACAAGACTGTACTACTCTCTTAGCTGTACTGGAAATTTCTGGATGCTCCCAAACTTGCGTAAGCAACTTCGTTATTGTTGAAGCTCCAACATGTGCCAGTCCATGTGCCATCTGAACCATAGGTTGTACAAAAGCTATAGGCAATTTCCATTTATCCATCTGCTTATTCCGCCAACAGCCCTCATCATCCAATTCTCCATCTTTAGACCATTGCTCACGTTCTTTCACTGAAGCAGATTTCTGTATATCTAATACGTCTTGTCTTGCATTATGCCAGTGTTCAGCTTGTGACTTCACTACATACATAGAAGTAGTACTTCGCTGCATCGCAGTCTCACGTGCTACACGGTCTGCAAGAGCATTACCTTGCCCTATCTTATCGGTCACTTTCTTATGTGCACTACATTTCACAATAGCTAGTTTCTTTGGATATGTCAATGCAGTCAAGAGGTTATGCACTAATTCTCCGTGCATTATCTGCATCCCGTGGGATGTAAGAAAACCTCTCTCCTTCCAAAGCAAACCAAAATCATGAGCCACTCCAAAAGCATAGCGGCTGTCTGTGTAAATGTTCACACTTAAATCAGTACTAAGCTCACATGCTCGTGTCAAAGCTATTAGTTCAGCTGCTTGAGCTGACTTCTGCGGTATACGAGCTGTCTCCACTACCGTGTGTATTGTGGTGATTGCATATGCAGCTGAGGTCGTACCATCTGGCAACTTCAAACAAGACCCATCAACCCACAGTTCCTCGTCTACATTTAAAAGGGGCGTATCTTGTAAATCAACACGACCCTTTGTCTGTTCTTCGGTAAGGAATATACAATCATGTGTTTCTTGTGACTGAGGCTGAGTCACTGGATATGGCAACAAAATAGCTGGATTTAGTGTTGCACATCTCTTCAGTGTAATGTGAGGAGCCAACAATGTCAACTCATAACCTGTCATGCGGGCACTAGTTAAATGTTGTGTCTTTGTTTGATTTAAAAGAGCATCAACCGCATGGGGTACTAGCACCAACAGCTTATGTGACAAAACTATCCCTTCACTCTGACGTATTGAGACAGCTGTTGTGGCAACTGAACGAAAACACCCGGGCAACGCTCGAGCGACAGGATCAAGTACTGCTGAAAAATATGCACAAGGACGCTGCTTATCGCCATGTGTCTGTACTAAAACTGATAATGCACATCCATCCTTCTCATGTACATAAAGTACAAAAGGCTTCATGTAATCTGGAGTACCTAACACTGGTGCAGAACAAAGGGCTTGTCGCAGCTGTCGGAAAGCAGTCTCACATTCATCTGTCCATGGGAGGGGCATTGGAGTATTTTTAGTCAGAAGTGCTAGCAAAGGTTTGGCATTGTGTGAATACCCTAATATCCATTGCCTACAAAAAGAAGTAAGGCCAAGGAATGCACGAACATCTTTCTGAGTAGAGGGTACTGGTGTGTCTAAAATTGCTTGAATACGATCTGATGTAAGTGCACGGCCCTCCTTAGACAAAAGGTGACCTAAATAGGTTACCTTTGGTCTACAATATTGCAATTTCTTTCGTGACACTTTATGATGGTGTGAAGCAAGAAAAGAAAGTAAGGACAAAGTGCACTTTTCACATTGCTCCGGGGTATCAGCTGGCAACAAAATATCATCGACATATTGTATGAGAGCCACACCTTCAGGCAAAACAAAAGAATCAAGTTGTCGTTTTAACGCCTGACTATAAATGCTTGGGCTCTCCGTGTAGCCTTGAGGAACTCTGCAAAATCTATATGATCGTTTATTCAAAGTAAAACCAAACAAATATCGGCTGTCAGGATGAATAGGGATCGAAAAGAAAGCATTCTTCAAGTCTATCACAGAGAACGTAGTTGCTGTCGGGGGAACCAAAGTAAGGAGTGTCGTGATGTCAGATACCACAGGATATTGAGGTATCACAATCTTATTGACTTCTCGTAAATCAATAATGAATCATTAAATCCTAGTATCAGTATCCTTTTTCAGAATAGGAAGAATCGGGCTGTTACAAACATTATACAGAACTTCCTCGACAACTCCGACTGCAATAAGATCATGCACAATTCGTGTGAGTGCTTCTTCGCCCTCCTGTGAAATTTTGTATTGAGGCAAACGTGGCAATCCAGCTCCCTCCTTGACACTAATATGTACCGGTGGAATAATCATTTGTACCACATCAGTATCTGAAGTAGCCCACAAAGTACTAGGGAGTGAGGCTAATGCAATATCCTCTTTAACAAGACAAACTCTTTCCATCACAGGATGATTATCATTTAAAATAACACGCACCCCTTCAGGAGAACATCGTATTGTAGCCCTGAAATTCTTGAGCATATCAAGACCCACAATATTGTCTGGTGTATTTGGAGAAAGCAAAAATGAACATGGAGCAGTAAATTTATCAACATGGAATGCAAGTGGTTGTGACAATGGGCTAGGGGAAGGTGTTCCATCGAAACCTATCGATGTAATGGTTAAGCCAGATAGGGGAGCCCTTGGAATCAATTGTTTAGACAAGGCGCTACGAGTAGCTCCTGTGTCAACCAGAAACTGATCAGTAAGACCCAAAACGTGTGCTGTAACATAGGGACCCCTCTGATCTACTGGAACTTCAACTGATTCCTTACCCCATCCTAGGCAATCCTATGCATAAGCAGAATCTTGGAAATCAGGCTGCACATGATCAGCCATCTGGTATTGGTTCCGTCTATCAAAAGTGTTAAACCCATCCTGCCCTCGTGTATTAGCATCAACCCTAGCATGATCATTCGTACTTCTAGGTCCTGAATATCCTGAGCGATTTCTCATTTGTCCCCGACCACGTGGACACTGCTGAACACGTAGTGCTGGACAATCGGCAGCCCAATGCCCAAATTTCTTACAATACGCACACTGATCATCAGACAAATTCGAACGAGTGTAAGAAGAACCATAAGATCCACGTCCACCTCTATCACTGCCTCTAAAAGGCGGACCATAAGCTTGAGCCAACATAACCTTCGTCTTTAATTCTTTAATCTTTTTCTCCTCCCTACCTTTCGCTTCTAATTCCTGTCGTTCATAACACTGAGCCATAGTCAAAAGAGAAACCGGAGTAGAGGTAGTCCATGAACTTTCACTAGCTTTTAGGCGACTAGCTATTCCTGGTAACAGATTTGCAACATATTTATCGACGAACAAATGTCTGCCCGTATCATCTGATAGTGACTGACCGCTAAAATCATGAAATGCTTCTTCAAAGCGTGTAAAGAAATCAGAGACTGATTCATCTGCCTTTTGTTTACAAGACGCTAAAACCGTCCAATCTATCTTTTTAAGGGAATAATAGTTTTCAACTTAACTAATATGGCTGCAGGAAGATCTAGGATCAACTGATATGGCTTTTTCGCAGGTTCCCTATCCCTGTCTATCTGTTCTATTTCTTTCCATGATGCCCCAAAAACTGTACGATCATAAATTTTACGAACAGTTCTCCACATATCTGACGGTAATATCAATCCGAAAAATAAATCAATGTCAGCCAAAGTCATAGTACAAGAACTAATTGCTCCCTCAACTTCCTCATAAAAGGCGGCTGGATTTTTCCGCGGGTCAGGTAATGCTGTTTCGGGCTGGACTGTTCCCATGGGGAACAGGCTCAAGACTGATTTGCATATGGCTGGGTCCAAACTGGAACGGCATGGGCAGCAAAAAAACGATGGATTAAACCCAGATCTGTGACTGGGGGTGAATGTTTGACAATGTTCAGCATTCCGTCCATCACTTGTTGTTTTTGCATTTTTCGCCCTAAGTGGGAAGGGTATGCCCAGACGTGGGTCCCGTGCTTCCCATGCCACTGGATTCAAGCTAGCCTGGCTGATGAGGGGTGAAACCCCGAAACCGGTCCCAGGATGCTTGTTTCCAGTCCAGGGAAGACCTGGCCTAGCAGTTCGGGCTGGACTGTTCCCATGGGGAACAGGCTCAAGACTGATTTGCATATGGCTGGGTCCAAACTGGAACGGCATGGGCAGCAAAAAAACGATGGATTAAACCCAGATCTGTGACTGGGGGTGAATGTTTGACAATGTTCAGCATTCCGTCCATCACTTGTTGTTTTTGCATTTTTCGCCCTAAGTGGGAAGGGTATGCCCAGACGTGGGTCCCGTGCTTCCCATGCCACTGGATTCAAGCTAGCCTGGCTGATGAGGGGTGAAACCCCGAAACCGGTCCCAGGATGCTTGTTTCCAGTCCAGGGAAGACCTGGCCTAGCAGTTCGGGCTGGACTGTTCCCATGGGGAACAGGCTCAAGACTGATTTGCATATGGCTGGGTCCAAACTGGAACGGCATGGGCAGCAAAAAAACGATGGATTAAACCCAGATCTGTGACTGGGGGTGAATGTTTGACAATGTTTAGCATTCCGTCCATCACTTGTTGTTTTTGCATTTTTCGCCCTAAGTGGGAAGGGTATGCCCAGACGTGGGTCCCGTGCTTCCCATGCCACTGGATTCAAGCTAGCCTGGCTGATGAGGGGTGAAACCCCGAAACCGGTCCCAGGATGCTTGTTTCCAGTCCAGGGAAGACCTGGCCTAGCAGTTCGGGCTGGACTGTTCCCATGGGGAACAGGCTCAAGACTGATTTGCATATGGCTGGGTCCAAACTGGAACGGCATGGGCAGCAAAAAAACGATGGATTAAACCCAGATCTGTGACTGGGGGTGAATGTTTGACAATGTTCAGCATTCCGTCCATCACTTGTTGTTTTTGCATTTTTCGCCCTAAGTGGGAAGGGTATGCCCAGACGTGGGTCCCGTGCTTCCCATGCCACTGGATTCAAGCTAGCCTGGCTGATGAGGGGTGAAACCCCGAAACCGGTCCCAGGATGCTTGTTTCCAGTCCAGGGAAGACCTGGCCTAGCAGTTCGGGCTGGACTGTTCCCATGGGGAACAGGCTCAAGACTGATTTGCATATGGCTGGGTCCAAACTGGAACGGCATGGGCAGCAAAAAAACGATGGATTAAACCCAGATCTGTGACTGGGGGTGAATGTTTGACAATGTTCAGCATTCCGTCCATCACTTGTTGTTTTTGCAATGCTGTTTTAAGTGCCATTACATCTGCCCTATTCCAAGGAGTATACACCCAATTATAAATAAAATAACCCTTAGCATCAACAGAAGTTTTATCATCATTTGTACCCAATCCTTTAGGAGGAACATACAAAGGCGCGGCCTCCAGCATTGGTTTCGCGTGAACTATCATAATCTTATCTGTTTCAAAGATGGAAGCTTGTGCCCCTTCGGTCTGAGATGCTCGTGCAACTGCATCCGCAGCCCTTTTCTCTTCTTGCAAACGGACTGCCACAGTATGTAATTTCATTAAACGCCTGATTGCATCAGCCACCTGGGAGAAAACAAAAAGACCATCACGCATTTGCTTATAATCAGCTGCTACATCATCGGGCTCTAACTCATCAGGATATTTCCGGTATAGTTCAATAACTTCTGATCCAAATGCCTCAGTAAAATATAGCTGCTCTTTTTCCGTCCACCCTTTCATGTTGTCTAAAAGTTCAGAAGCAGAAACAGCGCTACGAATTGTTTTACGAGCAATAGATCTAAGCTCAGCAGCACGGTCAGCAGGCAGCATAGAGCGACTGTCCCGCATCTTCTGTTGCTCCGAACTGGAGACTTTAGGTAACTCATGAGGGGCAGAAGGGACGACATACGGAGGTGGAGGGCGATCCAGTAACAATAAATCATCATGTGGTTTATTAAGGATAGGATAGAGGGGTTGCCTAACAGTGTATTGGCCAGTTACCTGTAGCTTACGTTCTTTCTCCTCTAGCTCCTTTAAGTCATTTATTTCTTTCTTTCTCATTTCCAATGCTTTCACATATACATTTTTCCGCTGCTCTTTCTCAAGCAAGGCTTGCTCACGCTTCACTCGTCCACACGCTTCTTTCTCCCACACTCGTACACAGTCAAACATATCGTGCCTAGACTTTCGCTTACGCATACATTGTTCCACATACTCAATCTTTCGCAAATCATATGACCCATGCATAGGCCAACGTAACTCAGGATCCGCGCAGGTGTATTTATTCCATAATGTGCTGTACATTATAGAAGAAAGACCATGTTTAACATACATATCTCTATTTGGCGTCCCCTCTGGGGGTGCCGGTTGCGATTCTTCCAGTTTCAAATTGGTACCTTTACAAAAGCAACACATCCTACGAAGTGCGCTAAAAACAGGCATGCCAAAAATAGTGCAGAATATGCAATATTATAATCAAAGTAGCACTTAAGGTGCCGTTCAAATCAAAATCAAATTGGAGAGAATTCTCCTCATTACCTGCCTATATAAATTGCAATTTATATATCAAATCCAAAGAATACAAGTTGACTAGTCACCCAAATCACAAAAGCCACAGTAAGTAGTACTAACTACATTACCAAACACAGGCATCAAAACCCACAGCAAGTGCCGAAAAACGGCTCTTACCAATCACAGGCTGTCCAGGTTCCAACTGCCAAGTTCTAAAATCGACCAAATGGTCACTGCATGACGAATGAACAAAAAAAAAGGATCTCAGTCGAGGACCGGCGCCACCTGGATGGTCAAATCAGAAAGAAGGGAAAAACGCCGTGGTTGCCAAGACTCGGGTCTCCTCAGGCATTGATCGTCCGCAGCGAGATTCCAATCCTTCGTCGCGACCAATCCATTGGGCATCCGAGTCGCCGATGAGTCCCTGTTCGGGCGCCAATTTGTTGAAGTAAGCCTCAGCAAGGCCTACTAGTGCAAGGGGTTCACCTTTCTCTGCACAAAGTCCTCAGACCATGTAGGAAGAAGTTGGCATGGAAACTGGAATAAAAGACATAAGTTTATTAACCTCAAGAGGTGGTATTACAATTCAGACAGCACCCTTTGGTAATGTCTGAAGTAGCACACTGAACTGAGAGAGCATGGTCCTTTTATACCCACGCAGGGGCCAAAAGGAGATGGTACAATTATGGAAACAAGACTTGTATGCATGTAAGGTCATGTGAAAAATGCACAGTCGACAGGTAGGAGGAGCTAACAGTTTCCAAGGACTAACAGCTGCAGACCTTACTGAGCATGTGCGAAAGTAAGAGATGCTAAATATAACTCGTCACTAGGCAGATTTCAAGAGCAGTTAACAGAAAGGTAGGACAGAGCACATGGTGAGCAGATGGCAGCATGTAGCAAAGAAAATGGCTGCCATGAATACAAAATGGATTCTGCAAAATGTTCATAATAGTTACTAAAGACAAGATGTCTTCTGCTAACGCTTAATCTAATCACTGCTAAATTACAACAACAGGATGAAGTCAGAGGAGCTGTGTCGATCCGATGGGCAATGCATGGACATTTCTGTCGCTGCATTGATTCTTCTCGCAGGAAGTCGGGCTGCATCACTCAGGCTCAGCTTTGCATCGATCCAGTGGGACGTGCGTAGAAGTTACGGTCACAACACTGGTGCTGCATCTATCTCCTCTCGGGTAGCCAGTCTGCGTCATTCCAGTTTAGCGTGCTGTGATTTTTTTACCACGATGCAGGCTGTGCGCCATTTCTGGCAGGCTGTGCATTGAATTTTTGCCGCACAAGGAGTTCTTCGCAGGATGAAGTATTTTTGGTCCTGAGACTTCAAGGAACAGGAGACAAGCTCTACCCACACTCTTGGAGAGCACTTTTCAGCAGAGCCAGAGGTCAGCAAGGTAGCAGGTCAACAGCAGAGCAGCAGTCCTTTGCAGAAAAGCAGTCAGGTGAGCCCTTTGGACAGCCAGGCAGTTCCTCTTGCCAGGTTGCAGGATCTGCTTCAGAGTTTCTTCACCAGTGGTATCTTGTCCAGAGGTTTTTGAGTTAGTAGGGTCAAAGGCCCTGTTTAAATACCCAAATGTGCCTTTGAAGTGGGGGAGACGTCAAAGAGTGGCTTAGAGGTGCACAAGGTCCCCTTTCAGTTCTATCCTGTCTGCCAGGGCCCCAGGAGGGGGTTTGGCCGTCTATTGTGTGAGGTCAGGCCACTGTCCTTTGACATGTAAGTGTCAGGCCCTACACCCTTCCAGCCCAGGAATACCCATTCAGTATGCAGATGTGTGCAGGTATGACTGAGCATCCTGTGTTTGGGGTTGTCTGAGTAAAATGCACAAAGGAGCTGTCAAGTAACTCAGCCAGACATGGATCGCAAGGTACAGAGGAATTTAAGGGCAGAGAAATGCTCACTTTCTACAAGTGGCATTTCTTAAACAGTAATATTAAATCCAACTTCACCAGTTAGCAGGATTTTATATTACCATTCTGGCCATACTAAATATGACCTTGATACTCCTTTCAGATCAGAACCTACCACTCAGACAGTATATGAGGGTAGCCCCAATGTTAGCCTATGAAAGGAGTAGGCCTCACAGCAGTGTAAAACAAATTTAGGAGTTTTATACTACCAGGACATTTAAACTACACAGGTATAAGTCCTGCCTTTTATCTACATAGCACCCTGCCCTATGGGTTACCTAGGGCCTAACTTAGGTGTGACATATGTAGAAAAAGGGGAGTTTAAGGCTTGGCAAGTACTTTTAAATGCCAAGTGGAAGTGGCAGTGAAACTGCACACACACGCCTTGCAATGGCAGGCCTTAGGCATGGTAAAGGGGCTACTTAGGTGGGTGGCTCAATCAGTGCTGCATGCTCACTAGTAGCATTTAATCTACAGGCCCTCGGCGCATGTAGTGCACTTTACTGGGGCCTTACAAGTAGATTAAATAAGCCAATTGAGCATTAACCAGTGTCACCATGTTTTAAGGGAGAGAGCATGTGCACTTTAGCACTGGTTAGCAGTCCCAAAACCAGCAAAAACAGTGTTGAAAAAGTGGAAGGAGGCAGGCAAAAGGTTAGAGGTGACAACCCTAAGGCTGTCAGGTCTGGCATGTGTCCCCCCAGCTGAAAGTGGGGAGAGCTACCCAACCTCCTGTGAGCTCCGATCGCTAAGGCGGACTTATCTGGAGAGATCATCAGCATTGGCATGGTCAATCCCCGGGCGATGCTCCACTGTAAAGTCCATCCCCTGTAGGGAAATAGACCACCTCAAGAGTTTAGGATTTTCGCCCCTCATCTACATGAGCTGTCTGAGGGGCCTGTGGTCTGTCTGAACCCGGAATTGAGTCTCAAACATGTATGGTCTCAGCTTCTTTATTGCCCAGACCACAGCAAATGCTTCTCTCTCAATAGCACTCCACCTCTGTTCCAGTGGTGATAGACTTCTGCTAATAAACACTACTGGTTGGTCTACGCACTCCTCATTTAGCTGTGCTAGAACTGCCCCATGCCATGTTCTGAAGCATCTGTCTGCACAATAAATTCCTGGGAGTAGTCAGGTGCCTTGAGCATGGGGGCCGTGCACATGGCTTCCTTCACGGAGTCAAAGGCTTTCTGACAAGCCTCTGTCCAATTCACCAACATAGGTTGCATTTTGGATGTGAGTTCTGTCAAGGGTGACACAATGGTTCCATAGCCCTTGACAAACCTACAGTAATAACCAGTGAGGCCTAAGAAGTCCCTCACTTCCGTTTGGGTTCTAGATGGTTGCCGGGCCTTGATAGTTTCAATCTTGGCCTGGAGGGGAGGCACCTTGCCACCACCTACTAGGTGTCCCATGTAGACCACGGAACACTGCCCAATTTGGCACTACTGGCCTTGATTGTCAGACCTGCCTGTTGCAGGGCCTGAAGCACCTCCTTGAGGTGAAGCATGTGTTCCTCCCAGCTGGAACTATAGACGGCAATGTCGTCTTGGTAGGCTGCACAAAAGGCATCCTTGCCAGCTAGGATCCCATTAATCAACCGTTGGAAGGCAGTTGGGGCATTTTTCAAACCAAAGGGCATTACTCTGAACTGGTAATAGCCCTCAGAAATAGAGAAAGTGGATCTCCCTTGAGCCCCTTTAGTCAAGGCGATCTGCCAGTGCTAGCACGGATGTTTTAATAAAAATTATTAATGAGTGTTCATGTATTTTGAATAATAAGTTTATGTAGAAATTTTAATGATGTAGAAAAATAATGCATGCATTTGAAAATGTGATTACGAAGAATGGCCACTAATATTAATGAAGTGTACTAATCAATGATTAAAAAGTATGAAATATTGAAAATATGTTAGACTAATCCAGTAATATGTCATATTGAGAGTTATGAAGTAAGCTTTAGCTTCACTAATTGTAGGCCTTAACCTTGTGAGTGTCTTGGCCTATTTTGCCAGGCCTCATCTAAAGCTGTATTTCTTAGTGTTTAATAAAAATGCTGACCAAGTGAATTAAACTGTGAAATGTCTATCATATTGTTTAAATGTGCTCATAAGGGAAGCTTTTTGTGTGAACCGACTGCTAAAAGATGATGTTCTTGCTAATGCAACATTTTATGTGTAATGTGTGTGAGACTGACTTTCCCAGAACAAGAACAATGAAGATACTGACTAGAGTACAAGCTGTAACAATATTGTTACCTGATAAGCCGGATGATGAGGACATCGTAAGACGAACCAATCCACAATATGAGAATGGAGAAATATTAGAAATCATAGATTTGGGATAGTAGTTTTACTGGACAGAGTGTGAACATACGATTAACTGACCAATAGGGAATTATGGGATAGTTTAGGTAACTTTCATATAACAACACTGCACAGTGAGAAGACGGGCACTCTGGGTCATTCTGCCGTTGCCTTCATGCAGTCATTTTTGCCCATTTGCTTGCTGACCGAATGGTCGATATTTCTTGTGCGTCTTTACTAGAGACGTGCTTAACTTTAATGCTTAATGACTTTGCCCTTCTCATTTCTGATGCTGAAGCCTGATGCTTTGCTGATCGACTGATGTCCTGCAGACAATGACTGATTCTGCTTTGCTGATCCACCCTGAGGAGAGGTATATTCCGAACTGTGATTACCATGCATATTTGCTTTTTATTTCTAGGTAGCAACTGCGCTATTTTGATAGAACCATAGTTAGATGTTTTTCCAAATGTGTGTTACTAAATTGTTTTGCATGAAGCCCAACATGCTAATCTGTTGTTAGTTAAGGATCCTCCCTTATTATAACAGAATCTAATGCTTGATGAACTTCTCTGCTGAATTCCATGTATGTTATAACGTTGACACAGTTGACTTTGTTATTGATTTGCACGATAACTTTAGAATGCGTTGTAGTTTGAGCTTTGATTAGATTGCATTTTTTCAGCCGCTTTGGACAACCAGTGTTGTTTCTGTATGTTTTTCATTTGATTTTGAGATTAATCTGCATGACCTTAGCATTGTTCATCTAGGGAAATAAACATTGTAAACTTTTATTAAAAGTGTGGTTATTCATGACTGAAAGGTCATGGTGTGTGACAATTACTGACTCAATTGATTATTGATTTATTGATTACTAATGCTTGTTGATTATTGTGTATTCATTATTGATTATATACTGGAGCTACTGTAAGAACATCTTAATTGTGAGTCAAAAGGTTCATCAACCAATTTGCGTCCCCTTGTAAGTTTCCTTATTAAGGTCAGGTGCAGTAGCAACAGTATCCTGACGTGAGGTCAAAGGTACTAAGGAACTTTGCAGCGCCGAGACCTGTCTTCTAACTCATCAGCTCTCAGGACGGGGTGAGCATCTGTCTTCATGACAGAGTTGACACCCCGGTAGTCCGTGCAGAACCTAAGTTCTGGCTTGGCACCGGGGGCAGCAGCCTTGGGAACCAACACCACTTGGCTGGACCAGGGACTGCTGGACTTTTCTATCATCCCAACAGCCAGCATCTTGGAAACTTCATCCTTGATGCTGGACCTCACTTTGTCTGACACCCTATAAATTTTATTCTTTACACTTGGACTGTCTCCTGTGTCAATGTCATGGACACACAAGTGTGTGAGTCCAGGATTCAGGGAGAACAGGAAAGAGAACTGCTCTGACAACTCGTAGCAGTCTCCCCTCTGATCTAGAGTCAGGGAGTCAGAGAGATTAACACCCTCCACTGGCCCATCACCTTCTTTGGCAGAGAGGAGGGCAGGGAGAGGCTCACTCTCTTCTTCCATGCCTTCTCTGTCACAAGGAGCATACTGACGTCAGTCCTCTCAAAATGAGGTTTCAGTCTTTAGTGGTGGAGAACCCTCAGGGGGTTTCTAGGGATCTTGAGGTCCACTAATTACGTGGCCTCCAACTTCCACTCCTTGATTTCAAATGGGCCAGTCCAGCGATCCTGGAGAGGTCCACGCTCTACTGGCTCCATCACCCATACCTTGTCTTCAGGTGAGAATTCTACCTGAGTGGCCTTCTGGTCATACCACTCCTTCATCATCTCTTGACTGGCCTCAAGGTTGTTCATGGCCTGTTTCCAGAAACACTGTGTCTGGTTGTGGAGGGCCAGCATTTAACTGACCACATCCTGGGGAGGTTTCTTGTAAACTTTCTCCCACCCCTCCTTTACTATGCTTAGTGGTCCCCTGACACGGTGACCATAGAGAAGTTTAAAGGGGCTGATCCCCACCCCTGTCTGGGGCACCTCCCTATTGGCAAAGAGAAGACAGGGCAAGAGGAAGTCCCACTTATGCTTCATGGTCTCAGGCAGGCCAATGATCATGCCTTTCAGGTTATTGTTGAATCTTTCAAAAAGCCCATTGGTTTGAGGATGGTAAGGGGTGGGAAACCGGTAGGTTACCCCACACTCATCCCACATGGACATCATGTACGCTGACATGTAGTTTGTGCCTCTGTAGACACAACCTCCTTTGGGAACCCCACACGGATAACTATCCCCATCAGAGCTCTGGTCACCACCGGTGCAGTCACTGTCCTCTGAGGGATCGCCTTTGGGTAGCAGGTGGCATGGTCCACCAAAACCAGGATAAACCTGTTGCCCAGGGTGGTTTTGGGGTCCAAGGAACCAATGATGTCGATGCCCACCCTTTCAAAGGGGGTGCCAATGACGGGGAGTGGGATCAAGGGGGCCTTAACCCTTTTCCCTGTCTTCCCAATAGCCTGGCAGGTTGGGCAGGCCGTACAGAAATTATTTGAGGCTACCCACATTCTAGGCCAATGGAAGTGGGTGACAGGCCCAGCAAAGGTCTTGTATTGCCCCAAATGTCCTACCAGGGGGATGTTGTGAGCCAGGCCCAGTAGGAAGGCCAGGTAACACAGGGAGACCTCCAGCACACGTGCTGCCCCAGCAGCCAGTACCTTAGCCTCACTGTAGAGGAGATAATTTTCTCAATATGTGGTGACCGCCAGAGGCTTCACCTGCTGCTTGGGCTGAGGCCTGTTACCTGAGACCCTCAAGAGTTGGGCACTCCTTCTGCGCTTTGCAGATCTCCTCCCTGGTTGGCCTGCCCTCCACTTGCCAGCCAGCAAGCTCAGGCACGTTACCCAGGTCAGCAAAATCCTCCTGAGTTGGCTCAGGGGATCTCTTCCTCTGGAACCACGTCAAACAACGCGGGAATACTTGGTGCTGCTTTCCCGCACCTCTTGCCCTTTCTCTGGGCAGCTGTTTGGGTCATTGTTCCTGGCTCCAGATGCAATTGACCCCATTCTCAAGCAGCCATGGACTGTGTGGTCATGCAGACCCATTCATGCAAACCTAACATCTCCAGGTGGGATCTGAGTTCTACCTTTTTCCAGGCTGTGCGCTCAAGATCATTGCCTAACAGACAATCTACAGGCATGGCAGGACTCACAGCTACTTTTGGAGTATCAGAGACCCCCCCACAATCAAAGGGAATCAGAGCTACCGGTAGGTGGCCTTCGTGATTGTCAGTGACTATGACCTGGTGGAATGTTTTAGGGATGATCTGCTCTGCTGACACCAGATGACCCCTGACAGTAGTCATACTGGCTCTTGTGTCAAGCAGAGCCTCCATCCTTTGCTCATCAATGGTGACCCACTGCATATACTTAGGGGTATTGCAGGCATGTGGGTATTTGCAGCCATTTCCTTATCTCCGAGGAATACTAGTGACACCTTTATCTGCTCACCAAAACTAATTGGGACCACCTTCCCCCCGAGTGCTACACTAGTCAACCCAGGTGCCTGCCCTTCAGTGAGGGGCTGTGCCCTCTTGGGACACTGGGAGTCTTCCTCATAGTGTCCAAACTTGAAGCACTCTAAGCACTTGGAGATCAACTTCCCTTTTTTCTTGTCAAAGTACCCTGGTTTCCGGTCAGATTCAGATGGGGACTGGTTGACAACCCCCCCCCTAGAAATTTTTTGGGGGGGCTTTTGAGAACACCTTATTTTTAAGTTTTTCTCCCCCCCTTTCATCTGGTGGGAACCCTGACCACCTTTGTGGGTGTCCCCCCAGAAACCTTTTTGGACACTCTGGTGCTAACCCAGAGGTCCACCTCCTCAGCAAGCTTTTTAAGATCAGTCAGCTTACTGTCAACTAGGTGCTGGCCCAACTCTGTAACACCAACACTGAACATATGCTCTTTCAGGATCAAATTATATAACCCCAAATAGTCATCTTCTTTACTACCCCGCACCCATTCATTCAGTGCCATATGGGAGAAATCAAAAAAGCCTACCCAGTTCTGTGTGGAGAGTTTGTTGCTGTCCCTGAACCTCTGACGGTACTTCTCATGTGTCAGCCCAAACCTGGCAAGCAAAGCAGCGTTCATGGGTGTGTATCTGTTTTGATCCTTGGGATCCAATGCAAGGAGTGTGTCCTTCCCCACTACTGGTACATACCGCCACAAGGCTGACCCCCATTGCTCTTCAGAGACCCCATGAGCCCTTAGTGAAACTTCAAAAGCAGCCAACCACTTATCAATGTCATCTCCCACCACATAACTTGGCACTACATTTTTGGGTATACGAACCTTCCTTTCCCCAGCAGGTCCTGCATGTATGCTGCCACCATCACTGCCGGACTCAGACTACCTTGCCTTGATATCCAGCACTTTGAGACTCAATTCATGAGCCAACAAAAAGTTTTTTTTCAGCCAAGGCTCTCTCCACTGCAGCCTCAGCTCTCTCAGCTTCATCTTGTTTGGCTGCTCTCTCTGCTTTCCTCTCCTCTGCTTCCATGTTTTCCTTTCCTCTGCGGTCATTCCATGGCTAGAGACACTGCTCCCTGGTTTACTAGGGGATACAATTCCAGGTAACATCCCCCACTACTGGCAAAAAATCCTCTGAGGGGGCCATCCTCTGGACCCTCTTCCTCAACATTCTCATCTGATGGGCTTCTGCCCAGGCCCTCAGCGCCTTTTGGTATTCCTCCTTTCTGGAGGCACCCTGGACAAAATCTTCAATTCCTGCTTGAGACCCACCCAGAGACATGTTGATTGAGCATTTAGTTTAAAACTGTCAGACAGAAAATAAAATTGCAGAAAAAAAGATAAAAAATCAAGTTGACCATCAACTGTGGGTAGATAGTGTACACTTAGCTATTGTATGTCACTGTAAAAATACAGGTCCTATCCTCACTGCTGATCACCAGTGTGAGAAATTGGTCCTTTGCTGGCAGTCAGGTTACCCCCTGTCCAAGCAAGGACCCTCACTCTAGCCAGGGTAAGTCACACACAATCCAAATGATCCCGTGCCCACCCTCTGGTAGCTTGGCACTGAGCAGTCAGGCTTAACGTAGAATGCAATGTGTAAAGTATGTGTGCAACAAATCATGCAATAACACAGTATAGCACCACAAAAATACACCACACAGTGTTTAGAAAAATGTAGAATACTTATCTGGATAAATGCAGGTCAAACAATCAAGATTCAATAAGTACACGTTGAAATATCACTTCAGAGAATGATAAAAAGTGTTTCAGTCTTAAAAAGGAACAAGTGTCTTTTGCAAGCACAAAGTACCTGGTTTGCACTCAAAATCTCCGCAAGAGGCTGCAGAGGCGGAGATGTGTGGAAAACGGGGAGGTGTGCGTCGAATTCTCCTGTGCACACAGGCGATGCATCGATAAATTTTCAAGCAGAGAAGGCTTTGTGTTGATTTCCGGCGTGAAGACTTGGATCCTCTTGGGGTTGCAGAGTATTCGGACACCCCGAGGACAATGCGGAGAAATCCTGGACGTGCAGGTGAAGTCACAGGAGCTGCATCAATCTGGTGGGTGATGCATGGAAATTTCTGTTGCATGACAGGTGCTGCGTTGATTCTTCTCACAGGAAGTTGGGCTGCATCGTTCCGGCTCAGCTTTGTGTCGATCCAGTGGGCCGTGCATCGAAGTTCCAGTCTCAACGCTGGCGTTACGTCGATCTCCTCTTGGCTGCATCATTCTGGTTTGGTGTGCGGTGAATTTCTCACCGCGATGCAGGCTGTGCGTAGTTTCTGGCAGGCTGTTGGTCTAATTTTCGCCGCACAAGGAGTTCTTTGCAGGATGAAGTCTTTTTGGTCCTGCTACTTCAAGGAACAGGAGGCAAGCCCTTGGAGAGCACTTCTCAGCAGAGTCAGAGGGCAGCAAGGCAGAAGGGCAACAGCAGGACAGAAGTAATTTGCAGAAAAGCAGTCAGGTGAGTCCTTTGGGCATCCAGGCAGTTCCTCTTGCCAGGTTGCAGGGTCTGGTTCAGAATTTCTTCACCAGTGGTATCTTGTGCATAAGTGTTTGAGTTGGTAGGGTCAGAGGCCCTGTTTAAATACCCAAATGTGCCTTTTAAGGGGGGGAGACATCTGAGTGTGGCTTAGAAGTGCACAAGGTCCCTTTTCAGTTCCATCCTGTCTGCAAGGGCCCTAGTAGAGGGTTTGGCAGTCCATTGTGTGAGGGCAGGCCACTGTCCTTTGACATGTAAGTGTCAGGTCCTCCACCCTCCCAGCTCAGGAAGACCCATTCAGTATGCAGATGTGTGCAGGTGTGACAGAGCATCCTGTGTTTGGGATTGTCTGTGTGAAATACACAAGGGAGCTGTCAAGTAACCCTGCCAGACGTGAATTGGAAGGCACATAGGGATTTAAGTGCAGAGAAATGCTCACTTTCTGAAAGTGTCATTTCTTAAACAGTAATATTAAATCCAACTTCACCAGTCAGCAGGATTTTCTATTACCATTCTGGCCATACTAAATATGACCGTGTTACTCCTTTCAGATCGGAACCTACCACTCAAACAGTATATGAGGGTAGCCCATGAAAGGAGTAGGCCTCACAGCAGTGTAAAACAAATTTAGGAGTTTTATACTACCAGGACATATAAACTACACAGGTATAAATCCTACTTTTTATCTACATAGCACCCTGCCCTATGGGTTACCTAGGGCCTACCTTAGGGGTGACTTATATGTAGAAAAGGGGGAGTTTAAGGCTTGGCAAGTACTTTTAATTGCCAAGTCGAAGTGGCAGTGAAACTGCACAAACAGTCCTTGCAATGGCAGGCCTGAGGTATGGTTAAGGGGATACTTAGGTGGGTGGCACAATTAGTGCTGCAGTCCCATTTAATCTACAGGCCCTGGGCTCATGTAGTGCACTTTACTGGGGACTTAGAAGTAGATTTAATAAGCCAATTGTGTATGAACCAATATCACCATGTTTTAAGGGAGAGAGTCCTAAAACCAACAAAAACAGTGTCCAAAAAGTGAAGGGAGGCAGGTAAAAATTAGGGGTGACCACCCTAAGGCTTTCTGGTCTAACACTGCCCTCCTTCAATGCCCTGAGAACCAGTTGGGGGAATGTTCTGGATTTCTGCACCCAGAAGAAGGAGAGTAGCACCAGAGACAAAGGCGTACCAGGAGGAAAGCTGGATCCAGCTGCTTGAAAACGACACCACTTTGGATAAGGTGAGGTCTGCTGGAACTGCTCCTGGTGGTGGCTAGAGCTTGCACCCAGGAGTAAAATGAGCTCAGGATGATCCAAATCAGCCCAAAACTGCCCGAGTTATGGGCTTTTTACAGCTGGTGAGCTTTGCCCCTGATGAGGATTGAAGCATGTGACCCTTTCCTGCATCTTTGTAGAATTACTCCCCAGAGTGGGCCAGTGGTTGGGATCAGCAGAAAAGTTATTTAATCTACTAGTGTGCTTGCATGGGTCCTCCTCCTCTTAATGATTCTTGCCCCTAGGGCCCTATCTCCACAGAGGCCAGTTCAACACTTTGGACAAATCACCGAGGCATGGGTCATGAGTGAGACCCACTCAAAATACTTTTTGGGGTCTGGAACATTACCCCCTGTCATTCTCCCCCATGAAATAAAGGAAGGCCTGGGACCCCATCTCCACACCACAACAAAAACAGAGGACTGGGGAGCACTACTGCACCCCCCACAGCACTGGCTGGCATGCCTCCCCATGCCCATGTCAGTGAGGATCAGGACAGCCACAACCAGCGGCAGCACCCTAAAGCTCTGAGTTGTTCCTTGGAAGTAGGGACTACAGTTCACAGAATGCACCTCATCAGAATCCTCAAATGGCCACTGGACACTGATCATCTGGGCTCTTCTTGCAGGACTTGATGCAGGGGACTCCGGTCAGCTCCTTTGCACCACTAGCTTAGCAGTTCTTAATGATTAAAAATTCATATCACCTGTTCCATTTATTGGATTTTTGTCATTTTAGTGTAATTTAAAAGATACAAATATTATCAATTGAAAATTGGTGTTGGGTTTTTATTGTGCATTACCTATTTACTGTTTTTTTTGTTTTCAAATACTTTGCACACCTTCCTCCTAAGTTAAGCCTAACTACTATTTCCTAAGCTACCAAGGATTGAGGTAGAATTAATTTACTGACACCCTGACTGGACCTAGGGTTGATTTGTGACCTAAAGGTAAGTGTAGGTACTAACTTGCCCTTACCAATAATTAACTTTCCAACAGTGCAGCTGTTGCAGTCCTTGTGAGTGAAGTTCTTCAGGTTGAGACCGGGGTTTAGGAAGGCAGTCCTTCTTCTCCAGTATCTTTTTCCAGCAAGGATCCGAATTGTGAGGCAACTCTGCCATATGTATCCTTGTTCCTGGAGTGAGAAGCAAGGGGTTCTCCTGTCCAATGGGGTACAGGCCACCACCCCCTGGGGTGACCACTTCCTGTGAAGTGTGACAAAAATCAGTCCCAGAAAGCAACATTCTCTCTATATTAAATTCAACATTGGCGAATTGTTGGATTTATTGTAACATTTGATTTGATACCACACTTGCTATTCTTAGCTCATCATTATTGGAAATAAGACTATATTATTTTATTATTGTTTTTCCCTCACCAGGGCTTATAAAACATATTTTATAAAGTGCTTGCTTATATTTACACTGCACCCAACTCTGGGGGCACCTAGGTCAGACCTTAGGAGTGACTTATATGCAACATTAACTAGTTTGAGATTCAGGAAGTACTTATAATTCCAAAGTTGAATTTGGGGTACATTTTAACTTAATGGCAGCCAGCAAGTCGGCCTGCCTTTACAATGATACCAGGGACCACAGCAGTGCACCCAAGGGTGCCCTATCTACCGTGGCGTCCCTAAACCTTCATGCCCTACCATATACTAGGGACCTATAGGTAGGTTGTGAGAGCCTAATTTGCATATACTATTTTAAACAGAGAACTGGCCCTGGGATTGGTTAGCAGTGCCCAGGGTATAGTAAGAGTCAGAAAACAGCAGTATCAGCTAAAAATGTGGGAAAACGTTAGGGGGCTTCTACAATCAGCCCAGTTTTCACACAGTAATGTTACTTTAATGTACTCATTCAAAAAAAGATTCATAAAATATTTTATTATCGACTAATGGATCTGATTTTTTCGATTTTTTAATATTACATTTTATTTATTGACATTGTTAACTAGTAGAAACAAAGAAATAATCTATTTTTTCCTATGGAGTTATATTTTAAGCCCCCACCTCCATATCGTCAACTGGAGAGTGCTGCATTACCAATGGTTGGCCATGTGGGGTGCTGAAATTACTTTAGCTGTGAGTTGTAGTATTCTACTTCTGTTCCTGGTCCCTATGTGGCTGTAGGAACTTTAAAAGTGCAGTTTGTGAATAGCAATGGGATTATTATTTTGTGATGGGTGCATCTCATGACCATTTCTTGCCCATCCCTAAATCCTTAAATCCCCCTGTACTCTTTCGTAATCTGCACTAATTTAGTACTAAATGTGACTCTTTTTTCCAGGCGCTGACCAGTTCCTCATGTATTTACTATTAAGGATCTGGTCATGAATTTAGGTGTTTATTTGGTGCAATAATAACATCTACAACAAGTGTGTGAGGTCCAACATGGAGATTTTGCTGTTTAACACACCAAAATCAGCATGTTACATTAAATACCATATGCTTCTCCCCATCAAATTTTGGAAGGTTTGACATGCCGAAATTTAAGGAAGGTTAAATTATTAAATTATTATCGGATGAAGTTAACACCTTCAAAACTGCAATTTCAGCCAGTACATAAACAGGGATTTAAGCATGGATCGGAATTAACCAACCTACTCGTAATCAGGCCCTATGTAGTAAAGTTACATGTGTGCAGACCTCCCCATAGAAAAGATTGGAGGTAGAGATTTACACTTGTAGGTTTGTCAATAGCATTTTGTAGTACTTTTGTAGTACAATTATAATAATACTAAATACACTGCAAAATGCAGTTTATAAATACGTCCATCAGTCTTTATCTGTGGAGTAAAACATGGTAATGATGAGAGGCATGGTGCACAAGCCCTCCACATAGAAAATGTCAAGTGTAAAATACATTTTCTACTAAAATAGGGGTACAATTAGATGTTAGTGAGTAAAAGGTTTTCTTTGTATGTGTGTTTTTTGGGTTTGTGTTGCTGATGTGTGGGTTGATGAGTCCTGTTTGTGATATTCCCCCATTGCTGCCCCCCTTGCCCTGAAGTTAAGCTCTGGAGTCATGAGAGCCAGCTGAAGTGTGTAGGAGGCTGGACTGGCTTGTAGTGAGTACCAAGGGGTACTTGCACCTTGCACCAGGCCCAGTTATCCCTTATTAGTGTATAGGGTGTCTAGCAGCTTAGGCTGATAGATAATGGTAGCTTAGCAGAGCAGCTTAGGCTGAACTAGGAGACGTGTGAAGCTACTACAGTACCACTTAGTGTCATATGCACAATATCATAAGAAAACACAATACACAGTTATACTAAAAATAAAGGTACTTAATTTTTATGACAATATGCCAAAGTATCTTAGAGTGTACCCTCAGTGAGAGGATAGGAAATATACACAAGATATATATACACAATAGCAAAAATATGCAGTATAGTCTTAGAAAACAGTGCAAACAATGTATAGTTACAATAGGATACAATGGGGAAACATAGGGATAGGGGCAACACAAACCATATACTCCAAAAGTGGAATGCGAACCACGAATGGACCCCAAACCTATGTGACCTTGTAGAGGGTCGCTGGGACTATTAGCAAATAGTGAGAGTTAGAAAAATAACCCTCCCCAAGACCCTGAAAAGTGAGTGCAAAGTGCACTAAAGTTCCCCTAAGAACAAAAGAGTAGTGTTAGAGGAATAATGCAGGAAAGACACAAACCAGCAATGCAACAACTGTGGATTTCCAATCTAGGGTACCTGTGGAACAAGGGGACCAAGTCCAAAAGTCACAAGCAAGTCGGAGATGGGCAGATGCCCAGGAAATGCCAGCTGCGGGTGCAAAGAAGCTTCGACTGGACAGAAGAAGCTGAGGTTTCTGCAGGAACGGAAAGGGCTAGAGACTTCCCCTTTGGTGGACTGATCCCTCTCGCCTTGGAGAGTCGTGCAGAAGTGTTTTCCCGCCGGAAGGACGCCAACAAGCCTTGCTACACGCAAATCGTGCGTTTGGCGTTTTTGGGCGCTGCTGGGGCCCAGGAGGAACCAGGAGGTCGCAAATTGGACCTGCAGAGAGAGGGGACGTCGCGCAAGACAAAGAGCCCTCACTGAAGCAGGTAGCACCCGGAGAAGTGCCAGAAACAGGCACTACGAGGATGCATGAAATGGTGCTCGCCGAAGTTGCACAAAGGAGTCCCACGTCGCCGGAGACCAACTTAGAAAGTCGTGCAATGCAGGTTAGAGTGCCGTGGACCCAGGCTTGGCTGTGCATGAAGGATTTCCGCCGGAAGTGCACAGGGGCCGGAGTAGCTGCAAAGTCGCGGTTCCCAGCAATGCAGCCCAGCGAGGTGAGGCAAGGACTTACCTCCACCAAACTTGGGCTGAAGAGTCACTGGACTGTGGGGGTCACTTGGACAGAGTCGCTGGATTCGAGGGACCTCGCTCGTCGTGCTGAGAGGAGACCCAAGGGGCCGGTAATGCAGCTTTTTGGTGCCTGCGGTTGCAGGGGGAAGATTCCGTCGACCCACGGGAGATTTCTTCGGAGCTTCTGGTGCAGAGAGGAGGCAGACTACCCCCACAGCATGCACAAGCAGGAAAACAGTCGAGAAGGCGGCAGGATCAGCGTTACAGAGTTGCAGTAGTCGTCTTTGCTACTATGTTGCAGGTTTGCAGGCTTCCAGCGCGGTCAGCGGTCGATTCCTTATCAGAAGGTGAAGAGGGAGATGCAGAGGAACTCGGCTGAGCTCATGCATTCGTTATCTAAAGTTTCCCCAGAGACAGAGACCCTAAATAGCCAGAAAAGAGGGTTTGGCTACCTAGGAGAGAGGAAAGGCTACTAACACCTGAAGGAGCCTATCAGCAGGAGTCTCTGACGTCACCTGGTGGCACTGGCCACTCAGAGCAGTCCAGTGTGCCAGCAGCACCTCTGTTTCCAAGATGGCAGAGGTCTGGAGCACACTGGAGGAGCTCTGGACACCTCCCAGGGGAGGTGCAGGTCAGGGGAGTGGTCACTCCCCTTTCCTTTGTCCAGTTTCGCGCCAGAGCAGGGGCTAAGGGGTCCCTGAACCGGTGTAGACTGGCTTATGCAGAATTGGGCACATCTGTGCCCAACAAAGCATTTCCAGAGGCTGGGGGAGGCTACTCCTCCCCTGCCTTCACACCATTTTCCAAAGGGAGAGGGTGTCACACCCTCTCTCAGAGGAAGTTCTTTGTTCTGCCATCCTGGGCCAGGCCTGGCTGGACCCCAGGAGGGCAGCTGCCTGTCTGAGGGGTTGGCAGCAGCAGCAGCTGCAGTGAAACCCCAGGAAGGGCAGTCTGGCAGTACCAGGGTCTGTGCTACAGACCACTGGGATCATGGAATTGTACCAACAATGCCAGGATGGCATAGAGGGGGCAATTCCATGATCATAGACATGTTACATGGCCATATTCGGAGTTACCATGGTGAAGCTACATATAGGTAGTGACCTATATGTAGTGCACGCGTGTAATGGTGTCCCCGCACTCACAAAGTTCAGTGAATTGGCTCTGAACAATGTGGGGGCACCTTGGCTAGTGCCAGGGTGCCCTCACACTAAGTAACTTTGCACCTAACCTTTACCAGGTAAAGGTTAGACATATAGGTGACTTATAAGTTACTTAAGTGCAGTGTAAAATGGCTGTGAAATAACGTGGACGTTATTTCACTCAGGCTGCAGTGGCAGGCCTGTGTAAGAATTGTCAGAGCTCCCTATGGGTGGCAAAAGAAATGCTGCAGCCCATAGGGATCTCCTGGAACCCCAATACCCTGGGTACCTCAGTACCATATACTAGGGAATTATAAGGGTGTTCCAGTAAGCCAATGTAAATTGGAAAAAATGGTCACTAGCCTGTCAGTGACAATTTGGAAAGAAATGAGAGAGCATAACCACTGAGGTTCTGATTAGCAGAGCCTCAGTGAGACAGTTAGTCACTACACAGGTAACACATTCAGGCACACTTATGAGCACTGGGGCCCTGGGTTACCAGGGTCCCAGTGACACATACAACTAAAACAACATATATACAGTGAAAAATGGGGGTAACATGCCAGGCAAGATGGTACTTTCCTACACAACCCCCCCCCAAACGAAGGACAATAAGACTAGCCATTACCTGATGAGTCTTCATTGTCTAAGTGGAAATATCTGGAGAGTCCATCTGCATTGGAGTGGCTACTCCCAGGTCTATGTTCCACTGTATAGTCCATTCCCTGTAGGGATATGGACCACCTCAACAATTTAGGATTTTCACCTTTCATTTGTTTTAGCCAAAGTAGAGGTTTGTGGTCTGTCTGAACAATGAAGTGAGTGCCAAACAGGTATGGCCTCAACTTCTTCAGAGCCCAGACCACAGCAAAGGCCTCCCTCTCAATGGCAGACCAACGCTTTTCTCTAGGGGTCAACCTTCTACTAATAAAAGCAACAGGTTGATCCTGGCCCTCAGAATTAAGTTGTGATAGGACTGCCCCTACTCCTAATTCAGATGCATCAGTCTGGACATAGAATTTTTTAGAGTAACAAGGGCTTTTCAGGACAGGTGCAGAGCACATGGCCTGCTTCAGCTCCTCAAAAGCTTTCTGACAGCTTGCTGTCCATAATACCTTTTTAGGCATTTTCTTGGATGTGAGGTAATTAAGAGGGGCTGCAATGGAGCCATAGTTCTTAATGAACCTCCTGTAATACCCAGTGAGGCCTAGGAAGGCTCTCACCTGAGTCTGAGTGGTAGGGGGAACCCAATCAATAATAGTTTGGATTTTCCCCTGAAGTGGTGCAATCTGTTCCCCACCAACAAGGTGTCCCAGATAAACCATCTTACCCTGCCCTATCTGGCACTTTGAAGCCTTGATAGTGAGGCCTGCCTTTTGCAGGGCCTCCAAAACTTTCCATAGGTGGACCAGGTGATCATCCCAGCTGGAGCTAAAGACAGCTATATCATCCAAATATGCTGCACTGAAAGCTTCCAGCCCTTGCAGGACTGTGTTCACCAACCTCTGAAAAGTGGCAGGTGCATTTTTCAAACCAAAAGGCATTACAGTAAACTGGTAATGTCCTCCAATGGTAGAACATGCAGTCTTAGGTTTAGCATCTTCTGACAATTTGATCTGCCAATACCCTGCAGTCAAATCAAAAGTGCTTAGATACTTGGCAGATGCCAGTGTATCTATAAGCTCATCTGCCCTGGGTATAGGGTGAGCATCAGTTTTGGTTACCAAGTTGAGACCTCTATAGTCTACACAAAACCTCATTTCCTTCTTTCCATCTTTAGAATTTGGTTTTGGTACCAGTACCACAGGAGAAGCCCATGGACTGTCAGAGTGCTCAACCACTCCTAGTTCCAACATTTTCTGAACTTCTTGCTTTATGCAGTCCCTGACATGGTCAGGCTGCCTATAGATCTTACTTTTGACAGGTAAACTGTCTCCAGTATCTATATCGTGCTCACACCAAGAAGTGGTGCCTGGCACAATAGAGAAGAGTTCTGAAAATTGTCCTAGGAGATTTATGCAATTATCTTTCTGCTCAGCAGTAAGACAATCAGCCAAAACTACACCTTCCACAAGAGCATCTTGTTCTGTGGAAGAGAAGAGATCAGGTAGAGGATCACTGTCTTCTTCCTGTCCCTCATCTGTTGCCATGAGCAGGGTGAGATCAGCCCTGTCATAGTAGGGTTTCAGGCGGTTGACATGGAGCACCCTAAGGGGACTCCTGGCAGTGCCTAAGTCAACCAAGTAGGTGACTTCACCCTTCTTTTCAACAATTGTGTGGGGTCCACTCCATTTATCTTGGAGTGCTCTTGGGGCCACAGGCTCCAAGACCCACACTTTCTGCCCTGGTTGGTACTGAACCAAAACAGCCTTCTGATCATGCCATTGCTTCTGGAGCTCTTGGCTGGCCTGAAGGTTTTTACTGGCCTTTTTCATGTACTCAGCCATCCTTGATCTGAGGCCAAGTACATAATCCACAATATCCTGCTTAGGAGCTTTTAAAGGTTGTTCCCAACCCTCCTTTACAAGTGTGAGTGGACCCCTAACAGGGTGTCCAAAAAGAAGTTCAAAGGGGCTGAAGCCCACTCCTTTCTGTGGTACCTCCCTGTAGGCAAAAAGGAGGCATGGTAGAAGGATATCCCATCTCCTGCTGAGTTTTTCAGGGAGTCCCATAATCATGCCTTTGAGAGTTTTATTAAATCTCTCCACCAGTCCATTTGTTTGTGGATGATAGGGTGTTGTGAACTTGTAAGTTACACCATACTCCTTCCACATGGCCTTTAAGTATGCAGACATGAAATTGCTTCCTCTGTCTGATACTACTTCCTTTGGGAAGCCCACCCTGGAAAATATTCCCAGGAGGGCCTTTGCCACTGCAGGAGCTGTAGTGGTCCTTAAAGGAATAGCTTCAGGATATCTTGTGGCATGGTCCACTACCACCAAGATAAACCTATTGCCTGAAGCTGTAGGAGGGTCAAGGGGGCCAACTATGTCAACCCCTACCCTTTCAAAGGGAACCCCAACCACCGGCAGTGGGATAAGGGGTGCCTTTGGAGTGCCACCTGTCTTGCCACTGGCTTGACAGGTTTCACAGGACTTACAAAATTCCTTTGTGTCCTCAGACATCCTAGGCCAATGAAACAATGGAACCAATCTGTCCCAAGTTTTCATTTGACCCAGGTGCCCAGCTAGGGGAATGTCATGTGCCAGGGTTAGGAGGAACTTTCTGTACTCCTGAGGAATCACTAATCTCCTGGCAGCTCCAGGTTTAGGATCCCTATGCTCAGTGTACAAGAGGTTGTCCTCCCAGTAAACTCTGTGAGAGTCACTGACATTCCCATTAGCCTGTTTGACAGCTTGCTGTCTGAGACCCTCTAATGTGGGACAGGTTTGCTGTGCCACACTCAGCTCCTCCCTGGCAGGCCCCCCTTCACCCAAAAGCTCAGCAGTGTCTGCTTCCAGCTCCTCTGGTGTAGGTTCTGCACAGGGAGGGAATTCTTCTTCCTCAGAAGTAGAATCCACTGTAGAGGGAGGGATAGTATGAAGTGGTTTGCTTCTACTAGCCCTAGCTTTAGGGAGCACTTGGTCCATTGTTCCAGGATCCAAGCTTCCCTGTCCTTTTTGCTTTTTGGCCTGAGCCCTTGTCAAAGCAAAAATATGCCCTGGGATGCCCAGCATTGCTGCATGGGCCTCCAACTCCACATCTGACCAAGCTGATGTCTCCAAATCATTCCCTAATAGACAGTCTACCGGTAAATCTGAAGCTACCACAACTTTCTTTGGACCAGTTACCCCCCCCCCAGTTGAGATTTACAACAGCCATGGGGTGGCTTTGTGTTATGTTGTGAGCATCGGTTACTTGGTACTGGTGTCCAAGTATGTGTTGTTCAGGGTGCACCAGTTTCTCAATCACCATTGTGACACTGGCACCTGTGTCCCTGTAGGCCTGGACCTCAACACCATTTATTAGGGTTAGTTGCTTGTACTTCTCCAAGTTATGGGGGCAAGCAACCAAAGTGGCTAAATCAATAGCCCCTTCAGAGACTAAAGTAGCCTCGGTGGTCTCCCTAATCAGACCAACCCCAACTAAATTACCAAAAGTGAGCCCAGCTACTCCCTTGGATTGGCTATTAGTAGGTTTGCTCCCACCACCACTGCTATTAGTAGGGACACTAGGTGTAGCAGTAGGGGTTGTAGTGGTAGGAGCTGTGGTGCCTTTCTTTGGACAACTGAGATCTGTTGTCCAATGGCCTTTTATTTTACATAAATAGCACCATGGTTTCTTTTCCTTGTTCTGATTAAAGGAGGATTTGGACCCACCACCCCCACCAGAGTGTTTTTGTGGGCCTGATGCAGACTCATTTTTAGATTTGTCCCCACCCTTGTCAGAAGACTTACCATCCTTCTTTTTGTTGCCATCTTTGTCACCCCCTGTATGAACTTTTCTGTTCACTCTTGTTCTAACCCATTTGTCTGCCTTCTTTCCCAATTCTTGGGGAGAGGTCAGATCAGAGTCCACCAAGTACTGGTGCAACAAATCAGACACACAATTATTAAGAATATGCTCTCTCAGGATTAAGTTATACAGGCTGTCATAATCAGTAACTTTACTGCCATGTAACCACCCCTCCAAGGCCTTCACTGCCTGGACAATGAAATCAACCCAGTCTTGTGAAGACTCCTTTTTGGTCTCTCTGAACTTTATCCTGTACTGTTCAGTGGTTAAGCCATAACCATCCAGGAGTGCATTCTTAAGAACTTGGAAATTATTAGCATCATTTTCTTTTACAGTAAGGAGCCTATCCCTACCTTTTCCAGTAAATGATAGCAATAGGATAGCAGCCCACTGCTTTTGAGGGACATCCTGTACAGCACAGGCCCTCTCAAGTGCAGCAAACCACTTGTTAATGTCATCCCCCTCCTTATAAGGGGGAACTATCTTGTGCAGATTCCTGGAATCATGCTCTTTTGCAGGATGACTATGGGGAATACTGCTGCTGCCACCATGGGTTTCTAAACCCAACTTCTGTCTTTCCCTCTCTACTTCTAAAGACTGTCTATCCAAATCCAGCTGTTGCTTCTTGAGCTTCAGTCTGGTTTGTTCCACTCTCAATCTATTGAGCTCCCTTTCTAACAATCTGTCATCAGGGTGGGTGGGAGGGACATTTCTAGATACAGAGGTATGATGGGAATGAACAGAAGGAGACCTGTCCCTTACAGAGGGCACCCTAACAGCTTGGCTACCAGTATAATGTGAGAGCACACCATTAGTATGGTGTGATTCAACCTCTGTACCAACTATGCTAGACTGTCTAGTAATGGGCAGGCTGAGAAGTTTATTTCCTGAACCTTTTCCTGGGGGAGTCCCTGGATCAGATTGAGAACCATTAGCTACTTTTTCTACAGATTGGGCACTTATGGCCTTATCCTGTACTCTAAGCATATTAATTAACAGTTCTAAGGAAGGATTCTTCCCTACACTCAAACCTCTCTCTATGCAGAGACTCCTTGCTCCTTTCCAGCTAAGGTGATCATATGCAAGTTTGGACAGTTCAACATTTTTTCCTGTGCCAGACATTTTTTAGAGAGAGTTAAAGTGATAGAAAAAGAGAAAAAAGTTTTCAGAACTTTTTGGAAAGACAGAAAAAACTTTTTAAACTTTTAAGAACTTTTTGAAAGTTTTAGAAGTACTTTTCAGCACTTAGAAAAGAGTGAAAAGAGGAAATGCAAAACTTTTTGGCTATGTGTATATACACTGACCTTGTTTTGTATATTTTTCTCTTATGAAAAGTACAATGACAAGAGTGGTAAGCAGTCTCAAGCACTTATCCCACCACTGCACAACCAATGTAGGAGGCTGGACTGGCTTGTAGTGAGTACCAAGGGGTACTTGCACCTTGCACCAGGCCCAGTTATCCCTTATTAGTGTATAGGGTGTCTAGCAGCTTAGGCTGATAGATAATGGTAGCTTAGCAGAGCAGCTTAGGCTGAACTAGGAGACGTGTGAAGCTACTACAGTACCACTTAGTGTCATATGCACAATATCATAAGAAAACACAATACACAGTTATACTAAAAATAAAGGTACTTTATTTTTATGACAATATGCCAAAGTATCTTAGAGTGTACCCTCAGTGAGAGGATAGGAAATATACACAAGATATATATACACAATAGCAAAAATATGCAGTATAGTCTTAGAAAACAGTGCAAACAATGTATAGTTACAATAGGATGCAATAGGGATAGGGGCAACACAAACCATATACTCCAAAAGTGGAATGCGAACCACGAATGGACCCCAAACCTATGTGACCTTGTAGAGGGTCGCTGGGACTATTAGCAAATAGTGAGAGTTAGAAAAATAACCCTCCCCAAGACCCTGAAAAGTGAGTGCAAAGTGCACTAAAGTTCCCCTAAGAACAAAAGAGTAGTGTTAGAGGAATAATGCAGGAAAGACACAAACCAGCAATGCAACAACTGTGGATTTCCAATCTAGGGTACCTGTGGAACAAGGGGACCAAGTCCAAAAGTCACAAGCAAGTCGGAGATGGGCAGATGCCCAGGAAATGCCAGCTGCGGGTGCAAAGAAGCTTCGACTGGACAGAAGAAGCTGAGGTTTCTGCAGGAACTAAAAGGGCTAGAGACTTCCCCTTTGGTGGACGGATCCCTCTCGCCTTGGAAAGTTGTGCAGAAGTGTTTTCCCGCCGGAAGGACACCAACAAGCCTTGCTACACGCAAATCGTGCGTTTGGCGTTTTTGGACGCTGCTGGGGCCCAGGAGGGACCAGGAGGTCACAAATTGGACCTGCAGAGAGAGGGGACGTCGCGCAAGACAAAGAGCCCTCACTGAAGCAGGTAGCACCCGGAGAAGTGCCAGAAACAGGCACTACGAGGATGCGTGAAACGGTGCTCGCCGAAGTTGCACAAAGGAGTCCCACGTCGCAAGGAGACCAACTTAGAAAGTCGTGCAATGCAGGTTAGAGTGCCGTGGACCCAGGCTTGGCTGTGCATGAAGGATTTCCGCCGGAAGTGCACAGGGGCCGGAGTAGCTGCAAAGTCGCGGTTCCCAGCAATGCAGCCCAGCGAGGTGAGGCAAGGACTTACCTCCACCAAACTTGGGCTGAAGAGTCACTGGACTGTGGGGGTCACTTGGACAGAGTCGCTGGATTCGAGGGACCTCGCTCGTTGTGCTGAGAGGAGACCCAAGGGGCCGGTAATGCAGCTTTTTGGTGCCTGCGGTTGCAGGGGGAAGATTCCGTCGACCCACGGGAGATTTCTTCGGAGCTTCTGGTGCAGAGAGGAGGCAGACTACCCCCACAGCATGCACAAGCAGGAAAACAGTCGAGAAGGCGGCAGGATCAGCGTTACAGAGTTGCAGTAGTCGTCTTTGCTACTATGTTGCAGGTTTGCAGGCTTCCAGCGCGGTCAGCGGTCGATTCCTTATCAGAAGGTGAAGAGGGAGATGCAGAGGAACTCGGCTGAGCTCATGCATTCGTTATCTAAAGTTTCCCCAGAGACAGAGACCCTAAATAGCCAGAAAAGAGGGTTTGGCTACCTAGGAGAGAGGAAAGGCTACTAACACCTGAAGGAGCCTATCAGCAGGAGTCTCTGACGTCACCTGGTGGCACTGGCCACTCAGAGCAGTCCAGTGTGCCAGCAGCACCTCTGTTTCCAAGATGGCAGAGGTCTTGAGCACACTGGAGGAGCTCTGGACACCTCCCAGGGGAGGTGCAGGTCAGGGGAGTGGTCACTCCCCTTTCCTTTGTCCAGTTTCGCGCCAGAGCAGGGGCTAAGGGGTCCCTGAACCGGTGTAGACTGGCTTATGCAGAATTGGGCACATCTGTGCCCAACAAAGCATTTCCAGAGGCTGGGGGAGGCTACTCCTCCCCTGCCTTCACACCATTTTCCAAAGGGAGAGGGTGTCACACCCTCTCTCAGAGGAAGTTCTTTGTTCTGCCATCCTGGGCCAGGCCTGGCTGGACCCCAGGAGGGCAGCTGCCTGTCTGAGGGGTTGGCAGCAGCAGCAGCTGCAGTGAAACCCCAGGAAGGGCAGTCTGGCAGTACCAGGGTCTGTGCTACAGACCACTGGGATCATGGAATTGTACCAACAATGCCAGGATGGCATAGAGGGGGCAATTCCATGATCATAGACATGTTACATGGCCATATTCGGAGTTACCATGGTGAAGCTACATATAGGTAGTGACCTATATGTAGTGCACGCGTGTAATGGTGTCCCCGCACTCACAAAGTTCAGTGAATTGGCTCTGAACAATGTGGGGGCACCTTGGCTAGTGCCAGGGTGCCCTCACACTAAGTAACTTTGCACCTAACCTTTACCAGGTAAAGGTTAGACATATAGGTGACTTATAAGTTACTTAAGTGCAGTGTAAAATGGCTGTGAAATAACGTGGACGTTATTTCACTCAGGCTGCAGTGGCAGGCCTGTGTAAGAATTGTCAGAGCTCCCTATGGGTGGCAAAAGAAATGCTGCAGCCCATAGGGATCTCCTGGAACCCCAATACCCTGGGTACCTCAGTACCATATACTAGGGAATTATAAGGGTGTTCCAGTAAGCCAATGTAAATTGGAAAAAATGGTCACTAGCCTGTCAGTGACAATTTGGAAAGAAATGAGAGAGCATAACCACTGAGGTTCTGATTAGCAGAGCCTCAGTGAGACAGTTAGTCACTACACAGGTAACACATTCAGGCACACTTATGAGCACTGGGGCCCTGGGTTACCAGGGTCCCAGTGACACATACAACTAAAACAACATATATACAGTGAAAAATGGGGGTAACATGCCAGGCAAGATGGTACTTTCCTACAAAGTGTCTGTGAGGATTTCAGGGCTGACAGAGATTCATGAGTTCTCACTGAAGGTAGCAGATGTCCAGCTGTGTCCTAGGAGAGTGTGGCAGAAGGGAGATGCTGCATGTATCTAAGAGCAGACTAAGGGGCTGATTTAAGAGCCTCTAGCACCTCCTTGAGCACCATTAGTGTATTTATTTTTATGCTAATGTGGCCCTATGAGGTCAAAATCTCCTTACCAAATTTACAAACTTGAGCCATGCATGCATTGTGCTACTTTGTAACCCTTTGTGCTAAATTATGCCTGTGCCAGACATACTGTTGAAAAAGGGGGTGTTCCCCCCTTAAGGGGTACAAAAAAATGGGGCAAGGGAATCTAGAGGAGGCATGCCATTTTTTTCAATAGGCCTTAATGAGCTTTGCAGGATTAGCGTAAACAGTTGTGACACTAATCCTGCAAAGCTCCAAACTAGCATCAACAATGTTGATGCTAGTTCCCCTAACTACAGCCATGGTGCATAGTATCTTAGATCTGACGCACACATGTTGGCATTAAGGCACTAAGGGGTGCAAGAAAAGTGGTGCTGCACTGGGTGCAGAGCCACTTTTCTTAAATCAGGGCCTAAGTGTCTCTGAGTCAGTTGTGTTTCTCTGGGGCAATATGAGGGGCTGCGGATCATCTCTGTAGGTGTACCAGGTTGCATGGTTCTCTCTGAGGGTAGTTGAGAAGACTTGAAGCTGTCAAAGAATAGTTATGCCAGCATGTGTTGTATATCAGAATATTATTGACAAAAATATAATTAAACATAAATAGTGTGTTCTAAATATTGCTAACAAAAGGTTGTCTCAATTGATGGAGATTTTATATTGTTAACTTCAATAGTGCAATATTCTTATAAAGGATATTCGGGAAACTATATTTTTCTCAGACAATATCTAATCCACAATATTCTGGTACCTTAACCCTTAGTATGCGGTGTCTGAGGTATTTTTGAGAATATCTGCAGCCAAACTGAGATTATCAGTTACTTGAGAAAGGGATTTTGTGGAGCATATTCGATACCTAACTGAGGTGGTCTGCTTTATGAACGAGGGATCATGTAGACCAACTTGTATGAGGGACTGACTTATTTTTTAGGGCAAGCTGAAGGAATCTATTATCAGACTAGAATTCCCAGAAGGTGAGATGATGTTTCTGATGACCATCTGAAAGTTTTTGAAGAAAGAAGGATAAGGGTCTGTGAGGGATGGCTGTTGTTCTCTGATGGTTGGTTGATGTAAATACAGGGCAAGCTGAGGGTGTCTGATGGTGACACAGAGTTGAAGTGCAGGTTGAGAAACTGTGAAATCAAGGTATATGAGGGCCTGATGCTGCCTGTGAGAGTGAGTTTAGCATGGCTGAATGTTACTTTGGATTATGTGAAGATCAGCTGAAAGTCTGTGGGTCATCTGAAGATGTCTTAATGCCAGTGGAGTGCATTTGTGAGCATTCCTCATCCCAACTGACTGACTATCAGAGCAGAGTGAAGGTATCTGAGAACCAAGGGACAGTTTATGAGGAACAATGGACTCTACCCAAAGCAATTGGCGGTGGTTAGATTTATTGCAAGCTTTCTCCCATCCCCTTCTGTGCATTTGATGTAAAGGCCTGAGTCACCAAGGTATGCATGGATGTTGATCCCTTGCTTGTTGTGACACTAGAACCAAGTTACATCCTACTGATGTGCCCCAATCAGGTCAAAACCAGTCTTACTCACTTGTGTTCTAGCTCAGAGAGGACCTGGCTTGTCAGTTTGGGTTGGACTGTTCCTATTGGAGCAGGGTCAAGACTGATTTGCATATAGCTGGGTCTAATCTGAGGTAGAATGGTGGGCAAAAGAGACGGGTTGAGATGCTACCCCAAGTGATTGCCAGTGCGAGAATTATTACAAGCATTCCTCCCATCACTTTTTTTGAGTCTGATAGTGTCTAAAGACCATCTTAAGGTGTTTGAGGGACTGCTGAGCTGAAACGGACTGTGGATGTTGGAGGACCAATTGAAGGCCTTTGAGTGCTAGATGATGGCTTCATTTAGCTTGCTGGTGATATATAAGTGCCATCTGTTCATTTATGAGTGTGGATTAAGGTATCAGAAGTCCTGCTACTGACTAAGGGCCAGATGTACACACCTTTTTTCTTGTTGCAAATGGCCCAATTCACAGAATCAGGCCATTTGCAACAAGAAAAAAACATTTTGGTTTGTACAAACCCTATTTTGTGATTCGGCAATCTATTTACCGAACTTCAAAATAGGTCTGTGAGTTGCAATTAGGAAGGGGTGTTCCCTTCCAATTTGTGAGTCGCAGTGCAATGCATGATTGTTTTGTGAACGTGAATGCGGTCACAAAACAATCAGAGTTAGCACCGATTTCAAATTGGTGCTAACACATTCGCAAACAGGAAGGGGTCCCCATGCGACCCCTTCCCTTTGTGAATGGTACAGAACACATTTTTTCAGAGCAGGCAGAGGTCCTATGGACCACTGCCTGCTTAAAAAAATGAAAAGAAAACATTTAATTTTTGTTTTTGAATGCATCTCGTTTTCCATTAAGGAAAACGGGCTGCATTTTAAAAAAAACTGCTTTGAAAAGCAGTCACAAACATGAACTGTCCCCAGCAGGCCACTATCCCTGAGAGGGTGGCCATTCCCAATGGATTGGCAAATTGTGACCTACCTGATGAACATTTATGAGGTAGGTCATTTGGGACCCCATTGGGAATCGCAAACAGTGTCATTGACACTGTTGTACATCAGGTTTTGTGACTTACAAATTGCGAGTGGCTAAGACTTGCAATTTGTGAGTCGCAAAACCTAATATTCGTACTTGTGGCCCTTAGTTTTTTGGCCTGGTGGGGATCTGCTGAAGCCTGGCTGATTATGCATGAAGGCTGTTCATAGGTATCTAAAGGTGGTTTGAGGATAACTGAGGACCAACTCTTGGTTCCTGTGGGTAAAATGGATGGGTGCACCAGTAAGCTGACATTGTCTTTGGGTCATATCCAGGTTTCGTATTAGTGGTGCACACCTTTCACTGACATATGCATTCTCTGGGGTTCCGTCGTGGTATTTTTCGCCATATGTGGGTATCTGATAAACAGCCACACATGATGACAATGACTGCAATATTATGTGGTACCTGGGCACATGTTGGCAATATTTTAACATAACATGAAGAGGTACCAGAGACATTGTATGTGCATGCCACTACATCGCGGGTCATTACGTCATCTCTCATTCATCACCCCTCTGTTAATTATTATACTTATTACATTACATTATCATTATTACTGTTTAAATAATAAACTCTTGCTCTTAACCTATGTAGATTAACTAACTTTTATTACATACTATCCGATGATGGGGGATGCAGTGTTCCATAATGTACGAGGAATAATATAGTAGTGTTATGCGCCTTGAGCACATGATGACAGAGAGAGGCACAGCGACAAAGAAAATAGATATTTTTGACGGAAGTTTTGTATTTTAAAAGGGTGAAAAGCTATTACACGAAATACAAACCATGCTGGGATACAGAATATTCAGATAATAAATATTTGTTTTACCGTAGTTAACAGTAACATATCATATAGCCAGAAGGGCAAGGCTTTGAACAGTTGTAACCTTGGATTTATGTTGCCAAGATCCTTTGATGTAGGTATTGCATTTAGGGAGAGAGTCAGACAGGGGGTTTTATTGCTCCAAAAAATAAATTTTTCTGCAGAGAGCTAGGATTTGTAATTTATTTTAATTGTTCCCTTGAAAATTAGGGAAGCAATTTGAATTAGTTGGTATCCAAAGAAGGCTGATATTTATATACTTGTTTCAAAGAAAGAGGCGATGGTGGCGGGTGAGTTGCAGGTGCACAATTGTATGTTGCAGTATGGAGGTAGAGAATGAGGTCTAAATGGCTGCCAAAGGTTTGCATTATCTACAAATATATGGGGAGTATGGAGAGTTGGTGACTGTCCTAGATTTAAATCGATCCATGCTACAGGAGAATGAATAATATGTGACATCCTCGTTTTCCTATCTAAACGTGGTGGTCACATTTTAATTCGACAAGTTGGCCTTTTCCTAAAACTAGGTCAGGCTTCAAACAATGTATGGTTTCTTATCAGACTGGCAAGAAATGTACATTAGTGAAACATTACAGAAGTTAATGTTATTCATTTCCTGGAAGAAAAAAGGAGAAGACGGCTTGGCAGTTTTTTTGTGGCAGTTTATAATATGGCTTGCAAGTTTAGGATTGTGAGAAGTAGATTTCAAATTGTTGATATTCATAATTGTAGCAATCTTTGACAAGAGTGAATACATTTTTTCCCTGCAGCGTGTTCATTTTTACTGCAAGAGGGTTCAAAACAAATGGCTGTTTCCCGTGCTTAATTTGTGGAAGAATAAGGGCCAGATTTAAGCAGCCCTGGCGTCTTCACAGCATCACTTTTTGTGACGCTCCGGTGGAGCTGACCACTGCTCAATATTTACAAGGAGGTGTAAAGCCACTTTTTGTGCCTTTACACTTCCTTGTAAATATGGGCCCCTCTGATGTAGTTTTCTGCATCAGATGGCGTGCAATTGATGTTGCGGTGGGCATTCCACCACAACATCTATTGCTTTTGACACCACCCCAGATTTACAAGAAATCGTAAATCTGTGGCAGTGTCAAAAACTAACACCACCCCAGGGGTGGAGTTAGCATGGCAAAATGAGAAGGAATGCTTTTATTCCTCCTCGTTTTTTTGCTTTTTCTGTGTGTGCAGCATTCTGCAGCACACATAAAAGAATCAAAATGCAATGGATGATTGTTTATGTGCAGGAAGGTGTCCCTTCCTGCACATAAACAATTATTCCAAAATTACACTTTGGTACTTCTATTTGTACTGCATTTTGTGCTGCAGTTATGCATCAAAAAAATGAATGCGGGCTAACGCCATTCCTTATCACCATCTGTGCGCCATATTTAAAAAATGACACAGCACTGCAGAATGGAGGAGGAAGTCCTGCATCCCAGGAAGACCTGGAGGAGATGGTGGCAGTGGTCATCCCAGTGGGCTGGTCACTGGAGTGACAGCACAGGACAGCACAGACTACTAAGAACTACCACACATGCATGGTAAGTTGCAGGGGGTCTATCTGGAATTTTACAAATGGCAGAAGGGGGAGGCACATAGGACACATTGAATGCATGCAAAACGGTCGCCTCAGGATGCATAGGGCCAGAATCAAAAGGCCCCTTCACCACCAGGAGCCTCACTTTTAGTGAGGCTCTTGTGGCACTGTGCACTCTGACATATACACAATGTGGTGTTAAGCCACTTAAGGTTGCTTAACACCACCTTGTAAATATGGCCCCTAGACATGCAGCACTTTGCCTGTAAAAGGCCTTCTATCAGTGTGGCTGTGCCACAACAACACCCATTGCATATTGTTGCCCCAGATCCAAAACTACATGTTAACGTGAGGCTGTGACTAAATTCAACAACAAACACAGGGGTGGTGTTAGGATGGTGCAACATGGTGAAATGCTTTCCTTCCTCCTCGTGTCATTGCCCTTCTTATGTGTGCTGCATCCTGCAGCACATATGGAAAAGCCAAATCGCCATAATACATTGTTTATGTGCAGGAAGGGACACCCTCCTGCATATAAATAATCTATCCCATTAGTGCAGGCACTCTTGCAATATGGTGCAAGGATGCCTGTGGAACTTAAATATGTGCAGGCTAAGAGGAAAACACAGGGTGCATCGTATTCCTGTAAATAGGGCACATCCATGCATTTCAAAAGTGGCACAGCATGGTGCCGCTATTTTTGCAACTGCACCGAGCTGCACCGCTTTAGAAAAAATCTGTGCCTCTGTGTACAACATGTCCTACGCTACTTGCACAGGGTGGCTCAACAAAAACTCTCCCACTCCTCCATGTACCATTCAGGAATGGGCAAAAAGGAGAACACATACAACATATGGGGCATGTCTGTGATCATCATTTGTGCTGCTGTACAAGTAGCTTCAATTTCACCATGTAACAAGGTTGCCTGTGTTGTGAGATTGTGCCACATTAACAAAGTCTCAAAATGCATGCATTGATCAACATTGTACATACTTACACCAACATATGCCTGTTGCAGATATGCTTTATGCAAGGAAATGCCCCTAATGTAGGGAGGGATAAACTAATGGGGCTGATAGTCCATAAAGGTTGCACTGTGCCATCCAATTAGCACATGTATGTGGACTGCCAAAGGCAGATGGCAAAGTTACACCAGCATTGTAAGCAATGGACCTCCCTGTGCTTTGCTGCTACTAGTCCCATCATTCATGGTGCCCATGCAGTAAAGCACCAAAATAGTGACAACACACATTACACTACTGAGGGAATGTCCACCATGGTGAATAGGAAGGTAAATGACATGCGACCATGGTGTCAGTGGCTGGGGAAAGGAGCCTGCAAGGAATATGATGGTGTGGGATCAATGTACAAAATACATTTATTGAAGGTTGCCCCATATGTGATTCACAATGGAACATATAATAAGCAACTACAACCTTGGGTCTGTAACAAGTCAGGGAGCCACCAGCAGCAAGTAAATGATGGGCTACGTCAACAGCCACTACAGTCAAAGATTGACATTTCACTATCCCATTGTAGAGGATGAGGCCTTACCTCCTGCCGACTTGACTGTCCTGGATTTTACAGATGATATGGATGGCCAGCTGCCAATCATCAATAAAGAGACTCTCCAGGATTTCCCAGGTTCCTTCCAGACACCACCTCCAGTCACAGGAAGGACACACAGCATTGTGAGATCTCCACACGAACCACCCAACCACCAAGACACAGCAACAACCAGTCCTGCCCATCCCTGGACTTTTAGGACCCATACATCACCCTTCAGAGGACAGCGGTAGGAGTCCAGCGGGAGCTGGCCAAGCAGGTGGGGATGGAGACCATGGCAGGCAGCCTAGATGGAGTGCAGAGGTGCCTCAGTCCAAATAATGACAACTCAGATCTATCAGAGGTGCCCACTCCCTGCTACATGGATTCCATCAGTCCCAGGCCGACATAGGTGCTGTCATGAGGCAGAGACTTCAACAACTGCCCTCCCAAAGGAAGTAGCAGGAGAGATAACAGACTGGGGATGATACAAAATCCCCTGGAGTTCATACAGCGGGAAGTGGCCTCCCTCAGTGAAAACTTGGCTGCCTACCACAGTGATGTAGCTGTGGAAGGAACAACATTAACACGTAAAACTACCCAATAGCACTAGTCTGTGCCAAATGGACAGTATCTCCTTATTCTGTGCTTAAGATCATGCCAGTGCTGTGACAACTGAAAATGTGCCTTCTTCACTGAATCACTGTTGACTTGTCTGCTATGAACAGTCATTGTCTCAATTCCTACCTATTGTCAATTTGGGCACCTCCTCACTAATGCACACTTCTCTTACCCATGTCTCATGACATGTCCCTCACTCTGGGACTCTGAATGTACATCAAATGGCTCAGGATCTCTCATGGGGCAGTGAACTGGACATTGTACTGCACTGGAAAATAAACTTGCACATGTAAATAAATCACCATAATCACAAGATTCATTCACTTTTTTCAGTGTTTAATCAACTCATATAAATGTTTGCATTGTGTGAAGCAATGTCAATGAGAACAGAACCAAATGACATATGTGGCTAACTGTCAGACACAAAGGCACATGCTAGGACTCAAACATGATAAAGGTAACCAATAGTATTGTGGACTGCAAACACCTTAGTGAGCATCACAAACGTGTATTGAACATATCTACATGCAAGCTGACATATGCCATGAATGGTTCAGATATCAAGTGTCAGTAAATCACCCTGACGTATGCACCAACACTGCAAATATGTGGGGAACTGAAGATCATATTTAAAACTGTGATAGGCAGCTGTCAGTTTGCCAGTATCTATACCTCAAATAAGGTGGAGTATAATGTCCAACACTTTTCTAAAAAGATTGTGACAGATCTTAGTAATGACAATAGCATGACAATACCATCATTACATGTCAAATATATTGTATCCATACACAATCAGAGTGTCAGGAACTGCGCTGCAAACTGTCTTGAGTAGCTGATGTTATAGCGCTGCCAATCAGACAAGTCATTGGTCATTGGGGATGCACATAGTCATACATGTAAATCAAACCTGAATGCAGGCCCTGAGGCATTTCCCCAACTTGGCCAGTGGAGGCATGATCACACCCAGGCAGTCAATCATCATGGACACCCAATTGTCCGAAATATACAAGGATTTATTGGTACCCAAAAACATAAGCTATTGACAACTTAACCTACTTACTAACCTACACTAAGCTAACCTATACTGACTCATCTTAACTTAAACCTACAGCTATCTATCCTATTCTAAACTTAACCTATACACATAACACCACTCAATACACATTGTCCCCCACCCCCTTACGAGACAATAGTTGTGTAGGACAACATGAACTAAACTACACACACTAACAAATCCTATGTTCTGAACAAATACATATTGTTTTCTTTTTTAAGAACAAATTGTCCTGGTTTTTCTTTTTTTTTTGTACATAAACTCCTAATTATAACCTCCCACCCTACACTAAATATAGCTTACTACTAACCTAGAATATCCAACCTGACCTATGATTAACCCCCTAAAGCCCACTAAAACTTTGAACGATGCACACTAGGGAAGGGAAGGTCAATGGAAGTGGTGAGTTGCCACACCTACAGCTTCTTGAGCTTTCTCTTTATGAATTTCAGAAATTTATATTTTTGGCCATTATCTGCCTCAAGTCTGACCAACCTAGCCTTCAGTTTGGCCATGTCTTTTCACATTTCTGCCTCAAAACTGGCCCCAGTGGCAGATGGTGGTGGCTGTCATGGTGCTGGTGCTGCAGATGTTGAGGGTGCTGGACCTGAAGGAGCACCATGGACTCTGGGTGCTGAGGACATTCCTATAGTTGAGGTGGTTATAGGATGTTTGGCTGGTCCATCATTAGGGAAGACCTTCCACGCCCCAGACTTTTATGCCATATCTCCTTGCCATCTTCCTGTAACCAGACTAGATCTTGCAAATGTGCTGGAACCTTTCCATATGTTTAGTGAACTTCTGTTTGTGCACTGGAGTCGTTGTGGTAGGTAAAACATTAGGAGAACATGTCATCAGTAACTGCATTGGGTAGAGGAATAACAAGCATGCATAGTAAATGGCATTTTGTGATGACACGTTGTCAAGCAGTAAGTCAACAACAAGGGAAAGACCCAAGTCCATAAAAACCTGCCTAGCAAACCTCTTTTTACATTGACTACATCATACTGAGTAAGAATCTTTGCATTACTAGCAAGATATATTATGCCTAAATTAAATGAAAAATGCTGTACATCCCCATTAGTGCAAGCACTGAATAAACAGTAGAGCTATAATAATGTTCCTCACATTTCTTTTTCCAGCATTAGTACTCTTAGCAGCCTTTTTTTTTAAATAGCACATTTCCACATCAAAATGTCCTCACGATATTACAGTAATAAAGATTTCAAGCTGGTACCTTAATATGCAACTCAAACCAGCTCTCACTAGCGGGACTAAGGTAAACATCTTAATAACACAATTCATAATTTATCAAACAAAATCATTTGTGTAGGTACGTTAACTCATCAAAAACAGAATAAAAAACACATTAAAATAGTAATAATACAATATACACTTCTTAAACTAATTACTGCACAGCGAGTGCATGTCAAATGGAGATTCCTTGCTTAATTGCACTGTAGTTTTCAATCCTGATTTCATTAGATGTAAGCATTTCACAAAATCTCCTCCAAACCCTGATAACCAGACCCCTGCATGATGTATTTAAGAATTTTTGGGAAATTCAATTTAGCAAAAATGTGAAATGATCAGTATTTCTTAATTCAATAATCTATGATGATAAGTGCATGCTGCCTTATTGATCTGTATCTCTAAAAATGCCCTAACTGAAAATTCCCACTTTTGACGAATGAAACTCGAATGCAAAATTATTACAGCAGTGCATGTCCTTTGCATTACATACAAAATAAACAATTAAAATATTATAGTATTCATTCACTGTTAATAAGGGATTTCCATAGCGTATATCAATCCCAATAGGCAGTGATTAAATGCAATTATATTTTACCTTTCCTATGAGGACTTTTACTGTACTTTTTACAGGGAGCGTTTACATTCATGTAACTTAAAGAAGCACTGCAAAGCCAATATGTATCATCATTTGATACTAGTCAGGCTTAACTTAAAGACAATGTGTAAAGTATGTATGCAGCACTTTAAACATTGAACAAGTAAAAACACAAAACAAGAAACATTCAACACAAGTTTAGAAAAATAGAGTAGATATTAATAAATATAACAAGACAAAATGGCAAATCGAATCGGAAGACCAGAACTGTGCAATTTTAAAGATTTCAGGGAATATAGCATCAAAAAGCCCAAAGAGCTAGACTGGGACAAAGTCACAAATTTAGACCCGCCTTGATGGAGTGCGGGCTGGCCACAGGAGTACCTTAAATTCTGGTTGCAGGATATTGCGATGTCTGGGTCAGAGATGCATCTCACAGCATCTGTCCTGGGGAGCTGCGAGGCTGTGACGTGAGGTTCTGTGTCATTCTCAAGGATGTTGTTGATGGCTGAGGCTTAAAATGTGAAGTCTGGCATCAAGGATGCATCCTGCACCTGCTGCTTCTGAAGGAGCTGTTGAGCTTGCAATGTGTAGACCTGCATGGTTGTCAAGGATGCCATCGATGAGTGACTTGCAGTGTGAGGCCCTCACAGGGATGCCTCATTCATTGCCAGTTCTGATGAGGCTGTAAGGTTGATGCAATATCTTTGTGCAGGGACAGTCCATGCAGCAGAGGCAATGAATCGATTCTGCTCAGGGTTGTGCTGTGCAGCAGAGGCGATGTGTCAGTTTTGCTGGGTCCACCAATAGGCTAACAGAGCACCTTCAGGCCCACTTCCAAGGTTTCAGAACTGCGGTGGCATAACCTGGCAGAGTAATACTCACATTTACAGAGTCCTGGTACTGATTACAAGAGACAAGCACTTGAAATCGCTCTAGCTGTCCTGGGTACAGGTGACGGTCCTGTCCTACTCACCCAAGCAAGAAGGCAGCAGGGCAGCACATCAGGGCAGCAGTCCAACAGAGTGGCAGTCCTTTCGGCAGTGCAGCAGTCCTTCCTCCCGACAGAGCAGTCTTCCACAAGTCCAGAGATGTACTGAAGTGTTGGGGTTTGAGGTCCAATAATTTTACCTGGTGCACATTTTAAAGTAGGAGAGACATTTAAGAGGTTTCCACCCTCCAGAGGTGCTTGTGATTTCCTGTCTCTGAGTTGGCCCTAGATTGTATTTGGTCACAATAGAGTGTTGTTAAACTCCTTTTTGAGGGTGCTCAAGCAGAGCTTTTGTGATGTGCAGTAGTCAACAGCTCCTCCTGCTTGTTAACTCAGAGGGGTCTATCCTGCCAACACTTATCTTCCCTTTGTTTAACTGTCAGGGAAAAAAATAAATACCAACTGTCAGCTTTACCTAGTCAAGCAGGATGCAAGCAGCAAACACCAAATGGTTGGGCAGTAAAATGGCAACTTTCTAAAAGTGCCAATTTCAGAATTATGATCAAAATTCTGACTTTATTGTTAAAGAGAGCTTTTAACTGCAATTCTTTAAACACCAAACTCAATGTCTACTGGTTACCAACTGAAAGTTAGCACTTGTTAAAGGTAACCCAATGTTATCCTATGAGACTGGTAGGCCTTACAGTGGTGAAAAATGAATTTAAGAGATTTTCACTATCGGGACATGTAAGCCTTAAAAAAACGTATCCACCTTTTTAAATACATTGCATTCTTCCCTCTGGACTGTCCGGAGTCTACTTAGAGGTGACCCTTATTTATTAAAAAGAAAGGTTTGGGCCTGGCAAAGGATTTAGTTTGCAATGTTGACATGCCAATTTAAAACTGCTACACAAAGGCTGCAATTTCAGGCTTGAGACATGTTTAAAGGGCTACTGAAGTAGGTGGCACAATCAGTGCTGCATGCCGACTAGTAGCATTTAATTTACAGGCCCTAGTCACATATAGTACCACTTTACTAGGGACTTACAGGTGAGAGTGTAAGCCAAATTGACCATGTTTAGAGGAGATCCCAAGCACTTTGGTACTGGTTGGCAATGGTAAAGTGCACAGCGTCCTAAAAGACAACACAAAGAAGTCCATAAAACTGGATGGTGAAGGCAACAAGTTTGGGGATGACCTTGCAGAAAGGGCCAAGTGCAGCATCCATCCTAAAGTGCTAAATTAAAAAATAAATTACATGTGCATATTTTCAAACGGAGTGGGTGTATAACAATTTGCAGCTGCAAGGCCCTGCTAAAAATTTTAAAGAGTCCTAAATGGATAAAACACAGTGAGATGGAAGGAAGCAAAGGAGGAGCAGTTAGGAGGATTAAATAAATGCCACTGATAAGGTGCAGCAATCCGCTGGTGGGTTCTAGGGTCAACACAAATTTATTAAGAGGTGGAGAAAGAAAGGAAACACATGCACTCCCATGGAGTGTTAAAAGCAAAAAAAAAGGGAAAATGGAAACTCCTGAATGTATTTACTGAAGGATAAAAGTCATCCAGTCAATAGGATGGTGAAGAACACAAACCAAAGAGGGAAAAGGAAAGCAATTGAATAAGAAGCAAGCAAATTACATTGAAAAGAGAGGCAACAAAGAGCTGAATGAAAGTCCACTGTAAATATTGGTATAGTACACAATAGTTATTTAAAAAACTGACAGCTAGAGCTGTGTGTAGGTGAGACCTAAAAGTGGGGGTACAGGAGTTTATTTATTTTATTTATAGAAAAGTGATCCTTTATTGGATGGTTATCCCCAGTTTTTAATTTTTTTCTGGGGGGGGACTCATCTGCTTGTAATTTTGACATACAATTCAGTTGACACTGCTACCCTCTGCACAGTGTATGGAAACTGACTCCAAAGAATGAGGCAACATTGGATTAAAAAACAGTTTTCACTGTTTTGATTTTAGCTATTCCCACAGGAAATACTGGTAAAACAGTAAAAGTCACTATGGGCTCGATTACGAGAAGATCCGTCCTGCAGAGACCACAGTTGATGTGGCGGTCTCCAAACTGGACCTATTGTGACTTCCTCACTTGTATGATGGACAGGAACCAAGGTTCCTGTCAGTCAGCCTAGTTGGAAACATGTGGCAGCATTGCAACTGGCTCATAATAGAACAAATGGCAATGCTGCTGCACTACTCCCTGGACCCTTGAAATACTCACTGCAGACAGTGCACGTTTCGAAGGAGATGGGCAAGGGGCACTCTGCACTTGTCCTCTGCCAGCCTTTTCATGGCAGTTGAACCGCCATGAAAAGGCTGGCAGAGAACACAGTTGCAATCAGCAGGGAGGTGCTGAGATCAGCGCTGCCCTTGCTATATATATATATATATATATATATATATATATATATTTATTCACAAAGAAAGGTTGTCCCAAACGGAGGCGCACTCTCAACAGGTTTCACTCATATTTATTTTAGGATCCAGCAAAGCCGATAACAAACATTGAATCCTTTCTCTTCAGGCCTGACGCGTTTCGGACATCACTGTCCTTGTTCACAGGCAAAATGCGAGGCAAGCCATCAAATCAATTGCAGGAACATGATTATTCATTAAATACTCCCCCATAGTGGGCCTCCAGTGAGTTCACAGTCAGTGCATGTTGGTACAAGTAGTCCTGCAAGTTCGTTTTTACCAAGTGGGTTTGATTTTACCAGGCATTATTATAAAACACAGTACATTACCCTCCAGTGGGCAAAATTTGAAGTCAAATTAGCAGATTTGCTTATATTTCCTAACCTGTTGTTCTAATTGCGACGTAAAATGTAGTCACACAGACCTGCTCCTTCTGCAGTGGTGCTGCCTCCACGGCTGGACAGGCCGTAAATTATTCACAAAGAAAGGTTGTCCGAAATGGAGGCGCACTCTCAACAGGTTTCACTCATATTTATTTTAGGATCCAGCAAAGCTGATAATAAACATAGAATCCTTTCTCTTCAGGCCTGACGCGTTTCGGACATCACTGTCCTTGTTCACAGGCAAAATGCGAGGCAAGCCATCAAATCAATTACAGGCACATGATTATTCATTAAACACTCCCCCATAGTGGGCCTCCAGTGAGTTCACAGTCAGTGCATGTTGGTACAGGTAGTCCTGCAAGTTCGTTTTTACCAAGCGGGTTTGATTTTAGCAGGCATTATTATAAAACACAGTACATTACCCTCCAGTGGGCAGAATTCGAAGTCAAATTAGCAGATTTGCTTATATTTCCTAACCTGTTGTTTTAATTGCGACGTAAAATGTAGTCACACAGACAGGTTGTCCTTGCAGGACTACTTGTACCCACATGCACTGACTGTGAACTCACTGGAGGCCCACTATGGGGGAGTATTTAATGAATAATCATGTGCCTGCAATTGATTTGATGGTTTGCCTCGCATTTTGCCTGTGAACAAGGACAATGATGTCCGAAACGCGTCAGGCCTGCAGAGAAAGGATTCTATGTTTCTTATCGGCTTTGCTGGATCATAAAATAAATATGAGTGACACCTGTTGAGAGTGCGCCTCCGTTTGGGACAACCTTTCTTTGTTGAATATATATATTTATATATATATATATATATGTATATATATATATATATATATATATATATATATATACACATATACACACACACATATATATATATATATATAGATATATAAATATATAGATATATATAGATATAGATAGATAGATATGGTTTCTTAAAAGACTGGTAAGAAATGCACAGCAGTAATACATTACAGTAGTTAATTCTATTTGTTTGCTTTCAGAAAAAAAGCCCCACCCCTCACTTCACTGCTGGCTGAGCCAGCAGATGGAAAATAAAACAATAGTAAGCTATTGTTTTATTTGTCATCTCCCAGCTCTTGTCCAGAGGTGCAACGCTCTGCCACCATTGGGGAGGAGCCGCACCTGTCTAAATGGCTGCCAAAGTTTTGCAATATCTACAAATATATAGGGAATATGGATGGTTGGTGACTGCCCCAGAAGTATATCGTTCCATGCTTCAGGAAAATGAATAACAACCTAATTTTCCTATCTAAACGTGATAATAACATTTTACCTCCACAAGTTGTCCTCTTCCTAACACAAGGCCAGGTTTTTGGTTTCTTAACAGGCTGGAAAGAAATGTATAGCAGTCATACATTACAGTAGTTAATGCTATATATGTGCTTGCAGAAAAAAGGAGAGGTCTTGGCAGTTTTTTTATTGAAGTTTATAATATGGCTTGCAAGTTTAGGATTGTTCAAATTACGACAAGAGTGAAAACAATGATTTCTCTGCAGCGTGTTCATTTATACTGCATGAGGGTATATATATATATATATATATATATATATATATATATATATATACACACTTGACTGAGCTACTATGGGCTAATTAGCCTTACTCTACAACTGCTGCCCTGCCTGTAACGAGGTATGGATTCCCTTTTAGAAGCAACACAATAGACCATTTTGATTGACAAGTTGACATGAATGGATAGAGATGACCCACCTGAGCTCAGTAGAATATTCAGGGTGGGGACCATTATATGTAATTATAACTCAATAATAACTCATGCCCTACAGGCTTTAAACTTTGTGATCTCTTGATGCACTATGAATTACCTCACATATTAATATCACTCATGACATGTTCTATGACATCAATGAAAACATCACTGTAACATCTAAACAAACACCACTGATGGCAAACTGTGCATGGAGTGGGCATTAGTTATAGTTACATTACAGCATGAATTATTGTTACCTGAGATATATATAACTGGTGAATGCCAGTGGTTTTATTAGATTAAAATGCTATGTTTTAGATGACATTTTCACATAACCATAAACTCCCTTTAACCATAGATTTTTTCAGTAAATTTCTAAGGTTTTTTTTTATCTAAATTAAGATATTACTAACATACCTAACAATAACGTCACTTCAACCTTTGTGTTTTTAAATGAATTTCTGGTGTTTTATTCAAGTAACCTAATCTGTCATTACTATACAAAATGCCAACCCCACCTTGCTCACGACCTTTGGCGGTGCTCAGCGTGAGGTTGGCCAAAGGGTCCAGCCAGCGGAGAAGCCCTCTGCTCAACCCCCTGTATGTAGTCAACCCAGATTGGACTTGGTTTCAGCTTACCTTGGGACCACTTCAAGAGTCCAGGGAGCAAGGGCTCACTTCCGCAGGTAACAGCAGCAGTGGACAAGCAGGTTGCAGAATCACTTGAGCTTGTTGTGTATCTGTAGCTTACACAATAGCTGCACAATAGCTCACACAACAGGCCAGACAGCTATCCCTTGGAGTCACTCTGGTAGTCCTAGGTTCAAGGAGCAGATCTTGTATTTCTTCCTCATGCAGTATGGCAGCAGGGCAACTCTTCAAGCAGAAGGGCAGAAGGATGTTCCTTCCAGCAGCAGAGCAGCAGGGCATTCCATTGTGAGAGTTTTTGAAATGTCCAGAAGTAATATTATTTAGGGACTGAGAGCACCACCTTTTATTACCAGTGCCAAACCTTTTGGTGGGGGAAGCATTCCTCCTTTTTGAGCCTGGTTTTAAAATGTCTGGGGTGACAAAGCAAGGGCAGGTCTGGTGTCAGGCTCCTTTGTGGGCGCAGGAGGCAAAGCCCTTTAAAGTGTGAGGTTGGGTACAACTCCGCCTCAGCCATCCTGTCAGGATGCCCCACACTCTCCATATCTAGTCCTCTTTGTCTCACTGTTTTGTAGCAATACACAACCCACAACAGCAGAATTATGTGACCAGGCTACTGGCAAAAAGATACAAGCCCTCATTACGACCCTGGTGGTCAGCGGTAATTTGGGGAAAGGTACTGCCAACAGGCTGGAGGTACCATTTCCCAAATTATGACATTGGCGGTTTGGCTCAAGCCAAACTGCCAATGTATCACTCCGTCCGCCAGGGTGGTAATGGGTGCAGGGCTGGAGACTTTGGTCTCCAGCCAGGCGGCCGTCACAATCCCACCCTCGGAATTATGACCTCCCCTACCGCCATGGTTTTTGTGGCAAGCCTACCACCACGAAAACGATGGCGGTAGGCACTATCAGTGCCAGGGAATTCCTTCCCTGGCACTGATAGGGGTCTCCCCCAACCCCCACCCCCCCTCCTCCCCCCCTGCACATTTACACACCCACATGCGCACACATACACACTCATACACACACGCATACCCACATCCACCCACGCATGCACACATACATGCCACACACCGCAACACACACCAACATACATTGTCGCACACATGCATTCACAACACATAACATACACGTACACTCACATTCAGTCATTCACACACTCATTCAACACGACTCACGCCCGCATGCACACATACAAAAACAGACACACACACACACATACACACACACACAATACCCCAACACATGCACACACCACCCCCTCTCCTGTTGGAGAACCTGGCTTACCTGCGTGTGGGGGGTCCTCCGGCAGGAGACGGGACGCAGCACTGCTGTCAGTAACAGCATCCGCCAGCAAAACACCACCAGGCCAAATCATTGCTCATGATACGCTCGGCAGCATTTTGCTGGTGTGGGGCTGCTGCTGACAGCAGCGCCACCTTACCGCAATCCGCCGCCATGACCGTCGATGGTATTCCGCCAGTCTTCTGGCAGAATTCTGTCTATGGTCATAATGCGGATGGGCGGCTGGTAGCCAGGGCGATGGTATGTTGGCTGCCGTCGTCATGGCGGTAGGTGGTCAATACCGCCAATGTTGTAACGAGGGCCACAGTGTATTTACGCACAAAAACTGCAACTTTCTAAAAGTGGTATTTTCACAATTGTAAGACAAACACTGAAAGAGGATTTAAAATTACAATAAAAAAATAAACATGCAGTATTTTTCTACATGCTCCCAATCCAAGCTTAGCACTTATTAAATGTAATGAGTCACCCAATGTAAGCCTAAGGGAGAGGTAGGCTTTACAATAGTAAAAAGAAACTGTAGGAATTTTCTACTACCAGGACATGTAAAATTTAAACCCACATGCCCTACATTTTAAATACTATGTACCATGCCCTAGGAACTTTGAGGGCCTACGTTAAGGGTGACTTATGAGTATTAAAAAGGAATGTTTATGCCAGGTGTTAGAAATGGGGTCTCTAGGGCAGTGGTTTGCACCTTGTCAAAGTAGGGACCCTCACTCTATTCTGGGTAAAGGGGTCACACAACTAAGATAATCCCTGCTTACCCACTTGGTAGCTTGGCATGAGCAGTCAGACTTATCTCAGAGGCAATGTTTAAGGTATTTGTACACACACATGCAAAAAACACCACAAACGTACTCCACACCAGTTTAGAACAGTTTAGAACAATACCCAATATTTTTTTGAACATAAGACCAATATGACGAAAATCCAACATACACAATTAAAGATATCACATTTTAAAAGTGGAGATGAGTCTTAATCAATAAGTATCAATGATTGTATCTTTTTAGCACAAAGGACATGCGATGTGTCAAAAACAAGGACAATGTGGGCCGCAGGGGAGGTGAGGATTTGGAAAGCAAAGCAATGCATTGATTCCTTACTGCACAGGGGAGGTAGTGTGTTGATTCTTTCCTCACAGGAGAGGAGATGTATTGGTTCCTTACTGGCAGGGGAGGTGATGCATTGAGTCTATCTTCACAGGAAAGTCGATTCGTTGATTTCCAGACACACAGCCTCGGTTCCTTACTGCGGTCTGCGATTGATGACAAATTGATGCCCTGGGGATGATGCGTGGAAAATCCAGACGGGCTGTGTTGATGAAGGTGCTCTGTTAATTTTTCAGGTGCTGCACATCCGTGCATGTATTTTCTTTTTCAAGTCACCACCTTACATTTCCAAGGGCCCAGGGACTGGAGTTGGCACCACATGGCAAGTGAGGGATCTCAGCAGATGTGCCCAGGGACAGGCAGATTAAGGCCCTCATTACAACCCTGGCGGTCAGTGTTAAAGCGGCTGTAACACTACCAACAGGCCGGCAGTAAAGAAAATGGATCCATGACCACAGCGGAAACTACCAACACAGACAGTCACTTTAACACTCCGACCGCCACAGCAATAGCAACAAACACCGCAGCGATAACCACCAACAGCCAGGCGGAAGACAATGTACCACCCACTCCATTACAACCCGCCCATCCGCCAGCTTTTCCGGGGCGGTACCAACGCCATCAAAAGCACGGTGGAAACAGACCTCTGAAGGGAAACCACTCACCTCTCGACACTCAAGGAAGAACCACGACACCATGGAGCCCGAGCTGCAGGTCTTCCTCATGCTGGTGTATCTGCTCATATACCAGGAGCACCAATGCCGGCAACGACAACCACGGTGAGTACTGCATCTAGCACACAAGGGAGGGGAGGAGGAAACAGACGCAATACGCCAACCCCCACCATCACCCCCAACACCATACACACAAACATACGCAACACCATTACATATACACCCCGTATCCCTCAGGAATAACGCAAGGACAAAAGGAATGGATTCAAATGAGTGTAATATTAGAAATACTTAGAACTACGTGCAGAAAGCAAAAACAGGATTTACAATATATACAATATGTGCAAAAGGGGGGACAATGTCCACACCAAAATTATATGTGGCCCACTGGGCCAAAACACATAGGCCAAGCCCACACTTGACTCCTGCCTCAATACAGAGAGAACACTGCAAGGGCATCAGGTCGAAAACACACAGGCACCTCAGAGGGACGGGGAAGGGGGGCACCTCAGCCGGAAGATGGTACAAAGCCACTGCTCCTGGAGGGGGCTACATGCTCACTGCTTGGTTCTGGTGAGTGCAAAGCCACAGTCTCTCAAGTGGGTGGTTTGCCCACTGCTTGGTCCTGGAGAGTGCAAAGCCACAGTCTCTCAAGTGGGTGGTTTGCCCACTGCTTGGTCCTGGGGAGTTCAAAGCCACAGTTTCTCAAGAGGGTGGTTTGCCCACTGCTTGGTCCTGGGGAATGCAAAGCCACAGTCTCTCAAGTGGATGCCTTCTTCCACTGGTTCTGGAGGGGGCATTGTGCCCAGTGTGCTTCAGCCTACCAAGGATATGGTAAGTGGATGCCTTCTTCCACTGGTTCTGGAGGGGGCTTTGTGCCCAGTGTGCTTCATTCTGCCAAGGATAGGGTGAGTGGATGCCTTCTTCCATTGGTTCTGGAAGGGGCTTTGTGCCCAGTGTGCTTCATCCTGCCAAGGATAGGGTGAGTGGATGCCTTCTTCCACTGGTTCTGGAGGGGGCTGTGTGCCCTGTGATGCAGATCTTGGGGAATGCAAGGTCACAGTCACTGACCTGGGTTTCCGACCCACATGATTTTCTGTGGGCAGGACGCATGACACTCCATGGAGCCAGGACTATAGTCCATCTGCCTGCGGGGACAGCTGTACAGTGGTAGCAGTGGCGGAGCTGGTGGCAGTGCTGCCAGTGGTGGGGGGAGGCTCCAGCCTTTCCCCTGCAGCCTCGGACGGCTGCCCACTGGGGCTGCTGCTGCTGTCAGTGGTGCTACTTGCAGCGGTGCAGGTGGCAGTGCTCGCGGTGGTGCTTGCAGCGGTGCAGGTGGTGGTGCTGGCCGCACTGCTGGTGGCGGTGCTGCCAGTGGTGGGGGGAGGCTTCAGTCCTTCCCCTGCAGCCACGGACGGATGCCCACTGGGGCTGCTGCTGCTGCCAGTGGTGCTACTTGCGGCAGTGCAGGTGACGGTGCTTGCGGTGTGCTTGCAGTGGTGCTTGTGGTGGTGCAGGTGGCGGTGCTGGCCATGGTGCAGGTGGCGGTGCTGGTAGTCACCAGGCCTTCCCCTTGCAGCCTAACACGGGTGAAGTGCCCTAGCTGGTGTTCCGTGCCCCTTACTGCCCTTGGCAGATGGTGGTGCCTCCTTGGTTCTGCAAGCTGGAGTCTTTGACGTGGCCTTGCTTGCTGGTTTTGGCTCCTTCTCCTTGCTGGATGCTGTCCCCTTCTTGCCCTTGCCAGGTGGCGGAACCTTCTTGGCCTTGGCAGGTGTTGGTGGCACACTGGCTGGGCTGACGGGTGCCTCCTTAGAGCCTCTGACAGCTGCAGAAACCACAGTGGACGTGGACTTGGTGGCTGAGGTGCTGGGCTGGGTTCTGGCCACCCTTGCCCAAGGTGAAGGATGGGGGGAGGGAAGAGGTCAATGTTGGCTAGGAAAAGCTTCTTAGGGACATTGGGGCGGGAAGAGGGTGAAGGTTTGGAAGTGGAGGAAGAAGGAGTAGTTGTAGGAGGTGTCAGTCTGCTGTGTTTGGGTGCAGGTGCATGAGCTGGATGCTGTTGTGAGGTGGATGGCTTTTGGGTGGGTGTGTGCTTGCGTGTGTGTACTTTGGGAGGAGGAGTCACAGACACAGTGGGAGAGGACACAGGGGATGTGGGGGTTGTGACTGCCATTGAGGGGCGTGTGATGATAGGCGTGCTGGAGACGGAGGTAGTGGATGAGGATGTAGTGCATGCAGGTGTGAGTGGAGACGCAACTGGGAGGGAGGGGGGGGAGGAGGAGGAGGGGGACACAGTGGAGGCAGTGGATGTTGGTGTGTCTGAATGGGGATGGTGCTTGTGTGAGTACCTGTGAGATGAACTGTGGTGCTTGTGTTTGCCTGAGCCACTTCTGTGTGTTGATTTGGGTGAATGTTGGTCTGAAGGTGTGCTTGGGATAGGTTGGGGTTGAGGGGATTGGGACTGGGTAGAGGAAGTTGGAGGGGGAAGGCTGGAGACAGGGACAATGGCTGCCATCAGTGCAGAGGCCAGAGCCTGAAATGCTCTCTTTTGGGCCGACACACCAGAGTGAATGCCCTTCAGGTATGCATTTGCTTATTGCAAATGCCTTTGGACAGCCTGGATGGCATTCATTAGGGTTGACTGCCCAACAGTGAGGGATCTCAGGAGGTCAATAGCCTCCTCACTGAGGTCAGCAGGGTTGCCTCGGGCGAAAGAGGTGCCCACCCTCCTTGGTTTGCAGGCTTGGGAAACACGCTGAGGGGCTGCTGGGAGGGTGGTGCTGGTATGGGGGTGGTGGCTGTACCTGTTGTTGGGGTGGGCACAGAGGTGTCCGCCACCGCCAGGGAGCTTCCATCGGAGGAGGAGTCGCTGTCTGTAGTGTCCCCTCCTGTCTCCATCATGGTGCTCCCCTAGCCCTCTGTCCCACTGGTGCCCTCACTGTTGGTGGATTCAGCCTCCAGGCCCATGTGGGATGCAGCTCCCTCCATTGCCGGTGCCTCTGCTCCTCTGCCAGATGATGCTAATACACACATGGCCAGGGTGACAACTCAAAAAGGGGGGGAGAGACAGAGGATACACTTGGTCAATGCCAGCAACACTACCGTTGGCGTACACAACACACAGGGATCAGCTCTATGTACTAGGCCATGCAAAGCTAGTCACCAGCCCATGGGGTACAATGTCTAACGCCATTAGCTGCACACCTGAAACTAACAGGACCTTGCCCAGTAGTAGATGCCCACTAATACTACTGGGGTTGGAGTGCTTCAGAGCCTGACCAACAAGGGACCTACCCTGACATTTCACCCTGGCCTACGGGCACTCACAGCCCACATCCCTCACCCAGGTACAACCTTAACACATGGAAAGTCATGTTTCAGCATCTGTACTCACCCCCTTGTGGCTGCTGTGATGCCTTCAAGTGCCCATCCAACTCCGAATAGGCCACCACCATTATGCGGAACATCAGGGGGGTCAGGGTACAACGGGCACCCCTTCCTCGTTGGGAGTCCAGCCCCAGCTGGGCCTCCGCCATCTTCCTAGGCCAGCCGCTCAGGTCCTCCCACCATTTGCGGCAGTGGGTGCTCTGCCTGTCACAGACTCCCAAGGTCCGCACCTCCTTGGCGATGGCATGCCAAATACCCTTTTTCTGATGGGCGTTGACCTGCAGGAAAAAAACAGCAGAATAGGGATTAGTCATACTGTCCGGACTGTCATACTCATGGCCCACCATATCCCTCCCATCCCCTTAGGCACATACATTGACCACCATACATTCAGCACTCTGCCCAGGATCCCTCAGCACTCCCCCAACATGAGGCTTACACACACAGCACTCCATACATTCATGGCCCACGCATCATGTTCACAGTGTACTCACCTGTTTTTCTGGAGGACCATAGAGTAAAGTGTACTGAGGTAGGACCCCATCCACCAGTCTCTCCAACTCCTCCGAAGTGAAGGCAGGGGCCCTTTCCCCATACACAGGTCACAGCAGCACTTGCAGTGTAGGTCGTCTCCTGTTGAAGGTCAGGTAGCAAGTGAGTGAACAGATAGAAAATGACGGTCACGTCTGCAGCGTCACCGATGGCGTGCATCGCCATTGGCTCCTGGAACCCATAGGGCCCAATGTTAACCAATGCAAAGTTGCGCGGCGGTCATCGACCGCCAACCACTACGGCGCACAATGCCAGCGGAATTACCTCATTTACACTTGTCTCTCCTCAGAGGTCAGGCAGCCGCCATATCAGGGGGGCACAGGCCATGGCACCTAACTGCGTCACAGAAGACACTGGCACATCAACTGACTCTCGAGTTCACATACTGTTTCTGTAAAGGAAGAAATGCATTTTTATTATAACATATGTGTGAATATGACCCTCTACTCACCATTTTTCTACCCTAGACTTCAACCGTTGAGGATGAATAGGAGATGGAGACATCCCCCGTGTACAGACCCCTGGTGGACCTGGCAACAATGGAGGACAGACACATTATCCTGACCTACAGACTTGATAGGGCCACAATCTAAGAACTGTGTGCCCAATTGGATCCAGACCTAATTTCAGCTATCCACCAGTCCACAGGTATCCCCCCTCTTGTGCAGGTCCTATCAGTGGTCCATTTCCGGCAAGTGGTTCCTTCAAAGTGACAGTGGCCATGGCATCAGGGATGTCACAGCCTATGTTCTCAAACGTGTTGACCAGAGTGTTGTATGCCCTGCTGAAACACATGCACAGCTACATCGTATTCCCCCAGGTGGAGGATTTGGCCAAAGTGAAGACTGACTTTTATGCCCTGGGACATATCCCCAACATCATTGGTGCCATTGATGGTACACATATAGCATTTGTCCCACCCCGGAGGAATGAACAAGTGTTCAGGAATAGGAAAAGCATTCACTCTCTGAATGTACAGATGGTGTGTTTGGCGGACCAGTACATCTCCCATGTGAATGTTAAGTATCCTGGCTCTGTGCATGATGCCTTTATATTGAGGAATAGCAGCATTCCACATGTCATGTCCCAATGCCAGAGGCACGGGGTGTGGCTAATAGGTACGCCCATGGTCCCCACCCAGTTGAGGTAGGTATATGGGTGTGGGGTTGTCCCTAAGGGTGAGTGTCTGTCTAACAGGTATCCCTCGAATGTTTGCAGGTGACTCTGGTTACCCCAACCTCTCATGGCTACTGACCCCAGTGAGGAATGCCAGGACAAGGGCAGAGGAATGTTACAATGAGACACATGGGTGAACAAGGAGGATAATTGAAAGAACCTTTGGCCTCCTGAAGGCCAGATTCTGGTGCCTCCATCAGGTGGATCCCTGTACTACTCACCCAAGAAGGTGTGTCAGATCATCGTTGCATGTTGCATGTTGCACATCCTGGCCTTGAGACGCCAGGTGCCTTTTCTGCAGGAAGATGAGCCTGGGGGAGGTCTTGTGGCAGCGGTGGAGCTTGTGGACAGTGAGGAAGAGGAGGCAGAGGAAGAAGATGTGGTCAACAGAAGAGCACTCATTCAACAGTACTTCCAGTGACACACAGGTAAGACACTGTAACTTCACTTTCCATTGCAGCCTGATTTTCCTACTACTATGGCCACTCACTGTACACTTTGGCATCTCTATTTTCAGATCTCTGTGCCTCACTCTGGCTCCTGGTGTGTGTTCTGCTGTCCACTACAGGTCATACCTATGTATACATGACTGTACAGTTGAATTGTTATGTTTACAGCTTGTTAAATGAATACATATTTCAATCAATTAACAGACTCCATACTTGTATTTGTTCCAAGGGTGTTTATTTATGTGCTAATAAGTGTCGGGGTATTGCAATGGGCTGGGTTGCTGATGGAGGAAAGTCCGGGGTAGAGTCCAATCTATTGGGATCACAGGTGCATTGTCCAAAGAGGCATAGGAAGGGGAGCAATAGCAGTTCAAGGTGGACAGCGTGACAGAGTTGGACAGAAGGGTGACAATCAGGAGAGTCTTTTTTTCCTGGCGGGGGTCTTGGCAATGTTCTCTGGCTTCTGCCTGGATTGCAGGGACCGTTTGTGTGGTGGTTCTCCTTCTGCACGGGGTGGGGTGCTGGTGGCCTGCTGGTCCTGTGCTGGGGTCTCCTGTCCACATGCGCCGGTGGAGATAGAGGGCAGTTCTTCGGTTTGGCTAGTGTCAGAGGCCCGTTGGTGTGCCACTGCCTCCCTCATGGTGTTGGCCATGTCTGCCAGCACGCCTGCAATGGTGACCAGGGTGGTGTGAATGTCTTTTAGGTCCTCCCTGATCCCCAGGTATTGTCCTTCCTGCAGGAGCCGCTGGGTCTCCTGCAACTTGTACATCATCTGGCCCATGGTCTCCTGAGAATGGTGGTATGCTCCCAGAATACCTGCAAGTGCCTCGTGGAGAGTCGGTTCCCTGGGCCTGTCCTCCCCCTGTCGCACAGCAGTCCTCCCAGCTTCCCTGTTGTCCTACGCCTCTGTCCCCTGAACCGTGTGCCCACAGCCACCGACCCCAGGTCTCTGATTGTCTTAGGTTTGTGGGGTTGCCTGGGGTCCCTGTAGTGGTGGACACACTGATGATTGACGTGTCCTGGGGACAGAGGTATGGGCCTGCTGGGAGAGTGCTGTGCTGGTGTTTCCTAAGGGGGAGGCTCTCTGGAGGGTTGGGGCTGTGGCAGGGTAACCGACTGTCCAGAGGTCCCTGATGGGCCAGGTTGGTCATCCAGATCCAGGCGTTCAGAGCTGCTGTCATCACTATGGGCCTCTTCTGTGGGGGGACTGTATGTTGGTGACACCTCCTCTCCGGTGACATTGATTGGGGGTCCTGTGAGGATGATATGCAGTGTTATTGTATCTGCGTGTGCCATCTTGTGCATGGGTATGTTTCCCTCTATGGTTGTTATTAGCAAGGCAGCTTTCGGCTGTGTGAGTTGTGATTCGGTTGGCTAAGTGATTGTCACTAGTGTGCATGCTCTGGTGATGGGTGTCCATGCAGGTCTGTGATGGGTGTCCATGCATTGTTGTTGCATGCTGGGCTTGGTATTGGGATGGGTGGGTTGCGATGGTGGGGTATTTGTGAGGTGATGGAGTGATGGGGGTGAGGGTAGGGGTAGGAGTTTGTGATGTCATGCAGGTAGGGTGGGGTATATATTAGTAAAGATTTGACTTACCAGAGTCCAGACTTCCTGCTACTCCTGCGAGGCCCTCAGGATGCATGATCGCCAGGACTTGCTCCTCCCATGTTGTTAGTTGTGGGGGAGGAGCTGGGGTCCACCGCCAGTCCTCTGTACGGCTACCTGGTGTCTTGCAACCACTGAACGCACCTTCCCACTTAGGTTGTTTCACCTCTTCCTGATATCATCCCTTGTTCTTGGATGCTGTCCCACGGCGTTGACCCTGTCCACGACTCTCCACCATAGCTCCATCTTCCTTGCAATGGACGTCTGCTGCACCTGTGATCTGAATAGCTGTGGCTCTACCCGGATGATTGCCTCCACCATGACCCTTAGCTCCTCCTCTGAAAACCTGGGGTGTCTTTGTGGTGCCATGGGTGTAGTGAGAGTGGTATGTGTGAGGGTGTGTGGGGTGATTTGTTGGGGTGTGTGCTGTGAGGTGCGTGGATGGTGTATGGCTGACGGTGTTATGTGGCTCAGATTAAGTGGGTGCTCCTGGCTTGTCTCTCTCTCAGTTGGAAATATATAGTTTTTCATTGTAAAGGGTTGTGGGTAATGTGGGTGTGTATTTTATAGTGTTGTGGGTGTGGTGTGTGTATGTGTGTCAAGTGTGTATAGTTTGAATTGTCTAATGTGGTGTTGTTTTGTATGTGTGTGTGCATTTTCAGCGCAGCGGTGTGCACTGCCAATGGTTTACCGCGGTTGAATGACCTCTGCGGTGATTCGTGGGTCCTGATGCTGTGGGCGTATTTGTGTTGGCATAACGGTGTGGGTTTTGGTACTGCCAGTTTATCACTGACTTTTGGTCTGGCAGACTTGTGTGGGGTGTCTGTATAGTGGCAGATTTCTCTGTGTGGGTCATAATAGCCGTAACGGTATACCGCCGCGCTCACGGTATGTTGGTGGCCGTCAGCACGGCTGTCGACGACATTTACCGCCAGGGTTGTTATGAGGGCCTAAGTCTTTGATGTCCCTGTGACTTGTTACGGAAGGCAAACTCAGTTCAAGCCCTTTGAAAGGCTAGGAACGCAGGATGTGGAAAACAAAGTCCAGTTCTTTCACTCCCAGGACAGAAGCAGCAAGCAGTAGGCCAGCACAACAAAGCAAAAAGCATCCCAATCTTCTTCCTAGAAGAATGTCCTCAGTTCAGAAGTGTTCTAACTTTATGGGGTGAGAGGGCCAGTACTTATACCCATTTATGCCTTTGAAGTAGGCAAACTTCAAAGAATAATTCTTTGTAGTGCACAAGACCCTGCCTTTCCTGCCCTGATACCAGACACACTCCAAGGGGGAGGAGACTGCTTTGTGTAAGGACAGGCACAGCCCTATTCAGGTACAAGTGTCAGCTCCTCCCACCACTCTAGCCCACGAAGATCCATCAGGATATGCAGGACACATCTCAGCTCCCTTTGTGTGACTGTCGAGAGTAAATTCACAAACAGCCCAACTGCCATCCTGACCCAGATGTGTATTCCAAAGCCAAGCAAGAAAATGCCCACTTTCTGAAAGTGGCATTTTCAACCTTACAATTTCAACAACCAACTTCACCAAAAGATGTATTTTTACATTGTGAGCTCAGAGACCCTAAACTCCACAGCTCTATCTGCTCCCAATGGAAAATTACACTTGAAGGATATTTCAAGGCAATCTCCATGTTACCCTATGGAAGAGATAGACCTTGCAATAGTGAAATCCTAATGCAGCAGTATTTCACTATCAGGACATGTAAAACACAACAGTGCATGTCCTACCTTTTACCTCTGCACATGGGGCCGTCTTGAGCCTACCTTAGGGGTGACTTACATATAGAAAAATTAAAGGTTTGGGCCTGGCAAGTGGGTGCACTTTCCATGTTGAACTGGCAGTTCAAAACTACACACATAAACACTGTAGTGGCAGGTCTGAGGCATGTTTACAGGGCTACTCTTATTGGGGGGCACAATCAGTGCTGCAGGCCCACTAGCAGCACTTGATTTACATGTCCTGGACACATGGTGCACTATACTGGGGACTATTAAACCAAATATGTCAGTCATGGAAAATCCAATCACCACTACCTGTTAGAGAGCACTTGCACTTTAGCACTGGGCAGCTGTAGTAAAGTGCCCAGAGTCCTAAAGCCAGCAAAAATGAAGTATAGCACACAGTCAAAAAGAAGAGGTCAGAGGCAAAAGGTTTGGGGATAACCTGCAAGAAGGGCCATTTCCAACACCAGGCACAAGGTTAGTTTGCTAGGTTGAAGTGGCAGTGACAGGCCTGAGACATGTTTTAAAGGGCAACTTTAGTGGGTAGCACAATGAGTGCTGCTGGTCCAAAAGAGGCATTTTATTTGCAGGTCCTGGGTACATGTTCTGTCATTTACTAGGGATGTAAAACTATATTAAATGTGACAATTAGGAGTAGGCCAATTTTACCACATTTTAGGGAGAGAGCACAAGCACTTTAGCAGTGTAAAGTGCACTGAGTCCTAAGACCAATAAAAGTTAATTCAGCAAAACAGGAGGGGCGAAGGAAAAAGACTTGGTTACTTCCCAGGGGTGTCAGAATTAACAGACTTTATGGAAGCACTGAGAAACCTACTGCAGGTCCTTTGTCTCCTGCCAACTGTTGCTCTATTTCTCTTCTGACCCCTTTATGAAAAAATTACTTGAATGTCGTATCTGTAACATGCACACTCTATCTCTTCTCTCAGTGCTTAAAGGCTCCCTCCAACAGGGGTTCTGGACACACCACACCAGTGAGACGTCTAAGTTATATGCTCATTTTCATTACTTCTGAACATCACAAGTGTCCATCTTCATACTTCTAAAACATTCTGCAGTGTTTGGCACTCCATGCTAACTACTTTTTATTGTTTTGTCATTGATGGTGTAGCATTTGACTGTTTAGCTGTTAACCAGCTGAGCATTTCTTAAAAGTATTATGGCACCATAAGTCTCCAGTTTCTAAACTTTTTTTACTTGGTACACGGTTTTCCTCGGTGACATAATCTCTTCTATATATATCACTTTATTTTCTTCAGAGGCCCGGTCTCAGACACCACTAGCAAAATATCATCTGCAGAGTAATGGTAGGTGATTTTTCACTTTTCTCTGGGATTTGATGATGACAATAACTCTTTTTTTAAATTAATTGTGTGCCATCCCCAGCAAAGAGGAGCTCCTCCAATGATGAGAAGTAAGAGCAAAAGAGATTGTCCCCCTTTGGTCCATGGTGGAAGCTTTACGTGAGGAAACTCCTATTGTATGTAATTGAAAATATTCACACCTAGTTTGATTTAATTATTTCTTTTGACTATAAACAACCCCAGTCTTTTTTAAACCAGGTGACAACAATGTTTAGTCCCTACAGACTGAAGTCCTGACTTTGGGACTTGCATGTATCTGTGAAATAAAAATAGTATTTCTTAGGGTGTAGGCAACTGGGTCTGTTTTGTTAATATTATGTTTTGAGTGGAGAGTTCTCCCCTTTTTCCCTACATTCCCTCTTTGCTCCCCCTTTTTTGAGAGACCTCTGTTATTGTAGCCAATGCTGTATGTTTCACTCATTGAGCCTTACCCACTGTAAGGAGCTGGTAAAATTGATTTGAATGATAGTCACTCATATTGGGCTTTTAAAATAAGACCTGCTGCTATGCACTTGGAATAAGAGTAGCCATGACCGATTACATGTGAACACATGCAAATAACCTTCTACATGTTTTTGGGCTGAGTGAGTAGGACTAATTTAGTCCAGCATCTGAACACAGGTAGGTTTTGCAGATATGAACTCAAATAATTTGGTTGTGACCTGTGCAGGTCTACTACTTCTAGTACTTTAGTACTGTAGTGCTTTACTGATAGTCTGTGATGTTCTACCGTGTTACTCCGTATGTGAAATCGGGGCCAAATATATATTTTGGATTGGCTAAACATAGAAAGATGTTTGATGCAAATTCCCAAATGTTTATAAAGGTCTAGATTGCAAATAATCTAATAATTCACTCGTATTTGTCCTACTTTACATTCTTTGGTTTTTTTAATATTTTCCTGAGACAGCCCTTAATGAGACTCTGTATACCCAGTGGGGTCAAGTAAACTACTCTGTTGGCCAACATGTAGGTCAAAGCCACTCCTCTGCAATAGACACATTTGGATGGCATTAGCTTTATATTGGCATATCAAGAGGTTTGGAGAAATCTGCATAGTCAGACTACGCTGACAAGCCTGGTTAGGCCCCTCTAACCTAGACAAAGGGGTAACAGGCAGGCCTCTGCCACTAGGCACATTAGGAGCTCTCATGAAGACTTGGCAAGGACCCAGTTTTGCACTGTCAGATAGGGATGACACTAATCCTAAGAGTGAGCTCTGTTAAACCACAGCTTGATATACAACCTAGAGAAATACATCTGTACAGATGGGGGGGTTGGACTTTGTGATTTCAAGTTTAAAACCCTGAACAATGGAGTGAAATACAGAAGAAGAATGTCCCAAATTGCTCAGTACCTCTTGATTGATGGGAAATGCAGATTTGCACTTCTAGGGGGCTTGTGAGCTTTCACTCCAGGGCCAGTGATACTGCTGACAAACTCCCTCTGGGAGGCAGTAGAGGATGAATGTGCTGGGACACCTGAAGGAAAAGGTTGTCTTCAACTTTGGTGGACCACTTCTGGCTGGCAGTGCCCTGGCAGAGGGTACCCCAGACCCTGAAAGACACACAGGTGCCTTCAAGTGGTCAGGAGCATATTTTTACCTGGGTAGGGCAGCCAAGTGGTAGAGGCTGCATTGAGGGTCATGGAGCGCTGCTGCTAAAGGATCCTGTGCCAGCATATTACAATTTGAAGGGGCAGAAAAGAAAGTCCCTGAGCTTTTCCTCAGTGAAGGAAAAGGATTCAATAAAAAGCCAAGCTACCTTGACATTACTCATGTGCATGTTGGATGGCACCACCAAGATAAAAACTCTGAAAACGTTGTCCAAGAAGTCCCAGAAGGGAGCATGTTATTCAAGCTGAAGCCTTCCACAGGTTTCCTGGGAACAGTCAGTGCCCTGGGGTGTCAGTGGTGGTCAAGACCGCGGGGCTCCTACAATATTTACCCCACCTTGCCCCTGGTGTGCCAGGGCACATTGATAATTTGCCCAGAGATCCCTAGGACATACCAGGAACTCCATTGGCTCAGGACAGCTCCAGGTCTCTACCCAAGGGCCAATTACCAGCTCACCATGCAGAGATCGTCTAAGTGGGAGGCAGGCAGGAAGGCAGAAATACAAACGTGAGCTGGCTCCCCAGCAAGCTTCAGGAAGGAGTGTGCAAGTCAGGCAGCACAGGCTTGATATCTCACACAACACAATGTATAGTGTGCTGCAAATGCCCTTTGAGGGACAGGGACACCTGCCTAACTGAAGAGAATCAGAAAGTGTTTTTTTTTCAAATGAACATAAAACAACTGAAATGAATATTGACAAAAAACACGCATCTAATGCCCTGGGTCTACAGGAGCATTTACAGATACTGCTTCCTGGTGCCTCAGGAGGGCATGAACAACACATGGAGAGCCTTCCTATGCATCGGGGCAGTCAGAAAAGTATCAGGCCTTCAAGAGGAACCACACTTTAATTTTAAAGTCACTTGCCCTAAATCTCCCAGGTGTAACATAAAAGTGACCCAGAGAATATACCTTGATTTTACATGCGATCCTGGTGGTGGAGCTTTTACTCAAAATGTATAGGGAACTTGGACTTTTGTTTCTCAGTCCGGTGGTTCTTTAGCGGCTTTTTTATATGTAGATAAACATTAACTATTCAACAGTGTAATGTGGTATTGACGTGTATTTTGAAAGTTAATATCAATGTTTCAAAGGTCAATGAAAATTATAAAATACTACAAATTAGACACCTTGAAATGTTCCACTGCTGAAATGAAATGCTTTAAAGAGTTATGATTTACAGTTGACTAATGTGGTGGCACACTGACAAATCCAGAAGGCCTGACATTTTATTAATGCATCCCTCATGTTGGCCTGGGCACTTGTGGATGCCAACGTGTGTTTCTAGGGGTTAGGGATTACTGGAGTGTAGACCGCTAGAGTTTCCTCCAGCAAATGGGGTTCAGGGCACATTTAGGAGGTCACTGGAATCATGTGACCGTGGTTGACTTTGCACCCCCTGTAAATCACAAGACTTTTTAGAGAGGTGACCAAAGGTATTCTATTCTGAATAAATTAGTACATTTTGCACAGTATTATGTGTGTGTGTAGTAAAGTACTTTTTTTTTTATTAGATTCCCTTTTCATAAGAAAAGGCACAGCTAGGCAGCAATTTATTACATGTGTTACTGAGTTTTCAGTAAGTACTTGATTGATATGACTCAAACCTTGAGAGTTAAATGCTAAAAGGTGGTTCTTAGTTACTAGTTAGGGGGTCTGCAGTATAGGGGCCCCCGGGCACCATTGCCAAAATACCTCAATTGTTAAAATGAATATCTGTGAAAGTGCCAAATGATTGCCTTAATACACCCCCCTCCACAAACGTGGAACTCTCACATTTGTTTTAGTAATCTAAACTGTCTACTTATATTACGTATATTAGTAACTATGTATAGCCCTTTTGATATAACTAATATTCTATTTTCTCTTTGGTATAAAGATGGTCTGGGAGATTCTCGAGTTACTTTCATCTAGTGGTTCACGTACAAATGACGATTTCCGGTGATGTCTTATGTCCCATTTCCACCTCATCAGTTTCTCCCCGTTTGTCTACTTAGAAACTGGCTAGTAACTTTCTCTACTCTTTCTGTTTACTCAAAATTCATTCGATACAATTGTAGTTCGTGTGTAGGATACCGAATCTCTTCACTGGCAGAGCCCCCCTCTGTTCCTACTGCGTTCTGCGATAACACAATCAATTTGATTATGGCCAACACGGCCCTCTTCTTTTATTCTGTACGCCTTCTTTTAATCCTTCTTCTCGACATAGCTCTCATGCATTCCATGCTCCATTGTTGTTCTCGTGTATTCCTCTGTTCTCCCTTGATGTAACCAGTTTAGGTCGTACATATTCTCAGCAGCTGGGTTTCGACATCACACGAACATCTTTTGCTTTACATTGAGCGGCAGGCATTCTCACATTGTGAGTAAGTATTTGAGCACCGTTTGGTATCAAGTTCTGTCTGCTATTGTATTGTAGACTGTTTTTGCTGTGTCTTTAATCATTTCTTTTCATTTGTCCGACTGAATTAGTTTCATCTTTAGACTGTTTTCGACTTCATGTGAGTATGATGGCTGCACTATTCATGGGATTCATAGAAGTCCTGTTTCAAATTAAACGTCAATGTCAGAGGAAAACCTTCAATGTGCAGTTTAATAAATTATTGTATGTTTCTTTTTTTCTGCATCCACACGATGGACTGATGGTCCCTTGATCATTCTCGACGCATATATTGGTTTTGATATGTTAATTCGCCACATAATCATCAACGTTTTTCTTTGGCCAATTTGCTATCCAAACCGCTCAATTTCTAGTTTGTGTGTCTTGTGTTGTGATGGTTCCACTATGCTCTCTAGGACATTGGACCTCGCAGCTGGCATCTGGTCAAAGTACTACAATCTTCTTAGTTATTATATTTATGCTTCCACATCTTTTTCCCAGCCGGATTTCTTTAGAAAACACATTTTAAAACTGCACAGTTGTCATTGTGGGTAATTGCGTGTGTGTAACGTGACGTGAGCTGAATTTATTTTCTTTTGCTTGATTTTCATTGTCAGCTTTTGGGCCCGAGTTAGAGGTTAGGAGATGGCATACTCCATCAGAAACCTGACAGGGGGCCTATCCATCTTATTACAAGTGCCATAGGATATAATGCACTTGCTATAGGTGGATGGGATCTCTGTCTCGTTGTGACAGTTTATCCCATCCACCAAACCATAAATCAGGCCCTTAGGCTCTGAAGTCATCAGTATTTAGAGACTCAGTTGCTAGGCCTGGTGCTGTTTTTCACAATAGAATAAGCAAGCCACATATCGTACACATTGGGTACAATTAACTGCAATTTTTTAACAACTGAAAAGAAAAACTTTTTTTATAGGTTTTACCACAGTCCAGTACTACTTTTCGTTGAATAGCATCAGGCTTTGCCATTTATAAGATTTCTCTGGTTCCATAGATCTGGCCCCCCTTTGAGATGTCAATCTGCAAGCTGCTCCTGGTCCTTGGATGTAGTCTATTCTGATGAAATGGGGTGGAAAGTTGTACCCCATCACTATTTCACGTGACACAACTCAAGGGTATTCCTTCCAGTCATCGACTCTGTAGGTGTGTTTTAATTTAGGGCTCTACTGTGTGTAAATCTCCCTTTTGTTTTCTATCTCTCTTGGTGGACATCTCTTATATTCCTTTTAATGCACATTGTTCTGAATGGACCTCATTTCTGGCATACCAGGTCGCTCACATTTTTGGAAGGAGGTGCCCTACTCAAACATCACTACACCGTATACACCCACATATACCCCTTCAATAATTTACTTGTCCCATTAAAGTTAAGCAATTCCCACTGCTACTGACGTTTAAGAGGACACACTTCACACACTCACTTCAAATTAACACCAGGCAGGAAAATGTGAAAATGTAATGTGGGGAAGATTAGGTCATGGCGATTGTGGCAGACTGGGGCATAGCATCTTGGAGATCAATGATTAATGGCGTGCATGCACATCACTGTAATTACATGTTCATTTTGCTGAGTCACTTCTATTTTATCTTGGGCAGTGACTGTATAAAAGGGATCATTTCCACCTTAATCTGTGACAGGCAACTTCTCAAGTGTGCTTTGCCTTTTGCTACCCCTATAGTTTTGACACATCTCCCCCGTCATATAAGTTTGGATTTTAGACCTTTTAGTGCCCTAAGGCTTTTTCTTTGGGGTGTCTTTAGTTCTTGCCTAGTTACGTGCTCTCACTGCCCTTTATTACAGACTCACCTCTTCCTTCTCGAATTCAAGGTTTGTTCCTTGTACCTCCATGGACTTATTATGTCATTTAGGTTTGTGACAAATACTGTGTATGAATGTATATAAATATTGGATCATTGTTATTGTGAGTTGGTGGTATCACATACTGTTGCTCACAGTGTTGTCACATCTACCTTTAGCAGTGCTTTCTATACAGATGATATATTGGTGAACTCAGAGGCTCCTTGTTTCATTGTTATCCCTCCCTTAACCTGTGATCTGAGATGACACTGTGGCATCTAGGGTTGACTCAGAATTTAATGGGAGGGAGGGATTGTTTTCAGATTGACTGGCAACTCAGTAGGATTCCTGACGTTCCCCTCCCTTCATTGGACGCCCATGGCTACTGTAGATAGCTAGATGCGAGCATATAAACATTACTCAACTATCACATATATAGATCATCTTATGTACCACATGCAGATGTGTGCACTTTTATATCTTGTCCGTTCATATTGACTGGGTTTTGGTGGCCCATTATCTAGTATGGCCTTCATTTCAAGAGGATTCTTAGTTTCATTGGGGCTGGTAACAGCAGTTACTGGCCCCATCCGAATTACTCGACGTCCATAAACATTGCAGATCTCTTACCTATCACCCACAGATTCTAAAAGCAGCTGAAATCTTCAGGTGAAAGTCCATGCGAAAAATAAGGGATTTCTACAGAAATGGGATACAGAATTACTGATTCCCTGGTAATTCCTAATTTATTAGTGGACCTTCACGATACCACTGGTAATCAGCTGGATTTTCCTCAGCCCCAGATGTACCAGTACCAGAGCTTCTGGTGAATCAGGGTGTGGGAAAAATACAGCTCATTTACTGGAGCTTTCATAATGAGGGCCAATGTATGTATGCTGCTGTGTATCTCCCCGTTGTGTAGCTCCCATGAGTAGTGAAAACACATTCCCTTTTGCAGGAGTTGCGATCACCAAATTGTCATTAAAAGGGTGTCATGTTTTACAGCACACAAAGTTTAACATTTTTATCCCCTTGATCTGCAGAATCCAAAGTATAAAAGTAAATGAACTACCACAACTGACAACCATCCAAGAGATTTTTCTAGCTCTGAGGAATATCTCATAATTGTAGTCCCCATAGAGGTCACACATAGGCATTGCAGTGGAGTGCTTTGGTACAATATACAAAGAACTGATGACACCAATATGCACTCAAGCAGGGGGACATATTATCAATAATGCAAACAGCAGATTTGGCTCTTTGTGACATCATATATTTTGACATGTTGGGTTTTACAGTTGTAAATTAAAGATGGTTTACTGAAAAAATATTTGAATTATTCAATGATTAAAACTATGCAACAATCACATAAATGTTGTTCTTTTACTGTAACATTTTATATGTCAGCCGGTTATTAGATTTTATTAGTACTTTGTATGAATTATGTGATTTCAAATGATTGTAAACCATTATGTAAGACTGTTATTTTTTTCATTTACAATTTGTAATGGTCTAAATTTTTAGACCGAATGAATTTAAATAAAAATAAATAAATTGTTCTTTTAGTGTCAATCGCTATTAGATGTTGTGCACCCTACAACAAATTATTGTAAAATTGTGCAAGTTTCATGGTTGAATGTGTGTAAACATTTGGTTTTAATTCAGTGTATTCCAGGGATAAACAAATTGGCCTGAACACTGGAAGGTTCTAACTAATCAGAATTAAAGAAATTCGATTTGATATGATTAAAAAGTCCACGTCATTAACTGTGAAGTAACAATATTGATTTCTAGTGAATGAGGTTTACTTTTTCTTTAGTCTTTTTGTGGATACTCCTACCTCCATTCTCCTGAATAGGGTTACATGTGTGCCAAAATACTTGTAGTCATTAGTCACAAACTATACACCCAGATAAACTCGGAGGTCTAGTAATTCATACCCTGAATGTACTTTCCAAATATCTCTGTGTCAGAAACGCATATTTTTATGAAAGTTAGGAGCTCTGCTCTGGTGTACACTGGATTCAGATCTAACAAGTCAGCCAAATATGATCTCGTTTAGGAAAGAAGATGAGCCTCTTCAAAAAGGCTTTCCCATGACATCACTAAAACACTGGGAAACCATCTCCTACCTCAAAATGACTTTCCTCGACAAAGATATGAGACCTACAAATGCATTTTCCTTCCATTTATGAACAAAGGTAGCTTGATGTCTCTTAACTGAATGAAAATGTAAAGTCTGTATGTGTCAGGACAAATGTTCAGTTAACTTATATGCTGATCTGAATTCTTTCTTACCTGCTCCTTAAAAACAAATATTTTGAAAACTACAGCTTTTGATGAAGATTCTAGCAGAAAGATCGCAGTCACTATAAACAAGCTCCCATAGCATCAGGACTTAGATACTGATAGACACATTTGAACCATAATCTGTCTAATGTACCCACTACTTTTCTTGCTTTAACATGCTAAGCAAATTTCATTGAAAAAGCTGTGCCATCACCCACCACAAAGTACACAGAAGTGTCACTTAAATAAATAAATTATTGATCTTTCATGAGATTATTTTGTTCCAAGGTTATCAGCAGTCACAATGTCTTTCTGATCCTATCTGTTCACTGAAGAATTCTTTGTCAGTAATTGATCTGTGAGCTCTTCATATATTTACGACGTGGCTATGCCAGCAGAGCTGTACCTTCTCTGCGGGTGTTTGGGTGGTAACAACCCCCCAGAAATGCATTCTTGGCTTGGTTGTTGGGTCTGGGAGACCTGAGTCGGGTCTCCTATGTCTGTGTTGATTTTTCAGATCATTCTCATTTCACCAAAGGCTTTAACTTGTTCATTTTTGGGATCTGGAACTTATGCATGGAATTCACAATCATTGGCAGTAGTAAACCTGAAAAGCTGTGCCAGCCTCAGGTTTCCAGGCACACTACTGGCAATGAAACACAAACAGGTGATAGGACAAATGCTTGCAAACAGTCTAACCGCTGACGATCTCTCAGGTTGCATTCCAACCCATAATTTTTTGCCTACTGTGCTACTCTAGATAGAGGTCCATCTAAAGTCAGTACGGACCCTCCTTTTCATTGAGACAGTTGACTCTGAACCTTGAGCATCTCATACCTTCATCCTTGTTTACGCTGAGTTTTAATTAAATTATTATTGAATATTCATGCATTTTGATTGTTGAATTTGCATAGAAAATGAAATAACGTAGGGAAAAATAATGCACACATTTGAAGGTGCGCCCACTAGTGTGGCCGTCAATGTTCACAAAGTGTACTTATTAATGGCTCATAAATATGAAATGTTGAGCTTATGTTTGATTAATGTAATAATATGTCATACTAAGGGTTATGCATTATGTATTAGTTTTATTAATTGTAGGCCTTAACCTAGCAGCGGTCGTGGCCCAGATGCATGGCCTCATGTCAACCTGCATTTATTAGACGTTATTGACAAAATGGCTGTCTAAAGAATTAAATTGTGATTTTCCACTGTACTGTCCATGTGCTTGAAGATAAAAATCTTTCTCATGAGAACTGCTTGCTAGGAGATGATGTACTAGCTAATGAAACATTGTTTGATGCAATGCGTGTAAGGCTTTCCCAGGAGAGGACAATGGAGACTCTGAGTGAAGTATAAGCTGCAACAATATCGTTACCTGACGAGTCGGATGATGAGAACAGTACAAAAGGAGCCAATCGTTGAGTGAACCATATTCTAGTAGAAATGTAGATTTGAAGTTTTGGTTTTATTGGACAAAATGTGAACATGCGATTCTTGAACCAATAAGGTGTGGGAAGTAGTTTTAGGAATTCTAACTTAGCCGGACTGCACAGAGAGGACAGAGCACATTTTTCCCATTTTCTGTCTTGAGAATAGACGTGCTTAACTTTACTGCTTAAAAGACTTTGCCTTTTCCTAACTTTGATGCTGAATCCTGATGCCTTGCTAACCAGATTGATGTCCTGATGACGAAGTCTGTCACCGCTTGCTTATCCAAACTGAGCATAGGTATATTTTCTATGATGATGTTTGCTATGTCTGTTTGCTTTTGTTTCTAGGTACCAACCTCTATTTTGATAGAGCTGTAGTTAGATGTTTTTCCAAATTTGGGCTGACTAAACTTTTTTTACATGAATACCAACATGCTAATTCTAATCTGGTAATCTGGTGTTAGTTAGGGAGCTCACTGATGAAGTTCACTACATAAAATAACAGCTGATGTCTTTTCTTTGCTGAAACTAAATGTATGTTATTTCGTTTGCGCAGTTGTTCTTGTCATTAATTTGCACTGTAACCTTAGAATTTGTAGTAGCCCAAGCGTTAATTAGATTGTGATTCTTTCGCCACTTCGGACAGCCAGTGTTGTTTCTGTATGTTTATCATTTGATTTTGAAAATTAGTTACATGATCTTAGCATTGTTAATACAGGGAAAAAAACATTTTAACTTTTACGTAAAAGGTGTGGTTATTCATGACTGGAAGGTCATGGTATGTGACAATTACTAACTCTTATTGATTACTAATGTTATTGATTGTCACTGATTATTGATCTGCATATACGGGATATATGGTAGTAAGACCTCGAAGTGAGTCAAAGGTTCATCAACCTATTTGTATCTCCCTTGTAAGTTTACTTCTTAAGGTCTGATGCGCTAATAGACATGGTAGCAGACTGATGGTTTGTCTCCTTAAGAGCCCATCATAGAGGCCTGGGACATGGTTTTGTCTTTTGAGAGCTCATCATCACTGAGATTTGGATTTATTTTTTCAATTATACAAATTGGAGAGAGAATGTGCCCCTAAGTCCTTAGCATGACTTTCCCAGAAACTTGGAGCTTGTCAATGATTGTTTAAGGATGTTCTCGGCGTTCTAGTGATAGTGTGAATGGAGTAGGCTTTGCACTTGCTTAGCTTATGCAAATTGCTGGTGAAATGTGATGTTTATGAGGGCATGGCAGTTACCTACTCCAAATGAAGTTGTAGAAGGAGTGTGCGTACTCCGAAGTGTGAGAGTAGGGAAGTCGTCGAACTTCACATGTCTGTGGTGCTTTCTGCTCAAAAATTGTTCACCAGAGTATATTGAAAAGTGTATGAGACACTTTGTTATTGTTGTAATTTGTTTAGTTTAATATGTCGATCGGTGTGGTCGATAAGTCAGAGTGTGAGTGAAATAATTTTTCAACTGAGATCTGGCGAGACCTATGTTCACCAGGATAGACCCACTTATCAATTGAGAGGATCAAATATTTATTTTGAATCAGGGAAACTGAGAAAGAAGGAATAACTGTTAGAGCCAAATGCTGTCAGTGGAAAATCCATAAAGTTTCTGAGGCGATTGGATTACCCTACCTGTAGTATACGGACAAATTTGTTTTTTATCTTGTTTGGTGCTCGCAATAATTTTACATTAGTTTTGTGTGAGATTGAGTTTGGGAGGACAAGCCTCAAGACTTTGTCAGCCGCAGTACATGTGAGTGTGCCATCTTGGGAACTGCGCTGGGATAGGTTGGTTAGTGAGGGAAGGGTTGCGCATGGATTGGCAGCCATCCGTGAAGTGCAATTGGTTTAGTAGGTGGGTGAAGAGAATTCTGGGATTAAAAATCACTTTGTGATTTGATTTACAGAACCATAAAGGTCGCAAAATGAAAATTTTCAAAGCTTTAAAGAGTACTTTAAGGGGAGATAGGTACATTACAATGAGTATAGGGGATATTGTACCACCAGAAGGTTCACCAGCTTACATTGTAATTGAAGAAAAGGGTGTCGAGCCATGTCTTTAGCTGAAGCAGTGGTGCAAAGTGACAGAGAAGGATGGGAGCTTAGAATTTCCTGCTAATGGAACATTTAATTTGAGGAGCTTAGAGCATTTGAGGAGAGTGCTGTATGATTTGAAACCCCCTCCAAGACAAGCACAGTTTGAGGCATTGGCGATCTGGAAGTTAGTAGCCAGACAGCAATAGCAACAGAAATGTGAGAGAATGAGAAAGGCAGAAAAGACACTAGCAGAGGCTAGATGGGATCATGACCAAAGGTTTTGGAGAACCAAGACTTTGCAGGGGATTAAGTTGTTTCCTGCGATTACACAAGACAGTGAGAGAGAAAGAAGGAAAGCTACCAGAAAATCAAATAGAAGTCCTTCCGAGAGTAGGGAGGGGAGACCAAAGGAGGCTATGAGATCACTGACATATGAAGAAGATTCAGATGATGATGAGTTTATTTTACAGTTACTGAAAAATCGTCCTCCACTGTATGCAGCACAAGAGAGTGGTCCAAGCACTAGCATGAATCCTACATCTCTGACCAAGGTTAATGCAACTATGAGTCCAGTACAGGTTAATCCAAGTGTGACTCAGAGCCTGATGCAGAGTAGTCTTAATGTGCCTATTACTCTGGCAGCACAAAATCAGGTACCACAGTCGAATGTCCAGAGAATTGAGGAAACTGCCACAAACCTAATAGTGTCAACGGGACAGGTTTTCCCGAAACCGACGTTGGTTCAGACAGAGGTGCCTCCGCTTTTACTGCCTCAAATGCAGTCACAAACAATGCTGAAGTACACTGCGATAACAGGGACACAGTCAGATATGTCTATACTGATGAACCAGAATGCAGGAATTACGCAACCACACCCCAAATGCTGTACCTGTACCTGTTACCATAGGTCCGATTGTGCCTTTGTTTGCACAAGAGAATAACAGAGCAGGTGGGCATGAAAACCTGGGTCAGAATGCTATGAGAGGAGGGCTCAATGAGAATGCCCGAGTAGTCTCTCCAGTGAGACAGACTTTTGAAGGAATGAGATCACTGCTAGACATTATTCCATTCAGAGTTTCTCTGGATACTGTCATAGGGTCAAATGTTAGTCAGATCCTGAAATTATTGACACAGCAGACTCTGAATACAGTTGCACAACAGGTACCACCTGTTCAGATCAGCAACATTTTGTTGCAGGGTTTGACTGCTCAGCAATTGACTGAATAGTTAGATAAGCTGAACACCCCGCAGAGTGTGCCTAAGGTAGAGGAGTACTTGAACTATATAAGACTAGGTTTGGAAGCGGGTGAGTACATTGAAGGAACTATGGGAGTGAACAGACTAGAGTCCTACACAGAAGCAGAATTGAGATATCTGTGCCCGAAAAAAATAAAAAAGAAAAAAGAAGCACGGCAGAGAAGTACGGCCTAGAAATAGAGAAAACTAAACATTTGAAAAGGAGTTACAGGTTAGATTTTGAAACAGAAGATTTTGAACACTGCAGGGATGAAGGCGCACCATAAGGAGTTACTACAGAATGCCCAGACATTGGGGGGCATATTTATACTCCGTTTGCGCCGGAATTGCGTCGTTTTTTGCAATTCCGACGCAAAACTAACTCCATATTTATACTTTGGCGTTAGACGCGTCTAGCGCCAAAGTCCATGGAGTTAGCGTCATTTTTTAGCGTGGACACCTACTTTGCGTTAATTATATGCAAGGTAGGCGTTCCCGTCTAAAAAATCGACTCCGAGGCATGTGCGTCGGATTTATACTCCCGGGCAAAATTCACGCCCGGGAGTGGGCGGGTCAAAAAAAATGACGTACGGCCGCTTTTGCGCCGTTTTTTAGCGCCTGCAAAAGGCAGGCGTTAAGGGACCTGTGGGCTCTGAAGGAGCCCAGAGGTGCCCTCCCATGCCCCCAGGGACACCCCCTGTCACCCTTGCCCACCCCAGGAGGACACCCAAGGCTGGAGGGACCCATCCCAGGGACAATAAGGTAAGTTTTTTTTGTGGCATAGGGGGGCCTGATTTGTGCCCCCCTACATGCCACTATGCCCAATGACCATGCCCAGGGGACAGAAGTCCCCTGGGCATGGCCATTGGGCAAGGGGGCATGACTCCTGTCTTTGCTAAGACAGGAGTCATTTCTATGGGGGTTGGGAGTGAAAAACAAATGGCGCAAATCGGGTTGAGGCGCAAAAATTGCCTCAACCTGACTTGCCCCATTTCTTGACGCCCAAGCTCCGTTTTCCCCTACGCCGGCGCTGCCTGGTGTACGTGGTTTTTTTTAACGCACACCAGACGGCGCCGGCGGCTAACGCCGGCTAACGTCATTCAATAAATACGGCGCCCGCATGGCGCTTCAGAATGGCGTTAGCCGGCGCTAATTTTTTTGACGCAAAACTGCGTTAGCGCAGTTTTGCGTCAAAAAGTATAAATATGGGCCTGGGAGTATTAGTCAGATGGGAAGGCAGAGGGGTAAAGAAAAGAGAGAAAAGAAAAAGGGATTCTGTGGAGCTAGCTGCAAATGTGCAGCAAAGCAAGGATCCGGTAAAAACTTTACCAAATAGAGAGATTCTTGGAGAGAATTTTGTTTATGTTCCTTGGAGCAGAAGTGACATTCTGTCCTTTACAAATGATTATCCCAGGTTGAGAGAGAAGCCAGTGGAATGGTCCCAGCAGAGAGGTTTGTGAAACTACAAATTGCCTGTGGACTTTATTAGAGATAGTAGTTCCATCTGATCTGTGGATAGAGTGGAGAGGAGTATAGACTGGCTGACAAAAAAAACAGGGCGAAATCAGGTTACAGGTGCGCCGTCTCCTGAAGTAATGAAATATTATTACAAAGTGATGGAATTTTTGAAGATGAGAATTGCGCCCAAAAGCAGAGAATGGCAAAGAATAGACAGGACAGCCCAGGAAGCCAAGGAGTCAATACACGGGTACTACTAGAGATTTTTACAGGCGTTCAAGCATTTCAGTGGTACAGAAACAACTGAGACGAAAGACATGATTCATTTTGAGTTCCGATTTGTGGAAGGATTGAGACCTGAAATTAGCCAGATGATTAAGCCCCTCATTACAACCCTGGCAGTAAATCCCGCTTTCCGCCGTGCTGAAGACCGCCAACATACCATTGCAGCTGCGGAATTCCGCTACAGGTATTATGACTCACAGCGCAGAATCTGCCACAATACAGACACCCACACAAGTCTGCCACACCAAAGGTCAGTGATAAACTGGCGACACCAAAACCCACACACCGTCACGCCACCAGTAATACATCCACACTATCTCTACCCACAAATCAATGCTGCGGTCTTTCAACCGCGATAATCCATTGGCGGTACACACCGCCGCGCTCAAAATACACACACATTTACAAAACACAACCACATTGGACAATTGAAATACACACACCTGATACACATACACACCCAATCCAATATAAAGCAAACACCTACATCACCCACAAACCCTTACAACCAAAATTTTGAAAGAAGGCCAGAGAGAGAGATTAGCTAACACAACACCAGCATCCACAGACACACAACACCATCACTTATACAACATCCACACACCTTAAACAACACACACCAACACATCCCAGGTTTTCAGAGGAGGAACTCAGGGTCATGGTGGAGGAAATCATCCAGGTAGAGCCACAGCTATTCGGATCACAGGTGCAGCAGACATCCATTGCTTGGAAGATGGAGCTATGGCGGAGAATCGTGGACAGGGTCAATGCAGTGGGACAGCATCCAAGAACACGGGATGACATCAGAAAGAGGTGGAATGACCTATGGGGGAAGGTATATTCCGTGGTATCCAGACACCAGATTGCTGTACAGAGGACTGGCAGTGGACCCCCGCCTCCTCCCCCACAACTAACAACATGGGAGGAGCAAGTCTTGGCAATACTGCATCCAGAGGGCCTCGAAGGAGTAGCAGGAGGACTGGACTCTGGTAAGTCATATCTTAACTACTTTATCCCCCCACCCCACCTGCATGCCATTACACACTCCCACCCTCACCCTCACACTCATCACCTCAACACCCCACGGATACCCCACTATCACAACCCACACATCCCAAAATCAAGGCCTGCATGTAACACCAATGCATGGACACCCATCACCAAAGCATGTCCAGTAGAGACTCTCACTAATGCCCCAAAATCACCAATCACACAAGCGCCACTGCAATAATGCAAGCACAGGAGTAGAGGTTAACTAACACATTCCACAAGATGGCACACACAGATACTAAGATTATGCATTCACACCCCTACAGGACCCCTACCCAACGTCACCGAACAGGAGGTGCCAGACATATCCAGTCCCCCCACAGAAGAGGCCCACAGTGACGAGAGCAGCTCTGCATGCCTGGATCAAAAAAACCAGCCCGCACCATCAGGGACCTTGGGACAGTCGGTGCCCCTGACACAGTCACAAACCACCACTGAACCTCCCCCCTCAGGAAACACCGCCAAAGCACCCACCCAGCGGGCCCATTCTTCTGTCCCAGGACACGTCAATCAGCAGTGTGTCCACCACTACAGGGAACCCAGACAAACCCACTAACACAGGACGATCAGGGATGTGGGGGCAGTGGCAGTGGGCACACGGTTCAGGGGACAGAGGCACAGGATAACAGGGAAGCTGGGAGGACTGCTGTGCGATAGGGGGAGGATAGGCCCAGGGAACCCACTCTCCACCAGGCACTCTCCAACATCATGGGAGCTTACCACCTTTCCCAGGAGACCATGGGCACCGTACTGGCCAAGTTTCAGGAGATCCGGCAGCTGCAGGAGGAACACTACCTAGGGATCAGGGAGGACTTGAAGTCTATCAACACCTCCCTGGTCACCATCGCAGGGGTGCTGGCAGACCTTGTCAACACCAGGAGGGACACAGTGGCATACCAACGGGCCCCTGACACCAGCCTGGATGATGAACAGCCCTCCACCTCCGCCGGCGCTAGTGGACAGGAGGCACTGCCACAGGACCAACAGGTCACCAGCACCCCACAGCTGCCACCAGACTACCATCTGGCCCATCCTCCTGCAGAAAAGGCACCTGGTGTCGCAAAGCCAGGTTGTGCAACATACAGCAGGCGACGATTATCTTGCACACCTTCTTTGGTGAGTAGTATAGGGAGGCACCTGTAAGATGGAGGCACCGGAATCTGGCCTTCAGGAGGCCGAAGGCGCATTCTATAATCCTACTAGCTCGCCCATGTGCCTCATTGTAGCATTCCTCTGCCTTTGTCCTGGAATTCCTCACTGGGGTCAGTAGCCATGACTGGTTGGGGTAACCAGAGTCACCTGCAAATGTTGAGGGACAACTGTGAGACAGACACTATCCCTTAGGGACAGCCCATACCCAGACACCTATGTCAAATGTGTTGGAACCTTGGGCTCGCCTATTAGCTACACACAGTGCCTCTGGAGTTGCCCCATCACATAAGGGATGCTGCTATTCCTCAAAATGTAAGCATCATGCACTGAGCCAGGAAACTTGCCGTTCACATGGGAGATGTACTGGTCTGCCAAACACACATCTGCACATTCAGTGAATGGTAGCTTTTCCAGTTTCTGTACACCTGTTCATTCCTGCGGGGGGGAGGACAAATGCCACATGTGTACCATCAATGGCACCAATGATGTTGGGGATATATCCCAGGGCATAGAAGTCACCTTTCACAGGTGGGACAAGGGGAAATGAGATAACTGCTCTGGCGTTGTACTCCGGTGCGGTGGGCGGTCAAAGAACGCGGTGCAATTCAGAATTGGTTAACATTGGGCCCTGTGGGTCCCAGGAGCCGATGACGATGTACGCCAGCGGTGACGGTACACACTGCCGCCGACGTGACCGCCATTTTCTATCTGTTCACTCACTTGATACCTGACCTTCAACAGGAGAGGACCTACACTGCAAGTGCTGCTGTGACCTGTGTTTGGAAGCAACGATGGCTACAGTGTCTGGGGAAAGGGCCCCTGCCTTCACTTCGGAAGAGTTGGAGAAACTGGTGGATGTGGTCCTCCCCCAGTACAAGCAGCTGTACGGTCCTCCAGACAAACACTGTGAGCATGGTGGATGGCACATGATTGTATGGAGTGTCGTGAATGGAAGAGGGTGGGGAGGGCGACAGGCCAGCATGTGAGGATAGTGTGTGTGTATGTATGTCTGGGCCAGGGTGGGATGTGTTTGGCAATGCGTGAGATGAAATGCATGGGATAGAAACATCCATTTTTACTTCACTTTTCCTCTAGGTCAGCACCCACCAGAAGAAGGGTATTTGGCATGCCATCGCCAATGATGTCCGGACCTTGGGGGTCTACCATAGACAAAGCACCCACTGCCGTAAAAGATGGGAGGACCTGCGCCGCTGGAGCAAGAAGACGGCAGAGGCCCAGCTGGGGATGGCCTCCAAACGTGGAAGGGGTGCCTGTCGCACCATGACCCCCCTGATGTACCGGATCCTGCTGGTGGCCTATTCAGATTCGGATGGGCACTTGAGGGCATTACAGCAGTCACAAGGGGGTGAGTACACTCTAATTCAGCTGACTCGGCACGCTTTACACGGTGTCTGGGTGGTTGAAGTGGGCTGTGGGTTCCCCTAGGCCAGGACGAACTTGGTAGGCTAGGTCCCTTGTCAGGCAGGCTCTGTGGCACCCCAACCTCACTACTGGTAATAGCCATCTACACCTAGTCAGGCTCCTGTGACTTCCAGGTGTGCAGGAATTGGGCTTAGGCCTCGTCCCCCATGGGCATGTGAATTTTCTAAGAACTGTTAGTGCATGGCTTAGTGCATAGGGCTGCTCCCTGTGTGTTGTGTCCGCCAACGGTAGTGGTGTTGTATGCACTGAACATGTGTTTCTTTTGTCTTTCCCCCCCTTTTTGTTTTGTCTCCCTGTGCTTGCGTGCATTAGCATCATCTGGCGGAGGAGCAGTGGCACAGGAGCAGGAGGGAGCTGCAACCCACATGGCCCTGGAGGGTGAAGCAACGGAGTCTGAAGCTACCAGTGGGACGGAGGGTGAGGGGAGCTCCTCCTCTGATGGGAGCTCCCTTGCGGTGGCAGGCACCTCTGTGCCCACCGCATCAACAGGTACAGCCACTAACCCCCTACCAGCACCACTCTCCCAGTAGCCCCTCAGCGTGTGTCCTGTGCCCACTCACCCAGGAGGATGGGCATCTCATTTACCCCAGGCACCTCTGGCCCTGCCCCAGTCAGTCCTGCTGCCCTCAGTGAGGAGGCTATTGACCTCCTGAGATCCCTCACTGTTGGGCAATCTACCATTTTGAATGCCATCCAGGGTGTTGAGAGGCATTTGCAACAAACAAATGCATACCTGGAGGGCATTCTTTCTGGGCAGGCGTCCCAACAGAGAGCATTTCAGGCTCTGGTATCAGCACTGATGGCAGCCATTGTCCCTGTGTCCAGCCTCCCCCCTCCAACTTCCTCCACCCCGACCCAATCCCCTGTACCTCAGCCTATCCCAAGCACACCATCAGACCAGCATGCACGCTCATCAACACACAAGAGTGGACATGACAAACATAAGCACGACACATCCCACAAGCACTCACACAAGCACCATCCCCATGCAGACACACCAACATCCACTGCCTCCACTGTGTCCCCCTCCTCCACATCCTCCTCCTCCCTCCATGTCTCGTCTCCACTCACACCTGCATGCACTACATCCTCAGCCACTACCTCCATCACCCACATGCTCATCACCACACACCGCTCACGTGCAATCGCCACCCCCACTGCCATTCACACAACCCCAGTGTCCTCTCACAGTATGTCTGTGAGCCCTTCTTCCAAAGTACACAAACTCAGGCACACACCCACCCAACAGCCATCCACCTCACAACAGCCTCCGACCCATGCACCTTCACCCAAATTCAGCAAACGTACACCTGCTACAACCACTACCTCTTCCTCCACTCCCAAACCCCCTCCATCTTCCTGTCCCAGTGTGTCTAAGAAGCTTTTCCTGGCTAACAAGGACTTCTTCCCTACACCTGCCCCCTGTCCTTCCCCTAAGGCCAGGCTTTCCAGGTCCCAGCCCAGCACCTCAGCCACCAAATCCCCAGGCACAGTGGTGGCAGCAACTGCAGTGTCATCGAGTGCACCACCCATCAGGGCTGCCAGTGTGCCACCTAGCGAGGTCAAGGACATTCCGCCACCTGCCAAGGTGAAGAAGGTGTCCACATCCCAGAGGGAGAAGCTGCACATACCAGCCACCAAGGGCTCCTCTAAAACAAAAAGGGACAGTGGCAAGACACCTGTGGCACCATCAAAGGTGGGGAAGGGACTCAAGCCTAACAGCAGGTCAAGACAGAGCACAGTGGCTCTGACTGAGGGACTAGCGTCACCCCTTCTGTCAATCACTACACCAACCTGTACGATGGCGAACACCGCCACCTGCACCGCCACATGCACCTCCACCTGCACCACCACCAGCACTGCCACCTGCACCGCCACCAGCACCGCCACCTGCACTGCCACCTGCACTGCCACCTGCACGTCTGCAGCCTCAGCAACAGTCCCCAGCATCTTCCCAAGTGGGCAGCTGTCCAAGGCTGCAGGAGACATCCTGCTGTGGCCCTCAACAGGTGCTGACACATGCACCACCGCCAGCACCTCTGCCACAGACACCGCCGTAAGCACTGCCACCAGCCCAGCGATGTGCTCAGACAGTGGCACCACAGCTGACGTGGCTACCATCCCCAGTGGGCAGCTGTCCATGGCTGGAGGAGACTTCCTGGACCCTGCCCAGCTTCCATGAGGCATGACTCTCATCACTGTTTGCACCTGCAGGTGGAAGACGAAGCCGCAGCAGGGTGGGGTATGTCACTGCCTCCATGGCGTATCATGCTACCTGTTCATGGCACACACATCCATGTGAGGTAATGGGACCAGCCACACTGCTTGTGGGGCACTCTGGGCACCAAGCCCTCTCCAGAACCAGTGGACAATCACATCCACTACCTCAGTCCTTGGCAGAATGAAGCACTCTGGGCAGCAAGCCCCCTCCAGAACCAGTGGAGAATGTTATCCACTTGAGAGACTGTGGCTTTGCACTCCCCAGGATAAAGCAGTGGGAAAACCACCCACTGGAAATACTTTAGAGACTGTGGCTTTGCCCTCCCCAGGATAAAGCAGTGGGCAAACCACCCACTGGAAACACTTGAGAGACTGTGGCTTTGCACTTCCCAGGATATAGCAATGGGCATGGAGCCCCCTCGTGCAGCAGTGGTGTCGTGCGTTCATCCGGCTTAGGTGCTCCCCTCCCCTTCCCCCTGAGGTGCCTGTTTAATTTCGATCTGATGCCCCTGCAGTGTTCTCTACGTTTCGAGTCAGGTATCTTGTATGGGCTTCGATCATGCATTTTGGGACCACTGGTCCACGGACAAGGATTGGAACACTATCTGGACTTGTATATTTGGTATACATATTTGTATATACTGATTTTTGAACTTTCACTATCTGATTTTTCTTGATTACACTAGTTACAATCATTTCCTTTTGTTCTTCCAGGGAGTGAGGGGGTGTATATGTAATGTTTCTGCATGTATTTGTGTGTATGGTGTTGTGGGTGAGGGTTGGGGTGGGGGTATTGCGTGTTGCGTGTGTGTCACTCTTTTTTCCCTCACCCCTCCCCTGTGTTGTAGGTGCAGTACTCACCGTGGTCGTCGACGGTGTCTGTCCCGCTCCTGGTACAGCAATAGGAAGACCAGCATGGGCAGGACATGTAACTCGGGCTCCATGGCGTCCTGGTTCCTCGTTGGGTGTCGAGAGGTAAGTGGTTTCCCTTCTATGTACTATTTCCGCCATGCTTTTGTTAGCATTGGTTCCACCCCGGAAAAGGTGGCGGATAGGCGTGTTGGAATACAGTGGGCGGTACTTTGTCCTCCGCCTGTCTGTTAACGGTGACAGCTGCGCTGTTTATTTCTACCGCCATGGCGGTCGGATTGTTAAAGTGGCTATCTATGTTGGCGGTTTCCGCCATGGTCGTGATTCCATTTTTTGTTCCTCCGGCATGTTGGTGGTATTACCGCTGCTTTAACACATTCCGCCAGGGTTGTAATGAGGGCCTAAGTGTCATTTGATTTGCTGGCAAGCAAAATCGATTGATGTGGTGTTGCAGTATGCCAAGTACTGTAGTAATGAGATTGAATTGAAGCAGAGGAAGCTGAAAGAGAAGGCGATGGTGATGCAGATTAAAGCTGCATAAACAGGGATGCAGGGACATTTTTCACTCCATTTTCCACAGCAGCAGCAGGGAAATGTGGTGATTCAAAATCAGATGAGAGGTAGAGGTCGCGGAGGTAATGGAAACCGTCGTCCTGATTTGAATGCTGTAGTGGTTCAGAATCATGTGCAGGGAATGAAGAGAGTGTTGCCTTATCACGCATGCAGAGCAGTCAGACATTGTTAGCGGGAGTGTCCGATGATGGTGCAGGAAGGTGTCATTCAGCAAACTAAAGACATCAATTTGTTTAAAAACATGAGAGGGCTGAGAATGAGCGGTCATAATCCAAATTTTCAAAATAATGTGAATCAAATGAGGAATTTTCAACCCATGCAACAGGTGCAAATATCACATGTACAAATGACACATTTGCAGCCGATGCAACAGAAGGTTCCCATGGTACCTAGACAGCAGATCCAAATTCCTCAAGCCCCAATGGAACAGCAGCAGGTGATGCTTCCTCAACAGGTCACAGGTCCAGCTAAAGTAATAACACCGTACCCCAATTCCCGTTACACAGTGAGATCGTAATAAATGATCATTGGGTGAGCGAGAGTTCGAGTGAGGAGGAATGTGTTCTTGCAGCTTCTTTGGAAGTGGATCAGATAGGTCCCTATGTGAAGGGAAAATGAATGGGTCACAAAGATTCATTCTAGGTTGACACAGGAGCTACACGCTGTACAGTAAGATCTGCAGAAGTCCCAAATTTGCCCCTTTCATGAAAGACAGTCCAGATTGTAAGAGTAGTGAATCAGTATTTGACCAACCCAAGTGCAGAACCAGTTCAGGTTAAAATTGGCAACTTTAAAGGATTACACAAATTCGCAGTCCGGTATCCCTACTGGGAAGAGATTTGCTGTGCAAAATCGGATGCTCAATTACTTGCTCAAGTGATGGAATCCGGAATACAGATGAATAGTGGTGATGAGGATGACTCAGCTCCAGAGACCGAGAGTGAGACAATAAATGAGGAGTACCCTCTGATTAATTTCTTTCCAGTATTCTCAGTGAAGGAGCTTCCTCCTGATTTACAGGGAACGGTTAAAGAGAAGTTGTGGGATCTGGCATGGAAAGTGATAAGCCTGATAAAGGGAGTTGAGCCAGTCAAAGTTCCTGTAAAGCCGAATGCAATTTTCTCCCAGATTCCCCAGTACCACATGCCACAGGATGTTCTTCTAAAGGTTGCCAGGATAATTGTGGAATTTGCAAAACAAGGGGTTTTGAAAGAAGTGTTGAGCAGCCCTTGTAATTCACCAATAATGGGATTGAAAAAGCCTTGTTGGAAAGTTCGAATTTTCCAGCATTTGAGAAAAATAAATGATACTGTGATCAAATGTTGCCCTGTGGTACCAAATCTAGCTATGATAATGTTTCAAATTCCTTGTGATGCTGAGTGCTTCACTGTCACAGACTTGTCACAAACCTTCTTTTCTGTGCCTCTTCATGAGGACAGCCAATTTCTCTTCTGTTTCAAATTTTTAGGTCAAGTTTACTGTTGGTGTCAAATTCCTCAAGGGGTTTCAGAGTTACCCTCCATATTCAATCAGATCTTGCAAAGAATTTGGAGTCATTGGAATTGTCTTTCCAATCGACATTGGTACAGTACATTGATGACTTGCTGATAGCATCCAAAAGGAGGGACAAGTGCAAGTATGACACGATTGCCTTGCTGAACCATTTGGGAAAGAATGGTCATAAAGTGTCTTCACCTAAATTGCAGTACTGTCAGAAGGAAGTGAAATACTTGGGTCACCAGATTGAGAAAGGATCCAGGAAAATATCTAGAGAAAGCGTCACAACCATATTGCAGATGAATCCCCCAGCCACACATAGAGATGTCAGGATATTTTTATGGATGGTAGGCTATTGTCGCCAATGGATTCCCAATTTTTCGGTAATTTCCAAGCCCTTATAAAAGCTGACCCACATAGTGTTAAACCAGGCTTGCATGAAAGTGTTTTCTGAGTTGAGAGAGAATCTGTGCAAGGCTCCGGCTTTGGGTATGCCTGGTTAAGCTAAGGCCCTCATTCCGACCCTGGCGGTAGTGACAGTGATACCACTAACAAGCTGGCGGTATGTACCGCCAAATTATTAATATGGTGGTGATATCTCCCATAGATAGCCAATGTACCACACCAATTGCCAGGTCGGAAACAACAGCCACCACGGCGGTAGCCGCCAACAGCCAGACGGATGTCAAAGCTCCACCCACCATATTTTGACATTGCAATCCGCCACCTTTTCCAGGGCGGTACCAATGCCAACAACAGCCTGGCGGAAACAGAGCACAGAAGTGAAAGGACTCACCATTGGAGAAACAGGGAAGAACCATGCCTCCATGGAACCTCAGCTGGATGCAGGAACAAACTCACTGGTTCTGGAGGGTGCAACATGCCCATTGCTTTGTCCTGGGGAGTGCAAGGCCACAGTCTCTCAAGTGGGTGACATGCCCACTGGTTCTGGAGGGGGCAACATGTCCATTGCTTTGTCCTGGGAGTGCAAGGCCACAGGCTCTCAAGTGGGAGTCTTGCCCACTGGTTCTGGAGGGGGCAATATGCCCATTGCATTGTCCTGGGGAGTGTAAGGCCACAGTCTCCCAAGTGGGTGTCTTGCCCACCTGTTCTGGAGGAGGCAGCCCGCACAGTAGCCCCTGGGGGGTGGACTACATGCCATCTGCCGGCAGTAATGGCTGCATGGTGGTGGTGGTTGGGGAGGCTGCTGGGCAGCCCATTCACTCACTGATGGCTGCATGGTGGTGGTGGTTGGGGGAGGCTCCTGGGCAGCCCCTGCACTCACTGATGGCTGCATATCTATGGCTGGTGGTGAGGGCCCCGTGACAGCTGCCTGGTGGTGGCGATGGTTGCCTGACAGCTTCTGCTGGTGTAGAGTGCTTCTTGTCCTCCTGTTCATTGTTCAGGGATCCCTTACCCTTCCTGGCAGGGGTGAATGGGCTCTTCCCCTCTCTGCCTGGTGGTGCAGGCTCCTTCCCCTTCGTCACAGGTGGTGCAGGCTCCTTCCTCTTCTTCACAGCTGGTGCAGGATCCTTTCCCTTCTTCACAGCTGGTGCAGGCTCCTTCCTGTTCATCACAGCTGGTGCTGGACTCTTCCCTTTCATCCCAGGTGGTGCTGGCTCCTTCCCCTTCAGTGTTGTTGGTCTTGTGTCCTTACCACCACGAGTAGGTGGTGCTACCACAGTCCCCGTGGACTGTTTGGCTGAGGTGCTGGGTGGTGTTCTTGGTACCCTGCCCATACGTGCAGGATGGGGGGAGGAGTAAGGAAGAGGGGAAAGGAAAAGCTTTTTAGGGATGTTAGGGCGGGAGAAGGGAGTAGATGGGAGTGGAGGATGAGGGAGTGGTTGTTGGAGGATGAGGGAGTGGTTGTTGGAGGAGTGTGTCTGCTGGATTTTTTGAGTGAAGGTACATGGGCAGAATGCTGTTGTGAGGTGGATGGCTGTTGGGCGTCTGAGTGCTTGCGTTGTGTCCTTTAGGAGGGGGGACAGAATGGTGGGAGAGGACACAGGGAACATATGCATAAACGTTGTGGAGGTGTCTGCCAGTGAGGTGTGTATTTTGCTTGGTGTGGTGATGATGCTGGTAGTGGATATTGATGTAGTGCATGCAGGTGTGAGTGTGGACATAACTGGTAGGGAGGTGGAGGAGGAGGAGGAGGAGGGGGAGACAGTGGAGGCAGTGGATGTTGTCGTGTCTGCAACTGTATGGTGTTTGTGTGAGTGCCTGTGGGATGAAGTGTGATGCTTGAGTTTGCCTGTGACACTCTTGGGTGTTGCCTTGTGTGCATGCTCGTCTGTCTGTGTGCTTAGGAATGGGTTGAGGTTTCGGAGAATGGGACTGGGAATTGAAAGATGGAAGGGGACGGTTGAAACGGGGACAATGGCTGCCATCAGAGAGGAGGCCAGAGCCTGAATCGATCTCTGTTGGGCTGCCAATCCACCATGAATGCCCTCCAGGAATGCATTGCATTGCTGCATCTGGGATGCCAGCCCCTGGATGGCATTCACAATGCTTGACTGCCCCACAGAGATAGATCTCAGGAAGTCAATAGCCTCCTCACTCAGGGCAGCAGGGCTCCCTGGGGCAGGGTCTGAGGTGCTTGGAGTGAAGGAGATGCCCAACCTCCTGGGTGAGCGGGCATGGGTAACTCACTGAGAAACTACTGGGAGGGCGGTGTTGGTATGGGGGAGGCCTCAGTACCGAAGCTGGGGGGTAGTCACAGGTGTCCTCCACCACCTGGGCGCTCCCATTGGAGGAGGTATCAGAGTCTGTGTTGTCCCCTCAAGTCTCTGCTGTGGTGCTCCCCTCACCCTCTGCCCCACCGGTTTCCTCGTCATCGGTGGACTCTTCCTCCAGGGTCCTGTGGGATGCAGCTCCCTCTGTCACAGGTGCCTCTGCTCCTCCGTCAGATGATGTTAATGCACAAAAGGACAGGATGACAAAACAAGAAGGGGGGAGAGAGACAAAGGATACACTGGGTAAGTGACTGCACCAACACCACCATTTGTGTACACAGCTCTCTCACACACACGGAACAGGCCTACGCACTATGCATTGCACTATCAGTGAAATGGCTAGTCACCAAGGCATGAGGAGGAGCACACACTGCCAACTGCAGCACACCTGGGACCCACGCAGCCCTGCCTAGAAGTGAATACTAACAAGCTAGGATACCTGTATTTTCCATTCAACCCTTAGCCTTCAGAGGACCTATGCTGCTATGGCCTTAGGGGCACCCACTAATGCACAATCACCACCGGGATACCACCCCACCAGCCATAGGTTGCAATGATAGCCACTGTACTCACCCCCTTGTGGCTGCTGTGGTGGCCTCAAGCACCCATACAGGTCAGGTTAGGCCACTACCAGTATGCCGGCCATCAGAAGGGTCAAGGTCCAATGGGCACCCCTTCCTCATTGGGAGCCTGTCCCCAGCTGGGCCTCCGCGGTCTTCCATGCCCAGCGTCTCAGGTTCCCACACCGTTTCTGACAGTGGGTGCGCCACCTGCTGTAGACCGCCAGGGTCCACACCTCCTTGGCGATAGCATGCCATAATCCTTTCTTTTGATGGGTGCTGACCTACAGAGGTAATACATACAGGAGAACTCCATTAAAAGAACAGTCAAGCCTGTCCCACACATGGCCCATCAACATTGCAAAACACATGGGCCAGCTCACAACATGTATTCAACTGTTGGTCTGGAGGCCCATACAGCTGTCCTTACTGGGGTAGGACCCTATCCACCAGTCGCTCCAACTCCTCCGAAGTGAAGGCTTTGGCCCTTACCCCAGTCACACGGGCTATGGTAGGTCATACACATGGCCCACCATACCTGATCCCATCAACATTACAAAACACATAGGCCAGCCAACAACATATACACCACCAAGAGGAAATCCCCTCACCCCTCCCACCCTTACACAATGCTTTCACACACAACTCCATGCATTCATGCCACATGCATTGTGGCCACAGTGTACTAATCTGTTGGTCTGTAGGCCCATACAGCTGTCCGTAGTGGGGTAGGACCCCATCCACCAGTCGCTCCAACTCCTCCAAAGTGAAGGATGGGCCCCTTTCCCCAGTCACAGGGGCCATGGTAGGTTCCAGACACAGGTCACAGCAGCACATACAGTGTAGATCCTCTCCTTTGGAAGGTATGGAAACAAGTGAGGAATGTGAAATAAAATGGCGGTCATGTCTGCGGCAGTGTATACCGTCCCCGCCAGCGTAAATCCCCATTGGCCACAGTACCCCACAGGGCCCAATATTATCAAATGAGGAATTGCACAGCGGTTCAGGACTGCCTACCGCTATAGCGTACAACGTCGGCAGAATTACCTCATTTACACCTGTCCCTGCACACAGGACAGGCGGTCGCCATTTCAGGTGGGGTGGATAGGCCTATCGATAATTGCTGTATCACAGGATTAAAAGCACATACTTTAAAATTCCACTGTCCCAAAACATGATTGCATGATGTGGTATAGTTGTTTGAATTGTGACAGCCTACTCCCTCTTGTGTCTCTTAGATACCTACCGCTGCAGATGAATAGGAGATGGAGACATAGCCCCGTGTACACACCCCTGGTGGACTTGGCTACACTGGAGGACAGGCACATAATACTCACCTATAGACTGGACAGGACCACAGTCACAGTGCTGTGTGCCCAGTGGGAGCCTGTCCTGATGTCAGCTATCCGTCATCCGACTGGGATCCCCCTACTTGTACAAGTTCTATCAGTGCTCCATTTCCTGGCAACTGGTTCTTTCCAAGTGACAGTGGGCTTGGCAGCAGGAATGTCACAGCCAATGTTCTCAATAGTGCTGGCAAGAGCCTTGTTTGCCCTGATAAACCACATGTGCAGCTACATTGCTATCCCTCAGGTGGAAGATTTGGCCACTGTGAAGGCCGGGTCTTCTGCAATGGGACATATCCCCAATATAATTGGGGCAATTGATGGAACACATATTGTGTTTGTCTCCCCTCGGCAAAATGAACAGGTGTACAGGAATCGTAAGAGTTTCCACCCCATGAATGTGCAGATGGTGTGCCTGGTGGACCAGTACATCTCCAACGTCAATGCTAAGTATCCTGAGTGGGTGCATGATGCATTTGTCCTAAGAAATAGAAGCATCCCAAATGTGATGTCCCAACTTCAGAGGCAGAGGAATAGCAGCATCCCAAATGCGATGTCCCAACTACAGAGGCACAGGGTGTGGCTAATAGGTGAGCCTTGTTCCCCATCCAGTGTATGTTGGTGTATGCCTATGCTATTGGGCAAATAGGATAGTGTGTGGCTAAATTTTGTCCCTCAATATTTTCAGGTGACTCTGCATACCCAAACCTATTGTGACTGTTGACCCCTGTGAGGAATGCCAGGACAAGCGCAGAAGAACGTTATAATGAGGCACATGGGCGAACCAGAAGGATAATTTAGAGAACCTTCGGCTTCCTGAAGGCCAGGTTCAGGTGCCTCCATCTGACAGGTGGATCCCTGTGCCACTCACCCAAGAAGGTCTGCCAGATAGTAGGGGCATGCTGCATGTTGCACAACCTGGCACTCAGATGGCATGTACCTTTTCTGCAGGAGGAGGAGACTGGAGATGCCCCTGTGGCAGCATTGGACCCTGAGGACAGTGAGAATGAGGAAGCACAGGATGAGGATGTGGACAACAGAACATTAGTGATCCATCAGGACTTCCAATGACACACAGGTGAGACACTGCAACTTCACATTTCTATGACTATTGTTGTATTCTGTGTGGCATTGGCATGCTGGCATTACCCACTTGTTTCCCCTCCTTACTGTTACCCATGGATTTTCATTTTACAGATGTTGGTGACATGACAACAATGTCCTGATGTGATCACAACAGCCAGAAAGAGGTCATTCATATACTCTCACTATGTACAGTTCATTTGCAATGGTTGTAGCTGTTTCAGTCAATAAAAATGTGCAATAAATGAAATACTAGTAATCAAGTTTTATTCACAGGTGTTTATTGTAGTGTGGGGAAAGTGCCATGGAATGGGGTGATGATGGAGGAAAGTCCAGGGTATTGTTCCAGTCTGTTTGGAGCACAGGTGAAGTGTCCAAGGGGGACATAGGAAGGGGAGCAATGGCAGTTCAAGGTGGACAAGGTGACTTAGTGGGACACAAGTGGGGCCAGGAGAGTCTCATTTCCTGGTGGTGGTTTTGGCAAGTGTCTCTGGCTTCTGTCTGGTTCGTAGGGAACGTTTGCGGGGTGGTTCACCTTCTGTTGGGGGGAGGAATGCTGGTGGCTTGTGGGTCCTCTGGCGGGGCCTCCTGCAGCGGAAGTGGAGGGCTGTTCAGTTGACTGGCAAGTGGTAGGGGCCTACTGGTGTGCTTTTGCCTCCCTCATGATGTTGGCCATGTCTGCAAGCACCCCTGCTATGGAGATCAGGGTGGTGTTGATGGCCTGCAAGTCCTCCCTGATCCCCTGATACTGTCCCTCCTGCAGTCGCCTGTTCTCCTGCACGTTGTCTAGGATCTGGCCCATCGCGTCCTGGGAATGTTGGTAGGCTCCCAGGATCTCGGAGATTGTCTCGTGGAGAATCGGTTTCCTGGGCCTGTCCTCCCCCTGGTACACGGCAGTCCTCCCAGTTCCGTGTTGTCCTGTGCCTCTGTCCCCTGAACCGTGTGCCTACTGCCACTTACCCCAGGTCCCTGATTGTCTTGTGGACGAGGTGTGGCCTGGGGTCCATGTACAGGTGGGCACTCTGTTGATTGACATGTCCTGGGGACAAAGGCGTAGGTAAGCTGGGTGGGTGCTGTGGTGTTGGTTCCTGATGGGGGAGGTTCTGTGGTGGTCTGTGAGTGGCCTTGGGTGACCAACTGTCCAGTGGTCCCTGATGGGCCTGGTAGGTCATCCAGAACACAGAAGTCAAGAGTTTCTGTCATCACTGGGGACCTCTTTTGTTGGGGAACTTGATAGTGGTGGCACCTCCTCTCCACTGACATTGGCTGGGGTACCTGTGGGGATGTAAATGATGTATTATGCTTCAAGTGTATGACATTTGTGCTTCTGTAGCTTCCCCTATATGGTTGGTGTTACCCTGACAGCTTTTGCTTGTGTACAGTGACGTATTGAGGGATTGTTAGTTTCCATATGCTGTGCATGCTTTAGTGATGGGTGTCCATGCAGAGCTGGGAGGGGTGTCCATGCATTGGTTTAGCATGCAGGGCTTGGCATTGGGATTAGTGAGATGTGTTGGTGGAGTAGGTGGGATGTAGTGGAATGATGGGAGTGAGGGTGTGAGAAGGCATGCAGGTATGGGGGTGATGATTAGTAAATGTTGACTTACCAGTGTCTAGTCCTCCTGCTACTCCAGCGAGTCCCTCATGATGAAGTATTGCCAGTACTTTCTCCTCCCATGCTGTGAGCTGTCGGGGAGGAGGTGGGGGTCCACCGCCAGTTCTCTGCATGGCGATCTGGTGTCTTGCTGCTATGGAACGTACCTTCTGTAGTAGGTCATTCCACCTCTTCCTGATGTCGTCCCTTGTTCTTGGATGCTGTCCCACGGCATTGACCCTGTGCACGATTCTCCGCCATTGCTCCATCTTCCTTGCTATAAATATCTCCTGTATCTGTACTCCAAAGAGCTGTGGCTCTACCCTGACAAATTCCTTCACCATGACCCTTAACTCCTCCTCAGTGAAACAGGGGTGCCTTTGTGGTGCCATAGGTGTTGTGTGATGTGTGTTGGTGAGGGTATGTTGGGTAATGTGGTGGGTGTGTGATGTGGAGTGGATGAGGTATATATGGGTGTAAATGGTGTGTGGGTGTAGTTGTCTCTGTGCTCTTCTTCTCAGTCTCCTGGTGGCACTTGGTCTTCCTAAGGGGTTGTGGGTAATGTGGGTGTGTGTTTTATAGTAGTGTGAGTGTGATGTGTGTATGAGTGTCAGGTGTCTGTATTTGGTATTGGCCAATGTAGTGTTGTTTTGTATGTGGGTGTCCATTCTGATCATGGCAATTTGTACCGCCAATGGTTTACCACCGTTGAATGTCCGCCATGGTTATTTGTGGGTCATAATGTGGTGGGCATCATTTTGTTGGCATAAAGGTATGGGTTTTGGGACCACCACTTTATCACTGGCCTTTAGTATGGTGGATTTGTGTATGTGGCTGTATTCTGTAGGACTGGTGTGTGTGTGTCATAATATGGTGACGGATATTCATCAGCGAGTCGGTAAGTTGGCGGCCGTCAGCGTGGAGGGCAGCGGGATTTACCGCCAATGTCATAATGAGGGCCTAAGTCTTTCAAACTGTTTTGTCATGAGCGTGATGCATGTTCTTTGTCTGTCTTGAGGCAGATCCATGGAAGTGTAAACCACCAAGTAGCATATTGTTCAGCTACTTTGGACCTACTCACAGCAGCTTTACCAGGCTGTTTGCGTGCAATTGCAGTGGTTGGACAGAGCCTCACAGGGTGAGAAGGCATTGTGATGGGACACCCCTTAACTATCAAGGTCCCTCATTCTTTTAAAATCCTCCTCACAAAGACGAAAACTCAATACCTGACAGGTGCAAGATTATCCAGATATGAGACGAGTATTCTAGGGTCACCAAATGTGTCATTGAAAAGATGTACAGTGCTTAACCCAGCAACCTTACTTCCAAATGAAAATGTTGAAATTGAAAAATTGGAAGACATTGAGTATGATTGTCTTGAAGTAACTGATCTGTGCACAAAGCCGAGACCTTATATTAGAGACACCTGATTAGAAGAGAATGACCAAATTACCTTTGTTGATGGTTCTTGTCTAAGAGACAATACAGTAACACTGAGAGCAGGATATTCCATGGGCACTATTACTGGAATACTGGAAGCGTCTTGGCTTCAAGGAGTATATTCTGCACAAGTAGCAGAACTGCCCTTACGAGAGTGTGCCATGTTTCAGCTCAGCTAAAGGTTACTATCTATACAGATAGCCAGTATGGATTTTGAATAGTCCATGATTTTGGCCACTACTGTTCACAGAGAGGTTTCATGACCTCTTCTGGTTCACCGGTGAGAAATGGTGAGAGTATTAAAGAATTGTTACATGCTATCCAAATGCCTGAAAAGATTGCTGTGGTGAAATGCAGTTCACATCTGAAATCACAAGATTTTTTGTCAATGGGAAATGAATATGCAGATCAAGTCACAAGGTTTTGCGCATTGAACAGTATATCATTCATGGATAAGTGAGAATTGTTACCTGAAGAAGATGAAATATGTCCACGTTTTTGCATTGCATGTAATAGATACATTGTAAGAATTGAAAACATTGCAGAATAATGTTGACGGAAGAAAACGAAAGGTGTACAGAGACAGGATGCACTGTGGATTTCAGAAGAGGGTCAATTGGTTCTGCCACATAGTCTGTTGTTTCAAATGGCTAGGTATCATCATGGACAAGCACACGTTGTGTTGGGAGGGATGCCATGATTCGGTTGTTTAAGCAAAATTGGTTCAATCCAAAGTTTAGACAAGTTGCTGAAGCAATTTGCCATTGCTGCGTCATTTGCCAGCAAATGAACGTGGGGAAAGGGACAGTGGTTAACTTGGGCTACATTGGAAGGGCAGGAGGTCCATTCAGCAGAATGCAGTTGGATTTTATTGAGATGCCTGTTTGTGGAGGTTTGAGATACGTGTTGGTGATTGTCTGCATCTTTAGTCATTGGATTGAAGCATACCCTACACAAAGAAATGACAGCCTCACAGTGGCAAAATTACTACTTAGGGAACTGATACCAAATTTCGGGTTTCCAGTCTCTTTAGAATCAGATAGGGGAAGTCACTTCAAAAATGAAGCAATTAAATTACTATGAGCCGCATTGAACATTGAGCAAAAGTTGCATTGTAGTTACCACCCTGAAGCATCAGGACTAGTGGAACAGATGAATGGTACCTTGAAGTCAAGAATGGCACAGATGTGTGCGTCCACGAATCTGAAATGGCCTGATAAAACTGCTGTTAGTTCTAATGACAATGAGAAACACACCCGACAGGAAAACAGGATTGTCACCGCACTAAATCCTAAGGGGCCGAGCAATGAGGTTGCCAGCACTGCCTGCGAATGTGCTTTTGAGCATTACAGATGATATGGTGTTGGACTACTGTAAATGTCTGGCTGATGTGGTTCGCTCTTTCTCTCAGCAGGTGGAAGCCACCACACTGCCACTGATCCATGACCCAGGGCACAACCTGAGAGCCGGTGACTGGGTTGTGGTCCAGACACACGTGTGGAAGACGTGTTTGGAGCCTCTCTGGAAAGGACCGTTCCACATAGTTCTAACTACTACCACAGCTGTGAAATGTGCTGGAGTTCTGAACTGGATCCACCCCAGCTACATGAAGAAAGTGCCATGTCCTTTGAACAATGAAGAAGAGTTGGTGAGAGTACCAACAATGACCAGCCAGAAGGAGAAGAAAGAGGAACTGAGACCGGAACTGAGCAAGTTGAGGGCGGTTCTGTCACTTCTGTGAGAGACAAATCAATACAACAGGAGAGTCTAGTCAGAAAGGGACTCTCCCAGAAGTAGACGATTTTGAGAGACAAACAAAGCAAACACCAGACCCCGTGGGGGAAGGAGCTTAGGCGGATCAAAGCCAATGAGATCTGACTCCTCCTGAACCAGTTGCAGGTCGGTCAAGAGAAAATCCTGCAGAGCAAGAAGAAGTTTCGAGTTCAACACTGAAGAGAACATTGACAAACGATCCACTGAAAGGAGATAAGTGGCCAGAATTACAAACAAAGAGAAAAGAAGAAGTTGTTGAAACAACATTCGAGGAAGAAGTCGACACAACAAGGAGAGAAGATCTAAGTGAGGGAGAATTGAATGGAGATCGAAAGTTGAAAAGAAAGTGAATAGCAAGTCAAAGATACGCAGGTCCTGAATGGGCATATGCAACTACAAATGAATGGTAAACAGAGTTTTTGTCTTTTTCGTTTTGATCGAGACATTCTAGGTCAATATTTTGGCAATTGAAGGTAACTGATTAACTGAACTCTTGGAACAATCTGAGAAAAGTGCACAGAGAAAAATGTTGTTGAAAGTAACCAGAAAAGACTTTGACAACCCGATTTGACATTTGAAATCTGACTTGACAAGCTGCTAACAGATTTTTGACAAACTTACAGATTTTTGAGAGAAGGATCCTGGAAGAGAGACTGAAAGCTGTAAATAACTGCTGATAGAAGATTTTTGTTTTTGATTTTTGCTGCATAGTTCTAAATTTTCTCTTAAACTTTCAAATTCTTTATAGATCATGAGTAACATTAGCCAGCAGGGTAGGAAGAACAGGTGCTGTGAACACATGAGTATTAGTTTGGCAATTGTGTGTCTCATATTGTTAGTGATATTGATTGTGGGTATGGCTGTTCTTGGTAAGAATAAAGACAACCATACTTTAGCTTTAGAGACAACTACTGCATTAACAGCAATAGAGAAGTTTAGACTTGATTAGAAATATCTACATGTTGATAATACCCAAGGGGAACTTTCTTCTAATGTCTTCTATCACATATTGAGTGAGTATGTTCCTTCATCAGTCAAAGAGGGAATTACTTATCATAGTTTGCCTCTTATCTATTGGATAAGTTGTAGTCTGTTACAACCAAGATTCTATAACCAGGAGTACATTCAGTATTTCCACTCCAATCATGATGTAGTGTTTTTGTTTGTCCCTATAATTAGGTACCGGAGTAGAGTAGCTAAGGATAATGAAATAGTATTAGTAAGAGGTTTCTTTGAACCTACATTAACTTTTGGTACAGCTTTTGTGCACAGAAATAACCTGACATGCGTGCTTACACTTTTAGAAAAGAGCTTCTTAGATCACACAGATGACAGGAGAAAGGCATTGAAGGATAAGTTAGAAAAGGGCTTAGAGAAAGGGACTTTTAGAAATGATTATGCTTATAGGGCAATAAGAACACAAGAGAAATTAGCTTTAGATGTGCAACACATAGGGAAGCTTTGTGTCTATGGGTCTAAATCTCACAATGACAATTTATTTGTGGGAACGAGTGACTGTAGACATGTCTTTTTGTTTCAGAGTAAATTGACATTTATGTTGAATGGACAAGATCCAGCGATTCCTGGTATATATTACATCTGTGGGCCTAATGCTTATTACCGTCTTCCAAGAGGACGGTATGGCACATGTTTTTTGGGGATAGTTTTCCCAAAGATATTTCAACTAGGTAATTAAAAAAAAAAAAGAAATTGACTGAATTACATCATATAAGACAAAGGAGAGAGTCTCCTTCTAGTATAGTGGAAGATATATTTGGAGCCATGATTCCTTCAGTAGGAGGTGTTCTGAATTTGATAAAGATTCAAAAGTTGTCTACTATTGTGGATAACATGCTGACAAATTTTTCAGGAGGCATACTCCTGATAGATACTGAATTGGGTGCAGAAAGAGCTATGACTCTTCAGAACCACCTTGTGTTGCACATTCTTTTAGCAAAGGATGGCAGAGTTTGCAAAATGCTTAATTCTAGGCATTGCTGTTCATTTATTCCTGATAATAGTAAAGAAATTAGAAGTTTACTTACTTATCTGACTAATGAAAGCGCTGGTTTGAAAGAATTGAAAAAACTGGTTAGGAGAAAGTTGGCAAAGGATTTGTTTCAGTGGAAAATTGACTCAGCAACATTGGGAAAGGGATACTATTGAAAATATTACAAGGAATATTAATTATTGTGATTTGCATAATTAGAGCATGGGGAATATGTAAATTTTGAAAAATTATCAAATTGAAAAAGATGAAAAATAATAGGAGGGAAGAAAGGAAAATGGAAAGTTTTTTAGGGAAAATGTGAAAAGGGAATAAAATATAAGAGGTTAGAGATGACAGAATTTTAGCAGAAGCAAAAATTTGTGAGTGAAGATTTAGTGTGATGACACATTTAGTCATCAGAGGAGGGATTGTTAATGCTGAATTGTAATGAAAGTATTAATGAATAATCATTAATTTTGAGTGTTGAATTTGCATAGAAAATGAAATAATGTAGGGAATAATAATGCATGCATTGGAAGGTGCACCCACCAGGGTGTCCGCCACAGTTCACAAAGTGTACTAATTAATGGCTTATTAATATGAAATGTTGAGCTTATGTTTGATTAATGGAATAATATGTCATACTAAGGGTTATGCATTATGTTTTAACTTTATTTGTAGGCCTTAACTTAATGAAGGTCTTGGCCTAGTTGCATGGCCTCATGTCAAGCTGCAATTCATAGACATTTTTAACAAAATGGCTGTCTAAATAATTAAGTTGTGATTTTCCACTGTACTGTCCATGTGCTTAAAGCTAAAAATCATTCTCATGAGAACGGCTTGCTAGGACATGATGTACTAGCTAATGCAACATTGTTTGATGCAATGTGTGTAAGACTGACTTTCCCAGGAGAGGACAATGGAGACTCTGACTAGAGTATAAGCTGCAACAGTATTGTTACCTGACAAGCCGGATGATGAGAACAGTACAAAAGGAGCCAATTGTCGACATGTGAATCATATTCTAGTAGAAATGTAGATTTGAAGTTTTAGTTTTATTGGACATGCGATTCTTGAACCAATTAGGATGTGGGAAGTAGTTTTAGGAAATCTAACTTAGCCGGACTGCACAGTGAGGACATAGTCCATTTTGCCCATTTTCCGTCTTGAAAAGAGATGTGCTTAACTTTACTGCTTAAAAGTCTTTGCCTTTTCTGAACTTTGATGCTGAATCCTGATGCCTTGCTGATCAGGCTGATGTCCTGATGATGAAGACTGTCACCGCTTGCTGATCCAAACTAAGGATAGGTATATTGACTATGAGGATGTTTGCTATGTCTTTTTTTTTTGTTTCTAGGTACCAACCGCTATTTTGATAGAGAGCCGTAGTTAGATGTTTTTCCAAATTTGTGTTAACTAAATTGTTTTGCATGAAGCCCAACATGCTAATTTTAATCTGGTGTTAGTTAGGGAGCTCACTGATGAAGTTCGCTACATGAAATAACAGCTGATGTCTTTTCCTTGCTGAAACTAAATGTATGTTATTTCATTTGTGCAGTTGTTCTTGTTATTAATTTGCACTGTAACCTTAGAACGTGTGGTAGCCCAAGCATTAATTAGATTGGGATAATTTTGCCGCTTCGGATAGCCATTGTTGTTTCTGTGTGTTTATCATTTGATCTTCAGAATGAGTCACATGATCTTAGCATTGTTAATAGAGGGAAATAAACATTCCGACTTTTAAATAAAAGGTGTGGTTATTCATGACTGGAAGGTCATGGTATGTGACAGTTACGGACTCTTATTGACTTATTGATTACTAATGTTGTTGATTGTTACTGATTATTGATCTGCATGTACGTGATATATAGTGGTAAAACCTCGAAGCGAGTCAAAAGGTTAATTTACCTATTTGCGTCTCCTTTGTAAGTCTACTTATTAAGGTTTGACGTGCTAACCCCCTCAACCCCCTGAACCTAAGAGATGGTTCTGCATGTAAGTCGTTTTTTTGAGCCTGGTATGCTATGACCTGGTCTGAGAAAAAAAGAGAGTCAGTGTGGAATGCTTGAAATAATCATTACCCCTGGCATTTCTCTTCAATTGTATCATGACATCATGTTTTGCTCACTGTGCTATTAGAGTGTTGTGAGGCTACTTTAGCCAATACACACACATGTTATTTTAGTCTAGGCCTGCTGCTTGTGGCCTTTCACTCAGTGACATGCATTTTTATTCTACTATTATTTAAGCGGAAGCCTTACGGTAGTGGAGGTGTTTTTATTATTTTATCAGCATGCCCTTTTACACAGTCTTCTGCTACTCTTTTCTCTGCACATTTTCATTTTGTGCTCATTCAAGGTTGCACGTGATAAGTTATAAATTATTGCAGGCATGAAGAGTTCATCATGTCTCCAACCCTCATACAAAGAAATGCACGTGATGTCACATCCAAGAGGTTTCTCAGAACACCTGAAGTTTTATTTTGAAACACCTCACTGCTCCTACACGATAGAGAAGATGTTCAACCATTTGCCATCATACTCTGTACGCCCCCTTTGCAGTTTCTGCTGAGACCTGATGCTGTCTCTCCCTCCATGTGGGAGAATTCACAGTAGACCAACAGACCTCTTCATTCCCTACAATCACAGGTATGGGGAATGGGGTTCTCCCGGTGGGGCTGATGGGCAGATTAGGGCTTACACTTCCATGCTCTTATAGAAAACCTTAGTAGTGCAGATAGGGATTTTATAACCATTGCTGTGACAGTATGTTGGGACATTTCCTATTTTTCACTTTTCTTGTCACTGCCTTGCTTTTATTATGTTTTATCATGTTTATAATTGCAATATGTGCCTTTTTGCATAGAATACAGTTGATTCAATAAAACTTATTGAACCTAGTTGTGCTTCTGTTTTGCCTTTGTTTATGTGAGAGATATGTGACTGAGAGCAAGGGGTAAGATCTGGTCTACCACTATTTCCCTGAGAAATCCAGATGACATGCTAAGGACTGCCACAAATCACCTTTCACCCTTGGGTACTGGTGAGGTGCTGCTAGCTAGCAGAAAGGGTTAGGCCATCAGCTGTCACATGGCGCAGGATCAGACACAGTCCCCCAGGCCTACTGGTGCTGCAGCCCAAATCCAGCAGTCTTGTTACTATAACAAGAGTCTTTCCGACAACAGAGAGATACCAACCCTCTGCAATTTAGACTTGATCGTACTTCAAAAGGGCTGAACAACTTTGCTGTAATTCCTCTGAATGGAACAAAAAGTACCCCCAAGCTAGATTTAGCTTTAGAGGCCTCATCAGTGAGGTGTAGCCTCATGTTCCCAGTGACAGAGGCATGCATAAGTGCAATCCTAAATGGCACAAGCATGAACAGATATACATCCTGTAGCTTGCTGTGTCATTGGAATAAAAAATGCACATCACTAGTGCCACCTAACAAGTATGAAACATACTTAGGGTCCCTTATGTTGTTCTTAACACGTTGTTTGTACTAGTCCTTAAGGCATGGATTGGCGTCCCCATTCACATAAGACTCATTAAGGGCATCTTAAATTTCTGCAGAAAACTCAAAACTTTGCTTTTCCTCTTACCTTCTAGTTTTGTGAGTCTTTTACTTTTGGTCACAGGAAAACAGCACACTGGCTAAATAGGCGTACTGCACTGAATAAATAAACAAATAGTGGGTTACAATGGGTCCCAATGTGCTTTTGCAGGATTAGTATCAACATTTTTTATGCTAATCCTGCAAAGCTCAGAACTAGCATCAAATATATTTACGTTAGTGTCCCTAACTACTGCATTAAGGGGGGTGCTAAGGAGCATAAGTAAAATGGCGCTGCACTGTGTGCAGCACCAGTTTTCTTAAATCAGGTCCTTAGGGGCAAATTTATGAAAAGTGGTGCTGCACCTAGTGCAACGCCACTTTTCTTGCATACCTTAGCACCCCCGTAACAACATCGTGTGTGTATGTTATCTAAAATATGGCACACCATAGCGGTATTCAGGGAACTAGCATCATCATTTATTATGCTAGTTTGGCGCTTTGCAGGATTAGCATCAAAAAATGTTATGCTAATCCTGCAGAGCACCCAGAGACCCACTAAAAACAATGCGAGCCTCCTTTTAACGCCTGCTCTGAGCAGGCATTAAAAATGCCGATAAAAATGAAGCAAAGAAATCTCTTAGATTTCTTTGCGCCATTTTTTCAGCCCCCGTAATGGGAGAACATCCCCTGTGCATACATTACCCCTGGCGCAGGCATAATGTGGCACAAGGGGTTACAAAGTGATGCAATGCATGCATTGTGCCACTTTGTAAATATGGAGCAGCATTTTTGGCCATCTAATGCCACATTAGCATAAAAAAGATTACGCTAATGTGTCATTAGATGGCGCTAGGCCCTCCTAAGTCTGGGCCTTAGTTTTTTACTGCCCTTACAAAACAGAAGTAAATTACCTGGCTTTGATTCTGGTAGTTACACTAATGACTTACCTTGGGAAAAAAAAACAGCATATTGTTTTATGTAATAAAGCTCTCATGTAATTGATATTGAAGAATGTCTCATTACTAACACCACAGTTTACATACGATTTACATCAATTGATATGTTGATAATGTATTGCTGCACTGGTAAATGCACGTCCTGTACCTCTGAAAACATAACTGAAAGGGATCTTCCTCTGTAAGGAAGGGGCCTCGGTCTTCTATTTCGTATCATTTGTAATGCCGCACAATTGAATAAGACAAAAGTTAGAAATGGATAGCATTCGCTTGCTAATGTAGAAAATATGCTATAATCCAATTAATACACATACGCACACAAACGAACCCTGCACATGTGCACACAAACACACACTGTTATACTGGCCCGCAGCGACAATTGGGCCAAGTGGGCTTTAGATCTCTTCACCATCAGTTGAAGGCTGTGGGCTCGGCTCCCTGGGCGAGGGCTCCAGGCCTGCCTGATCCAAAGTGTTTTTGCTGAGTTCGCCAGAGAATAGTAATGTTTTACAAAGTTCAGTCTGTTTTTTCTAAGAAGACTGAACAAAATGCTGCTGTCCCCACAGAACAAACATACAGACATATAGCTGAAGGTGAGCACCTGAAGGTTGCAGTTTATTTATTTGCAGTCCAGAGTGGCTTGCAGTTTTTACGCCAGAGTTCAAGCAAACTCAAAGACTGCCCCTTCCTCATGCAGATCCCAGTCTTGGACTGATGCACCTCACAGCTTGAGACAAATAATAAACACTAATCATTTAAAGCACTGCATTTTATTTTAGCTGGAACATTTTCTTTCTTGTCCTCATTACTATACTAGGCCTTTCAAGTAGGTCTGCCTTTACGCATTAATTTTACTGCTCTTGTTGTATTGTACCTTTTTTGCTTTGCAGGCTTGCAGTACATTACATACACAATGTGCGTAACATTGTATTTTAGGTTGGTGAGATTTTCAGAATATGTTGTACGTTGGCTAGTTTGTAAAATTGTGTTGCACTAGTGGCTCAAGGGGCTAACGTGCCAACACTAAGGATCTTTGGGCCAGATGTATCAAAATATTTTGCACTCACAAACAGCAAAATCGGCCGTTTGCGAGTGCAAAATCGTGGTCTGCAAAGCATCAAAGGCATTCGCAGACCACAAAATAGAAATCGCAAAAATTGCGATTTTTTGCTTTGCAACCTGGATTTTGCAAATCGCAATTTGCGATTCGCAAAATCCAGGTCGCAAGGCAATTCTGCAAAAAATCCAAATTGCGATTTTTCACAGAATGGTATTTTGCACATGCAAAATACCATTGTCTGGTAACCTGGTGCAAAATTTAAAAATGCAGTAAAACTGCATTTTTTAATTTAATATGTAAAGCCCTTTTGGCATGTGTGTACTTTACATGGTAAAAAAAAACAAATTGGGGTGCAGGAGAGGGGGCCTTAGGCCCCCAGCACCCTGGCCTTTTGCATTTCCCAAATTGCGATTTCTGGTTCAGAAATCGCAATTTAGGAAATGCAAAAAATTCGCAGCTATCGGCCAACAGGCCCATAGCTGCGAATGGGGCCAGTTTCGCAATTTGCGATTCGGTAATTGCATTTGCGATTTTTAAGAAATTACAATTACCGAATCGCAAATGTGATACATGGCCCTTTGCGAGTCGGTAATTGCGATTTCTTAAAAATCGCAATTAGCGAATCGCAATGGGCCAGAATCATACATCTGGCCCTTTGTTACTATGCCACACGTTCTGGTCAGATAGTGGCATTCGGACACTAAAGTGACACAGACACAAAATAGTGTTTTGTTGCTGTTCATCTCTGCAAAATTGCTAATTAACAAAAAAAAATGTTACTATCTGACCAGAACTTGTGGCATAGTAACAAAGATCTTTAGAGTTGATACCTAGACTGATTATGTCTAAAGGAGACAGGTTCTGAGGCTGTAAATTAAAAGTTCAATTGACAATTATGGGGGACCACAAGGTGAGGGAAAGCGAGAGAAGTAATTTTAATGATTGTACTTTAAAAAAACTCAAGAAAACACGTTTTCCATGACTCACAAATACTCATGTTACTTCATCACTGCAAAGTCACAGATTAAATGTATTTTGTGGAAAAGGGATCCAAGGTACAAGGTTTGTTTGCAATCTTTAATTTAAGGCCTCAGAACCCGCTCTCATTTATTTCAATCAGGTAGTCTTTGGAAGGGACTCTACAATTTCTGAGGCTTTGCAGTTAGGCCTATATGCGTTCCCTTCCATTCTTTTGTTTTGATTCCATGATTCTGCTGTGTGTCTCTTCCTTCTGCCAACCTACAGTTCCTGCCTATTTCACTCACAGTTGCACGTTCGTGTTTGTTCCTGCTTTCTCCTTTAAATACTGTTTTCCTATCTTTGCTCACTTAACCTTTTCTGCCTTGGTGTCTGTTTCCCTAAGTCAAAGTCTGGTGATTAAATATGTCACCCCTTCCATAAACATAGTGATGGTGCCCACCACCAGCTACCACAGGCCCAGATTAAACACTGGTTTTGTAAGGGTAAGGCCTGAAGAGAGAATCTGGAGGAAATTGTGAAGAGAGATGGATTAGGGACAAGGATGTGCTAAGTGGGTGTAGGATGAAAGGCGGAGGGGGAACTACTGAGTGCTGTAAGATACAAGGGCTAGTGTATTATGTGGTTGATAGGTTTGGAAGATGCCAAGAGGGAGGAACAGAAGATCAAGAATGATTTAGTAGAAATTACATATGCCTTCTCAATTTCTCTTATGAATGAATTGCAGCTTTTCCAGCTTGCTGATGTTCACACTCCACTATGGGTAGGTAAGATACCAAGAGAAAGATCCAATGATTAATTAGAGAATGAGAGACCAAGCGAGAGAAAGGCTCATAGAAAGAGTGACAGAGACAGAAAGAGAGAGGAAAAGAGACAGAGACCTTGTTATATTAAGAGTGATACTGAGTGAAAGAAACCCAGTATTGCTTTGAAGTAATAGCTTAGAATGTCAGTGCTTAGGGATTGTGGTTGTTGGCTGTGGCTGTCCTAAATTATTACATTGCTAATTTGAATAATTAATTAAGTGACATAAGGGGACTTCAAAGAACTGTCCTCAGGGGCCAAGAGAAACAAAAGAGTGGGTTGAGGAGGGAGAAAATGAGGAGAAACACTAAAGGAGATGAAAAAGTAGACTTGCAAGTGGAGTAGTCACCCCGAAGAAAGAAGACTGTGGTTCATTAATACACTGCCTTAGTTCTCTAACCACTAAGAGGTGGGGGGGTGGTAAGAGCAATAATGTGGAGCAGCAGAGTACAGATATATATGTTTGTGAGGTGGCAGATTTAGAGCTTAGTACACTCTGTACAAGGGCAGGCAGTGAGAACTGCTGAGAGCCTGGAGACTGTCCGTCTTCTTCAGAATGTCAAAAGTGAGACCTATCATGATCCGACACAGGACATTTTACTGTGCTCACAATACACAGGGACAGCTGCAGAAGAAAATATAGTGGGGCTGCTGGGAGGACAGAGACCACCAGGGTTAGAAGTGTCAGGTTTTGGGTGGTCATAGGCAGAAGGAACAGCTCGCAGAAGAAAGGTCCTTGAAAAAGAAAATTGTGTTGTCAGATATTTTCATAAAAGGGGTGACTATTTTATGATCTGCTCCTTCTAATGGTCATTGTTGTGTTGCAAGTTTGGGTATCTGGCCTTTGCTGTGGCAGCACCATGAATACATACACTTTCTGATTGGTTTTGGTATTTCCTGTTGCTGTACTACCAGCATCTTATGAAATATGTGTTGCATTTTAGACAAAAACAAGAATATTTGAGGATCTAGAACTCTGGGTTAGTCTGCATACTTCTGCATGCAGTGTGCTAACAGCACCGGAACATTAGGCATTCTTAGGCATCCCACACATGACAGCAAGAGAGTTGTCTCGTCTAATGATATCCTATCTGGCAAATGGTGCAAAAGTATTGTGTGCTTGGAAAAAGTATGAAAGAATAATTTCTAAACAGTACCTCATTATGCTGAGACTCATTCAAAAGGGCCCTGTTTGTTTTAGAATATTTAATTTCCCTTTGATATTCTTCGAAAATAGACCACAGAATTATACATCCTGCCAGTTCTACCGCCCCATGCACATTAAAATGCAACATGTATTATTGTTAAATGGCTGCCCCAACGAGTAATGTTGACACAGGCTCTGAAGATCACACTGTCCATTACAATTCAAAGTCTCCCCACCCCCCAAAGTCTGGGTCTAGTTGCACCCCTGATGTTATATATGAGCTAACCTCACACTCAATGTGCCTGGCTTTTCAAGAAGTTATAATATTCCCTAACAAAAAGTTTTATAGCAATGTAGCCCATTTTTTTAATCTTTTAGAAATATGCACTTTTAGAGGCATTATCGGTACATGACACTCGATTGAAGCTACTGTATGAAAATCAAATTATGAACATCCTGTTCAAAAGCATATTTATAAAAGAAATGAAGCGCTAAACCATAAATAGTAAAGCAGCCTAGATTTCTTTTCACTCTAACGTGTTCAATGTCAAAGAAGGGCTCTTTATGGGCAGTAGATAAAGGAGTTTCAGATAGCAGTAATGGGCTGTGTCAAAAGGTCAATTCCCAGCAGACTGAGAGCTGAAAGCAGTTTTTACAAATCAGCGCTGTGTTTTAAAACAGCTGCCAAAAGTACACAAAGCAATTCTATCAATTATGCAATATTCTACTTTAATTAAACCATTCAGAAGAGTTGTAATAGATGATTAAAACACAGGGACGTGGCAAAGATTTCATTAACGTCAAAAAACTGAGCAAAATTGACATGTAATTTCCCAAGTATATCTTTTACTGTTTACACAATAAAACATGTCTGTTAGATGCTTTCTTTGTCACTTAGCAGATGACGCAAGTATCAAAACATTATTCAGTAGAAAAACATTCAATTAAATATTCCGATGCCTTTTGTCTATAGGTTTGTCGACGGTTTACACTTCAGGCCTAACCTCAACTTTTGAAAATAAAGGCTTTACCGAAATCATTAAAAAATCGAGCTATTTCCTGTCCCTTTGGAACATGAGGCACGTGGTTCATGAAATTCCTTCTTCTGTGATCCCATGTATCTTGTATACTCGTTCTTATTGGTGCTCCCAGCAACCACCAATGATAGCAATTCATGATTAAAGTTTACATTTGCTTCAAGCAAATATTCTAAATTTATTGCTAAGAGTTTTGTTTCCCATTGGTTTCTAGGAAATATTGTTACCGGTGTTTACATTCCTCTAGCGGGTTTTTAATCATATTTTCCCCATTAAAACATGGTAAGATTCAATTATACCAGTCTTATTTCCTCTCTTTATTGTCTCATGGTGGATTGGAAGAAATGTTAACATCTGCACATATTAAATACCGAATTAGTTATTATTTTGGCAACAGGTTCAAAGTTTGCACTCGAATGTGTAGTTCGTGATATTTATTTTTGTATCATGTTCTCTACGCTTTTTGTTACACCCTATCAGTTGTTGGGCAAACGACAGTCTGTGTTAAGTCATCTTATCCATACCGTTCAGTGGGTTTTCAAAGATATAATATTTATCGTTCCATCACTTGCCTATTGTAGTACTGTTTACATCCAAATTACTTCTCACATGTGTTCAAATGAGACAATTTGCGTGCGTAGTAAAAGGTCTCATGTTCATGTTTCATAAACATAATACCCTTAAGACTAGCAAATTTTAAAAGTTCAAAAAAATCAACGTATTTTTTTTCAAATCCTGTCCTGTGATGATGAAACTCTTTTCACATTATCAAACCTGCAAATTACTGCAGGTAATATTAAAAAAGAGATTACTGCTTTTCAAAGAGTATCACACAGAGTTATTAGGTCAGGCATGATCGTAGCGTACTCACTGAGATTCCAAGGGTATGAGTCTGAGATTTCCCAACAAGCGCTGATGTGTACCCAAAATGTCACAACCGTGCTCCTGTATTATCATTACATCTGGCTTGCCCCCTGAAAAACGTGGAGAAGAACAGCTCAGGAAGCACTTTCTGTATCATGTGTGAACTAGAGACATGCAGCATGTTCTTGCCCTTCCAAGCAATGGCAATGCATCAAAAACACTTGTAAGCAAATGGCTAAAAGGACAATGAATACTTGCCAAAGTACTTATTGTGTTTATCATAAGAATAGATGCGTAGTACTTCCTGACTCGTAAAGCTGTGTATTGCTTCCTGTACACTCCAAGCCTTAACTAGTATTACATTAAATTAGTTGTGTTAGATCTGTCAGCCTTACGGTGGTCTTTCCCCAGGTTTCTGCCCTTTTCCCTCCATTTTTGTTGGCCTTAGGACTCTGTACACTTTACCACTGCTACCCAGAGCTAAGCTGCTTGTGCTCACTCTCCTAAAGATGGTTAAACTGGCTTACACCTAAATGGCATATTAACTTTACTCATAACTCCCTGGTCCAGTGGTGTACCAAATACCAAATGCCTATAAATTAAATGCTACCAGTGGGCCTGCAGAAATTATTTTTCCACCTACTTAAGTAGCCCCTTAAAACCTTTTCTTGGGTTTGCCATTACAGCCTGAATGCAGTGTTAAACTGCCAATTCAACTTCGCACTATAACCCCCTTGCTAAGCCTTTATCTCTCATTTTATTCAATAAAGGCCATCCGTAAGGTTGGCTATAGTTAGCCCATTGAGCAGGGTGCATTATAATTAAAATGTTGGACATTTACGTATCCTAGTAGTGAAAAACTAATTTTTTATTACTATGAGGCCTATCTTTCACATTGGATAACCTTTGGTTGCCTTATTACATGTAACAAGTGCTAACTTTTGATTGAGAACAGGTGAGCTTTTTGTGTTTGGTGTAAGAGACATGTATTTAAAAATCCTTTTTAATTGTAAAGTTGTTTTTTAAATTAAAATTTAGAAAATGCCACTTTTAGAACGTTAATGCAAAAACAACAAGGTTATGGATGGAATGACTTAATTAATCAGACACTGGCAATCGCTCGGGCCGGATCCCAATCTATCGCTTTTTGCCCACCATGCCACCCCAGTTTGGACCAAGCCATATTCCAGTCTTGACCTTGCTGCCCATGGGAACAGTCCAGCCCAAATGCCAGGTCTGGTCCTCCCTAGACTGGAAACAAGCATCCTGGGAGTAGTTTTAGGGTATCACCCCCCATGAGCCAGGCTAGTTTGAATCTAGTGGTACAGTGAGCCAGGACCCACTAAGTCCACCGGGTATGCCCAAATGTGGGTCCTGGACTCACTGTGCCACTGGATTTAAGCTAGCCTGGATGTGAGTGGTTAGGATTTACAGTTCATCAAATAACTATCCCCATGTCATAGTATTATAAAATTAGACCACACGATACAGGACATTCAATCTACTGAACTGGAGTTGGTGGTGCATAAACTCTAGACATTTTCTAATTTTGTAGCAATCTAAATGTGATACTGGGTCATACTGCCTCTATAGGGAAGAATCCCCAGTTAGGGATGCAAAAAATGAAAGCATTAAGGCTGATTACATTTTGGTGTAGCTAACTGTGGAAGGTGCAATAAATGTTCCTCCGCATATTGGAAATAGCATAGTGTGTAAATAATTGTCACTGAGCTGGTTTGGTATTGTAGCAAGAGCGATGAAAAACGAGTAATTTCTATGCTGAAAAGAGTATAAAAGAAGAGGGAAAAAGATAGGAAATGTTGCAGATGCATTGGTTGGCAAATATCAGAAAATAAAGTCAGTAGCACAAGCATTTTCTTAAACACAAAATTCAAGCTCTGGGTGCTTAGGACAATTCGGAAGCGGAACATGCAGAGTTTCTGGGGGTTGGTGAAGGTTCTTTAGTGAAAAGACTTCGAGAGATGCTTCTTGATGACTCACTTGTAGTCTGAAAGAGATGATTGACACAGGTGTGAGATCATTATTAGAAAAATTACTTTATTACTAGAGAATTATTATTAGATAGAGTAACCAAGTCAATCAAAAGGCACAGTAATAGCCTGGAAGATGAGCCAATGTGTAATGTAATCTTAATTCTGGAGTCTAGTATTGTTTTCAGGCTGTTGTTCTTAGCCTGATTGTTACTCTATTTAGAAATGTATGGTTGTTTTTGTGCCATTTAAAATTGATGCTAAACACAATGACAAGATTTTTTACATTTATTTGTATCACCGACTTCTTGCTCAAATGAAGGAAAACAATTCTGGAGGCTAAAATGGCCTTTAGTAAATTATAATGCCTATAGACCATCTTATCTACCTGAATTGGGATGAGCTCAAAAATTCAATACACAGATTACACTTTGGTTGCCCACAGTACAGTGAGTCTGCATAGATCTTTGCATCAATTTTATTCTGGATGAAATGGAGGATGTATTAACTAGACCAAAGATTTTGTATACATAAATGAGATTGTGGGTAAGTCATCCTTTTTCACCCTGACCATCCCCATTTTTTGACTGATGCTAGTGGTCACTTACTCTGAAAGTGTCCTGGGTTCTGCTAACAACTATGCCTAGGGCAAATGCACCTTATTCTAAGGGTATAATGTAATTGGTTTAAATCTAATTGGCAAAGACAACCCACCTGTAAGTCACTAGTTGATGGTAGGGCATGTAGGTTTAGAGACGTCAGTGAACTTGATGCACTTAAGTGTGCACTGGTGTGGTCTCTGGTGTCATTTCAAAGTCAGGCCAGCCTTGCAGACTGGTTTTAAAAAAAGCTGTGTCCAAATTCGACTTTGAGATTAAAAGTGCTTACAAAGTCAAAACTTCTTTTTTATGATTTTGAAGTAACCCTTAAGGTCTGTCCTTGGTGGCTCAAGGGTAGGAGGCATTGTTATAAAATGCAGGGACAATATAAGGATGTTTTTTATGCCTTAGTAAGAAAAAACAGCCAAACTTGTTTTCCCCCTATTGTAGTGGTGCAAGCATCAAAGCTTAACATGGAATGGCTTTGTTAAACGTAATAAAGACTAACTTTGAGTTGGAGCTAGCTTGACATATCACTTGAAGTGCCATAAAAAATGGTTACACTACACCTAACAACTTGTCAAGGTCGGATTTTTATAACTATCACAGGAAATGAGTTTTAATATGTACTATCCTGAAGTTACCTAAAGTGGCCCTGTAGAAGCCTCTTCTGATTGGTCACCCTATAATTGTCTGTGCCAAGCTACTTCCTGAGTAGGTGTAAAAAGGCCTGGAACCGATCTGGTGGAAGGAGATTTGCTTCCTGGAAAAGCCAGGGAAAGGAGGGGGTTTCGGGAGAGAAACTGGACTTCAAAGGCAGGAGAACAGATGTCATATGACTCAGGCCAGCCCAAGTCCTTGATCTCTAGCTAGATGGGAGCCCCCCTAATTAGATTAGATGAGGGGCTGGAAGGGGAGCATAGTTGTAAGCCACACCTCTGGGTTGGGTTACGCAGACACACACACACCAAGGATCGATTTTGATTTTTGGGAGACTGGTGTACTCTGGGTCAAAAACATAGTAAGTAATTGTGAAAGTAATTGTGACAGGGGGAGGTAGCTTCAACCCTTTTGCCAAAAGTGTCCCCCCTCCCAAAAACCCAGAAAGGAGGATAACTATGGCAGAGCTGCAGACCCTCTTCAGATCATTACCTGACACATAAGTAGAAGATGGACTGGCCTGCTGGACATTTGGACTGTATCACAGAAGGCCTAGGAGGGGAGCTCAAAGGGAGGTGTAGTCAGTTGTTAGCCACACATCTATGTTGGGTTACACAGACACACACATCAAAGAAGGATTTCCTCCATTTAGATTTTTGGGAGAATAGTGCATTCTGGGTCACAAATATGCCACACTTTGCAGGAAGTGGTCACAACAGGAGGAGGTCGATTTACACCATAGGAGAAGGTGTGCTCCTTCCTCCAAGCCCAGAATGGAGGACACATGTGGTAGAGATGCAGACAATCTTGACACTACACCACAGAAGGTCTGCACTCTGAAACACTGCAGTTGCTCCACACACAAGGTTTCACCAAGAAAGGACTTATCTGACTCAGAGGAAAAGGGGTGGTCTCCCTGATTAGCAACAGATACAAAGGCACTGGAAGAAGATGACCATTTGCAACTAGATTTTCCTGGACTGCACAGATGCATTGTGGGAAATTGATTCGCTGCCCCAAAGAGGCAATGCAGAGACTCTGAACCCTTGGCCAGAGCTAGCGGAGACTAATTTTCCTCAAAGGAACTCAGAAGAAACCAGATCTCAAAGTTTGGAAACTTTCTACAAAGTTTTGCAAAAATGCTCCAGGAGGAGAGCGTTGTTCTCTCATGCATGTGTAAAGTCGTCTAATTGTGAGAGCTCCCAGAAAGCTGCAACTAGTTTCCTAGGAATGCTTTTGGAATTGTTCGAGAATTCCACAAACAATGTTAAGTTTTCTTCAAAATATGTTTAAATATACTTGCATACATTTACATTTTTATTTCATTAGATACATCATTTAAAGGAACTGATATCTCATTAGTTTTCTATGTACTGTACTAGTGACATCACTGGGAGAGGTAGTAATAAATTGGCAATCCATAGTCCATCATGCACCTCAACATAATTGTGTCATTTTAACTACATCTAAAACACATGCCTTGAATGACTCAGATCAACACGATGCAGCAAGTTGTAGCAACAGAATGAGGTCTCAAGAAAGAGTATCACCAGGTGTGTGACCAGCAATAATTATCCACAGAATGAGGAAGTTGAAGAGCAGAACGTGCAACACAGGTACTGATGGAATTTGTAATTGTAACAATTGCCAGCACTTCTGGATATATAAATTATTTCAGACAAAGGTAAATTGGGAAGCATTGATAGCATGTCCGTTATTTTTGCAAGTATTCAGTAGGTTGCAAAATGAGAAACCTTGGGTAAGATTTGGATTTTATTGTGCCAATTTGTGTTTTTTAATGTCAAACCCCTTATTCAAAAGTGTGTGTAAACAAAATTAAACATAGAAAGAGTATATATGTTTGGGAACATTTTTACCTTATGGGCTCAGTTAAATATCCATATTCTCTTCTGTGATCTTATGATTGCAACCAGCAAAATGTATGCATAGTACGTTCTTGTCATGATGGCCTTTAGAGTGTCCTTTGGTCCATGTTTATCTTCCTGTGTTTAAGGTGTGCATTTTGGTTACACTGGTGAATTATTAGTTGTTAAGTGTTCCATAGTGTCAAATACCTCTCTCCAAAATTACTTCATGAATGATACTCAAGAAAGAACACAGATCGGTGCCATGGATATATTTTTCAAATTGGAAGTCTGTTCCAAATTGTACCAAATTTTTGTTTCATAAGGTGATTAGGTTGATTGTGCCATTTGATCAAAACAAGTAGCAGATTTATTTAGAATTCACTTAACTCAGTGCAGCAAGGAAAATTGATGTGCTGTGTTAAATGAACAGGAACGAGCTGAAAAGCATCATATCTACTACAATATGGTGTTCTTCAGCTCACTCCCTAAGTGGGTGCACTTGTGGCTGTATAGTGCCAATGCAGGCACCATTGCACTATGGTGCAAGGGTCTTTGCGTTATGAGCAGAAGTTGTTTTTGTGCAGGCAGGATACCCATTAGAGCCATATTCTTCTTTCTATATCTGCTGCAGAATGCAGCACTTGTAGAAAGAGGAAGTAAGGAGGTGAAATAATTTTTTTTATCCACAGTAGGCCCCAGTGGGGAGTAGCATTGTGATCCATTCCAAAGTTTATTAGGTTTAGAAAATCTTGGAATGCACCAAAAACTATGGGTGGATGCATGGGAACACCCCTGCTCCACCCATGGAATGCATTCCAAACACAAGGTAACACAAGTGAGCACTGTGAGCTGGGTAGTATTAGTTTGTATTCACTAAACCAAGCAAAGTGGCTTTGCATGCTTCCTAAACACCAAAAATGATTTTGTGTCTGGGCTGCACCACAAAAGTGATGCACCTCCACACTAAATCTTAGTATGTCAGCCAGCAGATCTTTACAGTTTTTTTCACAAAATTGCAATTTTGTAGACCAAATTTATATTTTTATACATTATGGGATTAATGTTCCATTATCATATAAATGGATAGTGGACCAGCTTGAGTATGAATAAGTCAAATGGATACTCAAATACCATGTATTGAAAAGTGAATACAAGTAGATCATTGCATTTTTTCCTGTTATTATTTTTTTTTTTTTTAGCATTAGAAGTAGTAGTAGTAATAGTAGTAGTTGTTCAAGGTTTGTAACTGGAATGTTTTATTGTAAACCACTCTTACAACTGAGGACCATGTTTGTGCTAAAGTAAACTGCACTAATATTACATTTTGCTTCAGCTGCCTAATTTTATTCAATATTTTATATGGTGAGTGGTAGGAAAATGAACGTGATAGGAGTCAATTTGAATAAATGCCAGCTTTGGATAGATTACTGTGCCCACTATTTGTTTGCATTTTCCTATTTTTAATGAGTTAGTGTTTAGCTAATGAACACATGACTAGCGTTTCCTCTAACAAATGGTTGTTATATTAGGTGACTGTATTTTCAGTCATAATCAAAACAAAATGATTCACTGTAATACACTTGTTTAATGGTCCAGACAGTTAGGTATATTATTGGAACCTAAAAGGTTAAAAGGGTAAAATTGTGAATGTGGGACTTGAAGACTCTTTGTAAGGACATTGACATGTTGATTGATTATCCTATGAGTACCTTTTTCTTTAGTAAAAATGTATATATTTGTTAAAGAGCTGTAATGTTTTTCAGAACCTTTTGCTCTTTCATGAAAGACATTGCATTGATTTCCAACATCTCTACATATTCTATTGAAAGCACAACTGACTCAGCTGACTGTTTTGATGCTTGGAATCAGTCCTGATTTACTCACAATGATATGTAGCAACATTTTACCAGTAGAAAAAATGGTGTAAGAATGCAACTTTCATGAAAATCCCTACTTAACAATATTGTATTGTGATAGTGAAAAAATAATCTCTGCTTATGATAAGGAATGTATAAAAAATAAATTGATACAATTTCCTTATGTGATGTTAAAATTAATCACCAGCTTAATCTTCTAACAATTGCCTTTCAAGATACTAAGCAGTCGTTTTCAACTGTGTAGGACTACTTATGTACTGGCTAAGTCTTTTTCTTCACAATTATAGGGAGACAACTGTTGACTTTGCATGTTTATATTTATTTATTTATCCATCCATACCTCCTTTTTAAGGTAAAGTCAAAAACAAGCTCAGGATCAGAAGTGTACCTTAGTGTGCTTCCGACTGGTACAGCCTGTGGCCAAACTAAACTTTAGGCTTCCTTCCATTACTGAATATGCAATACCAAAGCAAAATGGTGGCTGGCCTCAGCTAGGACCACTAGAACATTCCATGTGTTTAAATATTTGTACCTATACTCACGGCATATGTAAGTGAGAGATTAACTGGTGCATCTTAGCAATGTAAGCCTTTGGATAAAAAAATGTTTGTTAGGCACCAAAGGCTGAGCTTGCACAGATGGAATGACTGAGCAGGTACGCCTTTCACAACCAGTTGGGCTGCCAGCGCGTGCACACATTTCTTAAATGTAAGTCTAAAATGTAAACATTATGGGGCATATTTAGAAGTCTCTTTCACCCCTTAGTGCCACCATAGCATCATTTGTTTTGCGCTACGGCGGCGCTAAACAGGCCCTCACCCTCCTCCATATTTACAAATCGGTGCAATGCTATCATTGCACCACTTTGTAACCCCTTGAGCCACACTATACCTGCACCAGGTATAATGTATGCAAGGGGGATGTTCCCCCACAGACCCAGGCCCAGGCCCAAAAAAATAGTGAAATTAAATCTACACAGTGTCACTGCACCATTCTAATAGCTTTTTATAATGCCTGCTCGGGCAGGCGTTTAAGTGACGCTAACGCATTGGCCTATGGGCCTCCCTGTGCGTTTCTGGACTAGTGCCAATATGTTTGGTGCTAGTCCAGCAAAGCACCACTAAATCTTGATGCTATTGTCCTAATGTGTGCCATGGCGTGGTTAGGGGGGCCAAGGGTGACGGAGGGAAACTGACGCACCGCATCCAATCCACTAGTTCCTTGTAAATATGCCCCATTGTTTTGCTGACTTGCCAGTAATCAGTAAACTATTTTCAGACTATCCTCATGTCTAAGCTACATTAATTACAACAATACTAAAACTATAATACCTGTGACAATAAAAGGAATCTTTGGGGGACTTAAAGAAGGGAAAACAAAGGACTTCACTTACATTATCTGAAGGATAATCCAGGTTTAAATGTGACTGACTTCTACACAGTTTGATAAAGCATGCCTTGTGTTATTTAGGTTGTATGATACCTTTTTCATGAAAGCTTTTGTTATCAAAACCTTTACGCAAGTCTTTATTTGAGATAATTTTGTTCTCAATTGCCATGGATGATCTGTATAGGAATTGACATGCTTTTGATAATCCAGAGAGTTGCTGCCGCGTGTAGGTCTTTATGATTATTGTCATCATTCTTGATGACAAGCCTTGGTTTAGGAGAAACTGAGAGGCCACTACTAAAGCTAATCCCTTTCTCAATCTTTTCCTCAATTCTTCCACTGTTGGGTAGTCCTAGAATAAGTGTTTTTTTGACTTTTTGACAACCTAATCGGTGTCAGTTGTGCTCTCAGATGTTTCTTTGGATTTATTCTATTAAAGCTTCCTAAAACCTGTAACCATCCTCAAATGTCTACAAGAAACTCTAATTAATTGCCCTAGTCAGACATTTTGTTTGTGCTATTTCTTTGTAACTCACTGAAGATTTATTAAATGTCATACTCTTTGATGATTGTTAGCAACAGTAAACACTTCCAGATGTCAGTGAAAATTAACCATTTTCTTCACTTGAACATTTTTTGTTTAATTGAGCCCAATTGTAGACACCAGTAAGAATCCCTCTTTACCAATAGAATAGTTTAGCATTAGCATCAGTCAACCAAGTATACTTAGCATACCAAATGAATACTTCTCACTTCCATGTAAGATCCGTTCATTGTCTTCTGGCCACCCAATCTCACTCTTTTGTGCGCTCTAGAATAGGGCTATACATGCTACGTTATCTGAACACAGTGCTAGTGGAATCAGGAACTGCCCCAAAAAATGTGTCTTGATATTTACCCAAAAGAGTTGCACTACCCATAGGTGAAACTAGTATCTAGACTGAGGAAGAACAAATGCTTCATAGTAGGAGTTTAAATCATGGTAACCAAATTCATCTAGTGTTCATGGTATTTTTTTTGTTTTTCAGCAAGGTGGTAGGATGCCTAAACTCACTCAGTGAAAGTTTTTGTTTGTTTGTTCAAATCAAGAAACTACAATCTGTGAAAAAATCAACAACTAGTTATAAAGTACATATCAATGCTCTGGAAGCACAACCACTCGGTTGACCACTGCCTATGTAAAGAGGTTCAGTTGATTCCATCAAATGATATCTAAACACCTTGCCCAATATTTGTGTACGTTTGCCTTAATTAGAGATATTTCTCCCATAATTGAATGCTTGAGTACTTAATATACTTAATATAGCACTCATCAATTTCACAGTTAAACCACCTCAAACTTCTATCACTGCTCCTGGAGTTACAGCTGTTAGATTTGACTTATTATTGTGATATCTTGCAAAGGAGCTAAGGCCAATAAGATTTAGCCAAGAAAGCAAAACAGTTGTTGTTGAAGAAAACATAACCACCACATCTGCAAAACTCTTTTTTTCTATCTTTATTCTGCTGATGATGCAATTAGATGTCATCGCATTGGCTCCTTCTCAAATTGGTTTAATTAAATGGACATAGACAGAATGCTATTTGTAAGAACGTGTGCCACACTATCATTAAATATTCCCTGCAGCTAAATCCATGGCAAGATGCTTAGAAAAATGTTTTGAAAATTGTATTTTGTCCTGGAGATTTATGAGACTTCAACAACGTTGATACCTAAATAGTGTTGCTGTATCGGTGAGCTGTATTTATCCACAGGGTTTCCATAAACTTGATTCAGCTATGGATTGTGGTCTCAAAAATCAAAAATAATTGTAGGGTAACAAATTGAAATCTTAGTATCTATTCAATTTTAAAAGGTACAGACTGTTCAAGCAAACTATGCTTTAATTCTGACAAAAACTGAGAAATATTGACTCATTGTCACATGAAGGGATTATCTTGGCTAGGGAGGATATGCAACAGTCAAAATGGACACCCTTTCCAAATTATTATTCCTATTTTGGAAAATTCAGAAGTGGGCCAATAGGAAATACACAAAACTGGGGGATGGTTTGATATGCTTCTTCAAAACAATCTAAAAGATAAACAATCTTCATGAACAAAACTTGCGGTCTTTTTAAGAGTTCAATGGAAGGCATACACTGTCACAAACATGTCAGATATCCTGTCAGACATATTACAAGTGTAAACTGTGGCACTTGGGAATGGCCAGACAAGATATCTGCCACATTTTGGAGGAGTATCCCATCTGCCAAACAAATACGGCCCTCAGAATTTAACAGATCAGTCAATGGGTAGGTCAACAAAAGGTAAAAGAAAATGGGCTCTATTCATAAAGGTAAATCGACAGGTGTAGATGTACTACACGTAAATTTACTCTTACACTTTTGAGCAACTTTATTACTTTTGGCTATTCACCACTTACAAGTTTACAACTACACAAAATTGTAGACTTATATGTCTCACCTCCTGCAATATGGGGTGAAGTTAGTGAAAACTTCAAATACAACAGTTAGGTTACGACTGGTAGCGGTTTTACAACTCTATTTTATTCCCCATGCACTTTGCAGAGACCTTTGTCATGTATATGGACAAGTATGAAAGTTAGTCGAACTTGTTTTTTTAAATTGCATTTTTTATTTTAAATATTAATAATATTAACTACATTTAGTTATTCTAAATGCAGAATAGTATATTGTTACAACATTTATAACTTTATTTCAAATTAAAAATGTAATAATTTTCACTATATAAGAATAAATGAAGCTATTTTCTGAAGTTTAATTCTCATAGGAGAAAACCTATTTGCTTTGCCCATTCTTGTTTTCTCTGGCATTCCCTTTCTAAGGCACATTGGTGAAAAAAACAAATGGTGGTATGAGTGCTGTGCTGTTGCATGCCCAAAGTTTACTGCTTTGTGCCATCTTTTTCATGACTTGAAAACCCTCATAGAATGAGTGGATGAAGTTTTTAAATGAGTGCACATAGGAGTTAGCTGCCTTTGAGTGCTATACACAAAACACTGAAGAAATAGGATCTACAGGTAACTACTGGGAGATTAGTAAAGATTGTTCCAAGGTCTTTTTAGCTAGTTAGTACGTTTTACTAGCACATGGACTGTTTCTAAGTGCTTACAATTTTGTGAGACTAGGGGACCTGGACACAGGAAGATAAACAGTTTGCCTAGGATAACAGAGATTGATCAAGTGGATGTCCGGTTTAGAACTCAGGTCTACTGGTTTCATGGACAGAAAATGTAACTATCAGATGTTATCTGCCCCCTAATTCAGCAAAGAAAGCTCACATTTCTTGTTCTAAAATGAACACATGGGTTTACAGCTTGAATTAATTTATAGAATGGTGTCACTTGGAATGCTTTGTCATGGGAACATTTGGAAACTGAATTTCACCACTTGCACTGAGAGTTGTATTGTTTAAGGAGCCACCACCAACCAGAGAGTTGGGTATGTAAATTGCTAGTGATATACTTTTATAGTTCTTAATATTGATGCTTAGCATGTTTCTAAACCCTCACAATTAAGTACTTTTGTGAATACTCTGAAAACTGTTGATCAGTTCCTATCAATGTCCTAGCATCAAAAAGTTACTGCACAATTTGTTCTAAGCTTTTGAGCAATTGTTTGCACAGTGTTACATTGCAGACATCTCACTGCACACAAAATAGGACATGAGTGGGGAGAAGATAAATGTTCTGAAAGTCATGATCGCGCTATGTTATGGAATCTATGTTTCAGTGACAGGTGTTTTATAAATATATTTAATCAAGGTACTGCCATTTGAATCTATCATCTGCAGCAATGAACGTAGTTTTTCATGTAGGATATGTATTTTATTTTTCTATGTCCATGTGCCTACACTAGTCTGCTGTGTACAAAATTGTTTCAAGAAGTGCTTCTACTTTGAAAATAGATTTTCCTAGTATGAGTTACTTTTCTTGTGGCTGAGTACAATGCAATGCCCATGAAAAGCCGCCAACACAGCGAATCCATGGCAGTGGCTCAACTGTCTTGCTTTGCATATACTGGTGGCAGTGTGTACCGAGGGAGAAGCTGCAGCAATTAATCCTGTCATGCAAGTCCCCGAACTTACACCCAATGCAATGCTCTACTACAACAGCCCCCCAACAGCCCGCTTACCCTTTGTGTTCATATATTCTGGACTCAACAGTCCGATGCTTGAAATTCCAAGGCAGATGTATCAGCATTATAAATCAGATACAGGAAACAATTGCAACTCTTATGCTGATATACAGCCTGACGTTGACAGAAAACAAGTGAGAAAAACAAGTGTGATACAAAAAAACGATGACCGGCATTGCTTTGGATCGCATAATGGAAATGCATTTTTAATGTGCCTTCCACATTTTTAGTGTGCATTCCAAGGGAGTGCCAGTCATCTTATTAATTCTGGGCAAATCACTTAATTGAACTGGTGCTCATGTAAAGGGCTCCTATACCGTGGCACTATCTTAAATTGATAAAATAAAAGATAGAACAGTGCAAGGGGGTTGGGGAAAATGCTTGCTCATAAAATGTGTGCAGCCGATGGCAGATTAGGTAAAGGGGCGGAGGACAGATAAAACAAGCACAGGGCAAGCACTGTGCAGACAAAAGCTAAAAAAATAGTTCACAAAGTGCATATAAGCAGTACTTGGGTCATTGGAGGCTGATAAGAGAAAAACACTGAGGAACAACAGGAAGTAGTGTGCTACAGCCAATCAAAACAGAAGAAAACTAAGTGGCAAGCACACAGACCAATTAAAAGTCAGAGAAGAATGCAAGCCCCTTTTAAGATTTATATTACATACAATAGACTTTGCAAGCATAGCACAAGCGCTGTGCAGGCAAAACCTAAAAATGACAAGTTACCAAACAAGATGACCAAAACCTTACCTCAGATATATACATATATTATATCCATCACTTAAAACCCCCAGAAATCCAGGCCAGAAGAAATGCGGATATCGAGGCATGCAAGCCCATAACAGTACAGTAATGGGTCAAAATATTTGAAATTGCACACTCCACAGCTAACAGAAGAGGCTGGAGAGATCATGGTAAAGTATAGATTTCAGCGGCATTGCACACAGGTGAAATTAAGTGGGCTGTACCTTAAAACACCTGACAGATACCGGAAGGATGTGAAGCTACTAGGATGCTAATCCACGTTTTCTGGACCTGCAACAAACTGCACAGATACTGGAGGCAACATTAGAGGCTAAAGATAAAGGGCCATATTTATACTTTTCGACGCACAACTGCGCCAACGCAGTTGTGCGTCAAAAAATCTAACGCCGGCTAACACCATTCTGAAGCGCCATGCGGGAGCCGTATTTATTCAATGACGTTAGCCGGCGTAGATGCCTGGTGTGCGTAAAAAAAAATGACTTACACCTGGCAGCGCCGGCGTAGGGGAATATGGAGCTTGGGCGTCAAAAAATGGGGCAAGTCAGGCTGAGGCAAAATTGTCGCCTCAACCCGATTTGCGCCATTTTATTTGACTCCCAACCCCCATTGAAATGACTCCTGTCTTAGCAAAGACAGGAGTCATGCCCCCTTGCCCAATGACCATGCCCAGGGGACTTATGTCCCCTGGGCATGGTCATTGGGCATAGTGGCATGTAGGGGGGCACAAATCAGGCCCCCCTATGCCACAAAAAAATAATAATAATACTTACCTGAACTTACCTTAAGTTCCCTGGGATGGGTCCCTCCATCCCTGGGCGTCCTCCTGGGGTGGGCAAGGGTGGCAGGGGGTGTCCCTGGGGGCATGGGAGGGCACCTCTGGGCTCCTTCCGAGCCCACAGGTCCCTTAACGCCTGCCCTGACCAGGCGCAAAAAAACGCTGCAAAAGCGGCTGGACGTCATTTTTTTTTACCCGCCCACTCCCGGGCGTCATTTTTGCCAGGGAGTGTAAATACGGCGCACATGCCTCGGAGTCATTTTTTAGAAGGGAACGCCTACCTTGCATATCATTAACGCAAAGTAGGTGTCCACGCAAAAAAATGACGCAAACTCCATGAACTTTGGCACTAGACGCGTCTAACGCCAGAGTATAAATATGGAGTTCGTTTTGCGTCGAATTTGCGTTAAAAAAAACAACGCAAATCCGGCGCAAACAGAGTATAAATATGGCCCAAAATGTTCAATACAGTTTTTCTGCACTATCTGCTATGCACAACATTAGGACTGCCAAATGAACATTCAGACTGTGATGACAGAGTGGGAAGCAAATGGCCTTAGCACTGAATGCAGAAAAACGTGGATCTGCAGCATCAAACGGGAAAGCTAGTGGCCTTCGGAGTAAATGTTGCACCATTGCCAATCCGATGTACCAGAAATAGAAAAGATAGCTGCAAAAACAATTAATCCAGACATCTTTGAAACTTGCAGAAAATATTGAAAAGTCCTCAAACCTATCCTTCCAGAAAACTCCCAGATACTAGACCTTTGAGGGAAGGCGTAGAAAGAGGGGGAAGATAATACATGGGAACAGAGATGAATGAAGTGGATCGGGGAATAAAGAAAATAATTATGTCACTTTCTTGGGGAGGGATGTTGAATTGGCAGCGGTAGCAGTGCTGTATTTATTGTGTTAATTTCTTGTCGGGGCATTCTGTGTATTTGAAAAAAAAGCTGGATATATCTATGGTAAAAGATCTGTAAAAAAGTATACTGTAGCTGTAAATCTCCTGTACTAAAGAATTCTGGAAGGAGAAATATTAACTGATTGATAATCGATAAAAGAGATAATGAAAATGTACATATTTTTTGTTTATATCCGAGTCATTTGTTCTTGCCAGTCTCAATTTCTCGATGAGTCACATTTTATGCGTCTAAGTTTCTAGTCAGGCTTCCTGTATTTTATCACCAATCTCTCTTCCTTCCTTTAACCTTTGTTGGACTTTAAGGAGTTCAAACTCTCCCTTTCATATAAAATAAAAGTTTATTTTCTATTTCATCTTTTCCAACTCTTTCCATCTATTTCAGTTTCATCTAGAGCTGCAGGATGAGAGCCCATGTTGCATTTGTTTAGCTATTTTATCTGACCCTTGATTTCTTACAAGTCTGACCCTCTTGTATTGAAGAGACTATGAGTTTACCCATAACATATGTTTTTAAAAGTTTTAAATGATCCCTTTGAAACAGTTGCATTTTTGCAACCAACTGAGACCTATGTTTGGCCAGTCAATATGACAATAATAATATGAATTATAATAACAATAATTTGTAAGAGAATCACTGCTAACGAACATCTCCTACCTGTCTAAAGTTTTATCCATGATGGAAAATCCAGTGTCTATGAGATAAGGGTTTAGTATAAAAACAAATTACAAATACAATGTAGGAGATTTTTTGCAAATTGGTTAGAAAGATTCATCTTCACTACATTAGTCAATATTTCAATCTGCCCCCCTTTCAGTTGCGCATCTTCATTTAAAGGTAAGAGAACGGCTGAGTTTCTGATGACAGTACCTCTGTCGGCATCATTGATGGACTACCCGTTAGCGACCATTTCGGTCCTCATGCATTGAGATTCACTTTGCCCTCCCCTAGTGTGATTCTCCTAAACTGCTCTTGTATTAATGTACTTTGATCTAGGCCAATCCATAAAACAAATTTCCATGATGGGAGGAGAATGCAGCTATCATAACAAAGCACTTCATAAAGTCAGAACACTTACATGTTTTTGAGACTCTTGAAACTGACTTTGGACTTATTATAACAAACTTTTCTCTGGTCCCTTAGAAAATCCATTATTTAATCTGCCATTGAATTCCTCCTATTCTGATTTGAAATTAAATACCCTGATAGAAACCATTTCTTATTTAATGTCCCTTTTTGCACATGGGTAATTGCAGTTGTGAAGTTGGGAGACTTTTATTTTAAGATGTCTCCAAAACAAAATGACAGATAGCTATCTTTAACTCTAACTAACATATCACGTAAACTGTTCCTTGCAAAAACTTAACCATTTCTGGGGAATCAGCTTGAATTTGTGATGTGCCCATGCTTGTTGTAGAACTTAGATATGGAAAATATAGTAGTGGTGTGAATATTGGAATCATGGTTAATTTTGGGTTGTGCTCAGTAAAGATCAGTGCCAGACTGATACATGCTGCAGATATAGTATATAGATTTTCAATGACAACCCTTTCAGAATAGATTAGTGAAAAATTCAAATGTATGTGTACCGCCTAAATTTCACACTACATCGCAGAAATTTGGCCTGGTTTTGAATATTTTGAAAATCAGGCAAAAATGCATTTTTAAAATATTTATCATTGGTCTAGACTCTAGCTCTTTGGTATATCTCTGCCTATACAAAAATAATCAGGGCTGTGCTCATAATGTTGTTTAAGATACCAAGATAAGCCCCACATGCAAACAATGCATGTCACACTTTGGATGGGTTGAATGTGCCACCGCAGTGTAGAAGGCTGCTTTGACTCTGCACACTTAAGGTTGTCTGCAGCACTAAATGTGTGAAAAAGGTGTAATCAGAATACGTTTATTGTATAGTTAATAAAAAACATTGCATACAGTGAAAAAGTACTAGCCTTCCATCCAGTAATATCAAGCAACGCTCAACTAAAAACTTTAAAAAAACATGCTACCTACTACTTATAGATGAAATAGTAAATGTTAAGTGATTGAGAGATGTAGATATGTTACATGCAATTACTTTAACGCCCAGAGGTGGGTCCCGTGCTCACTGCGCCACTGGATTCAAGCTAGCCTAGCTGATGAACGGGGATTCCCTGAAACTGGTCCTAGGATGCTTGTTTCAGGTCCAGGGAGGACTTGGCTTGGCAGTTCAGGCTGGACGGTTCCCATGAGGAACAGGGTCGAGACTGATTTGCATATGGCTGGATCCAAACTAGGGTAGCGTGGTGAGCAAAAAAATGATGGATTAAACCCAGATCTGTTTTACTAGGGGTGAATGTTTGATTTGCTCTGCATTCCGTCCATCATCTGTTCTTTTTGCATTTGTCGCCCCAAGTGGGAAGGGTATGCCCAGACGTGGGGCCCGTGCTCACTGCACCACTGGATTCAAGCTAGCCTAGATGGTGAAGGGTGATACCTTAAAACCGGTCCTAGGATGCTTTTTTCCCGTCCAGGGAGGACCTGGCCTGGCAATTCGGGCTGGACTGTTCTCATGAGGAACAGGGTCAAGACTGATTTGCATATGGCTGGGTCCAAACTGGGGTGGCAAGGTGAGCAAAAAAATGATGGAATAAACCCAGATCTTTGTGACTGGGGGTGAATGTTTATTTGCTCTGAATTCCATCCATCATCTATTCTTTTCGCATTTGTTGCCACAAGTGGGAAGGGTATGCCCAGACGTGGGTTCCGTGCTCACTGCGCCACTGGATTCAAGCTAGCCTAGCTGATGAAGGGTGATACCCTGAAACCGGTCCTAGGATGCTTTGTTTCCGGTCCAGGGAGGACCTGGCTTGGCAGGTCGGGCTGGACTGTTCCCATGAGGAACAGGGATGAGACTGATTTGCATATGTCTGGGTCCAAACTGGGGTGGCGTGGTGAGCAAAAAAATGATGGATTAAACCCAGATCTTTGTGACTGGGGGTGAATGTTTGATTTGCTCTGCATTCCGTCCATCATCTGTTCTTTTTGCATTTGTCATCCCTGGAAGGATTAGCATGCTGCAGGATGTGTAATATTCATGATTGCTTTTCAGACACCCTGGTGCATAGATCGTTAAGTCTGCAGATTGGGATTCAAGCATTGAGCAGGTTGTGTACAGCATCCAATGAGATAGGCCAGATGGGCTTTGCTGAATAATGGGTGATGGGTGTAACAAAATATTAGGAATCCTGCAATCATTGTATAGTTAGAAATTGATTTAAGTTGGGGTGTGCAAAATTCAAAACTTCAAAGTTGTATAAATCACTCAGGGACGATGTTGACCTGCTACCAATCAGCTAAGTCCTTGGTCTTGTCACCATATAGTCCCATGCCTGCTGTTTTAGTGCTCCCGCCCCCATCACCCTGTGCCCTTACACTATCTGATCCTACTCCTTTACCAACACCTTTCACTGCACAAGGACGGTTTGCATTCTACTTCCCAAGTTCCTATTACAGGATGTCCTGTCCAGAAGGCAAGGTAACATCCTGATGTCCAATGGCCACACAGGTATACCTTTACTCTGGGTGTGGTCTTAAAGATTTGGGAAAATATGCCTGCATTCTACTAGGTAAACTTTCACAACTTTCAAAACTTGGCCCCTGCTTTGAAAGCATCTGAGTATCTGACACTTTGAGAAGCCTTATTTATCCATCCATTATGTTATCGTTAAACAAAATAGGTGGCATAAGCCAGCAAGCATTTGCAGAGCCATTCCCTGTCCATGCACGTGAGAGCATATACTACTGAGTGTGTGGCAAGCCACAAGGGTCCTACTAAAACTAGCACATGCAAAGTTATTTTCAGAAACTCACTGTATATTGTGTGTGTGATGTCCATCTTAATTTCACAGTAAATATGTAATAACTTATGATTTCCATTCTTAAAGGACACCTTTCTGTTTGGCATGTAGCAATCAGCACTTGGCACACTGAACAGGACAAGCTTGGTGAGCCATCTGTATACTATAGCCAGAAATGTGGCTTGGGCAAAGTGGGCATTTGCCCAGGACCGCTACCTTAAAAGGGTGGTGTGTAGGGTGACCACCTGGTATGAAGGCAAATTCAGGGCAGAGGCAGTAGAAATTCAGAACAAAGGGTCAAAATTCAGGACAGATATTCAGGACAAAATGTCATTCTTAAGGACACATTGGAGGATGTGGCACGGTTATAAAATAGACAGCTGACAGAAGTGCAAGCTAAAGCTGCTTTATGTTCTTTAGTTTACTTTAAAAATTAGAATGTTGAGGAAACATTCACATATGACCAGACAGATTAAAAAATGAAAAAACAAGCAAACATACACACTCAAGAAGAATTCGCTTCCAACATTCTGGCCATTTTCACAATTCCACCTCATTATCATGAATGATAATGCCAGAAGCAGTGCTCTGTCACTGAACATATCCTAAGATTTCACATGCTGTATGTGAGAGAACAGGGCTGATTGAAGAGACCCCCTAAATTTTGTCCCCATTTTTCACTTTTTGCTGGTGTTTTCCTGACTCTGCTGGTGCCATGGGTACTGCTAACCAGTCCCAGGGCCTGTGCTCTGTGTACAATCAGTATGCAAATTAGGCTAATTATAATTGGCTAAGTCAACCTACCTACAAGTCCCTAGTATATGGTAGGGCATGTAGGTTTAGGGACCCTAACATAGGAAATGTACCCATAGGTGCACTGCTGAGGTGCCCAGTGTAATTTTAAAGGCAGGCCTGCCTTGCTGGCTGCTTTTAAATTAAAGTTACATCCAAATTCGACTTTGGAATTAAAAGTAGTTCCAAAGTCTTAAACTACCTTATTTTTACATATAAGTCACCCCTAAGGGGTGCCCTATATGCCCCTAGGGCTGGGTGCCATGTAACTATAAGCAGGGACCTTATAAAAATAGTTGTGTAAGCCCTGGTGAGGTAAAACAGCCAAATGTGTTTTCCCCTCATTGTAGTGAATAGCCTCTATTGGCTAGAATGGGGAGACTTTATTTTAATTTTAAAAATCGTAACAGATACCAGACGTTTGGTATCAAATTAATTGTTATAATAAATCCCACAACTTCCAGTTGTTAGATTTAATATAACTTGTTCAGGTAAAGAGTTTTAAACTTTACCTGAAAAGTTGCCAACTTCAGCCCTGTTGTGTTTTTGCTGCTGTGCTCTGATTGGCCAGCCTCTTGATGAGGTGTGAAGTGGCCTGGCTCCACACAAAGAGATGTGCCTGGGGGAGGACATATCCCCTCAGCAGATGGGGAAGCAGGAAGGGGGAGGGCTGCCAAACTGATCTTCAAAGGCAGAGAAGGACATTTGGAGCAACCCAGCAACACCCTCACATCCTGCAAACCCAGACAATTAGGTGCCCCCTTGATTAGATCAGGAGAGGGGTGTGTTTAGGATTTTTAGCCACACCAGTGGGTGGGCTCAGCCAGATTTAACCTCCAAAAATCACTTTCAGCTATGATGGATTTTTGAGGAATGTTGCTCCCTGGGATTGATTTTTGCCACACTTCCCAGGAAGTGGTCATCACAGGGGAAAGGACCCTGCCCCTGAATGGAGAACCAGGACCCCCCTCTTTTTCTCCCAGGAGCAAGGATAAAACTGGCAGACCTGCACCCACACCTCAGATCCCTATCATATTCCAACAAGGAAGAACTACAGGAGAAGAAGGACTGCCCTGCTGGACCCCTGGCCTGCACCTGGACACTGCACTCTGGAGGACTGCACCAGCTGCACACTTGGGCTTTACCACTAAAAGGACTTTACCTGTCTTCTACTGCTTCAGGAAGGGACTCTCTGTTTGCTACAGGTACAAAGGAGCCACCCAGAGTCCCCTGCATCAAGTCCTGCAAGCAGAGCCCAGCTGACCAGCGTCCAGTGGCCATTTGAGGATTCTGACCAGGTGCATTCTAGGAATTGTAGTCCCAACTCCCAAGGAGCAACTCAGAGCTTCTAGAAACTTGGATCAAGTTGTGTACACTTCAAGGACACAAAAAGGACCTCTGGAAGAAGATCCAGAAGTTTGGAGATGTTTGGAGCAACTCCATAAGTTGAAAAGGTGCATTTTGGGAGTTGTAGTCCCAGACCTCAAGAGGCACACCAGTGCCTCTGAACCTTTAGGTAGTGCTGTGGACCACGTTCCTGAATTAAACACTTCTGAAAGTAAGTGTGATAGTGTTACCTCATGGGTGGCTTGAACTCTGGACTTTGTTCCTTTCCAGTGTGATCTTTTTAACTCTTTGAGCTCTAGTTGCTTCTATGCGCTAGAAAGCATTAATTCTTAAAAATATTCATATCTCCGGTTTCCCTTATACGATTTTATTCATTGGGTGTAATTTTAAAGATAAAAATATAATCTATTTTTATAAATTGATTTTTGATTTTTATACTGTTTCCTGTGTTTTATTTAATTACTGTTTTGTGATATTTGAATGCTTTACGCATTGTCTCCTAAGTTAAGCCTTGTCACTCGTTGCCAAGCTATCAAGGGTTGAGCTAAGTTTAATTTACTGAGACCTAACTGGACCTAAGTGGAGGTTAGTAGCCTATTCCTAAGTGTATGTACTTACCTGGCCTTACCAATAACCCATTTCCCAACACTGTAGCACTACTAGAGAGTGTGAAAAAAGAGACAAATGATGGTGAGGAAGGAGGAGAGGGCTATATACTGAGAGGGGTTTTGAACAGTGAAATTGAACAGTGTGAGAAAAGTTAAGCAAGTGAGGATCTGCAAGCTGACAGAAAGAGCAGATAGTGAAAAGAGAAAATAAGACAACAGAAGATGGGACAGGAAAATGAGCAAAAAACAAGTACAGAAAGATGCTGAGGGTAACAGAGATAAGGTTGAAAAGAAAACTAAAGGTAGAGGGGGTATATAAAAGGCTAGGCAGACAGAACAGAGAAAAAGCATGTGGGAGAGGGTGAGATGCAGTGATGAATGGCAAGGGAGGAGGGCAAAGGGAACGGAGAGAAAAGGGAACTGAGGGATGAAGAGTTTAAATATAGAATGTACAGAGAGATTATGTTAGGGTTCACTTTGTAACCTGCATGTCAGATCTTTCAATCCCATTTTCAAAGCACCATATTTTTGAAACTATGGTGCTACTCTGCTCTTTCCCTTTTAAGCAATGCATCACAGCAATTTCACTTGCTGTAATGTGTTGCTTGAAATGTTAGTAAATATATTCCTCAAAGATTTGGTACAGGTGTTCAGACTTGCCTTGGACCTTGTGCAGTATTCCGATGCCTTTTGGCTAGGGGCTTATAATCTATATATACATACAGAAAATCATTGTCTGTTAAGAAAACATTTACTTTTCAAACAATGAGGGCGATATCTATTTATGGTTCCAGCCCAGAGTATTTGTCTGGCAGATTTCAGTGTGGCACTAGAAGATTCTGGGAATAAAGCATGATAGAAATTGGGTCTCTAGTTGGTAGAGGTATGCACCCTATCCAAGTAGGAAGCACAATCCTAGTCAGGGTAAGTCCGATACACAACATCAATTGACCTGTGCTCACCCTCTTGTAGCTTGGCACACAGCAGTCAGGCTTAAATTCAGAGGCACTGTGTAAAGTATTTGTGCACTACTTTATTGCAGTAACATGGTGAAAGACATCCCAAGAATTACTCAACACCAGGTTAGAAAAATAGATAATATGTATATGTTTAATACAAGACCAAAACAACAAAAATGAAATATGTAGAAGTTGAGAAATTGATTTTAAAATATTAAATGTGAAGACAGTGCTTAGAGGTTACTAGCAGTCAAAAGGTTCATTGAAGTTATGAGGTCCTGGTGCAAATCCAAAATCCAGGCTGAACACGATGGAGGGTTGGCCAACTACGGAACCCACATGGATCGGCTGAACAGTACCTTTGATGTTATGGAGCAATGCGTTGATGGTGAGGACACAATGTGTCAGTAGTTTCACTGCAATCGGGGCACTGCATCATTGTAGGGCTCCATGCAAATGATGGCCATACATCCTTGCCGCCAGAGCGGCATCAACTGCTTGTGCAGGCTGTGAATCCATTGCTGTCGGGCAGCAGCTGCGTTGTCGGTGGGGATGAGATGCACTGATTTTTCTGTCACACTTGGGGTGATGCTCCGCTTTTTGCAGGTTTTAGCTACAGAACCCACTTCTGAGGCCCAGGACTGAAGGGTGCACCTCAGGCAAGGGTTGGACTCACAGATGACAGCACTAAGAGAGTTGCAAGCAGTCTTTGATGTCCCTCAGACTGCAGAAGAATGGGGGCAAGCCAACAAGCCTATGGATATTCTTGGGTTCAAGGGTGTAGAGAACAAGTCCAGTCCTTCTCACTGCAGGCAAGAAGCAGCAAGCCAACGCAGCAAAGAAAGTAGCAAAGTGGCTATCTCTCCCACAGCACAGCAAGCAGCAGGCCAACACAGCAAAGCATTTTCAGAGTGGCAAACCCTCCTGGCACATCAGTCCTTAGTTCCAGAAGAGATCAGATTTGCTATGGTTTGGGGTCCAGTACTTATACCCAGATCTGCCTTTGAAATGAGGGGGGCTTCAAAGGAGGACTTTGAAAATCACAAGGTCCTTGCCCTTCCCTACCCTGGCTCCAGACACTCTACAGGGGGGATGCAGCACTTTGTGTGAGGAGAGGCACATCCCTATTCAGAAGGAGGTGTCAACTCTTCCCACCCATCTAGCCAAGGAAGAACCATCAGCGTGGTGATGGGTCATCAGGATGCAAATGTCACACCGAAGCTCCCTTTGTGTGAGACTGACTAGAGGGGAAGCCCAGCTGTCATCTACCCCAGATGAGTATTCAGAGACAGGCAGAGGTACAGAATGGTAAAAGTAAGAAAATGGCAACTTTCTAAAAGTGATTTTAAATTGTGAGTCCAGAAACACCAAACTCCATATTTCTATCTTTTCCCAATTGGAAATTACACTTAAAGGATGCTTTAAGGTAACCCCAATGTTGTTCTTTGGCAGAGATAGGCCTTGCAATAGTGAAAAACAAATTTAAGAGTTTTTCACTACCTGGAACTGTGAGACTTAAATGTACATGTCCAACGTCTTAGATCACTGCACTCTTCCCTTGGGACTAACTAGGACCTTCCTCAGGGGAGGCGTACATGTAATAAAGGAAGGTTTGAGCCTGGCAAGTGATTGAACTTGCCAGGTCGAAATGGCAGTTCGAAACTGCACCCACAGGCTCTGCAGTGGCAAGCCTGAGACATGTTTCAAAGGTTACTGTAGTGGGTGGAACAATTGGTCCCACAGGCTCACTAATAGCATTTACTTTACAGACCCTGCACATATGTGGTGCACTTTACCAAGGACTTACAGGTAAATTAAATATGGCAGTTGTGGCGATGCCAATGTTACCATGTTTAGACTACAAAAAGCCTGTATGTTAGCTCTGATCAGCAGTGTTAAAGTTCCCAGAATGCTAAAAAGCTAGCAAAAATGAGCCAGAAAAACAGGAGGTCAGAGATTAAAATGTTACGGGAAACCACACCAGGGATGCCAGCTCTAACAGAAACACATATTATAATAAAATAAAATCCTTCCATTCATAGCACCTTCCTACCAGCCTGTCCCACAATCAGCTGAAGTGTTTTTTTTCTCAGAGCCTCTCATGTGTATTTAATTCATTCATTAATTACTTGATTTGGTGCAAAAAGACCATAAAAGACATCAAATAAATAAAACAGATAAATTTCTCAATCATGAAAGTTACTAAAAACTTTAATAATACATTTTCCGAATACCATGAGCAGCATATATAAAGTCTAGCACAGCCTGGATTATGTCCATATTTTCCAGATTATGTAGGTGGGAATAAGCAAGCTGGCTAGTTCTAATACTGTTAGACAAAAATAACGGGCGTAAAAACTTTTTTCTCGGAGCAGCATATAAAGTGCAAAAAAGCATAAAATGTAATGTACTCTGAGATGTCTTTCCATCACAACGACAGGGAGGGAGGTTCTTGAACCAGGTTCCACATACTGGAAATGCTACCAGGTAGTGTAGGATATTTAAACGTAGCCTTGTGAGTAAAAACCTTTGTCGCTCGTGATTGATAATAGTCAGATACAATTTTGGTTGAAGTTGTTGTGTCTCATGCCTCGTCCATAATCTCGTTGCACCAGAGCCTGACTCCATAGCCTGGTTTTTCTGCCAGAATATGGCCCTCATTCTGACCTTGGCGGGCGGCGGAGGCCGCCCGCCAAAGTCCCGCCGTCAGATTACCGTTCCGCGGTCGAAAGACCGCGGCGGTAATTCTGACTTTCCCGCTGGGCTGGCGGGCGGTCGCCTTCAGACCGCCAGCCAGCCCAGCGGGAAAGAGGCTTCCACGATGAAGCCGGCTCGGAATCGAGCCGGCGGAGTGGAAGCTGTGCGACGGGTGCAGTTGCACCCGTCGCGTATTTCACTGTCTGCGCAGCAGACAGTGAAATACATGTAGGGGCCCTCTTACGGGGGCCCCTGCAATGCCCATGCCAGTGGCATGGGCACTGCAGGGGCCCCCAGGGGCCCCGCGACCCCCCCTACCGCCATCCGGATCCCGGCGGTCGGACCGCCGGGATCTGGATGGCGGTAGGGGGGGTCGGAATCCCCGCGGCGGTGCAGCAAGCTGCGCCGCCGTGGAGGATTCAATGGGGCGGCGGTACACTGGCGGGAGCCCGCCAGTGGTGCCGGTCCGACCGCGGCTTTACCGCCGCGGTCGGAATCCCCATTGGAGCACCGCCGGCCTGTCGGCGGTGCTCCCGCGGTCCTCCGCCCTGGCGGTCTTTGACCGCCAGGGTCAGAATGACCACCTATGTCTTTAACCTTCTTAATATCCTGTCTTGTTAGAGTATCTGGTTTAAGAAAAAATTCTCCTAGTCCTAATGATAGGAGCGAGAGATAAATATATCTAAGCCAGGGTATATCCAGGGGTCGTGACAAAAGGAGACGGTCCTGTATCACCTTTCTACATAAAAACGCTTCTGGCTTAGTCCAAATTTTTACCCGCAGTATTACAGGTTGAAGTTTTATATAGCTAGATATGTATCTCAAACCTACTTCTTTATGACAGAACATTACTGATGTAGATTGGGGAACTGCTAATAACCTTCTTAAAAATTTATTTTCTATAGTCTGAAGTCCTGTGCATTCTGCATGCCCCCAAACCCCAGCTCCAAATGTTGCAATAGAAAGACACTTAGAGGAAGAAACAGTCATCATTTCCTTAACAGGTTTATGTCGGAGTCGTTTCGCAAACCTAAAAACTGCTTCAATAGCTTTTTGGAATTGAATTGAGCGTATATTAACTAAAAATTTCCAATTAAAATCTACATCAATAGGGACCCCCAGATACGTAAAATGTGGGACCTTGAGTATCTCATGCCCATCTAAAACAAATTGTTTTGTTTTTGCTAATTTGGGTCCGGTCTTCATCACAAATGACTTAGTTCTGTTTATTTTAAGACTGAGGTTCCCCATAAAAGTGTTAAAAGCATTTAATAAAATCTGGAGGCCATTTGCTGTCCTTGTACTGCATCGTCCACATACAAGAGTACAGGGATTGGAGAGTTATTGATGACTGGGGAATCCTTCCCTGATTCACAAAGAAATTTCTCTAACTCGTTTATATACAGAAGAAAAAGAAAGGGGGCAAGAACACAACCCTGTCTAACCCCCTTTAGTGAGGGAAATTTCTCTGTCATACCTCCCTCCCGGGAATAACGGACCCGAGCCTCTGTACAGGCGTGAAGTTTACTAAGTAGGATGACTATATCTTTATCCACGCCCATATCCAGCATTACCATCCACAATTTCTCCCTGTTTACTGTATCAAAGGCACAGGACAGATCCATGAATGCTAGATGTATACAGCCTCTTTTGACTTTGGTATATTTCTGGACTATAAGGGTCAAGTTAAGAGTTTGTTCTACTGTGCCCACTCCCGGACAAAATTGTATTTCTGAAAGGGAGTGAGATTCAGTCGCCCATTCTTCTAGCTTATTTAGGATCACTCTGCCTAAAATTTTGACTGAACTATCCAATAAAGAGATTGGGCGATAGCACAAAGGGTCTGCCCTATCTCCCTTCTTAAAAATTGGGACGATGATCGCCTCTTTCCAGGAATCTACTAAAGGGCCTGCCACAGCCGACCTCAGGACATTGGTAAGCAATGGTCCCCAGAAATCTGGAAGTGCTTTATATAGATCAGAAGGAATTCTGTCTGGGCCTGGGGCTTTCTCAGAGGGACAGTCTTGAATGGCTTGTTTGACATTGTCCACGCTTATAATATTACTAAAGGCCAGACTTAGCTGATCACTTCCTGCAAGCTTCAGACAGTTTAAAGTTTCTGATTGAACATTTGTCTCTGTGGCAAAAGTTTTTTTTTTAAATAATCCACCCAGATCTTGGCTGGAATGACAGTATCCATGGACGTCTCATATTTATCATTCAACAATGAAGAGTTAACCACACGCCAAAATGCAGTTGTATCTTTCATTTTACTTGCTTCCATCAATTCCTCCCATGCAGACTCACTTAGTTCAGCTTTCCTTTTGGCAAGTGCTTCTTTGTAATTTTTCCTAGCAATTGTAATTACTGGTTGATCTTGGGGAGAAGCATTGGTTATTTTCTTTAGCTTGCTTAAGGACATGGTACATGCGTGGTTAAACCATCGTGAGCCATTGACTTTGTTAATGCGAGAGGGCTGTAATTTCTCCGCCATAGACTTTGTCAGAGAGGAAAATGCAGGGACAATTTCATGGGGGGCCCTATCTTCATCCAGGGATGTCATAACATCTGACCATTTATTCCAGAATAAGTCCTTAAAAAAGATATTACTGTTTATCTTTCCCCATTTAGTTGTGAGTCCTTTTTGGGATGAGAGCTTCATAGCAGGGTATCGCTTCCCTCTTCTTGAATTGCTCATCAGGTCCAAATTAATCACAATAGATAGGGGGTTATGGTCACTAATACAGGTCGGGGTCACCCTGAATTGTCCTGCAATAGAGGATAATTGTCTTGAATAAATAATGTAATCAATAATAGTATGAGTATCCCCCCTTACAAATGTTGGTATCCCTCTAATAACTGGTATGGGGAGAAAAAGAGAGTTTGCTGTTATCAAAGAATTAAGAGCATTACCATATGGGGAGTGTTTAAAATGTTGAATGGGGTTGTCATTTTCGTCCAGAAGTCGACAGCAATCCAAGAACTCTGGCTCACACAGGTGGGCATTAAAATCACCAGCCCAGACTATTCTTAGGTCCTTTTTGCTAATAGTTGTTACCTTATGTATTAGCGTCTCCAAACTACTAACCACGCTTATGTCAGAATTGTCAAAGGTATTATTATAATAATTGATCAGTAGTATGTCAAATGGCTCTACTAATTTCAAAAATAAAGCCAGAAAAAAAGGACACGTGCTTCCATCCCTCCGGCCTCTACGGATAGAAAAATAACCAAGCCGCCCATAGCTCTACCTGCGGAGGCCTTAGTTGCAGGAACACTGTATGTGGTATAACCATTGATATGCGGGGATTCTATGAGCCAGGTCTCCTGGCAGCAGATAAAAAGATTTTCCGTCACTAATTTTATCCAATCAGGGTTTCCAATTTTTGATTTTAAACCTGCAACGTTCCAGGAAATATTCCCTAGGGTTGTCGTACCCTGTGTGTCATATATATCGGAGGCTCCCTTAGATGGTAAGAAGGACTGTGACAGTATATTTGTCTCCAAAGGGCCTTGCGATAAAGGCTCAATTACTGATGGTCAATCTAACTGCTCCAATGAAGCCAAAGGCTCATACCTGTTAGACAATGTCAAGACAGTGTCAAGGGAGTTAGAGGGACCAGGATTGCTGAAGTTCTGATTCCCAGAATGAATTGAATAAGGATAGCATGGATTTAATTTCGGGAATATAAATTTGGTCAAACGGTGCACTCTTATAGGCCCTACAGATGGCCTCAGAGTCGAAAGATGGTGATACAAAGCATACGGTCCAGGGACTCCTAAAATTTATTATAATACAATCCCCGGGTGATACTTTAGGGGATGAGCCAACCCAGGGGACCCTTCTTACAGTTAATATATCCCTATAGAAATCTGCCCGCCCTCCCGAATGTTTTCCTATCTAGTGTGACACTTTATTTAACAGTGACGCATGGGACTCGTGATGAGTATTTTCTAATATAGGGGCATTTTCCAGGATTAAAATATAGGGGGCACATGCCAGTGGGATCCTCGGGCAGGCTATTTGAGTTCTTGTAATCTCATGGCCCACAAAGCCTTCCCGTTTGGTTGTACCCCACTGAGACTGTACGTTTATAGAGTCCTGTAATACTTCTGAATTCAGAAGTTTTTGGGTTGGGTTCTGGGCAGGAGTCAATCTATAGTTTTGGTACTGGTGCTGGTGAATAGGCGGAGCTGGTAAACATTTAGGGGCGGGATCATTTTTCTGAGGTTCTGCCCTCGATGGCATAGGGTTTATATTTATTATGAGCTCAACCTTCTGCTCGAGGATAGCCACTCTCTCCAGAACTGATGAGCACAGCTTTTTTATATCTCTAAGTTGATCTTCAATCTGAGAGAAACGAGTTATAATTGGATACAAATTTTTTCAGTCTTTTGGCTGCTTCCCTATAGTTTGTTTTTTTAAAGGGTTAGATAGACATTTCCTCTTGTTCTTCTTTGTTCCTGTTAGAGGCTTTCCAAGACCATAGCTATCAGCAGGAGATCCGGCTTGATCTATGGGAGTTACTGCAGTATGGGGGGGAATTACTTGCCTACTTTTTTTTTGGGGTGGACTCTCTGGAGTTGGCGGAGTAATTAAATCGATTTCTGTTGTTACACAAGGGTTTCCTGTCTTAGTCTTGCTTGATAAAGATATCACAGGCAGAGTCCTGTATTTAATTCATTTTACAGCACTACTTACCCAATGTATGTAGGGTAGAATATGGTGCCAGGGTGAGTCATATCACACACACACATTATACAGTGAGAATGGCGTGTAAGTCTGTAAACCAGTGTATAAGAATTGTTACTTATGACCCTGACCACTGAAATTATCAAATTTTAGGGCCATGGTGATTTGCCACATAATCCATCATTTGCTTCATAATGTGCAGAGGCTAGCTTAAATGGTTCAAAAGTTACTAAAAATGAAGTGACACATATTTCTGCGCATTGGTAGGCCCTTTGCAAAGGTTGACTAGTCACCTTTCTGTTGCTTATAGCAATATTTGGGCTTTAAATTGGTACTAATGAGGTGTAACCAATACACAGACAGTGTTAAAAAATGGCAAAATAATAAAGTGATACTATGACAACATGTGCTGCATTACACTATATGATTTAGCTTTTCTTGCCGCATAATTTGCTCAACCCTACCACATAATATGGCCCTCCTCTGAAGCATAATTCTAGTGGCCCTTCTTAAGACAATGAGGGCTACAATGTGTAGGAGCCACACCATCCATTCTGGCAGGCAATATATGTTAACAGTGCTTAGACTGGAGAAATACAACTGCAGGATTTTAAACATAATATAGTGATTTGGGTTGTTTTTTCTAATAAGTATTTATCATTTGCTAAAGGTACCCTATTTAGCAATCTTAGAATTAATGAAAGGGTAGGGAAAAAACAATAAGGTTGTAAACCGATGCCTTGCAGGTTCTGTGCTGCTATTTGATTCTGGTTCATAGCCGGGGCAAATGGAATTCTGCGTCAGGAAAAGACCAAATTATGCAGCAGGTTTGACTAAATTGTTGGAAAGAAAAAAACAAATTCTGAGACGTAGGGCAGCATATTTTGTGATAGTATTAATTCATTATTTTCAGATTTTTACATATGTTTAAACTTGCTGAGTATAGATAGCACCTCATTAGTACTGGTTTAATAACCAAATATAGTAATTAGCAAGACAAAACTGACCAGTCAACTTTTGCAGAACGTTCTTCTGTGTGGCAAAACATGTTGCTGCATTTTTAGTAACTGTTGAACCACGTTTGTACATTTGAGCTAGAAACAAAATACCATGGGGGTCATTACAACCCTGGCGGCCGGCGGTAAGGTGGCGGTAACAGCGCCAACAGGCTGGCGGTGTTCCGCCAGCAATTATGACCGTGGCGGAATTGCCATGGCCATACCGCCGGCCCCTCCAATTGACCGTCAGGATTCTGCCTGGTGGTCATAATCCCCAGGGCAGCGGTGCAAGCACCGCTGCCCTGGGGATTATGACTCCCCGACCGCCAGCCTGTCCGTGGCGGTAAACACCACCATTGAAAGGGTGGCGGAAAGGGGACTTGGGGTGCCCCTGGGGGCCCCTGCACTGCCCATGCACTTGGCATGGGCAGTGCAGGGGCCCCCAGGCATAGCCCCGTCGCGCATTTCACTGCCTGAATTTCAGGCAGTGAAATGCGCGACGGGTGCTACTGCACCCGCTGCACATCAGCATTGCCGCCGGCTCTATTACGAGCCAGCAGCAATGTTGATGTGACATTTCTGCTGGGCCAGCGGACGGTAACACTGTTACCGTCCGTTGGCCCAGCAGAAATGTCATAATAGGGAGCCAGGAATACTGCCGGCAATGGCGGTATTCTGGCTCCCACGGCCTCGGCGGTCTTTTTGCAATGACCCCCTTTGTGTTAAAATCTGCTGGATATGCAGCAGATGATTAAATATTTGGCAAATGTGCCAAATCCATAATTATGCAAATATGCCACACAATCACATACTTCCACTGGCCCTGGTTATAGCTCACAGTGCAATTTTAATATTGTATCTTATGAACTGCATTTACGTATCTCTGTGACAAAAACAGTAACCCACTAAACTATCAACATAAAAAAGCTATTTTTTAGTCTGCATGTTACACACTGTGTAGGCAAAACTCTGATCGAACAGATACATTAATCACCAGAGGTAAACTGATGATTTTATTATAAATTACTGGCACACAAGGGGCTCTGAAGTCTGTGTCTTTAACCTTGCAAGAGGTGTCAAAAAGCAGCCCTCCTCCAGAGCTTGGCCCCTGGTGTGGTGACACCAGCAATTGAACAAAATCAAAATTCCATACTCAAGGCAGGCAGGAGGAAGTCCAGCACATGCTGTGACTGCATAGAAACATCCATTATCGTACTGTTTGTGACAATTGGCCAGCAAACAAAATGACAATGGGCCGATAGCAGTCTGTCCAGGTCAGGGAGGCACTGCTGCAGGCCCTTGAGTTTACAGCAGGAGTATTGAGCTGGCCCCATGTTACAGAACTGATGCTTCTTGCAGGTAGAGAGTGCATGTTGCTGCAATCTCCAGAATAACTGATAAAAGGCATCCATGAATGGAATCACCACAGACAACAGACGTGAGGCCCAAACAACAGACAGTCTGTGAAAATGTACAGACAGGGGATTAGACTAGCCCTTTGGAAAGGTCTACAACAGCTGTATCTGTTTCTCTATCTCAACCTCACCCCCTCTATATTGTAATCTAACGAAAGTGCCATGTAAACCATATTACATATAAGCTGTTTTTTGTGTAATTCAATTTCTGTAACTTTAAAGTACATTAATATTTTTTAACTGTTATGATAGCTTTAATTAGAATAAACTGTGATAATATTCAAATTGTTTCGAACAAGGAGTCCCCAAAATATGTTTTGCCCAGGGCCCCATAAATCTTTAATATGACACTGACTGTAGCAGACAAGTTGGTCCAATGCATGAAGTAGCCGGGTGACTGTATTTGCATTAAAACTTAGAATAGATTCAATAAGTATGAAGCTTAGGCTTCTCTTTATGAGAGCTGCACCGGCTTGACCTGGTATTGTACTAAACCCGGTGAAGCAGGGGACACGACCAGGTTTAGAGAGAGCTGATAATAGGACGGGGATAGGGGCGAGTTCTGAGAAAAAATAATTGCTCAAAGTAGTTGAGGTGTATGCTATGCCATGTGCAATGTGCACACATGGTGAAAGGGAAGGCTGAAAGGGATTACCAGTGTGCCTGAGTGTGAGGGAACACAATGGTATGCGAATGGGAGCACAGAAACCTGATGAGTGACCACGGAGCTGACAGCACAGGGAAGTGGATCTTGCCCCATGGGGATACATGGAGGGCAGACATACCACACTGAAAAGACAGGTGTCTGTGGCAGCAGGGCCTATATATTAGGCTGACAACTGGGAAAATGTCAGATTCTGAACCCAACCCAGAATAGAGAGTGAGCAGTTATCGTTCATTACCAGATGTTAGACATTAACCACAAGCTACCAAAAGAAGGTTAATAAAAGGACTAGAAAATGAGTACCTAGGCAACTCAACAGAAGATTGGATTGCAAATAATGACACCTAGGGACATAGTTGGAAATGCAATTTCAGTTGTAGCAGTAAGGGAGGGGGGTCTGAGTCCTGTAGCAAATAATCTAGGGGTCTTTCTAAAAAGGGTCTACCTATGCAGGGCCGGCTTTAGAGCTGGTGGTGCCCTGTGCAACAGTCTTTTTTGACACCCCTGCCCCATGATCACCTCCTAGGATTCACTCACTACCACCCAGAAAATTCTTTGCCCCCTTTCACATACATTCCTTTGTTTTGAAGTGCTTGTAAAGGCTGGCTTTACAAATCCACTCAGCTATCCACATAAAATACAGATCTGTTTGTTGCAGCAGGCACATTAACCCTCTGCGTTACTTTATCGAGAGTCAAAGCTGCCCTTAGACAAAACTCCCATTTCTCTCCCTAGCAGGAACATTAATCACAAGAGGTACTTTGACATTTTAATTGTTTCTTGATGGTTGGACGCACAAGGAACTTTTCAGCAGGTGCTTCTTTTAATGCACAAGTTTTGTGAGTTATTGCTAAACACAGGTAGGCACCCCCCAATCTAGATCAGCACTTGGTGCAGCTGCACCGCTCGCACCGCCCTAAAGCCAGCCCTGTACATATGATTAATAGCCAAAGACTGCATAGAAATGTAACAGAGAGAACAGCAACAACCCTGGTGTATCAGAGAGGGATGGAATGGAATACCTCATAAACGCCTCACACTAATAAACATGTGTAGAAAGCAGTCGACACAAACCTGAGGATTTAATATGGGGTTATTGCAGTGAATTGACTCTGAATAATTACACAGGACATGCTTATCCCATGGGTGAGCAAGCACTTATTTTTCTAAGAAGCACTCTTAAAGAATAAGGACACACTACCCACTAATACACAGAAATGTGGCAAAGTTGGAGAAGATTTTGAAAGAAATATCTCCGCTATTTCAAACATGTAGAACAAAGTGATAGAAATGTCTATGGAAGTTAAATCACTGAGAACTGACCTCTCCCATTTAATGCACATCTGGGCACTGCAGAGAACACCCCCCTGACAACAGTGGCAGATAGGCTGGATAGAGATTTTTTTGGGGGACAAGAACTGCATCGCCTGACATGCAAACTTGCTGATTTGTATTATCGTTCCAGGTCAGATATTATGAGAATATCTTGAATGACAAAGAAAGAAGAAAATTAAGACATACCTTCATTTTTAGTATTTTTTCTACCATGCTTGATTTATGTAGGGGCCTAGATTTACTAACATTTTGTGTCATGTTTGTGCAACATTTTTAGGTGCAGGTACAACACAAAATGTATTTCAGGATTCACTAAGCCACACAAATCTAAGATTTGCATAGTTTAGCAAGGGGTTTTATCCTTACACTGGGATGCATTATGCTTTACCAGAGAGGTGTTACCAGGGTGGAGTATGGGTGTTTCCTTGCATTCACTCATGTATTTTGATGAAAACCCAAATACTGCTCCTCAGTACTTTCTCTTGGTATATGTGATGTGTTCTGCAACACACATACAAAGAGCAATAAGCCTCTAAGACTAGTTTTTGTGCAGGAAGGTATCCTGCCACAATATGTATAAAGTGCTACCTATAACACTCTCCACTACCAAATTCAGCCCTTGTGGATATCCAATGGGATGAATGTGAAAAGGATTGAAGTATTTAGGTGTATAGCATAAATGAAGATTAGAGGGGATGAACCCAATAACCAAGATCCAGTGCTAGCATCCACACAAAATGACCTTGCGCACTGGGATCAACTGAACCTTTCTCTACAAAATGATGGTAATGCCATGATATAAATATTTATTTGGAATACACCCCCTCCTGATACACAAATGTTTTCTAAATCTCATAGGACAGGAATTTATATGAGGTAGAAAACACCAAGATTACATGCACATAAACAACACATACACACTAGATCTGGTGGACAGGCCTTCCCAATATATGAGGCTGTCATTTGGCCTATCAGTTGTCACAATCAATATAATACCACTTGTATCAAGAAAGTTCCCCCATATGAAGTTATGGAGTTAAGGGACAGAAAAATATTGTGGGTGCCAGAGACTTTGATGCTTATTAACTGGAATTAGGTCCATACACTTCTATATGTCAATCAAAGATTACATAATGAGTCACGTTTTTGGTACAACACAGAAACCCATAGACAGGAAACATAATACTGCAGATATATTTGAAGAGTAAAGCAACAGATAGCCAATATCAACTGCTTACTGAAGAAGGGGTCAAAGCTTTTCAAATGAATAAAATAAGTCAAGTTTGGAGCTAGCAATGCCTAGAGATTTAGAAATCTATCATATTGCCTTAGACATACATAAGGCACTGGATATGTGATATTACAGACATCACCTTTCAGAAAATACCTCAAAACATGGGAAGATTACAAGGGTCTAATATCTGGTTTGTATGCCTCTTTAATAGAATACATTTTCTCAATCCCAGCAGTAATGAATGCAAAAATAAACTGGTAGTAACTGTCGGACAAAGATTATTCCACTGACGATTGGTCCTGATTGCTTTTCAAGCCTGATAAATATCTGAGAGCAGGTAGATTGAAATGTCTCTACTTCAAAGTTTACCCAATTGGAACTGGTTCAATATGAAACTATACAAGACAGGAATACTGACAGATTCTAACTGTTGGAGTTGCAATCAATCGCGGTGTAATAACTCACAGTTTCTCTGGCATTGTCCTGACGTTCAAAAGTACTGGAAGACTCTGTGGTATATGATACTGGACATGTATGGCTCACACATACCTCTATTAGCCAAACTGTCCATGTTGGTAAGGAAACTTAAAAATTTTACCCGTTTACCTGCATGAACCTCCAGGAGGTAGCAATTGCATTAGCCTGCTGACAGTTGGTATGCCAGCACCTGGCCTTAAGGTGGTGTGGACATTGCTCACAGAGCAAGCAAAATGGCCTAGGTCTTTCAGGAAGACTAGTTTGGGTGGATCTTAATACTATAAAACAATTGACAAAAGGAGTAGAACAGTAGCATTTCTTAAGCCATAATGAGTACCTTTTCCTGAATAATAAAAATCCTGGTCTGTATACGCTACCCAAGATTCACAAAAGCCTTGAATCACCACCTGGTAGACATATTCTCTCGAGATGTGGTTCCAATTTGGAACCATTAGGCAGATACATTTTTTTTTAAATAAAATACATAGTGCCACTTAGAAATACTTATGTGAAGGAAACCACACACTTCATTACTCTAACTGAAGAGTAATGAACTACTTGGTGCCGACCGCCAAACTTGAGGTGGCGTCCCCCAAGTGTATTACAATGTTCCCGCTGGGCTGACCGGTGGAAGCATTATATTACACAGTTCATGTCAGGCTGACCGCTGGGAACAGTGCTACAGTATTGGGCTCTGCTTCCATGCGCATGGGCAGTGCAGAGGCCCCCTGTGGCCAGACCTCCAATGGTGGGGTGACCGCCATGGAAAGCTGGCAGAAAGCTGAGTTGTAAAAAGCACAGCGGCAGCACATTTAAGTGCTGCTGTGGCTGAGTATTACTTAGACCACCATCAGCCCATCAAGAACAATGTTCCTGGTGGTGACGGTGGTCCCCTGGCTGGCCTCTACACCAGGGTTGTACTGTGGAGGTCGGACAACCCGAAGTGTGGCGGTCCAACTGTCAGCATTAGTGTGGTGGTCCTCGAACAGTCATACTCCTAATGAGGCCATTTATCTTGCTATTGAACTTGAGGTCAGGTTAGATATAGAATCATTTTACATGATTATATCCCAGGTTGAAGATATTCATATTATTTCTGACCTTCCAAATGACAGCCCAGCAGGTTCTCCCTAAATTTATCATCTCCCAATTGGAGATTGCCCTTAGAAAAAAATATTTTCTCTTTGATGGTAAATATTACCTAAAATGCAAGGGCACTTCTATGGGTGCAGATTTTGCCACAAACTTTGCAAATATGCATGTGGATAATCTGGAATCGAAACATATTCTAAACAATGTGAATCCTTTTGTCCCTAAGATTTGTCTATGAAAGAGATCCACAGACAATGTTGTCTTGATTTGGTCTGGTAATTAGATTGACCTTGTGGAGTAGCTTAACAACTGCCAACCCATTTACAAATGTACATACCATTACAGAAATGTACATACTGATTACCTAAAAGTTACAGTCAAAATTTTAGACAACCAGCTGCACACTATCCTGTTTCCTAAGCCCACAAAAAGAAACATGCAACTGCAGTATTCCAGCTAGTACCCTCATGCCCTCGGAGATGGTCCTTTGTCATAATTGTAAATGTAAAGAAGATTTATTTCAGAGAAGCAGATACTCTAAAGTGTAAATGGATCTTTAGATGACAATCTATATGAGATGGAGTAAACACTTTGAGGAAGAGAATGCAATTTTGAAATAGCGTTCATCGTGTAACTTTGCTTTCCTCTTACCCACTGGAGTTACAGTAAAGGACTAATATGTAAATAAAATATAATATGCTGCCATACACATTTAAGTTTATTTGTATCCATTTGATTTATTGTTCACAATTTATGATTTATTTTTCTGTCAATGTGACATTTTATTTTCTCATGCCAGTGTTGAAAATACCCTTTTTCTGTTATTCTGTTTTACTATTGACAATTTATTGTTTGCATTTCTGTGATGTTCTGGCACTGTGGCATTATTGTAAGTATGTTTTGCAAATAATAATTTCTGATTGATTGTCCCACTTGTTACACCTGCAATGAAAATGCTGACATGACTACAATAATTTTTACCATGGGTTATTAAGTCATAATCCTTCAAATTTGCATGCCAGGAAATTTGTAAGCCCACTGCAGGTAAACGGTTAAGCCCATTTTAACTCGATTTGCTATTCTGAGCATATGTCCTACACACACACTTTTCCTATCAATATTGTCTGGGAAACACTAAGTGAGCACTCTGCCGATCCGAACTGCAAGGGTTAATTGCCAAGAATGAATCGCGCACACTGTTGCCGATTCAACCATCAAGATTAAAATGCCTTGAAATGATCGTGCACTCTGACGATCCGAACTGCAAGGGTTAATTGCCAAGAATAAATCGCACACACTGTAAATCACAAGGCCAAAACTCAAATGTTTCTAGAAACAATTGAGGGCCTACCCGGACCTCCGCCTTACCACCCTGCTTGAAGATCAGCAAAATAATGAGGACAGGGCCAGGTAAATGCCTAAGTAGGCCTCCAGAACAGGAGTTCAGGAAAATGCTGCGGCTCCACACCCGGACCTCTGAATATTCAGCACGTGGAGCTGGGCTGGGTCCCTTAAATAGACCCAAGCCTCACCCACATGCCACACCCAGCCAGGCTGCAGGAAAGGCTTGAAAATGAACAATACATTACAAACAGCATTAATGACATTTCAAGATAAATACCTGCAATGCAAAAGGTTCATATACAATATCAAGATATAATGCATGAATTATCCCCTTCTGTGCCCAGGACGTAATGGTTACGTCCTGAGACACAGTGCTTGTGTGCCCAGGACATAACCATTATGCCCTGGGCACAGAGCCCAGAGGGAGCCCAGAGGGAGCACTAGCGCTCCCTCTGTGGGGTTCTCCCCCACCCCCACAAGGCAGGGATGGAAGGGGAAGCCCTTCCCATTCCACCCCCAGCCCCCCAACCCCCCTGTGACGTCAGCGCGCGATCGCGCACTGATTGTCACAGAGGCTTCCTCCAATCGCGCTGGAAGCTCAGCTTCCAGTGCGATCGGAAGAGAAATGTTTTGCATTTCTCTCCCGATCACGTGGAGGAGGCCGGAGAGGCTTCAAATGGAAGGAAATTAATTTCCTTCCGTTTGAAGTCTCTCTGAGCATTTCAAAAGCCGGATTGTAAAGCAATCCGGCTTTTGAAATGCCCAGTAGACACCAGGGATTTCTTTTCCAAAAGGAAACTGGCAAGAGGGGAGCGACCCCTTGGACAAGGGTCGCTCCCAGGGGGGCATTTTTTTTAAGGCCTTTTCTGACCCCAGAGGGGGACAGAACCCTCTAGGCACCAGGGATAAAAAAAATATATATATTTTTAGGGGTGGGGAGCAACCCCTTAGGCTAGGGTCACTCCCATAGGGGGCAAATTATATTTAGGTCATTTCTGCCCCCCTTTTTATGAGGCCAATCTGTCCTCAAGGGGGACAGAAACTACTAGACACCAGGGAGTTTTGTTTTTTTCGTGAATTTCATGCAAGGGGAGCGACCCCTTAGGAAAGGGTCGCTCGCCTGGGGGGCAAATTGATTTTATGCCATTTCTGCCCCCTTTGGGGCCAGATCGGCCGATTTTAGGTCACCACGGGGATCTTTTTTTTTGCGCCAATGTCACGCAAGGGGAGCAACCCCATAGGCAAGGGTCGCTCCCCGGGGGGGGGTTGGGGGAGTGAGGGGGCAAATTTATTTTAGGCCATTTCTTCACCCACCGGGGGCAGATCGGCCTATTGTTATTAGGCCGATCTGCCCCCAAGGGGAGCAGAAACCTCTAGGTGCCAAGGCAAATTTTTTTGGGGTGTTTTTTTTCTTTTCTTTGTTTGTTTTTTCAGAGATGGGGAGCGACCCATTAGGCAAGGGTCGCTCCCCTATGGGGGGCAAATTGTATTTAGACCATTTCTGCCCCCCTTGGGGGTAGATCGGCCGATTTTAGGTCAATCTGCCCCCAAGGGGGCAGAAACAACTAGGCAGCGGGGATCTTTTTTTTTTGTGCCAATGTAACGCAGGGGGAGTGACCCCGTAGGCAAGGGTCACTCCCCGGGGAGCTTGGGGGGGAAATTTAGTTTAGGCCATTTCTACCTCCCCCCCCCCCACGGGGCCTGTTGAGCTAGAGGCCAAAATCCACAGGGAGGCACTTTGCAAAAAACACCTCTGTTTTCTGTGAAAAAATGTGATGTGTCCAGGTTGTGTTTTGGGCCATTCCCTTTTGTGGGCGCTAGGCCTACCCACATAAGTGAGGTATCAATTTTATCGGGAGACTTGGGGGAACGCTGGGTGAAAGGAAATTTGTGGCTCCTTTCAGATTCCAGAACTCTCTGTCACCGAAATGAGAGGAAAGGTGTATTTTTGGTCAAATTCTGAGGTTTGCAAAGGATTCTGGGTAACAGAACCTGGTCAGAGCCCCACAAGTCACCCCATCTTGGATTCCCCTAGGTGTCTAGTTTTCAGAAATGAGCTGGTTTGCTAGGTTTCCCCAGGTGCCGGCTGAGCCAGAGGACAAAATCCACAGGTAGGCACTTTGTAAAAAAACACCTCTGTTTTCTGTGAAAAAATGTGATGTGTCCACGTTGTGTTTTGGGCCATTTCCTTTGGTGGGCGCTAGGCCTACCCACACCAGTGAGGTACCATTTTGTATCGGGAGACTTGGGGGAATGCTGGGTGGAAGGAAATTTGTGGCTTCTCTCAGATTCCAGAACTTTCTGTCACCGAAATGAGAGGAAAATGTGTTTTTTTGGTCACATTTTGAGGTTTGCAAAGGATTCTGGGTAACAGAACCTGGTCAGAGCCCCACAAGTCACCCCATCTTGGATTCCCCTAGGTGTCTAGTTTTAAAAAATGTGCTGGTTTGATAGGTTTCTACAGGTGCCAGCTGAGCTAGAGGCCAAAATCCACAAGTAGGCACTTTGTAAAAAACATCTCTGTTTTCTGGGGAAAAATGTGATGTGTCCACGTTGTGTTTTGGGCCATTTCCTTTTGTGGGTACTAGGCCTACCCACACCAGTGAGGTACCATTTTTATCGTGAGACTTGGGGGAACGCTGGGTGGAAGGAAATTTGTGGCTCCTCTCAGATTCCAGAACTGTCTGTCACCGAAATGTGAGGAAAAAGGGTTTTTTTGGTCATGTTTTGAGGTTTGTAAAGGATTCTGGGTAACGGAACCTGGTCAGAGCCCCACAGGTCACCCCATCTTGGATTCCCCTAGGTGTCTAGTTTTCAAAAATGCACTGGTTTGCTAGGTTTCCCCAGGTGCCGGCTGAGCTAGAGGCCAAAATCCACAGGTAGGCACTTTGCAAAAAACACCTCTGTTTTCTGTGAAAAAATGTGATGTGTCCACGTTGTGTTTTGAGCCATTTCCTTTGGTGGGCGCTAGGCCTACCCACACAAGTGAGGTACCATTTTTATCGGGAGACTTGGTGGAACACAGAATAGCAAAACAAGAACTCCAAGAAGAACTGCTGCACCCTCGAGAAAACCTGGCGAAAAAACCCAACTACAGACAACATGACCGCCCTCAAGCACGCCTCCCGCAAACACCACCAGCTGATCCGCACCACCAAGAAGACAGCATTCAAAGAACGACTAGACAACAACGCACACAACAGCAAGGAACTCTTCAACATCGTCAAAGAGCTCTCCAACCCCAGCGCCGGAAACAATGACATCAAGCCCTCACAAGACCTCTGCGACTCACTCGCCTCGTTCTTTCACCGCAAGATTGCCGACATACACAACAGCCTCGGCACACAGACCATGCACCCAACCACCAAACCAACGCCCCCCAACACCACCCTCCGTGCCTGGACCCCGGTCAGCACCGAAGACACTATCCACACGATGAACACCATCCATTCCGGATCTCCGACCGACCCATGCCCCCACCACGTCTTCAACAAGGCCGACTGCATCATCGCACCCCATCTCCGGGACATCATTAACTGCTCCTTCAACACCGCCACCTTCCCGGAGAGCTGGAAGCATGCCGAACTCAGCGCCCTCCTGAAGAAACCCGCAGCCGACCCCACCGACCTCAAGAACTACTGCCCCATCTCGCTCCTCCCATTCCCTGCCAAAGTCATCGAGAAGACCGTCAACAGACAGCTAGCCGCCTTCCTCGAGACTAACGGATCCCTCGACCACTCGCAGTCCGGCTTCCGTGCCAACCACAGCACCGAGACCGCCCTCATCGCAGCCACTGATGACATCCGAACCCTGCTCGACAACGGGGAAACAGCGGCACTCATCCTCCTGGACCTCTCCGCAGCATTCGACACTGTCTGCCACCACACCCTAGTGCAACGCCTCAGCAACATCGGAATCCAAGAGAAGGCACTAGAGTGGATCATCTCGTTCCTCACCGGAAGAACCCAGAGAGTCCGCCTCCCCCCGTTCAGTTCTGAGGCCACCAAAGTCATCTGCGGCGTACCGCAAGGATCGTCACTCAGCCCCACCCTATTCAACGTCTACATGAGCCCCCTCGCAGCCATCACACGCCAACACAACCTCAACATCATCTCCTACGCCGACGACACCCAGCTGATCCTCTCCCTCACCAACGACCCAGCCACCGCCAGAACCAATCTGCACGAAGGGATGAAAGACTTAGCCGAGTGGATGATGAATAGCCGCCTGAAGCTGAACGCAGACAAGACGGAAGTCCTCATCCTGGGATCATCACCCTCTGCCTGGGATGACTCCTGGTGGCCCCCTGCACTGGGCAGCGCACCCAAACCAACGGACCACGCACGCAACCTGGGCTTCATCCTGGACTCCTCCCTCTCGATGACCAAACAAGTCAACGCTGTTTCATCATCATGCTTCAACATCCTACTCATGCTCCGAAAGATCTTCCGATGGATCCCCACCGAAACCAGGACGACGGTCACCCAGGCACTCGTCACCAGTCGACTGGACTATGGAAACACCCTTTACACCGGAACCACGGCCAAACTACAGAAAAGACTCCAACGCATCCAGAACGCCTCCGCACGCCTCATCCTCAACATCCCTCGACACAGCCACATCTCCGGACACCTGAGAGACCTGCACTGGCTCCCCGTCAGCAAGAGAATCAAGTTCCGTCTCCTCACCCACGCACACAAGGCCCTCCACGACATGGGCCCCAGGTACCTCAACAACCGCCTGACCTTCTACACTCCCACCCGCCAGCTACGATCGATCAGCCGCGCCCTCGCCGCCGTTCCACGCATCAGGAAAGCCACTGCGGGAGGAAGATCCTTCTCCTACCTGGCAGCCAAGACTTGGAACTCCCTCCCCATCCACCTCCGTCTGACCCAAGACCACCTCTCCTTCAGGAAGCAACTCAAGACCTGGCTGTTCGAGCAGTAGCGGTCCCCCCCTCCCCCAGCGCCTTGAGACCCTCCGGGTGAGTAGCGCGCTTTACAAATGACTGATTGATTGATTGATTGATTGATTGATTGATTGAACAAGTGTTATTGCCCCTTGTCTTTCTCTACATTTGTCATTCCAAATGTAAGGCAGTGTGTAAAAAAGACGTCTATTTGAGAAATGCCCTGTAATTCACATGCTAGTATGGGCACCCCGGAATTCAGAGATGTGCAAATAACCCCTGCTTCTCAACACCTTATCTTGTTGCCATTTTGGAAATACAAAGGTTTCCTTGATACCTATTATTCACTTTTTTATATTTCAGCAAATGAATTGCTGTATACCCGGTACAGAATAAAAACCCATTGCAAGGTGCAGCTCATTTATTGGCTCTGGGTACCTAGAGTTCTTGATGAACCTACAAGCCCTATATATCCCCGCAACCAGAAGAGTGTAGCTGACATAAAGATATATTGCTTTCAAAAATCTGGCATCGCAGGAAAGAGTTACAGAGTAAAACATGGAGGAAAAGGACTGTTTTTTTCACCTCAATTTCAATATTTTTTTATTTCAGCTGTTATTTTTTGTAGGAAACACTTGTAGGATCTACACAAATGAGCCCTTGCTGAATTCAGAATTGTGTCTACTTTTCAGAAATGTTTAGCGTTCTGGGATCCAGAATTGGTTTCTCACCCATTTTGGTCACTAACTGGAAGTAGGCTGAAAGCACAAAAAATAGTAAAAATGGGGTATGTCCCAGTAAAATGTCAAAATTGTATTGAAAAATTGGGTTTTCAAATTCAAGTCTACCTGTTCCTGAAAGCAGGGAAGATGGTGATCTTGCCACTGCAAACCCTTTGTTGATGCCATTTTCAGGGGAAATAAACACGAGCTGCCTTCTGCAGCCCTTTTTTCCCATCTTTTTTTAAAAAACTAAGGGGCATATTTATACTCCGTTTGCGCCGAATGTGCGTCAAAGATTTTGACGCACTTTCAGCGCAAACGTTGCCCCATATTTAAACCCTGACGCCAGATCCGGCGCACCAGGAAAATGGCGCTATGTGCGCCAGTTTTTGGAAGCGGCACCCCGCCCTGCGTTAATGACATGCAGGGTAGGCGTTCCCGTCCAAAAACAGACGCACATAGCGGTGCGTGGTATTTATGCTCCAGGGCAAAAATCACTCCCGCGCGGCAGGTGGCGCAAAAAAATGGCGCAAAGCACGAATAGCGTGAAATTTTAACGCCTGGGTCAGGGCAGGCGTTAAAATGGGGCAAACACACCTGTACTTAATCAGAACACACAGAACAAACAACAGAGCAGCAGAGCAGCAGAGCAGCAACAGGGAGACATGGAGGTGCTTTTTCTTCAACGTGCACGTAGACGCAGAGCCCTGCAGCAACAACAGCAGCCACAACAACAACAGCAGGGACCCCAAAGACAGCGCAGAAGGCCGGAGAGGATATTCCGCCCACGAACAACCCTGCATGGCCTCAGGGAACGAGACATCATCCAGAGGTACCGGTTGAACTGGCAGGCCATTCAGCAGCTGCTGACAAATATTGAACAGCAATTGGCCCCCACTTTAGTGACTCCACGCACTATCCCAACCGAAACAAAGCTGCTTGCCGTACTTCACCTGCTTTCAGACAACTGGTGCCCTGGTTGGTGGAATCTCACAAACATCTTTCTCCGCATTCCTGCCTAAAGTACTGGATGCCATCATTGGACTGACACCCCGCCACATCTGCTTCCCTAACACAGTGCAGAAGCAGCAGGAAACAAAACAGGGGTTCTACGCCATCAGTGGCTTTCCGCACGTCCTTGGTGCAATCGACTGCACACACGTACACCTTGTGCCACCTGCTGCGAGTGAACACCTCTACCGCAACAGGAAGCACACACATTCCATCAACGTGCAGGCCATAGTCGATCACCAAGGACTGATCAGCAACATTGTGGCTAAATATCCTGGGAGTGTACATGACGCATTCATCTTCCGTCACTGCACCATCAACCAACACTTCCAGGATGGACGGTATGGCAATGGACTACTTGTTGGTAAGGACAAAAATCTACTTATATACTCACTGCACAGAAACCCTCTAGGATAAACAACCCATACACCACAATAGCAACACCTAGACAGGAACACACTGAGGTACTCACATCACTAGCCATGTGTCACAAGTCACCATTGAACCTCTCACACATTTGAATTTACTCCACAGCTTAGTGTGAAGACATTCATGACTGTGGTTGCCTAAATGTCACCTTGCAAATTGGAAGTCTCACAATAACCTGTACACGAATACAATGCATAACTTTTAAGGGATGGGATGGCCTGGCTATGTTCATATGAACGTTTCTAATACCCTTTCATGTTTCAACTCTGCATGGAACTATCATCACACCCCCAGTGAGGACACATGGACACCTGTGTCACAAGTCACAATGCAAGTGAGGGCACACTGTACTTGAGAAACCAATACATCCTGCTGACAAACAGTTAGACAACAAACACTTGCTCAGCCAAGGAAAAAAAACAATGCCAAAGTTTCCACCAACAACCATAGGTTGTCACATTAGTACACAAAATAGTCACAGACAACACAACACAACTACTGCCATCAAAGATACGTACAACAGTGCCTCCTACATCTAATTGATACCATTCTGTGTTTCTCTTTCAGCTGATCAGGGGTATGGCATCCAGCCTTGGCTAATGACACCATATGGGAACCCAAATACTGCTGCTGAGCGGGCATACAATGACGCCCACAAGAGGACTCGCAGCATTGTGGAGAGGACCTTTGGGATCCTAAAGTCAAGGTTCTGCTGCCTTGACATCACTGGCGGAAGCCTACTATACTCCCCAGAGATGGTCTGCAAAATCATACTCACTTGTGCCATATTACACAATATTTGTGTACAAAGGAACATTCCCCTCCTTGAACCGGACCCAGACATGCCTGAGGGTGATGATGAGGAGGATGCTGGCCGGCAACAGGAGGGGGAACAACCTAACACCGCAGCCGGAGTGCGTAGGCGCCAACAGCTTGTGAACAATTTTTTTACTTAAGTTATTATAATCACTTGTATTCCACACTTGTAAATAAACACAGATAACAAACACCACATCATGCTTTGGCCTATTCATTTCTGACCACCTTTAGTTTGAAATAGCTGAAGATGAATGTCGTCTCATTGATCAAGAATGCCATTAAAATTCATCACACCAAAAATAAACATCACAACTGTATGCACAGAGGGTAGGATGTGACATGTTACATTACCATACACAGAGCCCAACAAGAGTACAAATGTGACAATTACACATGCCGGATCCAAACAACTGAAACAGTCTCTCATCCAGCCCAAAATTGGAGATCATTTGAAAGTCACATCACACGTGTTCAGAGACAGGGTGGGACCATCCATGTGTACGTGAACATGTCATCAATGGCTTCTCTCAAGTGTATGATGTGAGCAATACACAACTGCAACAACATCAGCTGCCACTAACTCAGGAGGAGACCTTGAAGTTACAGTGACAACATACACACAGACAGGTCATACTGGATCCACATTCCCACACACATGTACACATATGTCATACAACCAACCTAATATTTGAAAGTAGACCATCACAGTTGTGTCCCAGTTTGAACCTAGCAGGAAGATTGTAACATGACACTAAACCAGTTTATGCAGAAAGGGACACAGACAAGCAAAACAATCTTCGCATTATCACATCGTGAACGCTGAGAGTCTTGCAAACTTAGGGGGTCATTCTGACCCTGGCGGTAATTACCGCCATGGCGGAGGTCGGCGGTAGCACCGCCAACAGGCTGGCGGTGCACCGATGGGCATTCTGACCGCGGCGGTTCAGCCGCGGCCAGAAACGGGAAGTCGGCGGTGTACCGCCGACTTCCCGCTGCCCTTGAGAATCCGCCATGGCGGCGGAGCACGCTCCGCCGCCATGGGGATTCTGACACCCCCTACCGCCATCCTGTTCCTGGCGGGTCTCCCGCCAGGAACAGGATGGCGGTAGGGGGTGCCGCGGGGCCCCTGGGGGCCCCACAAAGAATTTCAGTGTCTGCTTTGCAGACACTGAAATTTGCGACGGGTGCAACTGCACCCGTCGCACCTTCCCACTCCGCCGGCTCCATTCTGAGCCGGCGTCCTCGTGGGAAGGGTGTTTCCCGCTGGGCTGGCGGGCGGACTTTTGGCGGTCGCCCGCCAGCCCAGTGGGAAAGCCAGAATGACCGCCGCGGTCTTTCGGCGGGAACCGCTTGGCGGCCGGCGACCGCCGACCGCCGCGGTCAGAATGACCCCCTTAGTCATATGAAAATGGTATGCAACTTAGCTCCAAATCATCATTACTGCAAACGTCAAATGGGCTAATGAGATGAATGAATGGTCAACAGTCATTCATACCATATGGCCTTACATTCGCCCGCTGCTGCAGGTTTGCCAGGATATGATAAAAATACTCCATGGATACAGTAGCTATTCTGGATGGTCAAATCCTAGGGTGCTGGGGGCCTAACTCCACCTCTACCACCCCCAAAACATACAAGAATCATGTACTTGTGAACTAAACACATGCATAAGGCACATGTGTGGCCTCCATGTCACAAGTCCTACACAAATATGAAACACAAAATCATAATGGGACATGGTCAGCCCCATAAAAACTGAAAGTGACTCTCCCACTCCCTGTTAGGACTACAGATAAAAGCATCCCCATCATAAAGGTGGGGACATTTTGAAGACGGAATACATAATGGTATCAAAAACATCATTTCAAAATAGCCATCAGCAATTACACCAAATATGTTGTCAAATATGGTCAATACATTAGTTAACGTATCCCAAACATCACAGTGTGAAGGCCGTCTATACATAAAAGTACGGACATTTGTCATATACAAACACAAATGTGTCTCACATCGCACCGTTTTACCATGACAAATCACCTTTCCAAAGCTAAACACATGAAGACATTTGGATACATTTGCTCCATTTTCTACGCATACAGCATGGCCGTCATAATTTGTTCACGTACATGAGTGCACACAATGCAGAGACAGATACAAATGTATCCAAAAGTGTCTTGATATTTCACCTTCAAATTATTATTTACATCCACAATATTTTTGACTCTGCATCATGTGCACTACTGTACGTGTAAAAAAAAACACGCCCATGATGTATGCGTCGTGAAATTGACGCTACATGCACAATATGTTGGTCATTTCATGTACAGTATTAATTATTAATATTCATATCATATTTTTTCACTCCGCATCATGTGCACCACTGTACGTGTAAAAAAAACGACGCCCATGATGTATGCGTGGTGAAATTGACGCTACATGCACAATATGTTGGTCATTTCATGTACAGTATTAATTATTAATATTCATATCATATTTTTTCACACTGCATCATGTGCACCACTGTACGTGTAAAGAAAACGACGCCCATGATGTATGCGTGGTGAAATTGACGCTACATGCACAATATGTTGGTCATTTCATGTACAGTATTAATTATTAATATTCATATCATATTTTTTCACTCTGCATCATGTGCACCACTGTACGTGTAAAAAAAACGACGCCCATGATGTATGCGTGGTGAAATTGACGCTACAGGCACAATATATTGGTCATTTCATGTACAGTATTAATTATTAATATTCATATCATATTTTTTCACTCCGCATCATGTGCACCACTGTACGTGTAAAAAAAACGACGCCCATGATGTATGCGTGGTGAAATTGACGCTACATGCACAATATGTTGGTCATTTCATGTACAGTATTAATTATTAATATTCATATCATATTTTTTCACTCCACATCATGTGCACCACTGTACGTGTAAAAAAAACGACGCCCATGATGTATGCGTGGTGAAATTGACGCTACAGGCACAATATATTGGTCATTTCATGTACAGTATTAATTATTAATATTCATATCATATTTTTTCACTCCGCATCATGTGCACCACTGTACGTGTAAAAAAAATGACGCCCATGATGTATGCGTGGTAAAAATGACGCTACATGGACAATATGTTGGTCATCTCATGTACAATTTGAAATATTAATATTCATATAATTTTTTTTCACTCCGCATCATGTGCACTACTGTACGTGTCAAAAAAATGACGCCCATGATGTATGCGTGGTAAAAATGACGCTACATGGACAATATGTTGGTCATCTCATGTACAATTTGAAATATTAATATTCATATCATATTTTTACACTCCGCATCATGTGCACTGTAATGCGTCAAAAAAATATGACGCACATCTGTGTATGCGTGAAAATATGACGCATTACGCGAAAATAAAAACGGCGGCCATTTTATGCAGGAAGTGATGTAATAGGATATCCTGTTTACCAAATCTGTACTGGGAGTTGACTTTCACTTTCACTTTGCAGTCTCAGAGTTATCTAGACTGTGTGGTTGTGTGAAAGGTGTTGTCCTGTGTTTTACTGCTTTAGTGTCCTGTATGCCTTGTATTTTGTCTTTGTGTCAATCTTTTATTGTTGTCTAACATTGTCTCAGTCTGTTTAGTGTTATTTTGTCTATACCTGTGATAGTTTGTATTGTCTGTGGGAGTCTGTTGTGGGTAACATAGTTTGGGGGGTTAGTTGGGCTATTTTTCTCCTTCTTCTTTTTCTTTCACACCTCTACCTTTCCCCATTTCCCACTTTTTCTTTCATTTTTCTTTTGTACTTTTTTACACCTCTCATCATGTCAGGTAGGCCTCGCCTGTCCAGGATGGGTGAGGACGAATTGGGGGGCTTCATATGGCTCGTAAGCCATTTTTTTCCCACTGATGCTGGAGGCTGGGGGCCGTGTGATACAGGGGTATCAAACGGAGGCGAGGAAAATCCGTTGGGAGAAGGTGCGCCTTCACCTGGTCCGGGTCTACGGGAGTCTGAGGAATATACATCAACTCAAGCACCGCTGGGCAGATCTGATCAGCAGGGAACAGGACCTGCTGGACCACCTGGGACTCCGGATTGGTGGCTATGTTGGTGAGTACTAATCAATTACATGGGAATAATAGGAATGTGTGCGTGAACATGTGATGATTGGTAGCCAATCTGCAAAATAAGTAGCTGACTGCGTGTTATGCTAGGGAAACCTAGGCCCATGGGTATACACATAAATCCCCATTTTTGCTACACATGTACACCCAATAACAGCAGTAAAATGCAACATCTATTTGTATTTTGCTAAGTAGCCCCCTCTCTGCGTCACAAAATGATGCAAATGCTGCGCTACAAAGGTATACATATGTGTCCAAATGTGTATTTGTTGCAGGATGTGTATGAAGACCTATGCTACCAGGCCGATGCCTCATTTTTGCAACACATACCAGATGGCTGTAGCTGCATGGAATGTACTGTTGCATTTGTGTCTGAAAAGCAACACGTGAACTGCTCTATTTGTACTCTACTGGTCATAATGGCCAGTGAGTACGTCATGTAGAAACAACATACCTATATATGTAGACGCCATAGCTAGACCGAAAATTGCAAACACATGATGATGCTACACATGTGTGTTGCCTTCACGTCACATGAAGTTAGTCATGTTGTCCACACATATGTCACATGTGTGTCTGGTTGCTGTGTGTTGAACCTGTCCACATATCCTGTTTGATTGTGAGTGGTCATGCAGTCCTCATGGAACCAGTTGTGGAATGTTTCTCTCTGGGATGCACATGCTGAGATGTATGGATCACATGATTGTTGGGGCCTACTAATGGAGGATTAACTTGGACGACACATGACTGTCCTGGCCACTGCATGAGTGTAGTAGGGTGTGTCACTGGAGCAGGAGACTCATCCAATGATAATCTAGAATACAAAGTCAGCCAGGCAGGATGAGCATGTGTGAAAGTGTATCATTACCATGTAATATTCACACACTGTCATTGTAACAGAAATTATTTGTCTGTTCACCCAGTCTGAGTATAATCTTCCTTTCATGCTTTACAGGTGGACCAGCCCCGTACACCGTTGGTGAGGTGGCCCATTTTGACGACCCCGATACCTACAGTGAGTGTTGCCTAAGTGCTATTTACATTGTTTGGAAATGAAGCAGGATGGATTACTGTGTGTTCAGGATAATTCATGATTTGATGTGCTGGCCGTTCATTGGCTTTGTTGTTTTGGTGTGATATCAAATTGGAATAATGTTTCTGTAAAGCAATACCTAGTCATCTCTCAGATTGAGGGGCAGTAGGTCATTCAATTAGTGCGACAATTGGGAATGGCATGACTCATTTTGAATACACTGGTCAATGTTAGACTTGGTCAGGAACTTGCCATTAACTGAGTCAGCATATCAGACTGGCAGTCTCCCAGATAGCTTAGGCACATGGCTTCGATGACAAGTGCTTCTTCCTAGTTGAGGATGGACTGTGTACACTGTAGGTCGGATCTTCCGGGGGCATGTACTTCCACAAGGTGACCTCGAAGTGTGTGTGACTTGAGTGCAATGGCCTAGGTGTTCTGTTGAATCATGTGAATGGGTGTTCTACCTCCTCTGTGTGTGTTGTAAAACATGCCTCACTAATAGTATGTTATGTTGGGCTAAGTCATATCATTTTGACATGTGTGGACCTGGGATGTGACAAGGTTGGGCTGACTCCAACGTGTTGCTAGCCCTTCATAGGTGTTGTGTGTGAAGGCACATGCTTGTTGAACTTTCTGTACACTCCTGGTTGTGCATTGATCATGGGATTGTTGTTTGTTCTTCCCACACCACCCACAAAGACTGGGATGTTACTGTGAAACAGGGTACCTAGGACTGTAGCAACCAGTATGTTACACGTACTTAACACCTTTTGTGACTTGAGTTTGTACCTAGGTCCAGATGTAGCAAAATGTCTACACATTGCAAATAGCATAATTTGATGTTAGTGAGTTGCAAACGTCTGTTTCCTAATCCGAAATGTTTTTGGTGGTCATGTACATATTAGCAAAATGCTTTTCTAAATGAAAAAAATAAAGGAGTTTACCAGCCCTACTTGCAAATCACAGTGGTAGGCAATCCCATTTGCTAATGAGTACGTGGTTGCAAAGTGAGTAGCTGTTATCATCCACTTGAAGTGGATGCTAACCAACTTGCTGACTGGAAGGGGTCCTCATTGTGAACCTTCACCTTTGTGAGTGGACCAAAATACTCCTGCACAAAACAGCCAGTGGTCTAGGGGAGCAATAATTATTGTGTAAATTACGAAAAATCAATTGTTGTGAATTTAAACAAATCGCAGCTCATTTTCCTTTCAGATAAAGGGCCTACACTTGGTGAAAAATAACTTGCTTCATTTAAAAGCAGTCACGTCTATGGAGTTCTGCTGTTCCCAGCAGGCCTCCATCCCCGTGAGTGCCCATAGTTGCTAAGGTGGTGCAAGTTGGAACCCACATCATTGATGTTCATGAGGTGGGATTTAGGGACCCCATAGTGACTCGCAGACGGTGTCAGAGACACCGTTCAGCTTTGCAATTTGCTAGTTGATTTCCCATCAATTCCTACATCTGGCCATAGTGTCGACATATGATTCATGGCCAGGGGTTCAATCTTAGCACACAACTATTTCGAAATGCCATTGAGTGAGGAGTGTGATTCTTATCACATAGAATGACATATGTAGTGAAGTCAGTATGCGGACCAGCTGGTGCCATAATGTATAATGCCTTAGGTATGAATTGTATGAGTAGTTTAGGGTGATGTCATCCATCATGTAGAGACATGGATATGCTATATGTGATATGCCCTTCAGTATGCATGATTCACATGTACTTCCTCTGAGCCTTCCCGTGAACTATGTTGTAACAATTGCTGCAACCAATACATTGCTAGTAATGGACAAATTACCCATTGTGGTATTCAACCCACTGTAAATTCTACGCTCAATATTTGCCTTTTCTCTTCACAGCTGCAAACCTGAGTGCCGCAGCTCGCAACCAGTTTGAGCGCCGGGCAATGAGGTACAGCCACATCCTGCAGGTGCAGTGTGGGTATCGGAGGATGGCCCGCAGATACAATTCGGAACGGGCCTCCGGGCCGTGGTATGCCACACCACAGGCTCCCCCAACGGTGCCCCCAACAACCCCCGCCACTACATCCACCAGGTCTGGCCAAGTGGACCCAGCAACGGACCAGGCATCCTCATCCAGACCTGGACCCAGCCGTGTGGTGGGAGCAGGGCAGTCCCGTGCCCACACCACTCCACCAACACAATCCACCTCCACCGGCACCCAGACCTGCACTGACCCTCCGATCAACCCAGCGGACTTCCACGCATTGTCAAGGAAATTGGACAGGTTGATTGGAAAAGTTGACACCCTGACGAAGGACATGGCTGAGGTGAAGAAGAAGGTGCGCTCCATCCGGCGAACACTACGGAGGCCAAATCAGTAGACATTTTGCCCTCCAGAACTTTTACCCCTCCCCTCTCACCTCTTTCCTATTTCATACTGTTAGTTGGGTTTGGGGGGTTAGTTATAGGATAAGTGTAGGAAATTAGCTTAGTTAGTGTTAGGTAAGAGGGTGGGGGGTCCTTCTTCTTTATATCTTATCTTTTGTGTGGGTGGGTGGGGGGCAATGTTGGGATTCCTGTTTAAAAAAAATAAAAAAATTAAAATAAAAAAAAATCTATAAAAAAAATATATGTTTGTTTAGGATAGTGTAGTATGTGTGTAGGTTAGTAAGTGTTGTCCTGCATGTGTCTTGTCTCATAATGGTGGGTGGGGGGTTGATGTTTAGATCGTTTTGTTACATGTGTATAGTAAGTTTAGCTTAGGTTAGTTAGGGACAGTTGTGGGTTAGTAATAGTCAGGTTAGATTAGTGTAGGTTTATCTTTCCCTTAGTTGCCTCTTTTATTACTTATTGGAAATAAAAAAATTGTTAACCCTTTACCTGATGCGTTAGGTGCTACCTTTTCATGGCCTTGACATCAGTGTAGCAGAAAGTTTTAGTATGACATTTGTGTCCTATGCTCGCTATCCCCAGGCTATTGAGGTTTAACATGCCAGCTACCCGTGTGCTAACTTGGTAAGTATCCACCATGTGGGAGAGCCACCATTGGTAGTGTGCATAGATCATCAAGATTTGGGGTTGGTATGTATCCTACTTCACAAAGAGTGCTTCCAGAGTTGATTTTGTAGGTAAATAGATAGGTCGGACAGCATTGTGAAGTTCAGGGAGAGCTTTGTAGATGAGTATTTGTTCACACTCTTGTCTTGTTGCTGTCATTGCTGACCTACATCATGTGTGTACTGCTTGAGCATGACTTTCCTTCATGGTAGTATACGCTGTAAGGGTGATTGATGCAGTGTAATTTGGTTATCATTCCTTTCATTTTACAGCATAATTTCTTGTTTTAGTATTGCAAGGTGCCTACATTTCTCAGCCACCATTAGTTGTCTAGAATAGCTATGGATGGGGCCTCATTCTGTCCAACACAGCATGATTGTGTGTGCTTAGTCCCTACATCAGTTATTTTCCTCAGTCTAGTAAAGCTATGATGCAATCCTGGCCACTGCACAGATGTTTCAGTATACATGAAATCAGGACAGTAGTATAGAGAATCGACATGGTTGCCACACAGCCACTTTGGAGTTATGTACTGCACAGTTGAAGTGTGAAATTACACAGAGACACAATAGGTGTGCAAGTGATATTTATTTTTAGGTGGAGTAGTGCAAAAAGTCCATTAACAATGTTAGGTGAGTCCGTTCTGGTGCATTCTTAAATGGTGATCCTATTTACAGGGTGTGGATGATGCTCCTGACATGCTGGGGTGATGTCACAGACGGTGCAGAGGAACAGGAATTGCCAAATGGTAGGAGAGAAACATTCACAGGCAATGTGGACAAGTTAAACAGTGGATTGCCGAACAGTCATTGAGGGTAGTTGAAGTGAGGCTGGCATGTGTCAAAACGTAGGACCTTGGTCAGAGTAGGGCATGGTGCAGGGACTAGGGCTTCCGGGTACTCTTGCGAGTGAATGTTATCTGTTCCATGTCTTCTTCTTCTGATGTGTGTGTTGCCTGGTGTGTCCTTGTAGTTGTTGGTTGTGAAGGGGCAACACACACCTCAGTGTCAGAAGACATGGAGGCAGACATCCCGGGGGCTGATCCCTGTCCAGTTATGAAGAGCAGTACTGCAGCAAGGAGGGCGTGCTGGTTTTTCAGAATGGCAGCCACATCCCGATGGTAGGCAGCCAGGTCGGCCCTGAGGGGTTCGATGTTGCCTTCGTGCACACGCTGACTGGCTTGCTGTTGGAGTTGTTTGGTCAACTGGATGACAGCTGTGCAGATTGCCTTCTGTGTTACTAAAAGTTCCTCCAACAGCGATGTTCTGGCTTGCATTGCAGCTGCCTGATCAGCAGTTGACAGCATGCACGAACGCACCCCCTCAAGGCTGGCTGCCATAGTTTGCATCCCCACCCGCACCTCCTTGGCCAGCTCCCGCTGGACCCCAACGACTGTTCTTTCGAAGCTGGTGCCAGTGTCGTCAGAGTCCTCAGCTGTGTTGGAGCTGGCAGGTCTTACAATTGGGGTGGCGGGTGGTTCTACTGTGGTGGCTGCTTCTTCTTGGCTCCTCCTTGTTACTGAAGGGGGGGTTTGGAGGCTTTCGAGGACCATGTCAATGGTCTCTTGTGTGAGGTTGATGGTCTCGTCATCCATGTCATCAGGGAACTCATGGACAGGCATATCGGCAGGAGATCCGTGTTCCTCTGCAAAGAAACAGGGTACAATTAGTGTGTCTATGTTGAGATCATTTTGCACTAAGATACAAGCCTTTGGATGCCTTAACTTTGTACTCTGATTTTGTCTTGGTATCTGCTGTCCGTCATAGGGTATTGTTGTAGGCCTATGGCCCACCTGTGTGTCACATGTATGATATGGAGCTATCAGACATGCCTGCCAGGTCATCTCTAGGTGTTGATTTGTAATTATTTCGGAATATGCATTTTTTTGTCCTACTCCTCCCTCAGTGTTTCACTATTGTTATGGAGGGACATTTGTTTGGGTGGGCTCTCATTATCCTACATGTGATTCTTGGCTTTCTAGGCAGCAGGATAGCTAATGGTGTGGGGGACTAAGTTTGACCCACTTGTAAATAACTCTGTCACTCAGATATTCTATTTAGCTCAGACAGACTAGCAGTGCCTCTGGTCTCCCACAACAGAGGAATGTTTAGAAGTCCAAGCCCATGACATCTTTGGGACTTCTCAGGGAAGTGGTGGTCACTCAGGTCCTACACATTTCTATCTTTTCCGGTATGTTCCCATACACAAATGACACAGACAGTATTTGTTTGATATGAAGTTTCATTGTACAACTGACTTGTAGGAATTTAGGTGTGAGCCCCAATAACCAAAACAATACACACAGTTAGAACTGAAATAGTCCGCAGGAGAGTAATACATTGGTACACAGCTATCATGGTGCCTAACAGTTTCTACTCTCCCTCTGCTTGTTCTATATAAAGCACAGCATGTTAAGTTTGGAGCTTGGCTGTCTGAATCACAGGGGAGACATCATCCCTCATATCAGAGGAATGGGCTGGGATCTGGTTGTGCATCAGCAGCAAGGCAGGCAGCATCTAGATGTGATTTTCTGTTTGTAAACTCCCCCATGCGTGTCTTGGGACGAGGAAGTGAATTTAAAAGACATATGTCATTGTGATGACAAAGTTTCCCTACGCATGAATGGCAAACCTTAACCCCTACCACATCTATCATCAACGAACCAGACGGAATCCTTGACTGGGGCACAGAGTGAATATGTTCTGGCAAACTCCAGTGCAGAAGTAGGCAAAACAGGGTGATTTGACTAATTGCCAACACCTTAGGACTGACTATTTGCTACATTAACTGATAGGAAGGGCAATGAGATTCATTTAGTGCGAAGTGCTCTGAGGCACTTAGATGTGAGCAAATGAGTATAAGTACATTCAGGGTAAGATGCACAAAGGCCTCCAGCCTGAGGCTATTGCGCAAAGTATACGTTTCACTTGCCACGCTACACTTTGACTGACTGTGGGTGTTGTGACTGCCCTGCCAGCACACTTGCCTCACAGGCCCTGCACCATACACTTTTTATTCACATTGCATGATCTGTACATGTTAGGTGGCATGACCTATGTATGTCAATGTTAGGATGTGGTATGGATGTAAACATTGTTGATGTTTGTATCTGATGGGGTCTCATGTGTGTCTTACTGGATTGGCCTGTTTATCGTATGAATGTCCTATTTTTTGGTTAGACTGTGCAGATGTGTTTCATTGACCAGTTGCCTGTGTCCCCTCGTCAATGTTGTTGTCTGAGCAGTATGACATTTGTGATGTAGCATTGTTAGGCAGGCACGTGAGGGACCCTGACGTATGCAGCATGTGTGTGTTGTTAGTGCTGTGTGGCTCCTATTGCTGTTTACTTAGGCTTATGTATGTGTCAGTTATGGACATTCGGCATTTAAGTGTACTGGTACCTTTGTCTTATTTCTAGGAGTAGTTGCAGATGTCATCCTCACACCCTAATTTAGGTATGTATGTTCCAGGGTGGGGTTCCTGCCATTTGGTACTATAGCTGCCCAGAGATGAGAGGTGTTATTGTCAACTGTGGTGGCAGTTAAGTTGCAGTTGTTGTATTTGCTACTGCATTACAGGTAGGGACCTAGTTGATGGGGAATAGTTTGTGCAAAACAAGTGCCTGGATGTGGATTCAGGGTAGTGTCCTTCCCACCTGTCACTGGTTTCCCTTGGCTCTCTTGTTGTAATTACAGGATGTCCCCGTGGGACTGTAGTGGTGGCAGTATTTTGTCGTGCCCCGGCTATGGTCAGTACTGGGCATTCCCCCCTGCCGTGCCCCTTTCCCCATGCCACTTCATATATGTGCTAAGTTACATGCATTGTGTAGTAGGTATCCCCCCCCTGCTTACAGTCCCCATTATTGCATTGTAATTCCCCATGCGACTTACCCTGCATGTGCGTAGTGTCGTGGTAGTCTGCGCTGTCCAGTCCTTGTATCCCTGTGACGATCTCCTCCGGGATGACGGCTGCGACCATCTCCTCCATGTGGTCCAGGGCCTCCTGTTGTGCTGGACTCCCCCCTCCAGTCTGCATTGCTGCCTTCCTGTTCCTGGCCATTTTCTCTTTGGTCCTACGTTTACAGTCATGCCAGCGTTTCTTACACTCGGTGACTGTCCGGCGTTCTTCAGCCACACTGTTTATCTTGTCCACAATTTCTTTCCAGATGGCCTCTCTCCTACTGAGTGGCAATTTTGAGGATATGAAAAGTTGGTGCTGGTGTTCCGTCACCTCTTTCACCAGGATTTCCTGCTCCTCTGCACTGAAGCAACACTTTCTTTTTTTCTTTAACATGTCCTGGTTCCTGTATGCTTCCTCCTGGCTGGTTCCTGGTCTGCTCTCATCCTCCTGGGGTCTGTTGGGGCATCTAGGATCCATTTTGGGTCTCCTCTCCTGTAAGTGCAGTTTTCGCGCAAAAATGTCACGCAATAGCGTGAAAAAAACGGCGTTTTCACGATTGCGCTGTCGTAAATCGACCCACAGTGATTTGCGTCACTTTTACGTGGGTTTCCCTTACGACAGACCGACGCTGTGTGCGTCACGAAATAATGACTCCCACCTGTTGGTTGCGCCGCCGTACGTCAAAGTATAAATTTGACGCCCGAATGGCGCATCCAAATGGCGTTAGACGGCGATAGCGCAGTTTTGCCTCAAAAAGTATAAATATGGCCCTAAATTTTCACTGTATTTTGGCTAATTTCTTGGTCTCCTTCAGGGAACCCACAAAGTCTAGGTACCTCTAGAATCCCTAGGATGTTGGAAAAAAAGGACGCAAATTTGGCGTGGGTAGCTTATGTGAACAAAAAGTTATGAGGGCCTAAGCGCGAACTGCCCCAAATAGCCAAAAAAAGGCTCGCCACAGGAAAGGGATAAGGCCTGGCAGCGAAGGGGTTATTACATTGCATAAGGTTTGTCATTTTGCATTATGCTGCCCGTAGAGTGCACACTGTCCAGGTGTTGACAGCCTGCTTTTTTATCATCCATAGAATAATCTAAGGAAGTGGGCCATCTGTGCACTCCGCAAGAATTTTCTTCATTTGTGCCCACACAGCCAAATCCTCTGCTGCGCTCTAATCTGGTCTAACCTCTTTCATAATTACTTCCCTAGCTAGGGTACACACTTTCATATCATTTTTATGCAGATTTATGAATTTTGCAGGGCATTCTGTGTTAGAAAAAACACTGAGATTTATTTAAGACACACCACCGTGGACTCCCCTGGTTCTCTAATTTTCAGAAAAGTGTGCATATGACTCACGTCTGGGTATACCCATCCCAATTAGAGTAGCACATTAAAGTAAATTAAAAAAGTAATAGGTGGAATGATGTTATTAACCTCAGCCACTGGTGATTACTCAGGGATGATCCCAATCCATCATTACTTTGCACACCATGTCACCTCAGTTTGGAACCAGCCATGTGCTCATTAGTCTTAACCCTGCTTTAATGGGAACAGTGCAGGTAGAATTGCTAAGAGGTGTGCTCTCTGAACAAGAGCACAAGAAACCCAGGACCGGTTTTGACCTACTTAGGGCTCATCAGCCACATAGAGCTTGGTTCCAATGACAAAGTGTGCACTGCATCCACATCTGGGATAACTGTTCCTCTGATGGCAACACACCATAATACAGTATACAAAAAAGTGATGTGCAGAATTCTTGAGTTAATCTCAGTTAATCTCAGCCACTGGTAATTACTAGGGCCTGTGGATCAGAATAATGCAAGCAGTCCATTTATCACCTTGTTGTTTTTGCAGCTGATGCTTGATGGGTATGTCCAGACATGGGTCACATGCTGACTGTGCAACCTGAACTGAGTTATACCTGGCTGATGAGCACTATTAGGCTTGGAATCATTGGCATGGTCTCCCCTAACTTTTTGCCTCTACCTCCCAGGTTGTTTCTATGTGCCAGACTCTGTTTTTGCTGTTTTGTATGCTCTGGACACTTTACCACTGCTGACCAGTGCTAAAGTGTAAGTGATCCCTGTATAACTTATATGTGTACATTGGCTTATCCATGATTGGCATATTTGATTTACTAGTAAGTCCCTAGTAAAGTGCACTAGAAGTGTCCAAGGCCTGTAAATCAAATGCTACTAGTGGGCCTGCAGCACTGGTTGTGCCACCCCCATCAGTAGCCCTGTAAACATGGCTCAGACCTTCCTCTGCAGAGAATTTTAAACTGCCAACTCGACTTGGCAAGCGTACCCACTTGCCAGGCCTAAACCTTAAATTTTTATACATCTAAGCCACCTCTAAGGTCAGCCCTAGGTAGCCCCATGGGCAGGGTGCAGTGTATGTTACAAGTGGGACAGTGAAATACCTCCAAATTCAGGTTTTCACTGTTGCAAGGCCTCTCTCTCTCATAGGTTAACATGGGAGCTGCCGTTAAATATGATTAAAGGACAGATTATCTTTGGAAGCAGATAAACATGTGGAGTTTGGGTCTCTGAACTCACAATTAAAGGATACACATTTTAGTGAAGTTGGTTTTTAGATTGTGTATTTGAAAGTGCCACTTTTAGAAAGTATGCATTTTCTTGCTTAAACCATTCTGTGACTCTGATTGTTTGTGGATTCCCTGTCTGGGTCAATTTGACAGTTGGGCTGTTTGCACCTCTCCTCTAGACAGAGACACAAAGGGAGCTGGGGTGCAGCCTGCATATCCTGATGGGCCATCTGGGCTGAGGGAAGGGGAGGAGTGATTACCCACACCTGAAAGGGCTGTGCCTGCCCTCACACAGTGCAGTCTCCAACCCCCTGGTGTGTGTCTTGAGCTGGCCTGGGCAAGGCAGGATCCTGAAAACAACAGAGACTTCTCTTTGAAGTAGGCCTACCTTGAAAGGTGTAGCTGGTGGAAAAGGACAGAAATCCACACAAAGACCGCCATTCAGGGAAACTTTCAACGCATCACTGGCCCGGCGGCTCAAAAACGACACGCCGCCGGCCTCACGGCTAACTTCAATGCTCCACCTGCATTGCGGCAGGAAGATCAATGCAACGGAGCTGGAGAAACTAGGTACTACACCCGCAGCGGCTGCTGTTAACGACACAAGCCCCACGCAGCGTGATTTCTTGACACCATGCGAACAGATTTTGACACTACATCACAGGCGCAGAAAACAACACAAAGCCTGCCCGGTCCCGAGGTGCCCGTCCGGATTGAAGCATCACTGTCTTGTGGGAGAGAAGAAACAAAGCATGCCGACCTGACCTGACCGAAGGAGGAACGACCCACGTTCTCGGTTGCTAGTGAGAAATCAACGCATTACTGGCCTTTTCCGATTCACATTCTCCCACATTCACAGACGGTACCCAGGTAGTTTTGTGTGCTAACAGTGCTCTCACTGTTTTATAAAGGATTTAAGACTCTTTTTCTTTTTTTTAAATTCATAACTTGACTTGTGTATGTTGGATTTTTGTCGTTTTGGTCTTGTTTTTTTTAGATAAATATTATCTATTTTTCCAAACCTGTATTGTGTCCTTTTGTAGTGTTTTCACTGAGTTACTCTGTGTGTTGGTACAAATTCTTTACACATTGATTCTGAATTTAAGCCTCCCTTCTCGTGCAGAGCTACCAAGTGGGTGAACGAGGGTTAATTGAGGGTGATTCTCCTTTACCCTGACTAGAGTGACGGTCCTTGCTTGGACAGGGGGTAACCTGACTGCCAACCAAAGACCCCATTTCTAACAAGCACTAAAAAGGGCAAAAACAGTCTTGGGTTGCTTGAATTACATTTCAGGTAGGACCCGGCCTGGTGGTTTGGGCTGGACTGTTTGCCTAAAGCTGTGCTCAAGCTGAGGTGGCATGGTGGGTGACTAACGATGCACTGGTATACGGACCGAGCAATCGGAAGGCTGAGAATAATTCAAGCATTCCGTCCATTACCTTGTTGTTACTGCTAGAAATACACCAATGACAGGGGAAATTTAAAAGGGACCAATGGACAGTAGCACATATTGTGCCATCCACTAGGCTGCCAAGGCAGACAAGTCTCCAAGCCTTCCTGTGGCTTGATCCCTGCAGCTTTTAAACCTGTAGAAGAGCCTATCAAAATTCCCATTTCAACTTCAAGGAATCTTACTTTTAAATATTAAATGTCACTTTTAACAAGGCTTTATATCCCACAAGGTACGGAGCCTTCTCTTAAAATGGTGGCACATGTACGAATTTATTGTGGTATGTAGCTACAGCAACTAGCTATTTTCACTGTGAAGGACGTCCATCAATTCATTATGCTCTGTAAAACGTTTTCCAAGTAGTTCACCACGACAAAGCACACATCAATACAAAATATGATGATGTAGATCTACCACTATTTATGCAAGCTTATAAATGGACATTTGCATGGGCCTTGGAAAAGGACTTGAAATGCTGTGTCTACACTGTTTCTATGTCTACATAATAGAAATTTCATGTTGCTGAACAAGTGCATGCCATTTTAGATCTGCTCAAATGTGGTCTTATTTTTTACTTGTAACTCTTTACCTTTTTGGATATTATATATTCTTGTAATTGGGATTGCTAGTGTTAATGTATTTTCCAATTAACCCTTGTGGTAACTCATCATACATGTTGTCGCCTCCAAAGAGAATTCACTCATTTTCTAATGGGCTTAATTTCCTTTCTGTGTTACCAGCGGTATTCTCCCACCCATTTCAGTGCATGGTCGTACGTATTCCTGATTCGATTGTTTATTACCTTATTTCACTTTATGTTTCATTATTCGTATTTCAAAAGGTGTATTATTTGAATTTCATTTAAACCACAATCTGTGATTAAGAAAAAACACAAATAAATAAATTAAACTAAATACAAGATAGGATGTATTGTGGTTACACACTCAATTAGACCAAGAATACCCCAGGTTCAGTAACTGGCATTCCCCTGTAGGACACGTGATAGGTATAAAAAATCATAATGGTACTCCTGCAATGGGAAGCTCTTTGTTCACATGATAGATATCAGATGTGGATCCCAATCGTAAACTTCACAATGCACTTCTGTGTAACTGAGCTCAGCCTTTGCTGGGATTTAGACCCTAATGTTAATGAGACTTTATTCAGGGTCTTTGGCGCAAGTGTATTTTTCGTAGAAAACATTGTTAAATACTTAACCAAGGCTAGTCCTCACATTTCTAACTCCATCAAGTAAATCAGAGGCTAGTAATTGCTTCTTCTATCAAAGATCAATGCACGCGCTAACATTAGTACTTAATCAATATTAGTTAATTAAGTGAACAAATCCACAATGTAATGCTGTGATCAATTGAAACTCAGTTATTTGAATTAAAAAAACATTGCATTGAATTGGAGCTCATACTTAAGCAACAAAAAATCCATGGGTCAGTGTGCTATGACCTCTGGTTTGGGTACCGCATGAAGTATTGACTTAGGAGTTCAACCTATGATGATTCACAGCTCAGCTGAGACTCGATTTGCTTGTCAAGATTTATCTTTTTTGGAGAATATAAGATGGCCATGCTTGGCTTAAGACACACTTGTTGTTGAAATAGGTTTCCAGTCCAGTAGATTTTTAGATTCAGGTTGTTTCTTTGGATTCGGTTCTCCATTCTTTGACAAAAACTGAGACACTTAAACTGTGTGTGTACCATTAGCTTTCATGCTGTAGCACCTCAACCCAAATACAAAGAGGTGTCACAAAGCCAATAGGTCTTGTGTTACTGTACTAAAACATACAAACAGCTTTTCGGCATTCTTTTAAAAACACATTAAGTGCAGACCTCTCACTCTGCATTCTCTCAGGAACTAAGAACTGTGCACTCACTCAGGTACACCCTCACCCCACAATAAAATAGGCACTTAGCAGGCACATCTCTCATCTTGCACTCAATGAGCCACACTCTCCTGGTTTAAGATCTCAAGGACCAACCGAGAAGTTGCATCTCTTTTATCTAGCCTAGCTGGATGTTTCCCAGCTCTGTCACTCACCTCATAAGTTATGTTGAGTGGCTTGGTGATGGCCACTTGTGGCTTCTGTCGCTACAGCTCTGTATTCCTTCCGTTTCAGGGAGAGAATATTTTGTATAATCCCGTGTCCACCTGCAACCAGGTGCGATTCCAGTTGCTGGATCTCCCTTTCAAGCGTCTCCAATCGGACCCTCTTCTCTTTTTTCACCCTGCTTTCAGGGCTAAACCCCCATGACACTTTCTTACGCTTCCCACAATTTTTGTGCAGATTCAACTGGACCCTTATTTTACTGTATGTGAAGTATCTTAAAGTACCATGGATTGAGAACTGAGCTTGGTCGACTTCCTCTGTCCATCAGTCCATATATTGTGCAAGCTGGGGAGTAATCAGTTATACTTCTCGCCAGATGGTGGACCCCACCCTTGTGAGGAAGCTGCTGTGTGCTCCCGAGTGATATGTATATTGTTGTGCTGTGGGATTAAAGGCCCGCCATGTATCCATGAGTCCAATTGCTGAAATAAAGTTGTCAGGCAGTCGACAGACTGGTGACGCCTGACAAGGAGGCCATCGGTCACTGGCTTCACAGAATGCTGCATTAAAATTTCCACCCTGCACTATTCTGTCCTCAGGGAGGTGGGGGAGGAATGCACTGAGGTCTGAGAAAGTTTCATCATGTAGTTTAGGAGGTATATAGAGAAAAATAATGTTAATGATCATGACTTTCATTGTTCCCATAACTGCCACGTATCTCCCATGTGAATCTGGCCAGGTGTTGTGTACAGTAAATGGGAGAGATATTATAGAAGGATGCCCACCCCCCTGGATCCTGTTGTGTAACCTGCATGGGCTACCATTTTAAACCCCCATCTATCTAGGGTACAGCTGCTATGTCCCTGTAGGTGTGTGTCCTGAACAGTACTATATCAGGTGAGTGTCTATTAAGATACTGTAATACTACTTCCCTTCCCCATCCCATTGACATTCCAGGAGAGAATCTTCTACCTAGGATTGTTCAGGGTGGAAGCCATTAGTGATTGATGGCAAGAGAATGAGTAGCCACACTATAAATGAATGTAAGAGCATCACCATGACAATAATATAACAAATAAGAAGCAAACTGTTCAACTAAAATCCCAAGAACATCCCCCCACCCTGCCTACCTGCATGACGGACTTAAAACTGTCTGCCCCCCCAACTTTGCAGAGTGCCTGTCGCCCCAAAACAGAATACTATTTAAACAAGGTTGTAGAGCCCATCTAGTTGTCCCCCCCTCCATGCAAAAATGCATCATGTTACCACTTATGATCTCAACTTTTGAAGAATTTTTGTCCCAGGGTGTGATGAACAGCATCTATTCAGCCAGGCGGCTGGTGCCTCTGTTATCACAGAGAGCACATTGATGATTTGGGAGGCATCTGAAACACCCCTCAAGCTGTTGCAGCTGCTCAAATCCAAATGTTGTCCTCCTTGTGGAGCCAGGTGAGGGCTGTGCCCCTGAACTGGACCGGCCATCATCATTAACCAGATGCTTCCTTTGTCTCTTCTGTGATTTTGGTGATGAACTGTTGTCTGTCCGGTCGGAAGCGGGCTCCCACACTTCCTGCTGCTCTCTAGCCCGCCAGACAGCCCCAGATGGTGCAGTGAAGTACCAGATCTTACCATTGGTGACAACTTGCAACCTCGCCAGGAATATCATTAAGAATTTATTTCACTTTCCCTCAATGTTGTTTAGACATCAAGAAAGAACAATTGTTGTTTTTGTATACTGAATGTAAAGTTTAGGAAGAAGGTGATTGTTGTATTATCACATGTAACAAGTAGGGCTCTGCAAGTAGCCTGCAGTATGATGTCTCAGTCACATTAGTTGAAGATGCTTGCTATAATAAGGCATTGTGACACTCCCAGTTTGGGCAGAGCACCCGGTACTATGTGGGCCTACTCCACAGAGAAGTATTTTGAGAAGTCACAAGGTTGCAGCTGTTTAGTTATGAGATCTTCCACAAATACATTTATTGCCTGCCCCTCTGCCCAGTCTGGCACTCCAATGATGTGGACGTTGTTTCTCTTTGATCGTTCTTCAAAATCCTCCAGTTTCACTTCCAGGGCTGTTGTCATAGCTTGCAATTCCTTGACTTGGGCCTTCAATACTTTGGAGTCCTTCTGCAGAGCTGTAATTGATTTTTTTGCTTCTTTGACGTGGGCATCCATATTGCGAAGATCTGCTTATATCAAGGTAACTTCAGGGGAGACTGTGTCGATTTTCGCTTCAAGGGCTATGTTTATTGTTTGTAGTGTTACCATTATATCAGTGGGTGTGGGAGGTTCCGCAGTCTGGGGGCTTGTGCATCAAGAGGTTGCTGTTCCTCTGCCACCACAGGCTTTCTCAGCTGGGTGTATTTATCCAATTTAGTTTGGAGGACAGTGTGGTTGTCTTTGCCTCCCATCATCGGCCCTGTGAGGGAGGGAGGGAGCCATAGGGCAAAAAACATGTGTGCTTGCAGCCTATCAGTTTTAATTTTTCCTTCATTGCAAACTTCCAGTGGTCCTGCTCTGTATGGTGGGTCCAGTTGGTGATATTCACACTCCCTCCTATGGAGGGCAGACAGCAAGTCTCAAGTCTCTAGTCTCCCACTAGTCCTCTCTGGGCTGTGCATTGACAAACAGGTTCTCTTCCTCAGCAATGCAGAGTGTGAGAGGACGCCACAGCCCATATTCCTGAGTTAGAAGGCTAACAGTGTACAGTGTCAATATTTAGTGCTAGGAATTGTGTATCTCAGGAGACTCAAAAAGCATCAAATCAGCAACTGCTGGGCCCCAGCAATCATGTTCCATTGTTGACGCTGCTTGCTCTGTCGTCTCACATCTGCCTAATTGGAGAATTGCTATTCTGTAGTGTGTGCCCCTGCTTTTCAGCCCCCTATTGTGGCTTTGAATCTGGTTTTCTGACTTCAAGTTCTGGGATGCTTCGAGGTGGTGATCTTCAGGGTTACATAGCCATCGGCACCGCGCATGAGGGCTGAAGCCAGGACAGTCAGGCCACTGCAGCAGACTGTCCCCAGTTTCTAAATCTAGGCTAGCCCCGCACCCTACCACCCACTTAGTCAGGGAGCTCAGAGCATGTTGTGTGCAAGCTTGTTGCGGGGGAGAAGGACATATCTCAGGTGCACCACCTCACAGTCACTCACCCCGCTCCAGAGGCCACTGGCCTCCTCGGGCCTTTCTCGGGCCGTCACTTCACTCCACTCCCAGTGGTAGCTGTCAGGCCACACTGTGGTCCAGTTGCAGTTCTCGAGGGTATTTCATGTTGGGGGCAATCCAGCTTCTCCGGACGCTTGTCCCTGCTGCCGGCTGGATTGTTGTGCGGATGTTAGGGGATTTTTTTGGTAGGTGACAGGAACTGCTTCAAGATGCAGCCATTTTCCTCGACAGTTGGCCACACCCCCTACAGTATGTGATTTTAACTGATCTGACTTTGTATTTAATCCTATGGCTTTTTCTGCATTTCTGCACTGTTGATTCTCAGGCAATATGTTTTTTGAGGTTTGGCAAGTCAATTTATCTTTGCACTCCTCTTAACATTCATGCACATTTTTTGCACATGAAAATTATTTCATGATGCTATTGCTACCAATCTGTGCAACATGTCATTGCTTCCCTGTACGTGTGCCCTTCCATGTGCATAACTTTTCATATCTGTGTCTCTAAATGTTCATTTATGTATATTAAATTTGAAAAATGTGCAAATTTTGTGTTACAATAAGGACCTGATTTATGAAAAGTTAGCACCGCCTTTATGTCACTTTTTGATGCAAAAGCGGTGCAAACTTACAAAATATAATTATATTTTGTAAGTTTGCACCGCTCTTGCTTCAAAAAAATGACGCAAAGGTGGCACTAACTTTTCATAAAACAGGTCCTAAATTCTTAGGCCCGTATTTATACTTTTTTTAGCTCCGCATTTGCGCCGCTTTTTGACGCAAAACGGCGCACACCTACAAAATACAATGGCATTTTGCAAGTTTGCGCTGTTTTTGCTTCAAAAAACAACGCAAATGCGGCGCAAAAAAAGTATAAATACGGGCCTTAGAATTTTACTTAGTGCAATTTTGCATCATTTATGCTCAGAGAAAAGCTTGAGCAGAACGTTTCATCTAGAGACATCTTCTGATCAAAACAGTAACCTCACAATATCTTGAGTACTGGCATTCCCTTCTGTGTATTCTTGACACAAAATACAGGCAAAAAATATTTCAAACCATTGTTGTAATTGTCATGAAATTTCAAGATCGTCTGGATAAAATTAATGCTTTTGCACACTTCTGTATCCCACTGACTATGTGTTCACATACCCTTGTTTGCCCATATCCGTTATCTTGCATGAGTGTTACAACATACTATCACTTCCTATATTTTTAATTCTATGTAATTCTCTCTTTCCCTCTTAATTCTCTCTTTTCATACACTCTGCCTAACTACATCTCACTCATTCCTATTCTGAAGTTATCAGAGGTAAACTTTATATCTGATAAAAAAGTTGGTGACATTTTGTGGCAGTTCGAACAATGAACTGTTTGCTGACAATGCTCATTTATTTATTGGTGCTACTGCAATTAATCTGACTTTAATGACATTCTGTGTCAGCCACGCATGGTTTAATCCTGTTGTATGGTGGTTATTCACGAACCTCTGCAACATTTCTATTGACTTTCTAAGCTACCCTCCTTTGGCAGGTTGATGTCTGTGGAAATGATTTGAATAGATTAATGCTGCTTCATTGATTTGAATTATAAAAAAAATATATATTAAATTAATCTTTAGATATTTTGATAAAGCAATAAATCATCAAATAGCATAGGGACGGAAGCTGGGGAAGGTCTCAGGAGAAGAAGCATATATCCGTCCCAGAATGCTAAGGGCACATCATGTCTCTAGTTGTCCTTTCATATTTCCATTGGAGTGCCTAGCCCGCCACACGATCGTCACGGAAAACAAACCGGGGCATTAGAAGACGGTCAGTTGCAGAGACTGTGATTCCAAGAGTGTATTATTGCTGCAGAAAATTGACAAGTTCCTCAAAGAGCAACTTCAGGATCAGAAGACTGGAGAAGCTAGTAAGAGAGCACAGATGAAGTGGCAAACAAAAACATACCTATATTAATAAGAAATGTTACTATTTGCCCTGCAGTGTTTCAGCCCTTCACAGTTTTTCAAAAGATCTTCCAATCCGCAGGTTACAGTCTCAGTAGCGCCTTGTGTGCTACCCGCCATCCATGACACATGCACGGTAACAAACCAGAGTTTGTATGTGCAACACCTAAGAGAAATCATGTTATGCACAGCTACTGGGGGCAAAAGAGAAAGAAGCAAGACCATGCACGGCATAGAAGCATGGGCAGCTCCAACCTCTGGTGGGCTGCGTACTGCTGCATCACATAGGTCTCTGATTATATTCATACTTCTTGCATTGAAATATGGAAATGAGCCCAGTGCCTGCACATGGCACAAATTGGCCATAGCCTACTATCATTCATTGCTTTCTTCCATCACTGAGGAACCGCCTGACTGTAATTTTGCAGCCGCCCACGGTTGTAGTTTTCCTCGCTTAGACCAGTAAATCCAGTAAATATACTCTGTGCTAGGCAATATAAAGCAATTCCTGGAATGATGAGTAGGAAGCATTTCTGTCTCAGTGTCATCTGTTATTGTTGTCATCCAGCCATAGTTTATTGGGGCATTGCCTTTCCTTTTTTTAAGGTACATGTTTTTCACCCACGTAGTCTGTGAACGTCATGTGAACGTCATCTTTGAGGCAGCTGTAAAACACAGATTCGATTCAATTGAACAAACTTTTCTTAATTATGTTAATTAAATACATTTTTAAACGATAGAGACCAAGCTGGCTGGCTTTTAAATGGCACCCACGTACCTGTTCCAGCTTTTACATAGATGTCCACACCAGTGTTTTCAGTCGTCTGATCCCATCTTATATCAAAATGAAGTACAGAAATTAGGTCTGCTGGTACTGCTGCCACTAACTCTTCATAGTTAGCTGTTTTCTCAGGATGCCGTCAGTGGTTTAATCAATCTTTATTCTTTCAATTTTTTTCTTTAACATATCTTGTATCTAATTATCTTCGTTTGTTTTAAATACTAAACGAACGTCGAAGCTTTCACATTTCATAATTTTCCTTTCAGCCTAAAATGCCACCTGTGAGCTCCGTCCTTTTATTAATTTACCTGTAAAACATTCTATTTCTTTTTTTCACTAATTCAGGCCTGTTATTCTATGTTGTGTCTTTGCTCTACTCTTCTATTCCCTTGCATCCAAATCCACTTCCCTGTTCATATTCATATGCTGTGGTGAAAAGTATTTTTTTCGGTACCAATTGTACCAAAATTGTAGTACACTGAACATTTTATTTGTTGCCTTAAACGTTTTAATATTTTAAGGGGAATGATTGCTTGGACACGCTGCATTGGAAGTGACCACCTGTCAGAGCGTGCCACATACCGGTGGCCATTTTTGTTGGCAGGCTAGTTGCTCAGGGAAGAATATAAGTTGGTGATACTGGGGCGACCGGTGATGCGCCAAAGGTGTGCCAAAGGCAAGCCCCATCTGCATCTGTCCGCTCACCAACCGCGCTTAGAGCCAGCCATGATGTCGGGCGGCTGGCGAATGGACTTTACGGTAACTCCTGAGGCTTGCATTCAGTATTCCAGGGTATAGCGCCTGGTGATTAGGAGGAGGATTCCCATCGGCTCCACACTGGAAAAGAGGAGAGATGTAACGGTGGGCCCTGTTTGTAATAATAAGACCTTTTGGGCGAGCAAACTAAGGCATGGACTTCTCAATGTAAGGCCCATTGTGAAACATGGGACAGAAGTTCACCCGATCCTTCAATCAAGAGATTAGGATGCACTTTTTCTAACAGGAACTTGGACCACTGCTGATTCTGTAGTGGACCTGGCTATAGCATCCCTGGCAAGTTACAAGGTCTTTCACTAATCCCGTTTGAATAAGAAGGGAGGAGGGATGGCTGTTATTTTGAAGGACAAGTGGGACTTTGTTCCTTTGTGCCTGGATGAGCTTGCAGATCTTGACCTCTTAGGTTTCTCTTTAAAATGGGGGGACAGTATCTGTTCAGGTATTATATGCTATCACTCTCCTGGACTAGCGTCCTCCTATCTCCAGCCCTTCATTGAGCTTATTAGTAACATGGTGATAACTCACTCCAATTTTATGCTGCTTGGTTAATTTAATCGTTGGTCAAATTCTGGCTCTTTGTCTGCATTTAGGAACCTACAGGGATCCTGCAAGACTTTAGGACTGTGTCAGCTAGTCCTTGCCCCAACCCATAAACATGGCCATATCTTGGATCTTATCTTTGCCACGGAATGGCTACTTTCAGTGTATAATATTACACCGGTCTGCTGGAGTTATCACACCCTGAGCATTTTTCAACTTCAGGGTCGGGAGGCAGCTCCCCTGAATATACCCTCAGCTAGGCCCATTGTAGCAGGTCCTAGATTAAACTTAGAATGCTTAGTTAAAGTGATTCTGTCTTTAAGCTGCCTTCGAGTTTCCCTGCTTTGGAAGAGCTAATCGTGGAAATGCTAGACTCAGTGATTCCTCTCAGGGCAACAAAGCCACAACAGAAACAGGTGAATCCCTGGTGTAATGCGTCACCTAAGCTCATGGAGCCAAAATGTAAAAAGGCAGAAAGAAAATGGCGTTATGCCTACAGTTAGGTAGACAAAATAGCACTTAAGGAGGCCCTGCACGAACACACAAAAGGGGTTTCAAAGGCCAAAGCAGACTATTTTGCTAATGCCATCCTACCTGCTCCAAACAATGCCAAGAAGGTGTTTGAAGTCACAAAAGAACTGTCCAATCTGTCCTGTCTGAATCAGATGGTCACGCCTTCTCAGGCTCTCTGTGATGAATTGGCAATATCCTTTTAGGATAACATTAAGAAAGATTCTCGAAGATATTAATCCTTCAAACTCTACTATGCCTCCGCCAGAGAGTCGTATAGGATGCTCCAATCGTTTCCGGCCATGTGATTCTCACTGAAGGAACCACTCCTGTAAGCTGGATCACTTTGGGTCACTCGCTGAGGAAGATTTCCTCTCACAGGCCTTGGCCACCTCTTCAGGCTCTCCCCTGGATCTGTTGCCACATTATATCTGGAAAGAAAAGGCAGATAGGTTTTTCCTGCTTCTCTGTCAAATCTGCAGTCTGTCGCTGAAAGTGGGGTGAGTACCTGCCACCTGGAAAAAAGTCACTGTGAGGCGTATTTTGAAAAAACCTTCCTTGGGCCCATCCATTTTAGCCAACTACAGGCCAATATCTTTACTGCCCTATCCTGGGGAAATTCTGGAGAGATTTGTGAGTAAACCATTGTCTCAATATTTGGAGGCCAACAATTTGCTGGAAGGGGAACAATTTGGCTTCCAGCCATGTCACGGAATGGAGATGGCTGTGTTCATGGCTATGGATGGGCTCAGAATGAGGGTTGATGATGGGCACTCAGTGGTCCTGATTCTGTTAGACATCTTGGCCGTGTTTGATACGGTTTATCACAATACCCTCCTCTCCCAGCTGATAGAAATGAGGAGGGAGGGACAGCATTGCAATGGTTTCATTCCTGTCTAGAGAACAGATGTCAGGCATTTGTACTTCCTCTTTCCATTCAGGATTTAGGATGGTGAATCAAGGTGTGCCCCCAGGCTCTGCTGTTAGCCCTATTCTTTTTAACATCTAGATGGCCCCTCTAATTTCACTGATTAAGTCCTACAACCTGCAGCTGGTCAACTATACTTATTAGATTTTGTCACTGGCTGGCAGCCAGGAGCTGGTCTCTTTTAATGAATGTATTCAAGAGATTTGGCTGTGGATCAACTCCAACTCCCTCAAGTTTAATGGGGTCAAGACAAAGCTGCTATGTTGTTTAGACAATTAAGGGCTGGTAGGGCTCCCCAAATTTTGGCCTTGTCCAGCCAATGGAAATATTATGCCCGTGGACACGGTGCAGAATCTGGGGGTTACGTTTGACAGCAAGCTCAGCCTGGAGAACCAAGTAAACAAAATTGTGGGCACTTGCTTCATGCTTTCAAGAGCTTTACAGAGAATTCTTCCTATGCTCCCTCCAACAGTCAGAGCACTGGTGATACATAGTTTAATTCTTAGCTGGCTTCATTATTGTAATGCCCCGTTGCTAGGTGCCCCAGACTATACAGTTGTCTAGAATTTAAGCTCTGGCTGCAAAACTTGCCTTGCACAGACCAAGATGGGCCTCTGCCTCCACAGCTCTAAAGGAGTTTCATTGGCTGCCGAGTAAACAACGAATTTACCTTAAGTGCCTCTGCATTGTGTTTCGAGCACTGCAGGTATCTGGCCCGGTCTGTTTGTGAAGTAGTCTTAGGAAATATACCCCTAACAGAGATCTTTGCACTTCCTTGGCCAACCTGGCCCAGGTGCCTAAGTTTGAGAGAGCCAGACAAAGTGGTCGAACTTTTAAATTTGGCATAGCCAGGCTCTGGAATCAGCTTCCAACCTCCCTTAGATTGTTCACTGCCCTTTGACTTTTCCGAAAAGCTCTTAACACCTGGCTCTTACCTAAGTAGCTGGGTTGGGTTTACAAGCAATGTGCACGATTAACTCCGTTTGAACTGTTGTGTTTGTGGCCAGCGCCAGGATACAAGTTTGGTGGCAGTGTGCTTTACAAAGGTCATAAATAAATAAAATAAAATAAATAAGTCCTTTCACATTGGAAACGCTGACATATTTTTTCCTCACCATTTTATTTTACTTCTATTTATTTAACAGGGATAAAGAGGCAACAATAGCTCGCTTTCTTTGTAGAGATAAAGAAAGGAAGCAAAGCTAGAGCATATGTTTCAAATCTATGAGAAAACCCCTCAAATTTATCCCCAGAAGTCCTCCAAAGATAATCAAATGCTGAATTTCTAAAATAGCAGGGTTTTATTCTTGCCAGTGGAATTTGGCCCATGTCTTAAAGAGTAGGCCTCTCTTTTTTTGTTAGAACAGATGCTAAAACAATAATGTCAGGCTATATAGGAATACACATAAACAAATTTACCGCAAACATTCGACATGGCGCCAGGAGCCAGTCCTTAAAATATACTTCCCTTCTGTCTGAAATGACAATCAATTTGTACATGGCATAAGGCCAGGATAGGATCCAGACCCGGAGTACTGATTTATTGTTCGTGTTAATGGTGCGTTTAGGTTGCTCTGCAAACTCCGAATCAGAACTAAATCTGCAGCACAATACATTTTGCTTCGGCTTTAGTAGGTTACTGTATTGATAGACCAATCGGCTCTTATCAATTACACTATTGGGTGCCCATATCAAAATGAGGCACATAATAATATAACAGTACTAAAAATGAGTCCCTAGCATGCCTCTATTTTTTGTTTCACGATACTACCCCGTGAACCACGCTGTGTTTATCGGTAACATTCTGCACGTATCCTGTCACTCTGAATCAAGGAATATGTAACTTTTGCCAGGCCCTGCTTAACATGCTTCATGCCCTGTACACAATCGACATGCATTTAGCATCCAGGCTACACTGTGCGCAGTTAGCCATGGTCAAGCAGGGGATACCCTCTATCAAGCACTGCTCGACGTCCGCCAGGAGCTGCACATTTACAACTATATACTGCCCAATCAGCCATGTTATACACACACTCAAACTTTCTGCAGTGCTCTGTTTAACTTGTATTATGTTTGACACACACACTCCGCCATACAATGGACACCCAGCAAATACTCTGCACACTTCTAGGTACTATAAAAGAAGAAGTACACAACCTAAATCAGGTACTGTACAAACCTAGCCAGGAGCTGCGCACTCTCATCTACACACTGCCCTCGCAGCCATGTAATGTACATACTCAAACTTTTTGCCGTGCACTGTTTAACTAGTATTATGCCTGGCACATACTCCGCCATGCAATTAACACCCACAACACGCTCTTTATACCTCTAGCCATGATCAGAGAAGGAATGCACACACTAAATCAGGCACTGTACACCTTCAGCCAGAAACTGTACAGTCACAACTATCTACTGCCCAGTCAGCTATGTTATACCCACACTAAAACTTTCTCAATGCTGTTTAACTTGTGTTGTCTCTTACACACACACCACAATGTTACAATCACCCCAAGGCACACGTTGCACACTGTTAACATTTTCAAAAAGCAATACACACCCTCAGGTTGGCATTGCACACCGTTAGCCAGGTGTTGCACACTTTCAGGTACACTATACACAAGCACACTAATCTGCGTTTCATAACAGGCCAAATTCTAGCAGGTGGGCAAGGTGGGCCAGTCCCTCCCAAGAGAGCCCTCTGGCCCCCCCAAATGCAACAGCAACAAGGACGTCCATTTGTGTTTCAAGTATGCCTGAACCACAGTGTTCGTGGCTTCCCCACACACTTGCAAGACACCGATCAACGAATTGGGATGCTTCGTGTCTGCATGACAGGGCAGACATAATGTATATATCGCTGAGTCTATTATCTAAAGGCCTGTGGGTTCAAGGAGGTACAGTGATAGAGAACTAGAACATTTCTGCACTAAAATGAGACAAGAGCAGGACTGGCCACATGTTTAGTGTGAAAGAGAAGGATATTGGAATAAGCAGGGGAAAGGAGTATGCGCATGGAGAGCACAGGAACTACTGTACTGGATTGAGCGAGTACTGCTGACATACTGTAAATGTTGGCATGCACATATGTCAGCGTCTCTGACCTTAATAAGTAAACCTACAAGAGGACGCAAATAGGTCGATGAACCTTTTGACTCGCATTTACGATGTTCCCACCATAACTCCAGTACATGTAGATCAATAATCAATAATCAATCAATAACAATGAAAATCAATAGCACTAGTAATCAATTGGAGTCACTAATTGTCACACACCATGACCTTTCAGTCATGAATGACTACACCTTTTAGTAAAAGTTAGAATATTTATTTCCCTATATTAACAATCCTGGTGTCATGTATGATAATCTCAAAATCAAATCATACACATACAGAAACATCACTGGCTGTCCAAAGCAGCAAAAGAAACACAATCTAATCAAAGCTTGAACCACTATACATTCTAAAGTTACAGAGCAAATCAATAACAAGAAGAATTGCACAAACAATATCACATACATTTAGATTCAGAAAAGAAAAGACATCAAACGTTACTCCCTATAGCAAATTCTCATTATTGAGGATCCTTATCAAACATCAGATTAGCATCAGCATGTTGGCTTCATGCAAAACAATTTAGTAAACACAAATTTGGAAAACATATAATTATGGCTCTATCAAAACAGTGAAGTTGGTACCTAGAAAGGAAAAGCAAACAGTCTTAAGAAACACATCAGTAATAATATACCTCTCCTCAAATGGATCAGCAATCTAAGATAGTCTTTGTCATCAGGACATCAGTTCAGTCAACATGGCATCAGGATTCAGCATCAATGTTCAGAAAGCGCAAAGTCTTGAATCATTAAAGATGCACAAGAAAGTAATGGCCTTTCAGCAAGAAAGAAACTGGGCAAATGCGCTAAGTGAAAGACAAATGCACAATGGCAGCTTCTTCTCAGTGTGGTCCGCCTAAGTTAGATTTCCTAAACCTACTTCCCAAGTCCCTATTGGTCAAGGGATCGCATGTTCACACTTTGTCCAATAAAACTAAAACATCAAATCTATAACTTCTACTAGTACTCCATTCACATGTTGCTGATTGGCTTTTCTTGTAATGTCCTCATCATCCAACTCATCAGGTAACAATATTGTTGCAGCGTATACTCCAGTCAGTGTCTCTATTATTCTTCTCCTGAGAAAGTCAGTCTTACACACATCACACACAGCATCTCATCACACAATGGTACATTTAGCAAGAACAGCATCTACTAGCAAGCAGTTCTCATGAGAAAAAGTTTTAGCTATGAGCACATTTGGACAGTACAATGGAAAATCACAATGTAATTCTCTAAGCAGACATCCTATTAATCAGTTTAGAAAGACAGCTTGACATGAGGCCAGGCAACTAGGCCAGGATCTCCATTAAGTTAAGACCTTCAATTAATAAACTAATACATAATGCATAACTCTTAACATGATGTACTACTACATTAATAAAACAAAAGCTCCATGTTTCATATTAGTAAGCCATTACTAAGTATACTGCGTGAATATTGGAGGCCACTCAATGTGATCACATCTTCAAATGTTTGCATTATTTTTCCTCTATATTATTACATTTTCTACGCCAAACCAATACTCAGAATACACTAATATTCATTAATATTTTATTATAAATTCCTGCACTAGCACATGTAAAAGATGAAATAGCCTTGCATTTGCTTATGAAAAGTTCACAGCCGAGATGTTTCCGAACTCAATCATACTCTGCTGTGCCTTCCTTTTTTAAGAAATGGGAATTCCTTTCTTAAGTAATGAAAATTGCAAGGAACTTGCAGGAATGCCTGCAGCGTAGCCCGGTGTCGATCAACTAATGTGAACCCTTCTGTACACTGTTGCATGATGGGTAGTTGTCGGGAGCTGAGGTCTGATAACCTCAGCCGTGGCGTGAGGGGAGGGCAAGGGTCTGAATAAAGCCAAACCAAAACTGTTGGTGGAGAAAGTAAACACCGTGGCCATTTGCTAAAATAAAGATTTTTTTTAATCTGGTTGGTCATTCTAGGGAAAACGAGCATATTTTATATTTCTTGGTGTTTTAATAGTCTTCTTCGCCAGGTCTGCTCTTCAAGCAAAATTGAGTTTGGTAATCGAGTCTTCACTAGATTCGTCATTTTTAACTTAGATGGACAATTGTGCAAATGTCAGTTAGCATTATGGGAATTAATTCAGGCTGATATTTTGTAGAAATAGCAAACAATGGGCATAAAGGATATAAATGTATTTATTCACGCGTTGGAAAGCAGTCATTGTCCGTACTTGAGTCGGTTTTGATGCCTTGCTTTCTTGATCATTTGTAACCCCACTATCAGGCGCCTGGACATAGTAACAATGAATGCATTCTAACACATTAAAATCGAACTTGAAAATTAAATAATCAGATTCTCTCTGAACAATTTGCTGGACAGCTTCTTGCTAGCTATGCCAATGAAATTATTTTTAAAGGACCAGTTTTAGACACACTTCCAAAAAGTTTCATCAAGATTTAAGAAGGATAGATGAAGCATTAGGTGTAAACATTTCTGGCAAGACATTTTCACTTGAATGACGGAGATCTTTATAGCATTATGCCACTGTTTTAGTGACATGCAGATAACTGAAGAATTATGGCTATGCATCATAGACTTGAATTCCCTTTACACCGCTGTGGCTCGCCAGGAAGGCATAGAAGCAGTATAATGGGCACTGCTCAGGACTGAAGAAGAGGGAAAAAATTCTGATTAGCATATTGCATTTCTCATTATAGCATAATAATTTCAACTGTTATAATGGTAGCAGTGAAAAGGACAGTTGTGCATTGCAAATGGGAACTGCATGATTAAAATATGGTTTGCATCGTATAGAGATATATAACACTGGTGATATTATAGGAATGTTTACCAAGCTGCCACACTGCTACCTAAGTGTGTTAAATGATTGAATGGATCCACCAACAAACAACATTATTAACAATCAGAAGGGAGAACAGCAAGTATTTAAGATAGACCAATTACCTCATGCTAGGGACATATTTAGACAAGAGTGATACATCTTGAAAGTATTTAATGATGCTTTGTTGTCATAGATCGCTTGTCCAAGTGAGAAGCAGTCACTCCAGAAACAGCCAACTGGTGACCCCCCCCCCCGGGGCTAATCAAATATTGCTGAGCACTGCGGATCCTGTTCCCTTGTGTTGCCCCCCTTGGAAATTAACCCTGGGCCACCTTGAATAGGTGAGGGAAAAGGAGGCATTTCTGGTGTTGCATCAACATCCAGACCCTTGCCCTCCTCCAGGATTGATTAAGAATTAAGAATTGCAGCTGTTGGCTATGAGCTGCATCTCACACCCAGTTTCCCAGGGGACAGAACTTCTCACGTCCATTTCTCTGGCACCATTTACACAATTTGGGGGTTATTTGTTTCAGACCTCCTGGCCTCTAAATTAAATTTCTTCTCTACTGAATTGTAAATCAGCAGCATGTTTCAAAGCCACTGTACTAGCACAAAGTCACAGCATGAGCCAGAGCTGTTGTACAGCCCCAACATGCCTGAAGCTGTGATCCATCATCTAACCAGCAAAGCTTATGTAAAGCCTCACCATCTGCCCAAGCCCAGTTTTATGTGGCCGCACTGACCTAGGCCTGAACAGCCCGTGCAGGGCTTCATCAAGCACCCACCAGACCAGCAATGAGAAGATGCAGCACTCCCTTGAGCAGCTGCCCCAGACAGTACATCATCTAGATATCACCGCTGAGGATACCAACAGGAATTGCGGTCTTGTGCTCAACCTGGAAGAGGGTGAGCAAGTGTAATACAGGCATGTTAGCCACCAAGAGACACTAACCCATTCACTGACTCAAAGAAACCCATTGAGTTAGAAAAAATGAGCTGAGTTAAAAAGACTGCACTACCACAAGAGTAAAAGAGTAATCTGCGCCAGAGCCTGGGGCAGCTAGAACCATACCCAGGGAGGAATTGATTGGACCACAAGCGGGGAGCCGGAAAAGGTGCCAACTTACACTAGTGCCAGAACACTAAGGGGCATATTTATACTCTGTTTGCGCCGGAATTGCGTATTTTTTTTTTACGCAAATCCGACGCAAAGCTAACTCCATATTTATACTTTGGCGTTAGACCCGTCTAGCGCCAAAGATCTTGGAGTTTGCGTCATTTTTTAGCGTGGACACCTACCTTGCGTTAATGATATGCAAGGTAGGCGTTCCCGTCTAAAAAATGACTCCAAGGCATGTGCGCCTTATTTAAACTCCCGTGCAAAAATGACGCACAGGAATGGGCGGGTCAAAAAAAATGACGTCCAGCCGCTTTTGCGTCATTTTTTAACGCCTGGTCAGGGCAGGCGTTAAGGGACCTGTGGGCTCGGAAGGAGCCCAGAGGTGCCCTCCCATGCCCTCAGGGACACCCCCTGCCACCCTTGCCCACCCCAGGAGGACGCCCAAGGATGGAGGGACCCATCCCAGGGAACTTAAGGTAAGGTGATTTGTGCCCCCCTACATGCCACTATGCCCAATGAACATGCCCAGGGGACATAAGTCCCCTGGGCATGGCCATTGGGCAAGGGGGCATGACTCCTGTCTGTGCTAAGACAGGAGTCATTTCAATGGGGTTTGGGAGTCAAAGAAAATGGCGCAAATCGGGTTGAGGCCAATATTTTGCCTCAGACCTGACTTGCCCCATTTTTTGACGCCCAAGCTCCATTTTCCCCTACGCCGGCGCCGCCTGGTGTGGGTCATTTATTTTGACGCACACCAGTCAGCTGTGCCGGCTAACGTCATTCCATAAATAAGGCGCCCACATGGCGCTTTGGAATGGCGTTAGCCGGCGTTAACACTTTTAACGCACAACTGCGTTGGCGCAGTTGTGCGTCAAAAAGTATAAATATGGCCCTAAATTGCATCATAAACATTATCCAGAGTGTAACGTTTATTTCTAATGTGCATTAAAGTACTTTCATTCTGCAAAGTCAAGTACTGGTCTGAACAACCATTTATTACTATGTGTGTTTGTTGAGTTCTGTTTTGAGTGCTGGACTTTAGTACTCCCAAGCATCCTCCCTGAGAAGCTTGTGACCACCCACCATTGCTACCACTGAGAGTCAAGTTCTAAAATGATTGTCCCTTACCCAGTTTAGCGCCATATTATGGTGGACTCCAGCACATTGGAAGCAAAGCTAGGTGATGCAAGCACAATGGAAAGGCTTCAGTAATATTTGCAAATTCATGCAAGGCCTGATTTGCATGAACTTGTGTGGCTCTGAATGAAATAAATCACAAGGCAGCTTCCTGTGCTGTGTTACATTACAGTTAAACTTGGAAGGCGTTTCATGAGTAGAGCATGGGTGTTCTCATACATCCACTCATAGAATTTGGCACATTCAGAGATTTTCAAGGACTTGTAAACCTGGGAATGCCTCAAAAAACTACTCCTTTCAAATAAGATGTATGGGGAGAAATATCTTTATTTCTCATTGTTTATCTTTCATTCTTTATCTCTCATTCCTCTTTCCACACGTGCTGCATTCTGCAGCAGCATATGTGGAAAGGAGAAATACCTCTAAGAATTACTTCTGTGCAGCAAGGTGTCCCTTCATGCTCAAAGCAATCCTTGCTACGGTGCAACAGTGTCTGTGTTGGTGCTAGGCTGCACGCAGTATGCCAAGGCAAGGAGAAAGCAGAAATGCTCCATAACTCCCTAAATATGCTCTCTTCCTATCATGCAATACAGCACAGCAACTTTGCATGCTGCATTGAATGAAAACTTAGTAAATGTTCCCCAATGTTTTAATTTCGCATTGGAATCATACAACTGATACTGTAGACTTGCAGAGAGCATGAGGAGCACATCTGCTAAGGGCAAGACTAGAGTGGTGAGATTTTAACACTCAGGCCTTTGTAAGTAAGGAATAATCTCAACAAGGCAGTGGCTACCCCTGAGTGTCTGGTCCTGTAGTTTTCTTTTAATTCCATTAACTGGTGCACACGTGTCAAATTTCCAGCTAAGAAGAGAGACAACTGTAATTCATAATAATAAATATAGCAAAATTACTTTTTAACTATCATCCGCTTTCATGTGTATTGAGACACGTGTTCGATGCTGTTTACAGACAATCGAGGTAGAATGATGTGATGAGTATCATATCAATAAACACAGTAAGTATCAGGGAGAACAAGGCTCCCTGAAGACAGTAATTTTTCATCATACCATGAAGATAACAAAAGAGAACAAAAGAGGTCAGTATTTATCACCGACACCAATAAGGGTCTTTTTACCTGCAAATTAAGTTTTTACTCTTTTCAGTGTTTCTTGTCCTGACACCCTGCTGTTCACACAAATATTCTCAATACTGTACTATCGGCACGCATTGACCCTATTAGAAGAGCACTGCCATGGGAATTAGCAGGGAAGTGATGAGTTTGTGCCAAAATAAAAGAGTTACCGGATACACTGTGCGATAACAAACTACAGGAAACGTCTTTGTTCTTCTGCAGCTACTGGTTTCCTGATTAACATTGCCACCAATGCGTTTTTTGGACATTACTACAAAAACCTTTCTGACAAGACAATATTTTAAAAAAGCCTTTAATTCATTAAATGTTTCCTTTTTTTGGTAATAACATCTATTTAAATTGATGTGCATCTATCAAGCCCCGCTCTACCTTCATGTTCTGGAATAAAAAATATTGTAAGGCATTTCAGTATTTCGTCTTGCTTATAAACCACTTCCCATTTACTCAATTTCTTCTCTATTCTCAGCATTTTTACAAATTATGAACATGACTAAACCAAGGGGAAGGGTAGGGAAAAAAGAGGGCTTAGGAAAGTGAAGAAAACACTATAATATTCATTACAGATCGCTATGACTAATTCCAGAAAGGTAGGAAATGAATATACAGTCCATAAATAGCCCTAACTTCCATAGCACAGCATATGGTATTTGTACACATCCAAAATTGTTATGATAGCTAATATGAGGATCATAGCAAGCAGCATGACAGAGGCGTACAGATCCCATGTATACCTGGTCATAGGAAAATATGCAGAACACATGTCAGCATATACTATGATAAATAACAACTACTGATCTTATACGATGCATAGTTAAAGAGAAATTATTTTAGTGGAGACCATATATCCCTTGGCCTGGACGCATAGAGTTCAAGCTGGGCATTGTAATAGGTAAGCAACTCCATCCATGTCTTAAACTCAGTAGCAGGCCACCAAACATTTCACCAGCAGCAGGGCCAGGGCCACAAATGTTCAATATGGTGGAGGAATATATACCACCCATATCACGATAGTAATATTGGGGTCCAAGCATATACTGTAGTAGTAAATCTATTTAGACAAAGCAGAATTAACCTTCCCCTACAAGGTCCAGGCCTGGCCTCACTCATAGGGCAGGTGAAGGAAGTCAGAATTCAAAATTCATGACAGAGTTAGTCTGTGCAGGAAGTATAGTATGCCCTTTGCAGGAATTTAAAATGAATGATGCGCAGCCTACTATTTGGGCCAGCATCCCTATTTGCCTACAGCAGACAGTATGCACCTCACCCGACAGTGCCTGCCTCAAGACAAATTCTCATCTGGACATGGTCCTGCATTCAGTAACAGAGACCTATTAAAGGACTGTAAAGTACAGTAACGTAACCATCTGTTTTGTGAATGAATTTGTAAGAAATTTCACCAACATTTGCAATGTTTCCAGCTCCTGTGGGAAGGATGAATTCAGAACTCCAGGTGCTAAAGATATGGTAATAAAGAAATACTTCTAGTGAGGATGATTATGTTGATGCCCTAATATCAATAACTTGTTTAAATCTTCCATGCCTATCCCAGTTTACTAGCCCTAGGACACGTGTTTGGGACATTGCCTTTAGTTCGTATGTTACCGATAATTTGGGATGAAAAGTGGCTCAACCAAGACAAGTGGAAGGAATACGGATGGGTGGTACCAATAATGAGCAAAGTGGGCCTCTGTACAAATATAATAAAGTTCACAATCAGGGGTCTCAAAACCACCAATTTAAAAGAAAGAAATGTGTCAATACCTCTCATTTGCAGCCCCGCCCCCACCCATGCCAATTCAATTATTTTAGGTCAACACACACAGAAAAAGGGCCTACGGACTGGGATGGGGACGTTCATGAAAAGGTAAAATAGCTTCAGGAGGACCATTTTTCCATTAGGGTGAGCCATATCATGTGTGATATCAAATGATATCAAATGGGAACTCCCATCTAGCCCTTTGGTCAGACAGTTTAGTCATGACAACTCCATAGTTCTCCCCGATGACTGTATTGGTGTACCTATTGATCCAGGTGCCAAGGTATTTTATGATCCCTCACACCAGTGCAGTGGAACTGTGGGAAAACAGTGGCAGTACCATCTGTGATGGAACATGCTCATTCTCCCCAATATGATGCACAAAAAAACTGATTCCAAGGAGTCAAACGCCTTTGAGATGTTCAGGACAATGATGACAACAGCTCAGTTAGGATTCAGATTTGGATTAAGACACACTGTAGGCAGTTGATCTTCCTGGAACAAACTCGGACTCATTGCAGCATACTAGGTCAGAGAGGAGGATGACCAAGAGATTTGCATGAGTTTAGCAAGACGTTTGGTGTCACTGTTGAAAAGGAACAATGGACTGAACAACTCACAGATAGTGGCTAATGTAATGGGATTCAATAAGGCCACATGGATGGCCTCCGGATGCCCTCAAAAAGAAAAGGGAAGAATCTGTCTCTCTTTAAATTCCTCAAACACTGCCTGGAGACGAGGTGCCAGAATATCATTAAACCTCTTGTAGAGCTCGGCCAAAGGCCATCTTAGCCTGGTGCCTGACCAGCCTGCATCCCACCAATGACAATCTTAATCTCATCTGGCATGAAGGGCTAGGACAGAAATTGCCAGTAGACATTCTCAATCCAGAGCAAGAGTTGTGTCCTCCTGTTATTTTCAGATACATGTAAGGAGTTTAGCACCAGCGGATAAATAGATCTCTTTAATGTACCTGTAAAAAGTGACTCTCTTGAGGGATCAACAATTTTATTAATCTTATTAGTTCCCCAAGGACATTTAATCATGATTGCTAATGATTTGCCAGAGCTTTCAACATCAGCATAAGAGTGGTTGCACACATATTCCCTCCTGAAGATGCATTCCTTGTTTGCAATGTCAGCATATTCAGTTAGTTTGCACATATTTCTGTGAGAGCAACCCTTTCAGAGCCCTGATCTCACTCTCTAAGCATGTTGAGTGGTACCTTATGGATTTTAGCACCCTGTGTTGTTTTGATATGCATTTAACCCTGATTACTACCTTGAAGGCTTCCCAGGTCCCGCCTGTTAGCTCTACTGATCATAGATGAATTTGAAAATTCTCAGCTCTAGCTAGTTTAATTCCATCACAAAGCAGCCTATCTAACAAGACGACTCCTCCACAGCCTGCAGTTGGAGGGTGGGGGGACCCTGGGATGTCATGCCAAAGTAAGACCAGGGAGTGATTTGACCTTGCTAAGTGACAGACCTCCGTAACCCAGTTACTAACATCTGCCGTAATGAGCCAAAAAGCAAGGTGGGACCACATGTTGTAGACTGCAGAGAAGAATGTGCCTATCCTAGTTTCAGGGTTCATCTGCTGTCAGGGGACAGGACGGCCATGTTCTGACAGAATTGATTTCAACCTGGCACGCAATGCAGCTGATGACTTCGCCAAGTAGCTTTGAAGAACACAGTTGAAGACACATCCCCAGATAAGTATAATCAAAAGAAAAGTGGTAAAGTAGGGACCAATCAAGAAATCCTTTTCAAAGTGAAAAAATTAAATTAATCACCAATATCATGATATATTAATCCATCACATTACACTTATTTATTATTTCACTAAATACAAGCAAAATCTACTTCTTAAATTGGTCATACCTGAAGATATTGTACATGAAGATAAATACATACAAAACAAAAACATAATACAGAAACCATGACACATAAAAGAAATAAGACTTAACTGGAGTCTTCCATAATTTTTTGTTATGTGGCTTTACACATTATTGTATATACAAGGTTCACACTCCAAGGTAGACCAAATCAATTAAACGTACACAAGATAGAAGGCACATTTGTCTTTTGTTCCTTTACATAGTATACAGATTACTTCCAAAAACAATTCACTTTATATGGACTCCTTCAAATCAAAAAGGCCAGCACATTTTGGGAGTTTTGCACTTTTTCTTAATTTGGACCACCTTGGACTGTGGCAGGCTACCAATATTAGGGCTGTAGACATTTGCAATGGTGGTCTGAGTGGTCCACAGTCTACCATGTAGCACAGTATACCTACCACAGTCATCTACCTGAAAATCAGCCAATGAGAGCAGTACCCTTTTCTAAATGAGAATGGCGACTCCACAAGCATACAAAGATCACACCACTGTATTCCAGTCAGACACCCATCTTACAGCAAATGTGTATTCAGTTTGCCTGTTGAGGTGGGTTTTCTGTAAGAGGGCGATATCTGTATTATGCCCACCAAAGTAGGATGTACTTTGTAAATATTTTGGGGATTGTTAAGGCCCCTGCAAGAAAGGGAATAGTTAACAATATATTAGGATAGTGAGGATGGTGCATGTGCCAAGAGAGGGTTGTGGGAAGCTGTCTCTTTGTATGCTATACCAAAATGAGGTATACTCTGCAAAGAGTCATGGTATTCCCTTATAAGTGGACAAGGGCTTGCTCTAGCAATCCCAAGGTGCTTTATTAGTGGGTGGTGTGGTCGAGCAGCCTTAGGCTTATCAGAGAGGAGCGTTAGACACTTGCTGCATTAACACAGTCAATGATTGATAAACGCAACTCAATTATCAGATCCATGTCAATTTATAAAAATAACACTTATCTTTATAAAATCTTTGGCACTAAGCTCATCACAATCAAATAAGTACATTTCGAGTGACGAATTTTTCCAGGTTTGAAAAATCAACACTTTCTGAAATAGTCATGTTATCCTATTGAGGGAAGGCATATACTGCATAAAGGTATTTCAAAGCAATTTACAGCAGAGGTGCTTTTTTAGCATCGGGTGTCCTAATGCTATGATATGGCAAAAGAATCATACATCATTTGGGCACTTAGCAATGACTTACAGGACTGTTCTCCTGGAGTTAAGGTAAGTATATGGCAATGTCCAAGGCAGCACCAACAGATTACTCTGGGAGGCACTGCAGTGTCTGGGTGCAGTGGTGCTTTCATCATCAGTTGCCCTAAAGGGAAATTATCCAATTAGAAAGATGCTGCAAGCTGGGACTCAGGGACCAGTCCAGCTAAACCAACAAGGGGACTTAGGTCTCACAATTCTCAGGGATGCTGGATCACCATTAGTCATCTTCTCCTTGGTTCGAGTGGTCGGGTGCAGAGGTGCCCTGAGGCGTCAGGTTTTTGTCACCAGGTCACTTGCTGCAGGGGTGGGCAGCACAAAAAGGCTGAAGGGTGGCAGCTGGAAGTCCATAGTTGCAAACCCAGGGTGGGCTTTGTCTCTGGAGGGTCGGGTGGAATCATGCTGGCACCTCCGGCCAACTTCAACTGAGGCTAGGGAGCACGGGTGCGTGGTGCTTGCTGGTGTTGGGTTGTGGTGGCCTGGAGTCCTTGCAGTTCTTCTGGGGAACCTGCAAGATGCAGGGGAGCAGCTCTGCTGCTCCAGGGGAGTACCTGGGTCTTGGTTGAAGGCTGGAGGTTCTTCCAGGCTTTTGGAGGCACAGGCAGTTGCGGGACAAGTTGTCTTTGGCTGGCACAATTGTCAATGATAGCAGGCGGGCCAATGAGGCTGGAACAAATTCAGCTACTAGTCTTCAATTCTTGCTCTTGTGAAACTTCAGGGTACGTCTTCTTCTTTCAGGTCAGCAGGTTTTGATTTTCTGGTGCCAGTGGCTCCCTTAAGTACTGTATTTAGGGGAATTGGGGGAGAGAAAAGTAGTAGCCAATGGGACGCATACTCCTAGGGCCTCCACCCCCCCTATATGACCACTTTCTGTGGGAGGGAGGCATAACCATGTCCCAGAGTTTCTAGTTCTGCCATCACGAAGATGGCAGACTTTGAAATTTCGGTTCCACATCAGGTAGCTCATTTTTGGGGTGGAACTGACCTGACAGTGGACACGCCCTCCTGGCTACTATTTTTCCTGTCTGCCCAGGTGCCACATGGGCCCTGGGACAGGGGAGTCAGCATCTCCCTACTAAGGGAAGCCAGATCTGCATATCAAGGGTGGTAGGCTCCTTTGAAGCCTACTGCCTTGGAATACAGATTTGCAGGTCATCCTGTTAGGAGGGGTGTGTTCACACCCCTACCAGAGCAGGCTTTGTCCCTGACAGCCCGAGAGCGGAGGCTCTCACTCTTTGGGGTCAGAAACATGTCTGTTGGTGGCAGGCAACTAGCAAGCCAGTATACCAGCAGTTGGTATGGTTTTCAGGGGTACCTCTAAGGTACCCTCTAGGTACATGCATTAATAAATCAATCACTGAAATCAGTGAGGGTTAATTAATATGAGATGTTTGATACCAAACATCCCTAGTTTCAGTGGAGCCATCATGTAGCTGAGGAACTTGTATTGACAAGTGTCCAGCACATTTACTTAAAATGACTTTCCTGATCACTCACTATGTCTGCAGTTATGGATTCACGTGTAATATATTGCACCCTGCCGTAGGGCTATAAGGACTGGGGTGGGGTGACTTACATATATTGCATACACTTTTGCAGGACATGGCACACAGGCAGTGTGCCATGTTGTGTTTTCACTTTCGGCTGCATCAATACACACAGCCTGCAATGGCAATCTGCATGTGCTAAGTAAGGGGTCCCTGAGAGTGGCACAATACATGATGGAGCCCTAGGGAACCCTCTTTGGTATGCATGTCCTAGGTACAAGAGTATCATTTACTAGGGACTTACAGGTGTGCCAAAGGTATTGCCAATTGTGGAACAATTGTTCACATTTAGGGAAAGAGATCTGGTACTGGGGCTGGATGGCAGGAACTCAGTGCATTTTCAGACAAAATTGCATCATGTACCAGGCTAAAAGTGGAGGTGGCCATGTCAAAAAAGGACACTTTCCTACAAGGGTTGGTTAATGCCTGGTGTGGTGAAGGATCAAGAAAAAAGGAATAACTGATTTGTCTGTTTGAGAGTGCAACAATGCTTTGCAGCAATCAGAAAGAGTAACAACAAACATTCTAGTTCCCATCCACACTAGGAGTTCAAACCTGCCACAACATATACTGCAAAATGAGAACAGTCAGTAAAATAAGAAAAACATCCATGCTTGGAGCATGGTAACTTCATGAATACAATATAACAGCAGAACTATAGCCGAATGGGTGTCAATGAGGTGCCAATCAGGAGCACACACAGTCCCCTCTCCCAAGTGCATGGAGGAGTTGGGGAGAAGGAGTGAAGTGATGGGCTACTTATATAATATTGTACAAATGGTATGTAGTAGATGAGACAAAAGTGATTATGACCCATCCACTCGACTACAGGTAACTTGCAATGTAACAATGGGTATGACAAATGCAGAACAGATAATGCTCAGACCAGTTGTTAGAGAGGCAATCAGTCAGTGTTGTAAAGCTTTGAGGTGGGTGTTTGTTAGAAACTAGATTACTACTCAAGCACAAACCATAATCCTTTTCAGAGTGTAGTCACAAGCAAATCCTAAACTAAACTTTGCTCAAGGTAACTTGGCACAGAGCACTGAGGCTTAACTCAAAGGCAACATGTAAATTATTTGTTCAACACTTCACATAGCAACATAGTGAAAACACACCCCAAAGGGACCTCACATTAGGTTTAGATAATAGAGTCATTTCTTATAAATAAAACAAGATGACAAAGATCCAATCAGTAGAACTGAAGATATGCAGGTTTTAGGATTTCAGTAAAAATAGCACCAAAAAGCACCAACTGTGAATATCTGGTGGTGCTTGACAAGTACTGTAAGGAAATGCCTCCTTGGCATGGTTACCCCCTGACTTTTTGCCTTTGCTGATGCTATGTTTTGATTTGCAAGTGTGCTGAGGCCTGCTAACCAGGCCCCAGCACCAGTGTTCTTTCCCTAGCCTGTACTTTTGTTTTCACAATTGGCACACCCTGGCATCCAGGTAAGTCCCTTGTAACTGGTACCCCTGGTACCAAGGGCCCTGATGCCAGGGAAGGTCTCTAAGGGCTGCAGCATATCTTATGCCACCCTGGGGACCCCTCACTCAGCACAGACACACTGCTTGCCAGCTTGTGTGTGCTGGTAAGGACAAAAACGAGTAAGTCGACATGGCACTCCCCTCAGGGTGCCATGCCAACCTCACACTGCCTATGCAGTATAGATAAGTCACCCCTCTAGCAGGCCTTACAGCCCTAAGGCAGGGTGCACTATACCATAGGTGAGGGCACCAGTGCATGAGCACTGTGCCCCTACAGTGTCTAAGCAAAACCTTAGACATTGTAAGTGCAGGGTAGCCATAAGAGTATATGGTCTGGGAGTCTGTCAAACACGAACTCCACAGCACCATAATGGCTACACTGAAAACTGGGATGTTTGGTATCAAACTTCTCAGTACAATAAATGCACACTGATGCCAGTGTACATTTTATTGTAAAATACACCCCAGAGGGCACCTTAGAGGTGCCCCCTGAAACTTTAACCAACTACCCGTGTAGGCTGACTGGTTTTAGCAGCCTGCCACACTCGAGACATGTTGCTGGCCACATGGGGAGAGTGCCTTTGTCAATCTGTGGCTAGTAACAAAGCCTGCACTGGGTGGAGATGCTATCACCTCCCCCAGGCAGGAGCTGTAACACCTGGCGGTGAGCCTCAAAGGCTCACCCCCTTTGTTCCAGCACCACAGGGCACTCCAGCTAGTGGAGTTGCCCGCCCCCTCCGGCTACGGCCCCACTTTTGGCAGCAAGGCCGGAGGAAATAATGAGAATAACAAGGAGGAGTCACTGGCCAGTCAGGACAGCCCCTAAGGTGTCCTGAGCTGAGGTGACTCTAACTTTTAGAAATCCTCCATCCTGCAGATGGAGGATTCCCCCAATAGGGATAGGAATGTGACCCCCTCCCCTTGGGAGGAGGCACAAAGAGGGTGTACCCACCCTCAGGGCTAGTAGCCATTGGCTACTAACCCCCCAGACCTAAACACGCCCTTAAATTTAGTATTTAAGGGCTCCCCTGAACCTAGGAACTCAGATTCCTGCAACCTAAAGAAGAAGAGGACTGCTGAGCTGAAAAACCCTGCAGAGAAGACGGAGACACCAACTGCCTTGTCAACAGCTCTACCGGCCTGTCTCCCCCCTTCGGAAGAAAACTGCTCCAGCGACGCTTTCCCCAGGACCAGCGACCTCTGAATCCTCAGAGGACTGCCCTGCTCTAAAAGGACCAAGAAACTCCAGAGAACAGCGGCCTTGTTCAACAAAGACTGCAACTTTGTTTCCAGAGGAGCAACTTTAAAGACCCCTGCAATTCCCGCCAGAAGCGTGAGACTTGCAACACTGCACCCGGCGACCCCGACTCGACTGGTGAAGAAACAACGCTACAGGGAGGACCTCCAGGCGACTCCAAGACTGTGAGTAACCAAAGTTGTCCCCCCAGAGCCCCCACAGCGACGCCTGCAGAGGGAATCCCGAGGCTCCCCCTGACCGCGACTGCCTGACTCTAAGATCCCGACGCCTGGAAGAGACCCTGCACCCGCAGTCCCCAGGACCTGAAGGATCGGAACTCCAGTGCAGGAGTGACCCCCCAGGAGGCCCTCTCCCTTGCCCAGGTGGTGGATACCCCGAGGAGCCCCCCCCCTTGCCTACCTGCACAGCTGAAGAGACCCCTTGGTCTCTCATTGATTCCTATTACAAACCCGACGCTTGTTTGCACACTGCACCCGGCCGCCCCCGCGCTGCTGAGGGTGTACTTTCTGTGTGGACTTGTGTCCCCCCCGGTGCCCTACAAAACCCCCCTGGTCTGCCCTCCGAAGACGCGGGTACTTACCTGCTGGCAGACTGGAACCGGGGAACCCCCTTCTCCATTGAAGCCTATGCGTTTTGGGCACCACTTTGAACTCTGCACCTGACCGGCCCTGAGCTGCTGGTGTGGTAACTTTGGGGTTGCTCTGAACCCCCAACAGTGGGCTACCTTGGACCCCAATTTGAACCCCGTAGGTGGTTTACTTACCTGCAAGAACTAACCTTAACTTACCTCCCCTAGGAACTGTGAAAATTGCAGTGTCCACTTTTAAAATAGCTATATGTGTTTTATGTAAAAAGTATATATGCTATTGTGATTATTCAAAGTTCCTAAAGTACTTACCTGCAATACCTTTCAAATGAGATATTACATGTAGAATTTGAACCTGTGGTTCTTAAAATAAACTAAGAAAATATATTTTTCTATACAAAAACCTATTGGCCTGGAATTGTCTCCGAGTGTGTGTTCCTCATTTATTGCCTGTGTGTATGTACAACAAGTGCTTAACACTACTCCTTTGATAAGCCTACTGCTCGACCACACTACCACAAAATAGAGCATTAGTATTATCTATTTTTGCCACTATCTTACCTCTAAGGGGAACCCTTGGACTCTGTGCATACTATTCCTTACTTTGAAATAGTGCATACAGAGCCAACTTCCTACAAGTACAAAGTCACAAGTTCAGGTTGACTACATTGGAGGGTAGGCTGGCTACAAGGACCCAGTTAGGCCCGCTGAACAGAGTACATTCGTTTATGGAAATGGAGGGTTGCAAGGTCCCACACAGGATGAATCACACAGTCAAGGAGATGTGTTGGTTCAGAGGAGCTGTGAAGCTGAGATGTGAGGTCCTGCATCATCATCAAAGATCTTGCCAATGAGGGATGCTCCTGCCCTGAAGGGGAGGTGCAAGGGGGAAGCTCAGAGCAAGGGAACAATGGGCTCTTTCTAGAATGAAAATGCACAAGAAAGCCTCTGAGCAGAACAGGGCCAGCAGCAGCGGTTCCACAAAATCCTCAAGGTTCCCTGTACTGGCTGAATCTGGGATGTAGGAACTGCAAATTTTATTTCATCCGGGCAGGGCATCATAGTCTTTATTTTTGGCAGCGGTTATATCAGGGACACTGTCCATGTTAAGGAAGGTTTCACCTTTAGCCATGATGTTATCTTAAACATTGGAGACTCTCTATTCTACAATTACCAGTCTGCTTTTGTGTATCTCCAATTTGTGGGGCATGGAATCTATTCTGTGAGTTGGGGAATCAATATATAAGTCAATAGATTGGAGCTCTCCTGCAATACACAGAGAAAGGATTTCATGCTGCCATGCGGTGTATCTTGGTCCGCGAATGGGTGGTGTGAGGGGTCCAGGCTAGCTGCCCCTGCAGTTATCCTCATACAATGCCGACCCTATAATTGCAGTTTAGACTCCCAGACATCTGATTTTCTTCTTTCAAAGATGGGTAGGAGACAGAGGGGCATCGCCTCCCACTATAAGACTGTATAATCGAGGACAACCCTATTCATAAGAAAGACATCAGCTCCACAGTGGGAAAGTTTTGAAGATTAGCCAGTGATTTCTAGTGAATATTCACAGCATGAGCAGTCCCTCAGGCATGTACAAAGGATCAGATCTGACACTACTAATTATGGTCTCCTATCCAAAGAGTGAGTGTGTCACCACTGCATTTGATTGTGAAGAAGGGGGGCATATATTCAGGCTACACAGACAACTAGCCCTTTGTAGGAGCCTCCAGTATTCACTTACCCCTGACACTCCACAGGTGATAACTGGGGGATCTGGAGCAACAGGGGAGGGCACCAGCAGACCATCTATGAGGAGGGGAAAGATGATGCAAACAAGATCTTCTTCAAAGGGGTACACCAGCAGTAGTGTGCAGTTGCAAAGAGGCAAATATGGATAGACAACAATTCACTCACAAGGCCTCAAGGGCACCACCACAGGAGCACTGCAGTGTGCACCAAACAGATCTTCAAGCTTACTATTAGTTAATGAATGAGCCCTCTAGCAAGGTCAATGAGCAGCAATGCAGGGTGGTCCAATCAAGGAAAGGCAGAGGCAGCCTGGGTCTACCCTCACCCATCGACTGCCACCAGAACCTCAAGTGCCACAGGCTCATGCCTAATCAGGAACACATGTATACTGAGGACATACAGCAGCCCTAGCTGGATTATTCAGTCAGGGACCTCCCTTGGACCCAGAATAGTCAACAAAAAGGATGAAACGCACCTCTCAGTCTGAGAAGCACCACCAGGTCACTCCCCTCTAGAAAGCCCACTGTGCCGTCATACACCAATGCGGCTGCTGGCTCAGGGCAGCTTGTGCCTCCTACCATTAGCAATCAGTGGTGGTTAGGTTAGAGAGGTGCTGATCTATTGAAGCGGGGGTTATGCAGCATAATCCTTTCCTCAGGCTGCATCCACATAACATGTAGCTGAAGAGAGTCTCAACCACCATCTTAGCTCCCAGGCAAGCCGTACACAAATAATAAATTCTTTAACATTCAGTCCAACCAAATGAAAATAACGCTACCTGCAGGTTCTTGAAGAACTGCAGTGGGAGGTTGTTGCTTTAGTGCAGGTAAAGTGTGCCTTATTACAGGCCGTACAGCCATGAGAGCTCCACCAGGATGTGGCCATATCTTGTATAGGCTCTCTGCTGCCCCTTTAATTTTATTACATTTTTAGGTTTGGCCTGGCAACAGCTTCAACTGTCTCACCACTCTCATGTAATAAAAATATCCATAAATAAAAGATACATACATGTAAGTCTACACAGAGGGTTTAGGTCAACTCGCTTCATTCATTAGTTTGTACAAGCACATCACATACTATGTGCAACAGGTGAGCCTACTTCTTGTGCAATATGAGTGATGGCATTTTCCCTAATCACCGGTCAACGTAAAATAAATGCACTTCATTGCAAGAGCTGGTGGGCCAATGCTTTCCTAATGCTTTTTACTATCCATTCTTTATCCTTTTTTAATGTCTTAGCCATTTTTGTGTATTTGTGCTAAGTACTCATATTATAGTAGTTCAAACCCAATAGTAAAATTTATCTTTATAAAACGAATCATATTTTACTATGGTATGCATTAAAACTAATAAGTGCTTCCATTCATGTTTAAAGTTCACATGCCTGCTAGGAGGAACCTGTATGTTCTGTTAAGGATATGGGTGGTAGTTACTGAATATTTAAATGTAAAAATGTTGTTGCAAGCATATGGCCGCTTCAATTAGGTAGCAGCAGGCTTTCTTGTTCTTATTACTTTTGTGGTATGTGCTAGCATTAATAAGGTATCATCACACAAGCTTACCATGGGCATACCTATTGTGTTTGCCAATACCTGTTATTATTTTAGTGTAGTGAAGCCACAACCAAAGGGCGTTTTTGAAATACATTAGAAACAATGTGGAGTTTGGAGTGGGAACCATAGATGTTTTAAGAAATATGAGTTAGTCTAATTAGTTTTTGCTTATCTTTTTTGTATAGTGGTTGCTGCTGTCTTTTACTTTTGTAGTGACAAGAACATGTTCTTGGTTTGTGGATTTTAAAGCATATTGTATGTCAATCTGTGCATATTCAGTGTTTATATTTAAACAAATATTTTTGAAACTGGGTCCCATTATCTTTTACTATTGTGTGGTGTGACTGATTATTACCATAAGATCCTTCTCTTAATTATTCCAAGCTAGGCATCAGAAAATTATTTTGATCTTCTAATTTGTCTTGTTGTCTTGGAGGATTAATTTATCAAAGTTAAACATTAAGGGTATCATTACGACCCTGGAGGTCTAATGACTGCCGGAGTTGTGGTGGCAGTCGGACAACCGCCAATATGGCAGTGTGACCACCATATTACGAATGCAGCGGTAGCACCACAGTCACACCCCCCGGCACCGCCAGATTTCATCTACATGACAGTCTGGCGAAGCTAGCAGTCCTAATCAACCAGGGCAGTGATGCAAGCAGCGCCGCCCTGGGGATTACGACCCCCCTTCTCTGCCAGAAGTTTCATGGCATTAACCCTGCCTTGAAAAGACTGGCGGAGACAGGCTGGAGGGTGCCCCAGGACCGCACTTGCACTGCCCATGCACTTGGCATGGGCAGCGCAGGGGCCCCCCTGGCCAGCCCTATCACAATGTTCACAGTCTGCTTTGTGGGTGTTGGTGCACTCTGTGCAATACAGTATTGCCGCCGTCTCTATTATGAGCTGGATACAGTGCTGTAGGCTATTTCCCGCTGGGCCAGTGGCCGGAAACTGTATTTCTGCCTGCTGACCCAGAGGGAAACTCGTAATGGCCCTGGCGGGGAGGCTGCCACACTGGCAGTAACCTACCTATCAGGACTTCAGTGGATGGGCTTTTCCGTCCACCAAAGTCATAATCAGGGCCAAAGTCTTTATTTTTTTGTGGGGCTAACTGCCTTTCCTTTCTCTTAGCTCAATGTACAGGTTACACTTAAAGTATCATTTATTGTTCCTAAAATTATATTAGTTGGTCGGCAGAGTAAAGCCATAACTAATAGTAGGTAGATGAGGAGAGACACTCCTGCAGCCATTCTAAGACTTCTGCCTCATGGAGGGTGGTGCAGAAACCCAACACATGCATGATGAGTTGAACATATCAGCAGTGATAATGTGTAGTAATTTTTTATTCTAAACACTTCAATAATTTTCAAAACACAAAAAAAACACCAGCAATAACAAATAACATATAAATTAACATAAAATATGAAGAAACAAGACCCTAATAACAGTACCATATCAAAATAGTAGACATCAACAAAGAATGCAACTATTATGCAATTGCAAAGCTAAAAAAAAAAATACTAACGTAAAAAGATATTGGAAGCTCAACAATCTGTTATGGGTGCAGACAAAAGTAACTACATCTATAGAAACTGTATAACTGTTCATCAAATCTGATGACGCTGGTTTTGTGGCAGTAAATCAAAATAAGAAATACAAAAGAAATGTATGAGTTTCAAAGGTAAATTCTATCAAAAAGGCCTAAAAAAATTAAAAGAAAGAAAAAGAAGACAGATAGAGACAAAAAAGAAAAAGAGGGAGAAAAATGATGCCATGGGATTATAGTACATAAAATAAAGATAGATACTTCCAACAAAACACAAATCGAGCAACATAACAGTCAATAACAAATTGTGTTGTGGCCACAAAAACATCTAATGTGTGTCAGAGTGGCTGCTAAAGGGTAGCTGTTGTTGGAAAACAAGCTAAACCTTTATGTATGTTCCTAACGTAAGTAACCCATGCCCTTCATGTATAGAATGATACATTATTTAAAGCTTTCCTTTCTAACGAGATAACCTTGATTGCTGCAGTTAGAAGAAGGACTAACAGTCCACATCAGAATCAGTCATATCTAAAGAAGGAGATACTGCAGGTGGGCCCAACATAATAAGAGGATTAGCTAAAGAGAGAGATATATTAAAAAATTTAGAAATTCGATCCTGAGCATCTTCCCAATAGTCAGAAAAGAATTTACATGTAAGGAACATATGGTCAAGAGTACTTGTAGCCTCCTTACAAGACCAACAGAGATCTGAACGAAGAATAATTAATTTAAACATTTTAGAAGATGTCCAAAGATGTCCAACTCTGAAAATGTGCAGTATAGAAGCACATCTGAAATAAGGTAGGGATTCATTTGTAATGAGGAATTTTTGAGAAAATGTTTGCCAGATCTCATCAGGAATCAAAGGGAAGTCTGCCTTTTGAAGATATGTCAACCAACTTTTTTTAATTGGTTGAGGGGAAGTCACCAATGCATTCTGCAAGATTTTGTACATTGTTCAAGCTACATGACCCCCTTTGCTCAACTTTTGGAAAAAGGGAAGAAGGTTTGAAGAAGGTAATGAACCAAGTTTTGAAATTTTTGCTTTAATCTTTAAGAAATTTAAAAAATCCATGCCTGATACAGATAATAGGGGGAATAGGTGTGAGCTATCTTCTATCAAATCATTCACCACATTTGTAACTTTTGCGGCCCAAACAGGACCTATATCAGCTGAAACTTAAGTAAATAACTTACAATTATTCCATAAGGAGACAGCCGATGATGTAGACAATGTAGACATTAAAGTCTTGTCTAAAAGCTTTAAAGCTCGGATTATATGATGAAAAATATGAGAACAGTGAGGTAAATCAAACGAGTTCATAGTCAGAGCTGAAAATAAAGTGTACAGGGATATGAGATGATACTCAATTAGTAGCCATGGAGGAACCGTAACAGATGAGAGATCGAGCCAATATGCTCCTCGAGCTATAAGAAAAGCTGTTTGATAGTTATACTAGTTTGGGAAGTCAGACCCTCCCATTGAACATGAAAGTCTATGTTTTTTAAGATTTATTGTGGGTTTTTACTAGACCACAAAAAGTTAAATTTTAACTTATCTAGAGTAGAGAATAAAAGTAGAAGACAGGCAAACAGGAAGCCTCAAAATGAAAATTTACAAGAGGAGTAATCCTCATTTTTATATTTTCCAATCTTCCCCACAAGGATTTAAATTTGGGTGGCCAAGAGGATAACTGGTCTCTGCTCTTATCTGAAAAATTTTGTTCATTAATTGCAATTGATTCTTCCTAGTTTTGAGAAAACCATATGCCAAGCTAATTAATACTTTCTGGTTGCCACGAAAGGCCTGTTTGTCCATTACAAGAAGAATGACAGTGAACGTTAAGGAGCATGACCTCAGACTTATTTCTATTTAGCAAGTAGCCAGAGTGTTCCATGCAAGACTAAATAACAAAAAAAAGATTAGGATTTGCTATATCAGTATTTTTAAAACAATTAAAATGTGATCTGCATATGTGGCTGTCTTAAATGTATGTGAACCAAAAGTAACACCACTAATCTCAGATGACTTAATAATCATCAATAAAAATGGGTAAATTGCCAAAAGAAATAGCAATGGAGATAATGGGAAGTCTTGATGGGTACCTTGAAAAAAAAGAATGAAGAAAAAGAAATGTTGACACTATTCTTGCAGCAGGATCTGCATAAAGGGACCTAACCATTGAAGAAAATGTTTCACCCAAGTTGTACCAATCCAAGCAACTTTTTAAAAAAATCCTGTAAGCCTTATCAAAAGCCTTTTCAGCATCTAAGCAAAAAAGGTGAGCTTTATCACGTACCAGTCTACTCTTATTGAACCCAGGTTGTGAATGGTGAACTAATTTAGCAGTCAAGTGTTCCCAGCGTTTTGGTAAAACCTTTGCATAAATCTTAGCCTCCACATTTAATAGGGAGAGAGGTCTACAATTTTTAGGATCTAGGTGATTCTTCCCTTCTTTAGAAGTCGCCACTATGGTGACTTCCGATGATGACCCAGAGACAACTCCTGATGTAACAAAATGATGAAATAAGTATTCTAAAGATGGTAAAGTAGCATCAGAAATTGACCTATAACATTCAATTGGAAAACCATCTGGCCCGGGAGCCTTACCTCCAGGTCGAAGTTTAATTGCTTGTTAAATTTCTTCTCAGTCAGTTTATGAACAGAAGTATTCTCTTCCTCTGAATTTCATGGAAATATCACTCAAGAAATGTGTACATGCTTTAACCATAACTCCAATCTTCGGGGTATAAAGAGCAGTGTAAAAGTTCTTAAAAATCTCCAATATAGCTGCAGTTTTAGTTTTCACAGTTCCTTGAGGATTTTTAAGCACTGTTAAAAGAGAATTATTATGTTTAAACTTACGAAATGCAGTTATGGACTTGCCAGCTTTGTTCAAATAGAAAAGGTGTTGTTTATTTAGCTTGAACTGCTAAGTGTGCTCTTTTACTCACAATAGAGTTATATTCATATTAAAGCTGTTTAATTTCTACCAATAAGGAAGAATCCTTTGATTGCCTATAAAGAGTTGTCTTATTCCTAATTGACTTGTGAAGAGACAACAGGGAAGACTGAATATCTGTATTCTTCTTAGACATCATGTTGAGTAGGCTATAACTTAAAGGATACAGTAATGGCAGCAAGATTAGATACTAGAATCAGTTCTATTGAGGAATCAAGAATATCTTGAGTCAGTCCGGGATGCAAGAAGATATTATCAATCCTGGAAAAAGAGTTACGATGAGAAGAAAAGAACATAAAATCACTGCCTGTAGGATTCTGTAATCTCCATACATCTGGTAAGTTATGAGTAGTGCAAAAATTAAACATCGCCATATGGGCCTTTGGAGGCCTATAGTGAAAAGCAGAGTATCGATGAAGAAAAATATATTTTTGCTGATTGCAGTAAAGCATTACGTTTGGAGCTGATTTTATGACAACATTTTGAATCATCAATGTTTGGCGCATAAGTATTAACTGCTTACATTTCACTATCACTATGTGAGAGTCTAGTTATAGTCCACCTGCCGTCGTTGTTGTGCTTGACAAATAAGATCGAAAAACCAGATCATTTTCTAAGAAATGTAATGACACCATTCTTTTTAGAACAAGCTGGAGAGCAAACTAAATCTGATATTGGGCCAGAGTGTAAGAAAAGAGAATGCTTGTGGCCTGTCTTAGCTTCTTGTAAAAAAACATTATGTCACCTTTAAGACCAATAAGATCAATATAGTAATTTAATATCTTTTTATGTTTGATTAGGTGATTTAAGCCTTTAACATTGAGAGAGACAACCTTCAAGTTAGACATATTAAAAAGGAATACAAGATCCTAAGCATTATACTGAACAAAGTCGCCCCAGATTGAGGGCCAACGAAAGGAAACATCTAATCCAAAAATAAAGAACCCAAAGGCATAAGGAATAGATGAAAGAAATTAGGAAAAAATAAATATAAAAATACCAAAAACAAACAAGAGAAGACAGACAAAAACAAACAACCATAAGTCATCTCTGAAAAACGAGATGCCTGTGATACGAAGTATAAACCTAGGGGGCTGTAGGAACATACACGCAAAAGATGGAATGTCGAGCTATCCACAGTGCTGAAAACCTATTGAAAGGCACAAATAAACAAATCAAAGTCACTAAAAGATGAAAGGGAATATATACAAACAGCTCTTGCATATTAGATATTATAAGAAAAAATATCAAGCCCATCAAGTGTATCAAACATTTGTTAAAGAAGAAGGGCAATGATGAGAGAAAGAAATCAATATAAAGGGGAGCATTTCAATAAGATTGCTTACATATCAATCTTGGAACAAAAAGAAGAACAGTGCCATAGCTATTGATATTTGAATGATCATTCACCTTCGCAGGAGAATAATAATAAACAACCAATAGACATCATAAGTATTAGAAATGAAGGGAGAGAAGAACAGAGAAGAGAAGAACTCGCCCCACTCCAGATACGAAAGAAAGGCATGACATATTAAATTGTGATTCAACAGTCTAAGTGAATTTACAATCATAGCTATCCATGGAGAAAGAGAAAAAAACATAAGCAAATATTAGCATCAGTGCCAATATTGAGTTAAAAACTATTGCATTACAAAAGTAAGACATAGTAGCAAGAATTACAGTCAATAGTAAACTTTTTTGCACAAATAAAAAAGGATATATCAATATTAATCAATAAAAGTCAGGGTGGAGGGAAATGTGAAGAGCAGGGAGCATCATCTTCATCCATCCTGGTTTCAGATGTATTGTCCAAAAAAGTAGTAAGTTATGATAGTTCATCGAAGATTTGAGGTTTACCCTTGAAAACAATTCTGCAACAGGAAGGGCCAGGAAATTCAAAAGGGGATATTCCTTCCCGAAAGTCTGTTTTGTAAAGCTAGAACGCTGTTTCTCCTTGACACAGTGGGGCATATTTATACTCCGTTTGCGCCGAATTTGCGTCGTTTTTTTCGACGCAAAACTAACTCCATATTTATACTTTGGTGTTAGACGCATCTAGCGCCAAAGTTCATGGAGTTAGCGTCATTTTTTTGCGTGAACACCTTCCTTGCGTTAATGATATGCAAGGTAGGCGTTCCCGTCTTAAAAAATGACTGCGATGCATATGCGTCGTATTTATACTCCCGGGCAAAAATGACGCCCGGGAGTGGGCGGGACTAAAAAACCCGCATTTGCGCTGGATTTTAGCGCCTGGGTCAGGGCAGGCGTTAAGGGACCTGTGGGCTCAGAATGAGCCCAGAGGTGCCCTCCCAAGCCCCCAGGGACACCCCCTGCCACCCTTGCCCACCCCAGGAGGACACCCAAGGATGGAGGGACCCACCCCAGGGACATTAAGGTAAGTCCAGGTAAGTATTTTTTTTTTTTTTGTGGCATAGGGGGGCCTGATTTGTGCCCCCCTACATGCCACTATGCCCAATGACCATGCCCAGGGGACAGAAGTCCCCTGGGCATGGCCATTGGGCAAGGGGGCATGACTCCTGTCTTTGCTAAGACAGGAGTCATTTCAATGGGGGATGGGCGTCGTAAAATAATGGCGCAAATCGGGTTAAGACGATTTTTTTGCCTCAGCCTGACTTGCCCCATTTTTGGACGCCCACACGCCATTTTTCCCTACGCCGGCGCTGCCTGGTGTACGTGGTTTTTTTTCACGCACACCAGGCAGCACCGGTCGGCTAACGCCATTCAATAAATACGGCACCCGCATGGCGCTTCAGAATGGCGTTAGCCGGCGCTAATTTTTTTGCGCAAAACTGCGTTAGCGCAGTTTTGCGTCAAAAAGTATAAATATGGGCCAGTATATTTTGTAAAATCCTGAGAATTAGAGATCTTCCCAAGAAACCCCCTTGGATTTCCTCACCTGAGCAAGAATGAATACTGCATGTTGAAGACGTAAAGGTCTAAAAATTACTGGGTATGGAGCTGTACATTGTTTATGTTGAAAATGTGGTGTCCGGTAGGCACATTCTATTACAAAGTCTCTATTGAAGTATATTTGAAGGGTAGCCAGGATCCAGGATTCCAAGAAATCGACCACAGAGGAAGATTTGTGCTCAATTGCATCAGGAAGTCCAAAGATTCTGAGTACCACATCTACTAAGGTCTTCCATGACAGTGACATCCTTTTTGAAGGTTTGAAGGAAGAGACAACCTGGTCAATCATTTGAAGTTTTTTCCCTTGAACAGATGCACAAACCTCTATAGTGCTAATTGTGCCCTCAGCATTATTAATCCTATTGGTCAGGTCTTTCACATCTTTCCTGATAGCAGCAACCTCCACTTGTAAAAGGTCTGTGTAGTTTTAGTACTTTGAGCAATGTTGTGAACATCATTAAATTTGGATAATATAACCTCTATTGTTACAGAGTCACCATATTTGCCCTTGACAGGGGAATTAGGAAGTGGAGGATCTTGCTTTGCAAGTTTTAAATTCCTCAAAACGTCTTTTTCTTTAGAGTATCTACGCTTAGCCATGATGTTAAACAAAAGTATAATGGCAAGGGCGTATGGATGCAGCATAGTGAGAAAAAACACTCTAATATTATTCACCTCGGGATGCAAAGAAGTGCGGCCTCTATTAATTGGTAGTCACAGGTTTTACTTAACAAAATCTTACCATACAATGGATGATTTGGAAGTAAATTAAGCAGCTTACATTTCAAACATCATCAACCATCATCTACTGAAAAATTCACTGATGCAGGGCATCTTATCAGTACAAAAGGCTACTGCTGATATAACACAATATCAAAACATTTTACTGGAAACAGGCATGAGGGGCAAGGACAATGGTATATGAGTTATGATATAGTCATAGAATAAGATCAGGACCTAAGTGTAATGCATCATATTGATGATTAAACAAAGCATACACCTCATAGAGAACTTTGTCTTTACAAAATCCAAAAACGGATCGTATGTGCAGGCCTCAATTGTATTTAAACAGATCGATTAAGGGTAATTTCCAAAATGCAACTATCAAAACTGTATCTGCTCTTTCTTGTGTCTCACCATCTTACTAAAAGCAACAAACAACTCTCTATTCACAGCATTTTGTTGTATTATGTTAAGAGCCAAAATGTGAGGGTAGTTGTGGGGTAAAAATAGGGTACAACTCACCCGCCTTAGGGGAGAATGTTAATGTTCCCCTGGGCAGCACTGCATTAATCTCTCCTCCATCAGTCTTTTTAGCGTTCCACGATATCTGAGGAGAAAATGGTCAAAGCTGGAGGCCTGTGGAATGAAATTGACTCCCTCAAAGTGAAGAAGAGTGCCAAGAAGTTACACTGGCATCCCCTGATATTGCAACTCCCTCTACGGCATTGGCAATCAAAGAACGATTATGAGCGGTGCCATCTTGGAAGCCACCGGAGCCAGGAGAGACAATCAGTGAACCAGGAATACAAGTGGAACTGGGCTCCCCAGATCAAAGAAACACTTCAGCGAGTTGCATATGCATATCCACAGTCATCCGCATTAATTTTGGGAGGCATCACGCTTGGCTAAAGCTCAGCGCCATGGAGACTTGCTGGAGCGCAGAAGAGAGCCACCATCCAATGTGGTGCTCAAAAACCCACCTCTCCCAGATAATGTGCAGTAATTTGACCTCAGCACACGTGTATACATATTGGCAAAATGTATTTTTTCAGCAGATGGCAAATCCGTTCTTTGAAAATATATAATATGTTAACAAATAAATAAAAGGCATTTTAGTTTTGTACTTAAATATAACGGTTTTATCATGTGTGTATTAATGGCACATTCTTTGAGGCTAGAAAGGGATGATGTGCACGTGGTACACAAATGTGAAAAATGATGCATGAGCAGTAAATGGGAAGTTCATTTTCTTCAAGTATATCACGTTTCGGGGTCCACAAGTAATGTTGAATACAAATGTGCCACATTTTTTATATGCAGAAAAATCTCAGCTTCGTATATGTTTAAACATGTCATTATAATTGGAAATTGTATATCACAAGTATGAGGGTCGGCAAATTAGTACAGTCTGGTATGTGGACAAGCATCAACTTTTGCAACCTTTTAAGGGCAACGTTTGCATCCCTTCCTTACCCCAGCGCCCAAATGGTATTCGGGGGAATCTGTTTAAAATTTCTACAAACAGGACACAGGATATTCAATTTAAAATCAGTTAAAGATGAAAGTTGGTGGAGAATTTCTAGCTCTGCCAAATGTGCTGCAAACTGGTTTTATGATCTGGCCCATCTTTTTTTGTGAAATAAGATTCTCTCATCCGTTGGTGTTACTGAAAAAACACACAGATACATACGTTTAAAGTATTATGGAAAACACTCTACTCATAAAGTCAACCTGTCCTTGAAAAGGAATACCCTTCACATAATACAGGCACTATATAACATATATACCTAATGTTTAAAATGTATAATTGTATAGATCTTTTTTCACCCTGGGTTAAAGTTATGTTCGTTCTCACTTAGCACTCCACTCATCAAGGTGCTTTCGAAGAGGTTGCTGGGAGGTTGCGAAAAATATTAAAGTGGGGCTTAGCTGACCAACTTCAAACAAAACTGAAATATACAGCTTTCGGTATTTGAAGCATATTGCATTTCAAAAGGTATGGAGCAAATTCCTTTAAACTGCACCTGCCCCACTGAACTTTGCACTGTGCCAGGAAGTTTTTCCACAGATCCTGGGCAACTTTGCAATGGCATTTGCACGAGCAACTCAAGCACATTTGCACTTACATCAACTTGTAGCTGCAAAAGAAACACCTTGCACTAGTCATAGGTAAAAATGTATGTTCAACACTGGTACAAAATCGCATAATTGCCTTCCTGGACCAGTGAAAGAATGTCTGCAACTAGTGTCATTCATGTGACCTGGCCCAGGGAGTTTGTCCTGCACATCTGCATGATGAAATATCTGTTGTGCAACTACAGATGTGCCCTATATATACGTGGCTCATTCACAAAAAGGACATGCACGTACATTTTTTTTTTTTCCAGTTCACAAACAGTCCCAGCAATACTACTGGAAAGCCATGCCAGGGGAATGATTTCAGGTGTAAACTGGGAATGTCAAGAGACATATACGATGGAGTCCTATTTACCTGTGCTGAAATCTACATATCGTAGATAAAAGCTCAGGGGCAAAATAGTCTGCTGTGCAAGGGTGAATACGTTTTCTCTTTTTTTCTTTTCTTTTTTTTTTGTGGAGAAATCCTTCCCTGCTACCTAAAGAAAGTCTGGCACAGGAGTTACTCTAGACCTTGTCACGAATATATTTCCACCCATGATGAAAAAGGTTTGGATCAAAGTTGATACGGGATTATTTACAGCCATAATCGTCTATCCATTGTCAAAAATACTGCCAAAAAAGCATTCCCGCGTGCTCATTTAGACGATACCCAAAGCTACCTTTGGAGGAAGATAAGGCGGCTGCAAAACTACATTTCTAACAAAATAATGTGTATCGATTCGCTGTCTGTAAACAACGCCCCATCTATTTGTATTCCTGCGAAGGTACCTACTCTGCCTATTCGGATTTCCTCTTTAATGTGATAAGAGACAAACATGCCTTATCATTTGTGCTCCATGGCTGACAGCTTCAACTCTGCACACCGTCCATTCCCTGGTCCGAGCAACGCCCAACCACCAACCCGGAATGGATTATCCGTCTTCTCTCGTTCACGTTCGGTCATTAACAGTTATCATCAGCCCATGGCTAATTTGAAAGTATTTTTCACTCTCGCTGGGCCACTGCCAACCTTTCCCTTAGCGGGGAGGGGGCTGAGGATGTACCGATTAGGGGAAATAATACTCTGCTCTGAAGCTCAGTCCGCGCGGGGAAACCCATTTATTTTTAAAATGAATACCGAGGAACGTTGGTCCTGGACAGGAAACGTCTGTTTTTTAGGAGGTTGCTCGCAGCGCAGGAAGGGGGCTTTTACGCGAGCATTTGTGATCAAGAGAATGTTAGCGAAGGTCCAGGATAATTCACCATGATTCTTCAATTCGGAAAGTAAATACCACACCCCCTGCGATAAGACGTGATTTGACGAAAATGCTATGTCTCAATTAGAAGTCTTTGAATTAAGTATAAGAGGTCACGGTTGATTGTAAAATACGTTTAAGATTGCGGTGAATCTTAAATAATCTGTGAGGAAGTTTCCCATACTCGTACATATTTATTGTTCTTGATTCAAGATTCAACGCCCCAAAATGACGCTCTGTAAATATAGCGTGCTAAAACTATAGAAACGATCACAAACAGAAGCGAATGTGGATACATGGTTAGTGGAAGCTAGCTAATGCATGTGCACGTATACACATTCAATACTTCCGTCATAGGTATCAACAGTAACATTATCCAAGCAGGAACTTGGCAAGAAAAATGTAAAAGCTACGGTGTGTACCTAAATATGTTTAAAAGCATATCTTGTACCTCAATTAAGAACCGTGGAAGACTTGTATGTTCCATTTCTCAAGATACAAGCCATGCAGTCAATGAGGCTCCATCTGCCAACAATTGTGAAGTCCCGAGCCTGCCAAAAATCACTTGTGATATTATCCAGAAACACAGCACTCTAATAACAACCACATCTGTGATGCCCTCAAAGGGACTACGATGCTTAGTTTTACATTAGCAGACACTGGCCAATCTGGTTTGCAACAATGTAAGAATTAAGTAATGCATTGTGGATCAATGGAACTTGTAAACGTCTTCATGTACCTGAAACTACCATATGTTCTTACACGAACAGCCAGGGACAGGACCTTCACCAGTAATTTTAGAACATTTTTTTCCCACTACCCTTCCTTTAGCAAAAAGGCTATATTTCTGGTTTCTAACTATAATCTGCTATCCTGTTGATTGAGAAAAGTAAGACGACTCACTAAAATCGTCTTAATGTATCATTGTTCCTGGCGCACACCACTTAGGAAAGAAAACACATTGCGAAGGCTCAGATTCCTATATTTAAGAGAGGTAGGGAGTTGGTATGTCAATCTGCTATTTCCTGACAGATAAGTGGACATGCAGCACCCTTATTTCCTGACTTTAACATATAAGTAATAATACAAACTATTCTTTCAGGTTGCACATTCTTGTATTTTGATGTTGAAGCTCATACTAAATAGGTGAGTGGTATTGCAGTTGCATTGAGGAGTGAAGGTGAAATAACAGAACAAGGATAATATCATCATTTGCAAAAAAGTGCAGAAGAAAAACTTTTACATTAGGTCTGTCAGATTTGTTCCGATTAAAGCTGTCATATTGCAAAAGACTTTCTAGCAGCCTAATATTTTATTCCAGACATAGAAATGAGTAGTGTTGTAGCCTGAGTTTTAAAGACTCTTTCTGATCCTCGCACTGTGCTTTGGAATGTTCAGAATTTATTGGGTAGGATAATTAACCTCTAATACATGTTTTGCCGTGAGAATGCGGTGCAACATGCAGATGTTGGCTATTAATACACCAACATCCCCATGTTCTATCACACACTGGGCTTTTTTCCATCGCAAAAGTCTGTCAGTTTTTTTCCCGTGATTTCATTAGGGGGAAATCTTTATTGCTTCTGGTAATTACCATTTATGGCAAACACTTACTACTGTGATCCCTTCGCAAATGTGTTTGTGCAGGACCTCATTTTACCAGGCCACTTGTAATGAGTACCAAAGTAGGGTGAAGGAATACCGCCACAGTTTTCATCATTAGCTGTTGTTTCAAATTCATGAGCAACCATTGTGTGCAGATAAAACTGTTAAATGCGGGCGTCCGCCCCAGGGAGGGGGTTAAAAAATCCTCTGAAGCAATGCACCAGAGGATTTTTTTTTTTTGTGGGGTCTCAGAGACGCGGAACAACTTCTGCGTCTTCCCCCCAGCCCTCTTCTACCCCCCTCCCGCCCCTTTGTGATGAGGCGCACTGACATCACATTTTTGGCCACCGGAGCAGCAGAGGAGCAGGTAAGCGTCCTCCCCTACTCCGGTGGGGGAAAAAAGGACAAAACGGCCTCCCCAGATGCCAGGGAGGCATCAATGGAAAGGGGCACCGTTTCCTGGCCACCAGGGTTCTTCTTTGGAGGGGTCGGCCCCCTTGTAAATGGGCCCCCCCGTGGGGGCACTAATTTAAAAAAAAATAAGCTGGGGTTGCTTTGGGGGGCAATCATGCCCCTAGATAAAAAAAAAAAATGTCCATAAAAAAAAAGAAATAAAAAAAAAGGCGGGGTCGGCCCTTCGAACACGGGCCAACCCTTGGGGGATCCAAGAAGACTCTATGGGGGTCATTACAACCTCGGCGGTCTTGGAAAAGACCGCCGAGGCTGCCGGAGACAGAATACCGCCATTGCCGGCGGTATTCCTGGCTCCCTATGATGACATTTCCGCTGGGCCAGCGGACGGTAACAGTGTTACCGTCCGCTGGCCCAGCGGAAATGTCACATCAACATTGCTGCCGGCTCGTAATAGGGCCTGCGGCAATGCTGATGTGCAGCGGGTGCAGTAGCACCCGTCGCGCATTTCACTGCCCGAAAGTGCACCCCAAGTCCCCTTCCCGCCAGCTGTTCCACAGCGGTGTTTACCGCCACGGACAGGCTGGCGGTCGGGGACTCATAATCCCCAGGGCAGCGGTGCTTGCACCGCTGCCCTGGGGATTATGACCGCCTGGCAGTATGTTGGAGGGGCCGGCGGTATGGCCGTGGCTATAGCGCCACGGTCATAATTGCTGGCGGAACACCACCAGCCTGTTGGCGGTGTTACCGCCACCTTACCGCTGGCCGCCAGGGTCGTAATGACCCGTTATGTCTTTTGTCTAGTGGCAGTTTTGATGCCATAAAGTAGCGCAGATGGTTTATTGTCCTGCTGCAAAGGATATACATTTATACGTTACCTGCGCTTTAAAAAAAATGATATGTGAGGGGGACTATGGAGATATGAGGGGCTCTTTTGCTGGGTGGTACTGAAGGAATTATAAGAGGAGGCAATGGGAGGCAGAGCACCAAAAATGTCTGTTGCACTGGGTGCTACCAGCGCTAAAGGCTGTGATGATGGGTATGTGGTAAGGTGAAGTAGTACAGTCTTTTTTGTTTTTTTCAGTGTCTTCAGAACACGGGCCAACCCTTGGGGGATCCAAGAAGACTCTATGGGGGTCATTACAACCTCGGCGGTCTTGGAAAAGACCGCCGAGGCTGCCGGAGACAGAATACCGCCATTGCCGGCGGTATTCCTGGCTCCCTATGATGACATTTCCGCTGGGCCAGCGGACGGTAACAGTGTTACCGTCCGCTGGCCCAGCGGAAATGTCACATCAACATTGCTGCCGGCTCGTAATAGGGCCTGCGGCAATGCTGATGTGCAGCGGGTGCAGTAGCACCCGTCGCGCATTTCACTGCCCGAAAGTGCACCCCAAGTCCCCTTCCCGCCAGCTGTTCCACAGCGGTGTTTACCGCCATGGACAGGCTGGCGGTCGGGGACTCATAATCCCCAGGGCAGCGGTGCTTGCACCGCTGCCCTGGGGATTATGACCGCCTGGCGGTATGTTGGAGGGGCCGGCGGTATGGCCGTGGCTATAGCGCCACGGTCATAATTGCTGGCGGAACACCACCAGCCTGTTGGCGGTGTTACCGCCACCTTACCGCTGGCCGCCAGGGTCGTAATGACCCGTTATGTCTTTTGTCTAGTGGCAGTTTTGATGCCATAAAGTAGCGCAGATGGTTTATTGTCCTGCTGCAAAGGATATACATTTATACGTTACCTGCGCTTTAAAAAAAATGATATGTGAGGGGGACTATGGAGATATGAGGGGCTCTTTTGCTGGGTGGTACTGAAGGAATTATAAGAGGAGGCAATGGGAGGCAGAGCACCAAAAATGTCTGTTGCACTGGGTGCTACCAGCGCTAAAGGCTGTGATGATGGGTATGTGGTAAGGTGAAGTAGTACAGTCTTTTTTGTTTTTTTCAGTGTCTTCAGAGAATCTGCCGAATCGGAGAAGAAGCGAAGGTAAGGTGACGACATTTCCTATTGGACACATCAAACATACCCACAAGCAATTTTGTGACTATCTGCCTTCTACGTAGGTTAGTAATTTAGAGGGACAGTTTAGGCAGTAGCAGAGATGGCGTCTCATTGGATGACTGCTGATCAAGCCCTAACTCGGGTTATGGAGGACAGTTCTGATGTAGGATCAGAGACTGAGACAGCAGATACTGAGACAGCATCTGAGGAAGAGGAGAATGGGGCAGAATCTGGGAGTGATTTTTCAGTCGGTGGAGTCCTATGCGACAACACCTCTTTCAGTGAATCTGAAGGAGACGATGACGACAGCCGTGCTGTCCCTTCGCAAGCACAATCTTTACAGCAGGACAACATAGGATGTTGAGAAAAAAGTGTTTCTTTTGCCAAATTCTGAGGTTTTCAAAGGATTCTGAGTAACAGAACCGGGTGAGAGTCTCACAAGTCATCCCATCTTAGATTCTTCTAGGCATCTAGTTTAAAAAAATGCACAGGTTTGGTAGGTTTCCATAGGTGGCGGCTGAGCTACAGGCCAAGATTCACAGCTAGACACTCTGTAAAAAACAGCTCTGATTTCTTTCAGAAAATGTGATGAATCCGTCCATGTTGCATTTCCTGTCGCGGGCACTAGGCCTACCCACACATGTGAGGTACCATTTCTATCGGGAGACTTGGGGGAATGCTGGGTAGGAGGAAATGTGTGGCTCCTCTCAGATTCCAGAACTTTCTCTCACCGAAATGTGAGAAAAAAAGTGTATTTTTTGCCAAATCTTGAGGTTTGCAAAGGATTCTGGTAACAGAACCTGATGGGAGCCCCACAAGTCACACCATCTTGGATTCCCCTAGGTGTCTATTTTTGAAAAGTGCACAGGTTTGGTAGATTTCCCTAGGTGGCGGCTGAGCTACAGGCCAAAATCCACAGCTAGGCACTTTGTGAAAAACAGCTCTGATTTCTTTTGGAAAATGTGATGTGTCCACGTTGTGTTTTGGGGCATTTTGTGTTGCGGGCACTAGGCCTACCTACAGAAGTGAGGTACCATTTTTATCGGGAGACTTGGGGGGGAACACAGAATAGCAAAACAAGTGTTATTGCCCCTTGTCTTTCTCTACATTTTTTCCTTCCAAATGTAAAACAGTGTGTGAACATAGACGTCTATTTGAGAAATGCCCTGTAATTCATATGCTAGTATGGGCACCCCGGAATTCAGAGTTGTGTAAATAACCACTGCTACTCAACACTTTATCTTGTGCCTATTTTGAAAATACAAAGGTCTTCTTAATATCTATTTTTCACTCTTTATATTCCAGCAAATTAATTGCTGTATACCCGGTATAGAATGAAAACATATTGCAAGGTGCAGCTCCTTTATTGGCTCTGGGTACCCAGGGTTCTTGATGAACCTACAAGCCCTATAAATCCCCGCAACCAGAAGAGTACAGCAGACGTAACGGTATATTGCTTTCAGAAATCTGACATTGCAGGAAATAGTTACAGAGCAAAACATGAAGAAAAATGGCTGTTGTTTTCAGTTCAATTCAATATTTTTTTATTTCAGCTGTTTTTTTTCTGTAGGAAAACCTTGTAAGATCTATACAAATGACCCATTGCTGAATTCAGAATGTTGTTTATTTTCCAAAAATATTTAGCTTTCCTGGATCCAGCATGGGTTTCACACCCATTTCTGTCACTAACTGGAAGGAGGCTGAAATCACAAAAATAGTAAAAATGGGGTATGTCTCAGAAAAATGCCAAAATTGTGTTGAAAAATGTGTTTTTCTGATTCATGTCAGCCTTATCCTGAAAGCTGGAAAGATGGTGACTTTAGCACTGCAAACCCTTTGTTGATGCGATTTTCAGGGAAAAAACCACAAGCCTTCTTCTGCAGCCCTTTTTCCCAATTGTTTTGAAGAAAACAACATTTTTGCTAGTTTCTTGGTCTCCTCTAGAGGAAACCACAAACTCTGGGTACCTTTAAAATCCCTATGATGTTGGAAAAAAAGTACGCAAATTTGACATGGATAGCCTATGTGGACAAAATGTTATGAAGGCCTAAACGCAAACTACCCCAAATAGCCAAAAAAGGGCTCAGCACTGGGGGCGGGGGGAAGGCCCAGCAGCTAAGAGGTTAACTTATTGCTAGAAAAGGCACATCTGACAAGAGAATATAACCAATTGTAGGTAAGAAGTGAGGCAAGACCAATTGCCACTGCTGCCTCTTATACAGATGGAAGCCACAGCAAGGTTATTGCCAGGCCCTACTGTGCTGGATATGATTTAAGTGGAAAGTCTTGGTAGGGTTTTGAAATAATTCCAGAAGTCAAACACCTTAATATCAACTACAATGTTAGGAGACAAACACTTCCAAACTGTGACTGAATACTGCTGATATTTGATTGGTATTGACCAGAGAATGGTTAGAGCAATGTGGTGAAATGACTAAATCCATAGGTGATTTTTTCACTCTGATCAAATAACTGTGAAGTGTGAGGGGATCGCAAGAGGAAGTAAAGCTGCCTGTATCTGTATACCAGATTTGCATATACATGGAATTTTGAATGTCGAGGAAAGTGGATGACAGACTAGAGAAACACTAGTTAAGTTTTCATGATTTTTATTCGAAAGTTAATTAAAGTATGTTTTTGGCATCTACACTGGGCACTTTGGCAGAAATTATTATATATTTTAGGGCACATAACACAAGGTAACATTTGAAATCACAGAAAATGTAAAAATAATGTAAAAAGCTAATATTTGAAATCACAGAAAGTGTAACAAAGGTACTATTTTAAAACACAGAAAATATGAGACTAACTACAAATTTAAGGAGCCAGTCAATTCGATTGTGTATAATTAACCAATGGAGACTTTTGAATTGGGGTCAAGGTAGTTAAGCTCCACATTTCTGCAAGCGTTTGAATCAATCTTTATTATTTTCTGTAGTGTCAATCCAGGTCATGCTAGTTACACTCTTGAGTCTCTTATCTGGAGGTGCTGCTAAATCTGGCCAATCATATTATTAGGCAAAAATATAAAGCATAAAGAAGGCATATAAGAAATTCCTTCGGTTTGCTAGAAAGAAGTGTAGGAAAAAACAACAGCAAGTCTTTTATGAAGTTAGTTGGCAAGTGGAAGGAAATGCCTCCTTGACATGGTTACCCCCTGACTTTTTGCCTTTGCTGATGCCAAGTTATGATTTGAAAGTGTGCTGAGGCCTGCTAACCAGGCCCCAGCACCAGTGTTCTTTCCCTAACCTGTACCTTTGTTTCCACAATTGGCACACCCTGGCATCCAGGTAAGTCCCTTGTAACTGGTACCCCTGGTACCAAGGGCCCTGATGCCAGGGAAGGTCTCTAAGGGCTGCAGCATGTCTTATGCCACCCTGGAGACCCCTCACTCAGCACAGACACACTTGTGTGTGCTGGTGGGGAGAAAATGACTAAGTCGACATGACACTCCCCTCAGGATGCCATGCCAACCTCACACTGCCTATGGCATAGATAAGTCACCCCTCTAGCAGGCCTTACAGCCCTAAGGCAGGGTGCACTATACCATAGGTGAGGGCATAGGTGCATGAGCACTATGCCCCTACAGTGTCTATCAAAACCTTAGACATTGTAAGTGCAGGGTAGCCATAAGAGTATATGGTCTGGGAGTCTGTCATACATGAACTCCACAGCACCATAATGGCTACACTGAAAACTGGGAAGTTTGGTATCAAACTTCTCAGCACAATAAATGCACACTGATGCCAGTGTACATTTTATTGTGAAATACACCCCAGAGGGCATCTTAGAGATGCCCCCTGAAAACATACCCGACTTTCAGTGTGGGCTGACTAGTTTTACCAGCCTGCCACACACCAGACATGTTGCTGGCCACATGGGGAGAGTGCATTTGTCACTCTGTGGCTAGTAACAAAGCCTGTACTGGGTGGAGGTGCTTCTCACCTCCCCCTGCAGGAACTGTAACACCTGGCGGTGAGCCTCAAAGGCTCACCCCATTTGTTACAGTACCCCAGGGCACTCCAGCTAGTGGAGATGCCCGCCCCCTCCGGCCATGGCCCCACTTTTGGCGGCAAGGCCGGAGGAGATAATGAGAAAAACAAGGAGGAGTCACTGGCCAGTCAGGACAACCCCTAAGGTGTCCTGAGATGAGGTGACTCTGACATTTAGAAATCTTGCAGATGGAGGATTCCCCCAATAGGATTAGGGATGTGCCCCCCCTCCTCTCAGGGAGGAGGCACAAAGAGGGTGTAACCACCCTCAGGGCTAGTAGCCATTGGCTACTAACCCCCCCAGACCTAAACACACCCCTAAATTGAGTATTTAGGGGCTGCCAGAACCAAGCAAGATAGATTCCTGCAACCTGAAGATGAAGAAGGACTGCTAACCTGAAGCCCTGCAGAGAAGACGGAGACACCAACTGCTTTGGCGCCAGCCCTACCAGCCTGTCTCCCCACTTCGAGAACAACTGCAACAGCGACGCGTTCCACAGGGTCCAGCGACCTCTGAAGCCTCAGAGGACTACCCTGTATCTGAAAGGACCAAGAACTCCCGAGGACAGTGGCTCTGCTCCAAAGAAGAAACATCTTTTCAACAAAGAAGCAACTTTTAAAGACAACACGTTTCCCGCCGGAAGCGTGAGACTTTGCACTCTGCACCCGACGCCCCCGGCTCGACCTGCGGAGAAACAACACTACAGGGAGGACTCCCCGGCGACTGCGACCCTGTGAGTAGCCTGAGTTGACCCCCCTGAACCCCCAAGCGATGCCTGCAGAGGGAATCCAGAGGCTCCCCCTGACCGCGACTGCTTGCTTCTAAGAACCCGACGCCTGGTAAAGACACTGCACCCGCAGTCCCCAGGACCTGAAGGATCTGACCTCCAGTGCAGAAGCGACCCCCAGGTGGCCCTCTCCCTTGCCCAGGTGGTGGCTACCCCGAGGAGCTCCCCCCCTTGCCTGCCTGCTTCGTTGAAGAGACCCCTGGGTCTCCCATTGAACTCCATTGCAAACCCGATGCCTGTTTGCACTCTGCACCCGGCCGCCCGTGCCACTGAGGGTGTACTTTTTGTGCTGACTTGTGTCCCCCCATGCCCTACAAAACCCCCCTGGTCTGCCCTCCGAAGACGCGGGTACCTACCTGCTTGCAGACTGGAACCGGGGCACCCCCTTCTCCATTGAAGCCTATGCGTTTTGGGCACCACTTTGACCTCTGCACCTGACCGGCCCTGAGCTGCTGGTGTGGTAACTTTGGGGTTGCCCTGAACCCCCAATGGTGGGCTACCTTGGACCCAACTTTGAACCCTGTAGGTGGTTTACTTACCTGCAAAACTAACAAACACTTACCTCCCCCAGGAACTGTTGAAAATTGCACTGTCTAGTTTTTAAATTGCTTATTGCCATTTTTGTGAAAACTGTACATGCTATTTTGCTGATTCAAAGTTCCTAAGTTACCTAAGTGAAATACCTTTCATTTGAAGTATTACTTGTAAATCTTGAGCCTGTGGTTCTTAAAATAAACTAAGAAAATATATTTTTCTATACAAAAACCTATTGGCCTGGAATTGTCTTTGAGTGTGTGTTCCTCATTTATTGCCTGTGTGTGTACAACAAATGCTTAACACTACCCTCTGATAAGCCTACTGCTCAACCACACTACCACAATATAGAGCATTAGAATTATCTCTTTTTGCCACTATCTTACCTCTAAGGGGAACCCTTGGAATCTGTGCATGCTATTTCTTACTTTGAAATAGTACATGCAGAGCCAACGTCCTACAGCAAGAAATACAGACAAATATTGTTAACTCACTGGAAGGACCAAAACATCAAACCTTGGGTAACATTTTAAATACATCAGTTTGGGCTGTCTACAGAAAGTCTCCTTACACAGGGCCAAGGGACAACTTCGATGAAGAACCAAACTCTTGTATGTTAACTACCATGGAATCAGCTTGTATTGCATCTGCCAATGAGGAGGGGGTCTGCTGAGCCCAGCAGGCCACCATCCCTGTGATTGTAGCCATTTGCAACGGGTTGCAAATTGCAAACGACCTCATGAATATTAATGAGGCAGGTCCATTTGTGAGCCCTTACTAATCGCTATGTGAAACTCCTGGAGTTTCATACATTCCAAAGGCGATTACTTAATTGTGATTCACATGAAAACGCAATTTGGTAATCGCTATTGGAAATAATGATACATCTGGCCCTAAATGTTATTACTCTGTTCATCTCAAGAGATCACAATTACCTTGTACTCCAGTCCAAGCTCCAAGTTACTTTCAATTATCTGTTTCCTAAGTACTCAAGATAAAATATTTAAGACTAACCTTTAGTCTATGTGATATTGGAGAAATCTCTCAGAAGTGGAAATACCAAAGGACAGATGGCCAATATCACATCTGCAATGCTCAATGTGAATCACTGACTCACCTGCTTTCTTGTTGTACAGTCTTCACTTCTTATCGTATACACTCTTAGTGCCACAATTGAAAAGGTTCGATGTCCACACATGCCAGAATGCAATCTTAAGCTGTTTCAACTGTACAGAGAGACAACTAATATAGTTTTGTGAGACTGATGACGATAATAGGTGATACATTGAACACGCTTGCAAACCCTACTTATTTTTAGTGCTACAGTGATCTCGTGTAATTGCCTAGAAGGGCAGCCTCCTATTCAGATTGTGAAATTGATAATGATTATTGGCCAAACATGCAAGCCCTATTATCTTTTTGAAATAATACATTTTAATTGCTAACTTTTAAACTTACTTGATCACTGGTATACATTTTGAACTTGATTTGTCTAAACTTATTATGATGGTGTTAAGTAATCGATGAAAAATATTGTACCACTTTCAGAAAAAAATAAACCTTACATTGTTAAAATTTAAATTACTGTGCATCCTGATCTAACCAATTTCCTTGAATATCCTTTTTTTTTACTCAAGCAGTATTTCACGTTTCTCAGGTTAAGTTTTGCCTACACCTGTAAATCATCTATGCAGACCTGGAACGTTTTAGGCAAAGACTACCACAGAACCAACTGGGGAGTTGCTTCATTTTTTCTGGCAAACAGGTGAGAGGATTTTTCCTGCTTGGAATACTTTAGAAGAAGGGTCTCAGTAGCAATTTCCACATTTTTAGGATGACTGATGCTGAACAATGTAGTGATTTTAATTCCACCAAGCTTCTGCTTTGCTTTGGGGCTTCACTCCAACAGATTAGTTTACAGTCACTAAATTCTGCAAGTTGGCCGTTTTAGTTTTTTGTCTTCTTTGTTAGGGATGTCAAATAGGTATTTATTTATCATTGGTGTCCTTTGGGCTTTTGTGCAGTTTTGCGTTCTGTACAAAATATTGTTCCTCTTATTTATCCTTCTTTTTTTGTGGTTCTCTACAATAGAATGTGCAAATTAGCTGCCATAGCTTTGTGGTAATCATCCGTATGTGGAGATTCTCCCTTTTCTTTTTTTAGGTGTTTGTTGTTTTTTATCCCAGCATTATTTAGAACCCACAGGTGCTTGCTTAGTAGAATCTTTGTTAGATTTAACCTGAAACTGTGGTTTTATGGGTTTGGCACCCAGACTATCTCGACCAATTCTAGAATAGGTCTCCACGATAATCTTTGGCAGCTCACGTTCTTGATTCTGTGGAGCAACGTCCTGGAGCCGCATACACACTGCTAGTGCTACTGCTTCCCCTTTAAGCTTACTCAGTATAATGGAAGATACAGTGGCAAAATTGCCCATAAGTTGCATCCCCAAGTCTAGAGCCGGGGAAGCCCCATATTCATCTTGAATTTGTTCTAATACTTCCAGAAGATTGGCAAGTGTTGGTGTACCGTGTGGGGTAGTATTGAACGTGGCAAATACTGTGACCAAGTATTGCAGTTATCTACTGTGGGAACCACCCCACATGGCAAGCACGTAGTTAATATTCTATGCTTATCCTGAGGTCCCGTATGGGGAAATACTGCTTCCAGTGCACTTATGTTTTGAGCTAACCAAAATGGAATCTCTTCCCGTTTGGTGGGTACCTTACCAATAATCGAATGTACAGTTGCAGGATTAATACCTGGCATTGCTGCATATGGTTGCACCGGGCCAGCATGTGCTGGGTTTGTATTTAAGATGTGCATTATAAACTATACTAATAATCTGTATATTGCCGTAAGCTCAGTATATAGGAGGAGAACCTCAGCTACCGCCAAGGTTGATGCCTCAGGGTGCGGTGTATATGTGGCCAGTAAAGGCCAAGTAGGACCATCATTACTTAGAGGACCTAACCTATTATGTAGGATTGCATGTGGTAGGGCGTCATCAAGCCAATTAATATGGTCTCAGTAAGATAGAGGTATTGCTAAATATGCATATGCTCTATATTGTGCAGGTATGTTTGCAGGTGTATAGTGGTGAAATGTATTTGTGTTCCCATTGGCTGCTGGAAATGTGATCCAAGAATAGAACATTTCTGTTCTGTATGCTGCATGAGTTTCAACAACAAATGTAACTTGTCTCCCCTGGGCTGTGAGGCCGTGTGCCAATAAATATGCAAAAAGGAGTGGTCACACATTAACTGCAATTACTACCTGTTGCGGGTTCACCATGATAAATAGTCAAATTTGTTCAGAGATAAGCACACCAAATGGGGATTATCCTTTTAGGGATCAAGCTTGAACAACCTGCAGCGTTAGTTAAGTACTCCCTACTTAGCTGAGGAGGAAAAATCCTCAATACCACGGACGTCTCCCTAAATAGAACTGAGGTGTTTTTGCATTTAGTGAGACAGAGATACTCAGGAGGACCCGAAAATGAGTGCCTGACCAAACGTTGGCGGCATCATGTCGCGTGGGTTCTCATTATCCTAATGAGACTACTGGATTCGGGCAACAGAATCAGTTGTACTGCGGGGGCTGAGTCTGGTCCCGCACCATGTGACACCTGTCAGCCTAATTCGGGTTTGTTCCTGCTAACTAGCAGTGCCTCATCTCCACCAAAGAGCAGGGATGAATGGGGCAACTGGGCTCATGACATACATGACTCCACAGGGGAATCGCGGTCTGTCAGATCTCATCCGTTTCTCTCAGTTACATTAGTCTCACATATGCAAGGACACTCAGAGGCAGAGTGAAGTTCAATACGGTTTTATTGAAGGAACTGCATCTTAAATAATAAAGCATGTATTGCAATAACTAGGACTATGAAGCACAATAAGATTAAAATTGTGACAAAGAGAGTAAGACTCAAGAATAATGCTACCATACTGTCACTAAGGTTTGGAGGGATAGTTCCTACCTAGGCTTTGTTAGAGGACAGCATGTTAAGCTCTAATTCTGCCTTTCAGGTTCCCCCTGGGAAGACATCATCCCTCATACCTGAGCAAGAGGCCTGTAGTCTACATGAGCCACTGTAGTGATGCAATCAGCAGACAGTCGTGGTCATATGGCCAGAATCTCCCTATAACGTACATGGGTCAAAGTAGTGTTTTTATGATAAAACATCTGATGTTCCAAGAAAGGATCCCCACGTAAGAGTGTGTATGTTTCTATGAACATTGAAGAGAAAGTGTGCCACTTTTGCCAGCAACCTATCTTACACTGCAGCCTTGAGAAAAGCACAGAGTGAAAGAAATGCCTTGTTTAAGAACGTAGTGCTGACCTAGGCGAAGAATAGCTGTGGCTAAAGTTAAAATAATACAATTGAGACAAATAAAAAATATCTAGGTTAAAGTGCACAGCGACAGGCCTAGTGTGCAAAAATAAAGTGTATAAAATTATAGCTAAAATGGCTACACAACATTCTCTGGTAGGTGTTTTATGGATATTGGCAAATACTTATTTAGCTTTTTCAGTTTTCTCTGTTCCAGAAGTCTAGATGGCATTTGTTCTCAAGTTCAAGATGTAGTTGTGGGCCAAAAATGTAAAGTCTAACATCTAGGCTGTTCTGTAAGGGGGAATGCATTGTATTCCGCAGCTCAAGGAATCTGTGGATATCCTACAGATATCAAGAAAACTGTTGACTCAATTACTGCTAGGCTGATTGGGGTATGTGCTTTGTAGAGGTCAGACATCCACTTGCTAACAATTTGTTCTCACTGGAGGCACACATTAATGACACAATGTATATATATATATATATATATATATATACCTGTGCATCTCAAAAATATAACTACAAACTCTTGCACATTAGAAGGGGTTTCAATGCAAGGGAGGTTTGGAGAGATGAGGAAAGCCATTGAAGAGTCTGCAGAAGGCAGATAAGAGAGTAGAGGAGGGTGGGAAGAGGACAAGATGGGCTTGAGTAATGTTCCCTAAAGTATCACAATCTGGGATTCCTCCTTGGGACCCCCCAGAAAGAGCCACAGAGGTAGAATTTGTAACCCCGGGTGCAAGAATTTATGCATCTAGTCAAATTAGAAATCCAGTTTGACTGTTCCTGTACACAACCTACTGAGCAGCACTGTGCATGTGGTGATTCCTCATCAAATTTAGTCCAACTAAAAGAGTTCAGGGACTCAGTGGAACTGTAAGTCCTCTATTGTAAGTGAATAACACACTAGCAGTAGCACTAAGAAGCAGGGGATAAAACTTACAAAAATGTTTATTTCTTAAATCCAATAATTATTATTACCACACAGAATGGGAAATTAAATGCAGCAATGCATGACATGACGGGCCAGCAAAAACAATATGAGCAATCCTAACATAGTCAGCATGTCCATACCAACCTAACACTATATCGATACCTCTAAGCACTATGCTAAACTTTAGCAGAAGCAGAAAATAGCAAACCTGTAAATGGAGTTTCTTTAGATAGATCACACAACATACTTTGTCCAGTGAAATTAGCTCTATCACAGCTCTTGCCCAGGATTGATAAATGTTTGGGATTAAGGCCACTTCTGTACACTGGTGCTAAAGTAGTCACGACCGACGATTGTTGTCGCTGTAAACTAACGCCACCTCTGGTTCATAGTTCTGTTGTGAAGCCCCTCCAACTTCTGGTCACCTACCTGAGTTTATATACCATCTGATCGCTGATTTTCTCTTATGCTTACTGAATTAGAGACACTAAAGTCTCAATAAGGCATACCATGCACAATGCTAAAAGTGTCAACTTGACTTAGATATAGATGATTAGCCACTAGAACTAAAAGAATCGAGGTACGGCAGCCTTCAATGTAAGTGTTAATATTGTTATGAGAGTGACCATAATGAAAGCAACTAAAACGTGCCACCCTGGATAGGGGGCATCCACATAATACTGCCACGTCTGTACATGTCTAAACCTTCTTACTTTTTAATATAAATATAAATAAATCTGCAAGCAATGTTCAGAGCTAAGAGCTGTTCTGAAGGCTTTATGCCAGCTGTAGGAGTTATGGGGAGAGAGAGGAGGTGTGAGAGGAGGATGTCACCGGAAGTATAAGTACGGAAGAAATGGGCAAGAAGAGACTGGAAAGTAATGGGAAAGTGTGCAAAGGATAGTGTACCTCAGCAAAGAAAGGAGAGTGAAATAGCTCAGCTCAAGGTCGAGCACCATTGGAGGAGCAAAATGTAAGAAAGGCGGCTAGGAGGGGACAAGATAGAAGGGTAGTAGGTAAGTGTGAGTACGGGGCGAGGTGCACAAAGAGAAGGACCTGAGGCCACTTTTGGTGAGATGAGTGGTTAGGTAAGATAAAGTGGAGGAGCTAGAGAAATTTGGGAGTTTGGTGACACATTTCTAGAAGGGCTGGTAACAGATTTCAGTGCAGTGAGGTTGTTGCTTAAAGAGAATAATCTTACATTTTCTGAAACTGAGGCTATTTTAACTGGCACGAGGTTCCTAACCCTCAAAGCACATAACATATTTTATTATTTGGTCAATTTTTTAGGGGCTACAATATGTTTTCATAAAGTGCACGATTGATTGCTAAATATATTATCCTGATACAAATCCCCAACTGGATATGAAATCAGGCAAAAATAAAAATATGACCACGTGGGCTTTCAAAGAAAGTGTTTTCATGTACCAAATAGAACATGACTGTTTTCAAATGGTCATCAAAATATTTCTAAAACGAGTTTCCAAGTACACAGAAAATACGTATGACAGCAGCGTTCACACAAATGTATTGTTTTGGCTGATTTATTAGAAAATGCGTTTCGACGTTTCTTCACCGGTTCAAACAGGATTTGTTTATAACAGGTACTATTTGTGACCTTTGCACTTATTTTACTCTTGGTTTCGAAATCCAGCAGGGACCATTGTAAGGGTTTATTGAGTGTTACTGTTGGTGTCATATTGCCGTACATTTTTTTATGGATGTAAATTCACATTTACATAAGAAAAAGCATTCTTTTGATTGCACTTTTCAATGCCCTTGATAGACTAAAAAAACAGGTTGTATGATGGAACCACGCAGGCGGCAACCACACATGCCTGAACAACGCGGTCGGAACAAGGACCACGTTGTTTCCACGCATGACTTTACAACGATTTTTCATTGTAAAGGCATGCCTAGTAAAGGCATGGGTGGAAACGGCATGAGTGGTTGTCCATGCCACCCCCACCCTAAAAACATAAGTACCCCGTCCCCTACCCTTAAAAACTACCCTGATACCCCCACCCACCCTGAGCCCTAAAACGGACCCACCCCCAAAAATAAAACAACCCAGTGCCTAAAAACAAAATTTCCCTGACCCTGCCCCTAAAATCAGAAGTACCCCAACCCCCACCTTTAAAAACTACCCCGATACCCACCACCAACCCTGAGCCCTAAAACCGACTCCCACCCCCAAATATAAAACAACCCAACCCCTAAAAACAGAAGTACCCCAACCCCCACCTTTAAAAACTACCCCAATACCCCCCAAACACCCTGAGCCCTAAAACCACCCTCCACCCCCACCCCCAAAAATAAAACTAACCCGACCCCTCCACCCCCACCCCTAATAACAGGCCCCCTACCCATCCTAAATACAAAGTTACCCCAACCCCCCACCACTGCCCTTAAAAACCTGACCCCCCACCTGCCCTGAATATAAAATTACCCCACCCCACCCATACAAAACCTGACACCCCACCTGCTCTGAATTCAAAATTACCCCAAACCCCAGCCCACCCCTAAAAACCCAACCCCCACCCGCCCTAAATCCAAAATTACCCCAACCCTCCACCCCTAAAAACCTGCCCGCCCTAAGTACAAAATTACACTGACCCCCACCCTTAATAACCCACCCCTGCCATAAATACAAAATTACCCCAACCCCGACCCCCACCTCCGCCTCTGAAAACCCGATCCCCCCACCCGCCCTAAATACAAAATTACCCTGACCCCACCCCTAAAAACTCACCCCACCTGCCCTAAAAACATAATTACCCCAACCCCCAAATACAAAATTACCCCAACCCCCCCACCCCTGCCCTTAAAAACCCGACCCCCCCACCTGCCCTGAATACAAAATTACCCCAACCTCCATCCCGTCTCCAAAAACTCGACCCACCCTAAATACAAAATGACCTCAACCCCTACCCCTAAAAAAAACCCACCCTAAATACAAAATTACCCTAACCCCCACGCCCCTAATAACCCACCCCCACCATCCCTAAATACAAAATTACCCCAACCCCCATCCCACCCCTAAAAACCCGACCCCCAAATACAAAATTACCCTTACCCCTTCCCCTAAAAACAAAATAACCCCGACCGCCCACCCCCGCCCTAAAAACCATAGTACTGACCCCCTACTCAAGCCCTTGAAAAAAAAATAACCTAACCACCCCAGCCCCTTCGCCCCCCCGCTCCACCCCTAAAAACTACCACACTTACCTGACTGCGTCCTCTCCCGATGGATCTTCCTTTTTCTCTGCCTCAACCACGCATGTTCGTTGTTCAGCAAATTGCGTGGTTAAGGAAGAGAAAAAAGCCTGCGTTGTTCAGGCAAGCGTTGTTCCGCTTGCGTGAACAACGTAGGCGTGATTCCAGATGCGTTGTTCCTGATCTTTCCCAAAAAAACATGGTGCCACTTTTCTGATTAGTTGTAAGGTTGCGATTTGATTTCTCAGATTTGTTAGTTTTTTGCTATCCCATAAAATATAAAACAGAAAAAAGCTCAAATTCACTGAAGCTCATTTTATAAATAAAAGGTTTTTTTAAGTATGATTTTAATTTTAGCAAACCTTTAAATTGCAATGTGCAAAGCTACTTTACTGTGACTTAGCTATTTCACAAATGGCTTTTTAGTGGTCCGTGAAAAATGTTTAGTCAGAAGACTGCCCGCAAAGAGCTAACTGCGTCTATTAAATGCGTAATCAATATTCGTTAAAAAAATTCCTGTGGTAATGGATGTTTTTTTATTGCTGGCAAAACATAAATAAATACCCATCTACAGAATCACTTCCCATGACACAGAAGCATTTCCCCTGAAAATGATGAATGGTTTTCTTAAGCAAGGGGTGGTTTCCAGCAGTTGCTGCCTTCTCTCACGCCAGTTGCCATCCCACAGCTACTACGTTACGTCTCCTCTTCATTCACCAACACTCTACTTTTGTCCTAAGTCCAGATGTCCCTCATTACTGAGAGCATTCACTCAACAGGTGTTTCCAAGTCTCAGAATGCCAGGGGAAATTTAAAGACGAGCGCAAGGTTTTAAGAGAACTAAGCGTAGTTTTACATTTTTGCCGAAGGCAGGACTTTGCACAGTTGCGAATCAATCATACAGTTCTTGTCGAATGAAGACATCTGCCGTGTTTGGCGTGAACATGGTCATCCGATAGCTGAATGCTCTATAGTGTCCACATCTTCACCGGATCACGGCAGAGTGCCCATTCAGCAGAAAAGATGCATGCGAGGCCTAGCACATTTAAAAAATGCATTAATATGCTCAGTTATGAGCGCAGTCAGACCTAGAAATCTTTGTACATTGTGGGGGGTGTTATGCTTCTCTCCTAAATCCTTCCATCGGCAGGGCTCCATGCTCATGGTGTTGCTAAAGTTTGCATAATGTTATAAAATAGTATAACACATAAACGAAAATCAAGGACTGGCATGGTTTTGCGCAGGAGAGCAGCTTGTGTTTTTTTTCAAAGGCATCAACATATTTCTTTTATTAAGTGATCCCTGTTCCACTTCCTGTTTGAAATTAAATGGGTTTATTCTTTGCATTTGGAACGAAAAACCGCCCTCATTGTCATAGATTTAGCGTTTAGGATAAAAGACCATCTGGCTTTTATAAACGCGCGCTATTTTAAACATTATTAGGTAGAAGCTGTGCCTTTATTAACAGTTGCTGTAGATATATAAGTGTAATACATATATATATATACACACACACACACACACAGTGCTTTAAATGGGCAGGTACTGTCCAGTACTGAGTACCGGCACTTTTTTATTTTGAGATGGTGAGTACCGGCACATCTCAAGAAAAACGTAGGACTTTTAATTGGAGAGTAGCGGCACTTCTCGGAAACAAGCACATTCTCTGGAACAGAGTACCTGCACTTCAAGCGCTATATATATATATATATATATAAATATTCCTCCTTCCGTTTCCTCGGCATCATTATGATGATTTTCTCATTTTTCAGTCACTGCGTCGGCCTTTTAGATGTGGCATCCCTGGCGGTCCCTTGGACCATGTGCCTGTTTCTGCATTGGGGACCCAGTTGCCATTCGTTCCTTGGTTTCGACAGCTGTATTGGCTTTGACGAATGATTCCTGCATGCCATGGGGTTGGGTGGATGTCATGCAGCACGTACTAAAAATATTTGCTGTTTCAGGACGCGTGCAGCAGCTCGGGTAGCAGGGCTGCATTGTGGCTACTGTCCAAAATGCAGGGTCTTGAGGCATGATTTGCACTTACCAGGCTATGCTTGGGTCACGGGCTCACCGTCTTATTTTAATCAAATAATACTATGTCTTTGGGTTCGTTGCTCAAACTGTTATTGACTGAGTCCAGGACGTGATGTATTTCTTTCAGAACAATGAAAAATGGGTAAACGGGATTTGTTAATATCCTTTGGTTCCAGAAAGTTGCTGGGCTACAAAGACACAAAGACATCATACAATTCGACCCGCTTTAAAACTTAAAGGCTTTACATCTTCCACTGTTCAGTAATAAATGTCTAATATATCGGGCCTAGTCAGATATAATAGCACACTCTTTACTCCGCCTGTACAATAATGTTTGCGTTTTCTGCAAATAGACAGAATTCATAGTGAAAAAAATGTTTCGAGTAATGTATGCATTCACATATATGGATACCAAGGTACATGCAGTTATTTTTTTAAAACCAATTCGTGCTATTCGTCAGACAGACCGTTCATCTGCAATACATCAGGAAACACGTAAACTTGCAATACTTGAACACAAAAAGAAGGAAATGTCTCACTGGATTTAGAATTTCTGAATAAAACGATGGACGTGCCTTGCCTGACAAAAAGAGATCTCAGAATTGTGTGCCTGGCAGACAATGACAGAAATCCACAAAACAAAATATAGAGAGTAAACCCATCAGACCAAGGAGACAGGGTTGCATAAACCACACTATCAAATGTTCCCTTATTATTAAAACATTAGCATACCCGCAAACCTTTAGGGGCTTATTTACAAGTCCCATGACACAGGGCAGCACAGCAAGTAACCTTGCTGCACTGCCCTGCACCACAGGGAAAAGGCCTAAATGTGCTGTATCTGCAAGATACGTGGCATTTCTGTCCTCTCCCTTTTCACTGGTGCAAAATGGGCTGCTTAGTGCTGACATAGGCACCCTTGCACCATGATGCAAGGATGCCTGCGTCGCATACAGGATTGTTTCGGTGCAGGAAGGGACACCTTCCTGCACAAATATAATCCATTGAGGCTTTGTCCTCTTTCTATGTGTGCTGCAGAATGGATCACAATAGAAAGAGTTAAAAGTGAGGAGAAATAAAGATATCTCTCTTCATTGCACCTCCCCTGGGGTAGCGTAAGGTTTTGCTGCATTCTCAGGTTTACAATGCCTTGTAAATCTGGCAATTTGACAAAACCCAGGATGTTGCATGGGAAAACCCACTGCAATGCCAATGGAATGCCTCACTGATGCAGTGTAAGGCAACACAGCATTTTGCGCTGCTTCGCCTTTCACCATATCTACAAGGCCATGCAAATCCATGCAAAGTGGCTTTGCGTGACCTTGTAGATATGGGCCCGCACAATACGCCACCCGTACATCGCAAAAAGTGATGCACTGGTGTTACAGGGTATTGTAAATAAGCCCCTTAGTCTTTCAAAAACATACACCTCCACTATTTGTATCACTGGGTGCCCATGAATTCTAGTCAATAACAGGTGAGGACAGACAGTGCCTGTAGTTTGTCTACAAATTCCATTGATGCATTTCAATGAAACAAACATATGTGATCCAATTTCTTTAAGACTGATACTTACATTTCTCTTCGCCAAATTTTAAATGAACAATTTCATATAACATCTGTGTTAGACTTTTCATCCTTGGTGTGGTCTCCCTTAACTTTTTGCCTCTGTTCCCCAGGTTGTGGATGTGTGCTGGACTCTGATTTTGCTGTTTTTGTTACTCTGGGCACTTTACCACTTCTAACCAGTGTTAAACTGCAAGTGCTCTGTGACAGATCGAACAATATACAAATGACGACGACGATATGCGTTTTAGTTTGTGGTGTAATTTATTCTAAGTTTAAGGTGGAATAAAGACAAAAAACCTAGAAGTATGTAATCAAGTGGGCGGGGTTTTCCTTAGGGGTTTCGGTGTTGCGGTACAGTTCCTGTAGTGTTGATTTAGTTTCAATGTTTCTTTTCCTGGGAGACGTCTGGCGGTTCCCCTCAGGTGGATTCTCGGTACCGGAAAACAAAAGGAAACCAACACCCGGGTAAGTATGGGGTTTTACCAAAAAGGATTATTTCACACTTTCACTGTAGTCTTGTCTGGGTATGGGTACGAACGATTAGGAGGGGTGTCTGTGAGGAGGTAAGGGGGGGGGATAAGTGCTCTCACTCTCTAATGATAGATATTGTGGGGTGCCCATATGTGCTCGTTATCGTGCCCCTTTCGGTCCCCTCCCTTTGCACTTCGATATTCCCTTCCCCCTCCCTTAGTCTGAAGTGGCCTTTGTTTTGGTCCACAAGGACCGTACCTTGGTGAGCCACGACCCTCCTGGGTCGTGGCTGGCGTTGTAGCGTTCCTCTGATGTGGTCTCTTCTCCTTCCGTCTTTTGGTTGGTCTCCCTCTCCTGGGCTCTCCTCTCCTGCTCCTTCTCCTGGGCTCTCCTCTCCTGCTCCTGCTCCTTCTCCTGGGCTCTCCTCTCCTTCTCCTGGGCTCTCCTCTCCTGCTCCTGCTCCTTCTCCTTGGCTCTCCTCTCCTGCTCCTTCTCCTGGGCTCTCTTCTCCTGCTCCTCTGCCTCCTGTCTCTCCTCCTTGGCTCTCCTCTCCTGCCCCTCTGTCTCCTGTCTCTCCTCCTCGGCTCTCCACTCCTTCGTCTCCGGTCTCCTCCCCTCCTTCCTTCTTCCGGTGCCGTCCTCCCTTTTGATTCTGCCGCGCCGGGAAACCCATTCGGTTTCCCGGGCAACGGCCTGCCCCCTGCCTCGGTCGGAGCGCGTTGCCCCGACAACGGGGAGACGCGGACATGACGCATCGGCCTGCTCCGATGCGTCATGCCGAGCCGCGGCTGCTGTGGACGCCCGGCTACACACCCCTTCCCAAGAACGGTCCTGATCGAGGACCGAGGTAGAGTCCGGGTATCTGGAGAGATAATCAGCCATGGCCTGTTGGGGACCAGAGATGTGACGGACCTGAAACGAAAAGGGTTGGAGTTCAAGGAACCACCTCAAGATCCGTGAATTCGTATCTTTATGAGCCGACAACCAAGTGAGGGGAGCATGATCCGTATAGAGAATAAAAGGGCGACCCAAAAGGTAATACTGCAAGGTGTCTACAGCCCATTTGATGGCTAAACATTCTTTTTCAATCGTGGGGTAATGGCGTTCCCGAGGAAACAGTTTCCTGCTAATATACACTATTGGGTGATCCCTACCGTCCCCATCGGGCTGGGTCAGTACCCCTCCTAGCCCGACATCAGAGGCGTCTGTATAGAGGTGGAACGGTTTCGAGAAATCGGGGCACCGTAGGATGGGCTCTCTAGTCAGAAAGGCTTTTAACTGTTCAAAACTAGTCTCCTGTTGATCCGAAAAAGGGGCTAATTGATTAGGACGAGATTTAGCCAGAAGATCTGTAAGGGGGGGCGGCTAGGGTGGAATAATTGGGAATGAATCTTCGATAGTAGCCGACCAACCCTAGGAAGGAACGCAAATCTTTCTTTGTTGCAGGGTTAGGTGCATTGAGAATAGCCTCTACCTTTTTAGATTGTGGCTGGAGGTTCCCTTGACTGATTTTGTATCCTAAGTACAATATGTCAGGCTGACCGATAACGCATTTTTTTGGATTGGCAGTTAACCCTGCCTGTCTCAGAGTATGGAATATCTGCTGCAAATGTAGTAGATGATCATTCCATGTTTCACTGAAAATAACTACGTCGTCTAAGTAAGCAGCTGAAAAATGTCGAAAGGGGTTTAGGAGGCTGTCCATTAGCCGTTTAAATGTTGCTGGGGCTCCATGCAGTCCGAACGGCAACACTGTGAAGTGGTACAAGCCTGACTGCGTGGCAAAGGCAGTTTTCTCTTTATCTTCTGCGGCTAGTGGAATCTGCCAATATCCTTTAGTTAAATCTAGGGTGGACATGTATTTTGCTTTTCCTAGTTTTTCTAATACATCATCCACCCTGGGAATCGGATAAGTATCGAACATGGAATGTTCGTTGAGTTTCCTGAAATCGATGCAGAACCTAATAGTACCATCAGGTTTTGGTACCAGGACAACTGGGGAGCACCAGGGACTAGTAGAAGGCTCTATTACTCCTAACTCTAGCATCTTTTGGACCTCGTCCTCCATAATCTGTTTCCTGGCCTCTGGTATACGATATGGTCGTAACCGGACAATTGTACCTGGTGCAGTCCGTATTTTATGGGCGATCCAAGAGGTTTTGCCTGGCACTATGGAAAAAAATGATCTGAAATGTTCCAGTAGACTGAATACCTGTTCCCTCTCTAATTTTGTTAACGAGGAGTTCACTGTGGGTAGATTCTCCCCAATAGTGGTCTCGGTCGGGCAAAATTCAATTTGAACCCTCCCATTGGGACATAGGAACCGGCCCACGGCTTCGGTCGAGTTAGAGCCCTCGGGCTCTTCCCATTTTTTTAATAGATTTATGTGATAAATCTGGGTTTTCTGCGGCGTGGTCGAGATTTCAATTAGGTAAGTGACCGGGGAAACGGCTCGTAGTACTTTATGTGGACCCTGCCATTTTGCTACCAATTTGCGTTCAGACGTGGGGCGCATTATAAGTACTTGATCTCCTGGCAGTAGAACTCTTAATTTACTCCCTCGATCGTAATATTGTTTTTGGTTCTGTTGGGCATGTTCCATATTTACTCGGACTGTATCCCATAACCCTTGTAACTGAGATCGTAAGTCGTGGGCATATTCTAACAAGGGTTTCCCCCCTTCCTCCGCCTCCTCTTCCCAAGCTTCTATGGCCATGTCTAGCAGGTAACGGGGCTGTCTTCCGAACACGAGTTCAAAAGGACTGTGTCCGGTAGATGCCTGTTCATGGGTACGTATAGCATACAATACCAAGGGCAATTTTTGATCCCAGTTTTTGCCTGACTCCTCTACTACTTTTCTTAGCAGGGTTTTTATAGTACGGTTGTACCGGTCTGTGGATGGTATACCGAGGTGCGAATTTGGGAAATGCCTAACGTTTTGCACACCTGCTTCATGAGGGTAGACATGAAAGGTGTTCCCTGATCAGTGAGTATTTCATGTGGAAATCCTACTCGAGAAAATACATTAATCATTGCTTGGGCTACTGTTTTGGTTGTCATACTTTTTAATGGAATGGCCTCTGGGTATCGGGTGGCATAATCTACCATGACTAGGATATATGTGTGCCCTTTCGTGGAAGGAACTATGGGACCTATCAAGTCCATTCCCATCCTACTAAACGGAACGTCTATGATGGGTAATGGCATGAGAGGTGCTTTTCTAGGTCTACCGGGTTCGGTAAGTTGGCACCTGGAACATTGGGAGCAAAATTTTCGTATGTGGGCAAAAACCCCCGGCCAATAAAACCGCCGGAGGAGATACTCTTCTGTTTTTTCCCTTCCGAAATGACCTCCTCCGGGTTGACAGTGGGCTAGGGTTAAAACATGTTCTCTATAGTGCTCGGGTACTAACAACTGTTGCTTACGGTCCCCGGAGCGAGTAGTGGTTATGCGATATAAGAGGTTTTTTCTAATTAAGAAGTAGGGACCCACCTCTTCGGTTTCTTCTGCTTTGGCCGACTTCCAAGCTTGAGCGAGAGAAGGATCTTCTCTTTGTCTTTGGGGAAACCCGACAGGTACTTCATGTGTCTCAGCAATCAGACCTGAGGGTGTGCTATGTGCCTCGTTCTCTCGGTGGGTTGCTTTTTCAACACGTTTCTCTCTACGTGACAGTTTCCTACGGGTAGGGGGGGGCTCTATGTCGCTGTCCGAAAAGGGGGCACCCTTCCACCAGTCCTGGGTCAGGGTTGGTTGTCGAACGTGATCCAGGATCTCCTGAAAATGTTCATAATCTGTCCCAATAATACATTCCTCTATCAGATCTGAGATTATACCCATAGAAAGGCTGTCCCTGTAGTTCCTCCACTCTACGGTCAGGGCCTGTAAGGGGTATCTTTCCTTATCCCCATGAATGCAGCAAATAGTCACCCAATGTTCGACTTCCTGGTCTGCTAGGGCTAGGAGATCCTTCCTTATCACGGATTGACTGCATCCGGAATCTATAAGGGCGTAAACCATTCGACCATTGACATTTAAGGACTGTTTAAATTTGGGATTGCCCTGGCCTGTACACAGCACCCGTCGTCGGGTAACTCCAACCTCCATGGGTTCACTAGTGTCTTGTTTCCGGGGACACATACGGGCAATGTGTCCCCATTCCCCACAGTTATAACACTGGGGACCCGGTACTGGTGGATGCTCGTAGGTTCTGCGAGGTACGGATTCTTCGGGAAGGACTCTGGGAGTGCTTTTGGGGTTGGGGAGCCCCGGTTTTATGATGGGGCGGGTTGGCATATTTCGTACATCCACCGAACGGTGGTATGCACAGGCTAAGTCAATTGCCGTCTCCGTATTCACCTTGGGATGTTGACGGATCCAGTGTTTTGTGGCCGTAGGCAAGGCATCTAAATATTGTTCGAGGACAATGGTTTGGATTACGTCTTCCCGGCTATTCCCTGACGAACCCAACCATTTTAAAGCCAAATCGTTTACCCGATAGTAGAAGGTTCGGGGATCCTCATTCGGTCCCCACTTGATTTTCCTGAATTTGATTCTATAATATTCCGTGTCATGTCCCACCCGCTCTAATATACTGGTCTTTATTTCGGAATATGGGGTTGTTCCCCCGGGATTCGCAGCTTGGTATGCGGCTTGTAGGATTCCTGTAAGCAAGGGGGCGACATACTGGCCCCATCTATCTTCCGGCCATTGCGCGGTTGAGGCCACCCTTTCAAAATTAGTGAAAAAGGAGTCGGGATCATCCCCTTCTTGATATTTTTGCAGGACGGAGCTTGGGACATTGGGATGTACCTTAGTGGTAGCGATTGTCTCTGTTAGCTTCTTCATGGCCGTCTCGTGGACCAGTTGATTATTGGCCAGTATGGTTGCCTGACTTTTCAAAGCCGACTGTAAGGCTTCACGGTCCTCCTTAGCCTCCCTCTGGTGGGCCTCCCACACCAGTTGTAGGTGGCGTTGGCCTTCGGCCAACTGTTTTATCATGTCTTCCAGCGAGGGGGTGTCACTCATTTTGTATACCGTTCGATTGTCGAGGAGGATCCAGAGTCTGATCCCACTTCTGACACCACTGTGACAGATCGAACAATATACAAATGACGACGACGATATGCGTTTTAGTTTGTGGTGTAATTTATTCTAAGTTTAAGGTGGAATAAAGACAAAAAACCTAGAAGTATGTAATCAAGTGGGCGGGGTTTTCCTTAGGGGTTTCGGTGTTGCGGTACAGTTCCTGTAGTGTTGATTTAGTTTCAATGTTTCTTTTCCTGGGAGACGTCTGGCGGTTCCCCTCAGGTGGATTCTCGGTACCGGAAAACAAAAGGAAACCAACACCCGGGTAAGTATGGGGTTTTACCAAAAAGGATTATTTCACACTTTCACTGTAGTCTTGTCTGGGTATGGGTAGGAACGATTAGGAGGGGTGTCTGTGAGGAGGTAAGGGGGGGGGATAAGTGCTCTCACTCTCTAATGATAGATATTGTGGGGTGCCCATATGTGCTCGTTATCGTGCCCCTTTCGGTCCCCTCCCTTTGCACTTCGATATTCCCTTCCCCCTCCCTTAGTCTGAAGTGGCCTTTGTTTTGGTCCACAAGGACCGTACCTTGGTGAGCCACGACCCTCCTGGGTCGTGGCTGGCGTTGTAGCGTTCCTCTGATGTGGTCTCTTCTCCTTCCGTCTTTTGGTTGGTCTCCCTCTCCTGGGCTCTCTTCTCCTGCTCCTTCTCCTGGGCTCTCCTCTCCTTCTCCTGGGCTCTCCTCTCCTTCTCCTGGGCTCTCCTCTCCTGCTCCTGCTCCTTCTCCTTGGCTCTCCTCTCCTGCTCCTTCTCCTGGGCTCTCTTCTCCTGCTCCTCTGCCTCCTGTCTCTCCTCCTTGGCTCTCCTCTCCTGCCCCTCTGTCTCCTGTCTCTCCTCCTCGGCTCTCCACTCCTTCGTCTCTGGTCTCCTCCCCTCCTTCCTTCTTCCGGTGCCGTCCTCCCTTTTGATTCTGCCGCGCCGGGAAACCCATCCGGTTTCCCGGGCAACGGCCTGCCCCCTGCCTCGGTCGGAGCGCGTTGCCCCGACAACGGGGAGACGCGGACATGACGCATCGGCCTGCTCCGATGCGTCATGCCGAGCCGCGGCTGCTGTGGACGCCCGGCTACATGCTCCTTTACAAAAAGTGTATATAATTGGTTTATCCATGATTGGCATATTTGGTTTACTAGTTAGTCCCTAGTAAAGTGCAGTAGAGGTACAGGGCCTGTAAAACAAATGCTACTAGTGGGCCTGCAGCACGGGTTGTGCCACCCACATAAGTAGCTCTGTAATCATGTCTCAGACCTGCCACAGCAGTGTCTGTGTGTGCAGTTTTAACTGTAAATTCGATTTGTCAAGTGTACCCACTTACCAGGCCTAAACCTTCCCTTTTCTTACATGTCAGACACCCCTAAGGTAGGCCCTAGGTAGACCCATGGACAGGGTGCAGTATATGGTTAAGGTAGGACATATAGTAATGTGTTTTATATGTCCTGACAGTGAAATATTGCTAAATTCTGTTGCAAGGCCTGTCCCTCTCATAGGTTAACATGGAGGCTACCTTTAAATCTGATTAAAGTGTAGATTCCCTTTGGGAGCAGATGGACAAGTGGTGTTTGGGGTCTCTGAGCTCACAATTTAAAAATACATCTTTTAGTAAAGTTGATTTTAAGATTGTGTGTTTGAAAATGCCACTTTTAGAAAGTGAGCTTTTTCTTGCTTATACCATTTCTGTGACTCTGCCTGTTTGTGGATTCCCTGTCTGGGTCAGTTTGACAGTTGGGCTGGTTGCACCTCACACTAGACAGTGACACAAAGGGAGCTGGGGTGTAGCCTGCATATCCTGATGAGCCATCTGTGCTAGGAGGGAGGGGGGGAGTGGTCACTCACACCTGAAAGAGCTGTGCCTGCCCTCAAACAATACCGTCTCTAACCCCCTGGTGAGTGCCTGGGGCCTGGCCTAGGAAAGGCAGGATTTCACATTCGAAAGAGTCTTTACTTTGAAGTAGGCCTACTTCAAAGGAGAAATTGGGTATAAGAAGGGCACCTAAAACGACAGACTTTAGAAACCTTCTGGAAACAAGAGGAACCTCTGCCTGTAGAAGAGCTGAAGAGCTGAGGAAGAAGGGCTGCCCTGCCTGTGACTGTGCTTTGTGGAGCTATCCTGCAGTTGCTGCTTCTGCCAGAGTAAGAGGGCAAAAACTGGACTTTGTGTGCCTTCCATTTTGAGAAGAACTCTCCAAGGGCTTGATTTAGAGCTTGGCCCCTGTTGTTTGAAGTCTCAGGGATAGCAAAGACTTCTCTCTGCTAGCACCTGGAGTCTCTGGAGAGACTCCTACTCTGCCCTGTAGCGCCCACCCAGTTCCTGGGACCCTCAAAGGAGAAGCTGGCAGCCTAAAGAAAGGAAATCCATGCACAGAGTGCCTTGTGGGAAAAAGATCGACGTGACTCCAATCTGCGGCTGAAGAAATGACACGCCGCCGGCACCGTGGCTGAGAATCGGCGCTCATCAGAAGCGCAACAGAAATATCAACGCACTGAGCAGGATAAATGACGCTCAGCCTCGCTGAAGGAGGCTAGGAGATCACAACCAGCGCTGCGTATTTTTCGGATCATCTTGCGGCTGGATTTCTGACGTAAGTACCGCTGAGTGTGTAAAAACAATGCAAGGCCTGCCCGGACCCGAGAGTGCTGACCAGATCGAAGCATCGCTCTCTTGCAGAGAGAACAAACAACGCGCCCAACCCGACGAAAGGAGAAACAGCATAAGGTCCCGCTCGTGAGTGGAATCGACCCATCGCAAGCCCTTTTTGATGCACACTCGCCCGTGGGGGCTTATTTTTGACGCACCCAAGGCACATTTTCACGCTAACAGTGTTAGTGTGTGTTTGAAACTACTTAAAGACTCTTTTTGATTTTTAATTGATAACTGGACTTGTGTATTGTGCATTTTTGTCATTTTGGTCTTGTTTTGTTCAGATAAATATTTCATATTTTTTCTAAACCTGTGTTGTGTCATTTTGTAGTGTTTTCATTAAGTTACTGTGTGTGTTGGTACAAATACTTTTCACCTAGCACTCTGAAGTTAAGCTTACTGCTCTGCCAAGCTACCAAGGGGGTAAGCAGGGGTTAGCTGAGGGTGATTCTCTTTTACCCCGACTAGAGTGAGGGTCCTTGCTTGATCAGGGGGTATCATAACTGTCAACCAGAGACCCCATTTCTAAAATTGGTGATCAGCGGTTGGGATTTGGACTTGTACAGTATTTGTAATTGACATACAGTGATTAAGTGTACACTACTATTTTGAGTGCAGACCACTACGTGACCACATACTACTTGTTTGGTGATCTTTGACTTTTGTCTTTTTGCTTGGATTTTTCCCTACCTCCATTTTTGTGGTAATCTTTGATTGACTTCTGAACTTCATTTGTGAACTTTCTTGCTTTTTGGAACTTTGCACTTTTGTTGACTTTTCATCATGTCCCAATCTGGAGATGCATCTGTTGGAGCTATGTTTGACCTAGAGAAACTGGGTAGCTGTGCCAAGGCTCAGTTAAAAGAGCTCTGCAAAAGCTTTGACTGTCCCATGAAGAGCTCATCCAAGAATGAAGAGCTGCAAAAGGCGCTGAGGGCCTGGGTGACAGCCAAGAGCACTGTAGGGCACGCAGAGGTTGAGGAAGATGAGGAGGAGGAAGTGCAGTCCATACACAATGGGATTGCGGGCGGGCCTGTTATGTCCAGGGAGAGGGTCTCCAGGGCAGGTAGCAGTGTCTCATCTAAGGGTCTGACCCCTGAGGAATTGCAGGACAGACAGGCAGAGAGGGAGCAACAGAGGGAGTTGGAGAAAATGAGGATGGCCATTGAAGAGAAAAAGTGGCTGTTGTCTCATGAGCTCAGCTTGAGGGAGCTAGATCAGAGAAGTCAGTCTGGTAGGGATGGTGGCAGCCACATCACAGTGCAGCCTGAAAGGAGGGTACAAATTCCTAAAGAACTTGTGAAGGACTATAAAAGGGAGGACGACATATACTTGTGGTTTAAGGGGTATGAGTCTGCTCTCCTTATGAATCTGGTCCCTGAAGCTCATTGGGGGGCGGGTCTGTGGAAGCACTTTGAGGTAGAGGGGAGGGATACACTGACAGCCTTTGGGGATGCTCAGAATCTCACCTACTCCAGCATGAAGGATGCCTTGCTTACAAAAGGTATTGTCTTACCCCTGAGCAGTACAAGGATAAGTTTAGGTCCTACGAGAAGAAGGAATCCCAAACATGGTTGGAATGTGTTGATTCTTATTGCAGGTCACTGGATGGTTGGGTGAAGGGCAGTAAGGTAACTACGTATGAGGGGCTTTACAATCTGATTGCTTGGGAGCACTTGTACAGTTTATGTTTTCCAGAGTTGCGCCAGCACCTGATTGACAGCAAGCTGACTGACCCCAGGAAGCTTGCGCAGGAAACAGACTGCTGGGAGAGCACCAAGGTTCAGAAGAGGTATGGGTGAGACCACACTAAGGGTGGGCAAGGTCCCTCTCAGAAGAAAGGAGGGGGTAAGGGTAAACAGGGGGAGTTCTCTAGGGTAAGGATTCCCAACTCCCCAGTGAAAAGAAGCCATGGTTCTCCAAAGGGAAGCCAGTGGCAGGTGGTTCCCCATGTAAGTGCTATGCATGTGACCAGGTGGGTCATGTGAGGGGGGACCCCAAATGCCCCAAAAGTATACCGGCACCCACTGGTGCACCGTCCCAGGGTTTGGCCAGTGTAGCGCTTGGGGAGGAGTTGGTTTCAGGTGGGTGGGAACCAGCTGAGATGACCCTTGTCTCACTAGGGGACAGTGAGATGGTCCAGAGAACCCTAGTGCCTGAAAACACTAAGAAGTACAGGCAGTGGGTGACCATTAATGGGCAGAGGGTGGAGGCTCTGAGAGACACTGGAGCCAGTGTGACTACAGTGAGGAGTCAGCTTGTGTCTGAAGAGCAGATAGATCCCCGGGTATTTCACCAAGTAGTTGCAGTGGACAACTCAGAGCGCCTGTGGCGCCGGTTCCCTTTGAAAAGAGGGGGTCTCAGGTTCCTTGAAGATAGCTGTGAGTGCAACCATGCTTGTAGATTGTTTGCTAGGCAATGACCTGGAGGATTCCCCTTGGAAGGAGGTGGAACACAGGTCTCACTTGGAGATGTTGGGTCTGCCTGGGTGGGTATGTGTATCCACCCGGTCAATGACAGCCCGTCAGGGTAATCAAGAGCCCCTGGAGCCTGAAACAGTGACCCAGGGGACCAACAAGAAAAGGAAGGGTAGGGGGCACGGGAAACCAGCCCCAGAAGTTCCCACCGTTCGGGAGGAGGCGGAGCCTGAGGGTGACGCCCCAGAGCCTACAGGGGAACAGGTGGCTGAACTGGGGAAGGTTCCTGAGCTGTCACAGTGGCAGCAGGAAGGGGGGCCCACCAGGGAAGCATTTTGTGCAGCACAGAAGACATGCCCTACTTTGGAGGGTTTGTGGCAGCAGGCTGCGGACCAGGCTTCTGGCAAGGAGCCACTGATTGCACCTGATTTATTGGGAGGATGACCTCCTGTATAGCGAGGCTTAGGTTCCTGAGACTGGGTCAGCCCGTGTACTGGTGGTACCCCAGTGCTTCAAGGCCTTCCTACTGGGGTTGGCTCATGATGTGCCTTTAGCTGGACATTTGGGGCAGGTCAAGACCTTTGAGAGGCTTGTCACCCACTTCTACTGGCCCCTAATGCGCAGGCACTCAGATGCACATTGCAGGTCTGTCAGACTTGTCAGGCAAGTGACAAGAGTGGGAGGAAATGTAAGGCTTTCCTCCAGCCTTTGCCTGTTGTCAGTACTCCCTTTGAAAGGGAAGGCATTGACATAGTGGGGCCTCTGGATACCAAGACAGCCATGGCCACCAGTTTTATCCTTGTCTTAGTGGACCATGCCACCCAGTACCCAGAAGCCATTCCTTTGAGATCAATCACTTCCCCTTTGGTGAGTCGTGCTTTGATGGGGGGTTTTACCTGCATGGGATTCCCCAAGGAAGTGGTATCTGATAGGGGTACCAACTTCATATCCACATATATGAAGTCTCTGTGGAAGGAGTGTGGGGTAACCTACCAGTTCTTCACCCCTTACCACCCCCAAAGTAATGGCCTGGTTGAGAGATTCAACTGCACATTGAAAGGCATGATTGTGGGCCTGTCAGAGCCCTTGAGGCGGAAGTGGGACGTCCTCTTGCCATGCCTTTAGTTCGCCTACAGGGAGGTGCCTCAAACAGGACTTGGGTTTAGTCCCTTTGAGCTGATTTATGGCCACCCTGTGAGGGGACCTTTGAGTCTGGTTAAGTAAGCTTTGGAGAATGCTCCTAGTAAACACCCCCCAGGATGTATTCAGTTACATGCTGGCTTTGAGAAACCAGACTGCCCGCTTCAGGAGTCCTGCTCAGGAGAACCTGAAAGCAAGCCAGGAGGACATGAAACGCTGGTATGACCAGAATGCCACTCTGGTAGAATTTCAACCTGGACAAAAAGTGTGGGTGAAATGCACCAGTGGAGCCTAGGGTGCTCTAGGATAAGTGGACTGGGCCATTTGAGGTGGTGGAGCACAAGAGTGAAGTCACCTACCTGGTGGACTTGCGGTCTCCAAGGAACCCTTTGAGGGTCCTGCATGTCAATCGTCTCAAGCCACACTTTGAGCGGACTGAGCTGTCAATGCTCCTTGCAACAGATGATGGGGTAGAGGAGGAGAACGAGGATCTTCCTGACCTCCTGTCTGCAGGAGAAAAAGATGGGTCAGTGGAGGGAGTGATCCTCTCCCCCTCCCTGACTGAGGAGCAGCAAGGTGACTGTCGCCACGTATTGGGACGTTTTCCTCACTGTTTTCCATGATCCCAGGAGTCACACACATGATGTGGACACTGGGGACAGTATACCCACTAAACAGAAGGTTTACAGGGTGACTGACAGGGTCAGGGCATGCATTAAGGATGAGGTATCCAAAATGCTTACCCTAGGGGTTATTGAGCACTCAAGCAGTCCTTGGGCCAGCCCAGTGGTATTGGTCCCAAAGGCTGCTGCACCTGGTGCCATTCCAGAACTCAGGTTCTGTGTGGACTATCGGGGACTCAATGTGGTCAGCAAGACTGATGCACACCCCATCCCCCGAGCTGATGAGCTCATTGACCGGTTGGGAGCTGCCAAGTACCTCAGTATGTTTGATTTAACATCTGGGTACTGGCGGATTGCCTTAACTGAGGGGGCCAAGGAGAGGTCAGTGTTCTCTACCCCAGATGGACACTTTTAAATTAAGGTGATGCCATTTGGGATGAAGAATGCCCCTGCCACCTTTCAGAGGTTAGTCAACCAGGTGTTGACTGGGCTGGATGAGTTCAGTGCTGCCTACCTGGATGACATTGCTGTGTTTAGTTCCACATGGGAGGAACACCTGCAACACCTCTGGAGAGTGTTAGAGGCCCTGGAGAAAGCAGGCCTCACTATTAAGGCGAGCAAGTGCCAAATAGGGCAGAGTTCTGTGGTGTACGCAGGACACCAGGTGGGGAGTGGCCTGGTGACCAGCCTAAGATTGACACAATTCTGGCTTGGGAGCCTCCCAAGACCCAGACTGAAGTGAGAGCCTTTTTACGTCTCACAGGATATTACAGGAGGTTTGTTAAGGTGTATGGTACCATTGTTACCTCCTTAACTGAGTTGACTTCTAAGAAGCAACCCAGGAAACTGATCTGGAGAGAGGCTTGCCAGAACGCTTGTGATGCCCTGAAGGCTGCCATGTCCTCCCAGTTGCTCACTGTGCCATTGGATTTAAGCTAACCTGGCTGATAAAGGGTGATACCCTGAAACTGGTCCCAGGATGCTTGTTTCTATTGCTAGGAGGACCTGGCAGTTCGGGCTGGATTGTTCCCATGGGGAACAGGTTCAAGACTGATTTGCATATGGCTGGGTTCAAACTGGGATGTTATGGTAAAGAAAAGAATGATGGATTAAACTCAGATCTGTGAGCAGGGGTGAGTGTTTGAAAAGTTTCAACACTCCGTCTGTCATCCTTTTGTGTAGCCTCCTTTTGATGCCTGCTCTGAAAAGGCACTAGAGTGCCAAAACAATTATGCAAAGAAATCTCTTAGATTTTTTTGCACCATTTTTTCTCTCTCCCCATTATGGAAGAATGCCCCATTTGCATACATTATGCCTGGCGCAGGCATAATGTACCATAAAGAGTTTCAAAGTGGCGCAATGCATGCATTGTGCCACTATGTAAATTTGGTACAGCGATTTTGGCCCTGTTGGGCCACATTAGTGTAAAAAACAATGATGCTAATATGTCGCAAGGAGGCTCTGGGGGCTCCTAAATCTGCCCCTATTTGTGTTACTTTAAGAGCTACTTTTCACAGAACAGATGTATTTAAAAAGTAATTCCACAAATGAAATGTTCACTCTGCATTGCACTGGAGAAACAGAGCATTGCTAAGTCATATCTAACAAGGTATGATGCCACTTCTTGCTTTCCTGACACTGGCTCAGAAACAGGCTGCCTACTGCAACACCACACATTTGTGCATTAGTCCAAAAGGTATGTGTGTTATCTTGCATATATTTTGCACTGAAAGGGTGGTGTTCCAGTAGAAAATACTATATTTTTTATACATTGGATGTGTGCTGTACTACTCAGCACACATGCAATTTAGGAAAAGTTAAGAGAAATAAAAACATTTCTTCTTGTTAGAGCCTGCCACAATAATGTGTTATTTTGGTGCAAAGCCCTGCATTCCAATTTTAATATATGTCTTTGCATCAAAAACCATGGGTGGTAGCATGCACAAGCCCATGTACCATCCATGGGGCACTCCTTGAGACAAAACAATGCATCATGCTATTTATGCTACCTTTATAGCTACTTTCCAGTAGAAATAAGTTTCATGTTGAAAACTAGTGCTCAGATTTACAATGATTTTGCGTTGGGGTTGTGTCACAGCTTGACACATTCCAATGCAAAATCCTTTTATGGTATTTACAAAGCCACAAAAATGTCAATTTCTGTGGCTTTGTAAGAAAATGTAACATTACTTAGTGTCAGGTAGGCATTCCATGGGTGGTGCATTGGTATTTCTGCACCTGTACCCATGGTTTCCAATGCAGCTCCATATTTTCAAAGAGAGTAAGACATAGATCTGTGCCAAAATAGTTCACCTGCCTGAGGCTGGAGCATAGAGAAGAAATGTCTTTATTTCTCCTCTTTATTTCTCCTGCATGTTTGCTGAATTCTGTGGCACACATTTAAAGAGGAAATAGCCTCAGAAGATAGTTTTTGTGTTGGAAGGTACCTTCCTGCACAAAAACAATATTGCACCACAACGCAGACACCCTTGCACTATGGTGTTGTTGGTGCTAGGCAGCTTAAAGTGCACCGGCATATGGAGAGAGCACAACTGTGCCATTTAATTATCCTATTCAAAGTTTGAGCAGGATCACACAATCTCTACACCAATATTTAGATATCAATACTAGGTTGCAAATGGCATGCTCTGACATCCTGTCCATGCCTCCTCTTGAATCGTTAGGAAAGTGTGGCCTCAACTGGATTGTGATCACTGAACATGAAAAAATCACTTTGCGGTGCAGAAATAGGTCCTCAAAGTTACAGTTACGATTTTTCCAAAGCATGTGGTCGCGGACAGCTGAGACCGTTCATGGTCAGAAGGCTGTCTCTCCAGAAGAAAATCTACTCGAGCGGCAGCAAAGTCAACTTGAGTAGCTCCACCCTGTGATTTTTCAGCAAAGAATTCACTCATGTCACTAAATCACAGCACAAGCAATGTAACTTGCCAATTTCCACTTATTGGCAGAACTGTATGCAATCTTGCTGAATTTTTATGTAACTCCACGGAATTCCACAAAGTCAAATACCACAAGTTCTATCCACCCCAAATACTTTGTTTAACTTAATCTGGGAAGTTTTGTTTACATGAAGATTGACAGAAAACTCATTGTTAAAATGTGCTCCCAAAGTGCTGACTTCATCAGGCTTGTGTCAGACTGAGTCAGTTCTGGTAGAGAACACATCTGTGCTGACAGATCAACTTTAGCCCCATTTCTAAAGGTACAGGACTGAAGAGCACCATCTGGGGGGTCATGACTCACAGCAGACTGACGTCAGGTGCAGTGGTCAAAATGGTCGGATCCTTTTCTGACCCTGGGGCTTTGATCATGAGGCCACCCAACTAGCGCTTGAAGTTACTTTGGTGGTTTTGAGTTAAAGACATAGGTCTTCAGTCCTTCTCATTCAGGTAGCAGGGCACCAGCGCAGCAGGACAGCCCTTCTTACAGCATAGCAGCACAACAATCCTTCTACTGAGTCTTCCACAGGTCCAGAAGTGTACTGAAGAGTTGAGTCTAAGGGCCCACTATATATACCTCGTACCCACTTTGAAGTGGGAGAAGCATCTAGTGTCCACCCCGTACAGAGGTGTGTAGAATTTCTTGCCTTCATTCCCTGGTCCCAACTTGTCTGGGGCACAAAAGACTAGTGTGAAACTCTTTGTGAGTGTGCTGAGGCCTAGCCTTTGTGATTTGCAAGTGTGGTTGGTGACAGCTTCTCCCTCTCACACTGAGAGAGATTACTCACCCTGCCAACACTCATTCCCCCTTTGTTTTACTGTCTGTGAGCGATACCAATTGCCAATTGCCAATTGCCAGCTACAACTACTCATGTGACCCAGGTTGCAGCTACCAAAATAATGAGGACAAGAAAATGACAACTTTCTAAAAGTGGTGTTTTCAGATTTCTTTACTTAAAATCCAACTGAACCATTAAAGAGGGTTTTTACATTGCATTTCTTTAGGGACCAAATTCACCTTCTCTACTTGCCCCCAATTGATATCACTTATTAAATGTAATAAGGTAACCCTATATTTTCCTCTGGGAGAGGTAGGCCTTGCAATAGTGAAAAATGTATTTAAGAGTTCTTCACTACAAGGACATACGTAGGTTTGAAGTACTTGTTCAACTTTGTAAATACACTCTACTTTGCCCTATGGGCTTGTCAGGGCCTACCCTAGATGTGAGTATATATATTATAAAGGAAGGATCAGGCCTGGCAAAAGGTCTGTTTTGCCAGGGTGAATAGCAGTGTGTACACGCTGCTTCAATTGCAGACTTGAAATATGTTTAAAGGTCTACATAAGTGGGTGGCATTATAAGTGCAGCAGGTCCAATAGTAGAATTTAATTTACAGGCCCTGGGTACATGTAGTACCACTTTACTAGAGACTTACAGGTGAATAAAATGTGCCAAATGGGTGGAGGACAAATTCACCACATCATAAGGAGAGAGCACAAGCACTATAGTACTGGTTAGCGGTCATAAACTTTGCAGAGACCTAACGTCAACAAAAACAAATGCAGCGAGAGCAGGAGGAGTAAGGCAAATGTTTGGGGGAGCACCACCCCAAGGCTGACAGGTCTAACAACAACTTAAACAGTTATGCTATTTTAGCTAGCCTGTTAGAACAGGAATTATGTTGGGCCAAATCCCATGTATAGTATCTAAATCATTTGGCTGCCCATCTCAAGATTCACAATCCAGATTGAGATATAGCTGGATGTTAACAACATAGAGAGAGGAGTGGGTGAATTTGAGGATGAGGTCACTTTTCCTCATGACTCATCACTAACCTGTCAGGAGGCAAATATGCATGAAGTATACCCAAGCATATAAACCACTAAGCAAAGTTATGCCAATTTTTTGTCCATCCTGTTTCCATAAATTGTGGGGCTAACCTTGTGAGCATAGCTCATTCTGTTTCACAGTATCCAGATAACAGTTCTGCTCAAAATACACCTTACATTATAGGACGTACAGGGTCAGAGTAAACGCAAGAAAACAGGAAACTGTGCAAGCTTCTGATTGCCCAATAAATACGGCGTGCACAAAACTATGCTTACGCAATAAACGTTATGGAGGTGATGCCTGTTGTTGAAAACTACCAATAACATTATTAGTGTGACTAAATTTGTATAAAACACTCAATAATAAGTCAAATCCGTGGTAGGCTCCTTAGTTGATTCTGCTGGCCTTAGAGAAGAAGAGCCACAGGTTGGTAAGCTGCGTAAAATTGGACAGGTAAACTATAAACCAAGTGATGTAAGTCCGTCCTGTGACAGAGTGTTAAATAGCACCTATTATCTATGAATGAAATGCTTCACAGACATCCAGTAATATCATCGCACATTCCTGTTCATTGTTACAGGTGCGTGTTTGGCTCTCCTATGCTGTTTAGGAGTATGATTGTAGTCTTTTATCATAGAAGAAATCTTAGCTGGCAGTTTAAGCTTTTGAGCCCACCGTCAATGCTAAAAGTGACAATGTCTTTCTGGAGCTCATAAATCTCAACGAGCCCAAGTAAATTACTTTTGGAATTAGTCAAATTTCTGAACTGCTTATTGCAGGCTATTGCCGTGGTTACAAGTTTGGATGTTAAAAAAACGGCAAACATCCGCATTGTGTAAGTACACGTTCCATGTTGCTCATCAAATAAAACATGGTCATTAACACTGATTATGAGTTTTTCCAATGTACCACAAAATCGGTATTTACCACATGTTTGTGGCATGTAGCAAATACAGAACACGATAAGTAGCACATGCATAGCACTCCAAGAAGTGCCCATTTTCAGGCACTCGAAGATGCTAGGCTAAGGCAATTAATTTCCGGAGAGCAGCAGAAACCACAGCAACACACAGAAAAACATCAGGACTCCCCCAAGGTATACCAACAAGACTTTCATCTGTGGGAGTGTGCAGTCATTCATTTTGTGTGTACAAAGCACCTCCAAGCAACAAAAACAGAATCTATTGCTATCCTCTGATGTCACTTAGGGTCAGATGTAGCAAAGGGTTTGCTCCTCGCAAACAGCGAAAAACGCCGTTTTCGAGGCGCAAAAGCCTCTTTGCTATGCAGAAATGCATTTTGCGAGTCGGATCCGACTCGCAAAATGCATTTCCGACTCGCAAATAGGAAGGGGTGTTCCCTTCCTATTTGCGACTCACAATGCTATTAATTTTCATTTGCGACCGCAAAAGCGGTCGCAAATGAAAGCGCAGTTACCATCCACTTCAAGTGGATGGTAACCCAGTTGCAAACGGGAAGGGGCCCCCATGGGACCCCTTCCCCTTTATGTCTGGAAAAAAAAAACATTTTCAGAGCAGGCAGTGGTCCAATGGACCACTACCTGCCCTGAAAAATACCGAAACAAAAGGTTTCGTTTTTTTTTCTAAGTGTAGCTCGTTTTCCTTTAAGGAAAACGGGCTGCAGGTAGAAAAAAAAACTGCTTTATTAAAAATCAGTCACGGACATGGTGGTCTGCTGACTCCAGCAGGCCACCATCCCCGTGAGTGCCCATACTCGCAATGGGGTTGCAAAATGCGACCCACCTCATTAATATAAATGAGGTGGGTCTTTGCGACCCCATTGCGAGTTGCAGAAGGTGTCTGAGACACCTTTCTGAATACCAAATTGCGAGTTGCAATTTGCGAGTCGCACGGACTCGCAAATTGCAAGTCGCAATTTGGCTTTTTCCTACATCTGGCCCTTAGTTATTTCAAGCAAAATCCTGCCAAACAAACACTTCCATCATGGACATCAGCAAGGAAAGGAAGTAGACGTTGATAGATCCTGATCTGGTGGTCCTGGTCAGGGAGTTGGTAAGATACCATGATGTCTAATATGTCATCTCATGCTGAGGATGCAACCAAAAACAAAAAAAGAACATGTCTATGGAAGGCGATAATGGACAAAATCAATATTGTATCAACTTATCATCTTTATATTCAGAACATTATAAACAGGGTTTCAACCTTGAAATGCTAGGTTCTTTACCACAAGCGCATCAGGCTTCTCCAACGAGCAGCCTTTGAGCCATGGGTAGCTTCCCAGATACACCTAAATAGCTCTTTTGTGCAGCACAATCTGCTAAGAATTGTTTCTTTATTGAATCGATATATGTCAACAAAATTGAAAAGTGTGTATTAGAGACAAAAATTAGCAGATTTTCAGAGAACTCATAAACTGAAGTTTGAAAAAATGGCTGAATTTCCAAAATATATTTAAAGCTGATATTTTATAAATCATGTGGAGTTGGGAGACCTGCTACTGTTATTAACTTTGTGCTGGGGCATTTTAACAATAGCTGTGACTTTATTTACCTATGTAGAGGCATTCCAGATTGGCAAAGCTTTTTCATGAACGCTATAAACTGTGCCTGATGCACTAATGTGATACATTTTGCTACTCTTGCCAGTAACCACTGATGTAATCTTGTCTTATAAAGTTCCTACTACAGCTGTAATAATATCAGCAGCTCAGGATAATTTTCATTGAACATACTACAGCTCTTCCGCAAGCCATGGGAAGCAATAATTATGACCTTCTTCAACATATTTGGAGTGGAAAATATGAAAGAATGTCTCAAGCTCGGAGGAATCCAAATTAAGAATCATGGAAGTTGTTATGGAAGTGCATGTGTTTATTAAAATGTTGACTTGCTGAGAATCAATGTCATTGTGAAGAGTGACCAATCTAATTTGTTACATATATTAACCCCTAGGGTGCCTGGGACGTAACAGGACGTGATCGGGCAGCAGGAATGCCCACTAAGAACCAGGGAATTTGTTCTGTGTGTGTGTGTTTTATATGGGGGTGGCCCCTTGGGCAAGGGCCGCTCCCCCAAGGGGCCATGATGTTATATGCTGTTTCTGCCCCCCCTGGGGGCAGATCAGCTCATTATGTTTCAGCCGATCAGCCCCCAGGGGTGGTAGATGCCACAATGGCACCAGGGATGTGTTTTTTTTTTTTTTTTTTTGTGCGGGGCAGCCCCTTGGGCAAGGATTGCCCCCCAAGCGGGGACAAACACTTTTAGGTACTTCTCCCCACTTGGGGGCAGATCGGCCTGCTTTTTTTGGCCCATCTGCCCCAAGGGGGGGCAGAATCCACTAGGCACCAGGGATTTTCTTTTTGAGTGGGTGTTTTTTGTGCATGGGGGCATAATATTTTCTGCCTTTTCTGCCCTCTTTGGGGGCAGATCGGCCTAGTATTTTTTTAGGCCCATCTTCCACGGAGACCACCAGACACCAAGGAACATTTTTAACTGTTTGGTGGTAGGGTGTTTCTCAACCGGCAAAGTGTTTGCATTTGTGATTATAACAGTTTATTTCTCATTTTTGTTCTAGTTCAAAGCTTTGGCTTCTTTTGTTGTTGCTTGTTTTGGCAGTGGTTGACCTGCGGTTTGCGTAGTTGCATGTTTTAGGTAAGTAAATTTACTCAAAAGGAGTATTGTTGCTATGCAGGAATGACATGTTTGTAGGTGGTGTACTAAATGCAGGATTGTGTGTGAAATTGTCCTTAGAGTTGTGCACAATATTTGTGTTGTCTTATGTCTAATATGTTTTTCTTTTTTTCTTTTTAGTGGGATGTCATTGGTGATTGCTGAGTCTGTGCAGATTGGTTGCTGGTTAGACAGCGCTGGTTGTTGTTGGCACATTTGTCACTTTACACTTCTTAGAAAGGATCATGACTAGCCACAGAGTGACAGCTTAGCAGGTTGTTGGTATGCTTTTTGAGCTGTCTTCAGATCATGATTATGAGACGGACTCTGCTTCTGAGGCAGAGGAGGAAGAGAGAGAATCTGGGAGTGAGCTTTCTGTCTGAGAGGAATCTTCTGATGAGGAAGCCACTCTCAGTGCAGATGAAGGGCCTGTTTTTGAGGAGGACATCGATGTGCCAATGGTGCAGCAGCCAGCAGCTGAAAGGCTTCCAGTTGGAAGACCTGACACCTGGGTTGCCCTAAACATGGAGCAGCCACAGTTGCCTGCCTTTACTAGTCTCCCAGGGTGTAGATACATAAAACTTTTTGCCTATCAATTTCTTTCAGTTGTTGATGGACGATGTATTTTTTGGAAGAGATTGTTAAGCAGACTAATTTGTATGTGGAGCAGTATTTGAGGGACAACGCTGCCAGACTTAGGCCTCAGTCTAGAGCTACCCATTGGATTCCCACAAATTTGGAAGAAATTAAAAAGTTCTTGGGTTTGACTTTTGTGATGGGGTTGATAAGGAAGCCATCACTGGCTTCTTATTGGTCTACTAGTCCCTTGATGGCAACGGCTATATTTCCTGCAACTATGACTCGTAATCGCTATTTGCTTTTTCTTCGGATGCTGCATTTTGTAGACAATGCTTTAGCCTTGCCACAAGATCACCCTGATTGCGACCGTATTTTTAAGATTAGGACTGTACATGATCATTTTGTAGATCAGTTTTCAGAGGTGTATGTGCCAGGAGAGAAATAAGTGTGGACAAGTCTTTGGTCCTGTTCAAGGGTCGTTTGTTTTTTAGGCAGTGCATTCCCAGCAAGAGGGCACGGTATGGAATTAAATTGTATATGCTGTCAGAAAGTAGTACAGGATATGTTTATAATTTCTGGGTCTACACTGGTAAGGATTCCAGTATTGGTCCCCCTGGTTGTCTGCCCACTTATGGAGTTAGCGAGAAAATTGTGTGGGACCTTGGTAGACGACTGTTTAACAAAGGTCACCATTTGTATGTAGATAACTTCTACACTGGAGTTCAGTTATTCAAGGAGTTGTTCAGAGTGGACACTGTTGCTTGTGGCACAATCCGCTCTAACCGGTAAGGCTATCCAAGACAGCTTGTCTGTAAAAAAAACTTGAGAAGGGACAGTGCAGTGCCTCGCAGAATGATGAGCAGCTAGCTTTGAAATTTGTAGACAGGAGGGATGTGTACATGCTAACAACCATCCATGATGAGAGTACTTCACCTGTGGCTGTTTGGGGTCCAGTTGCTGAAGTGCACAAACCTGTGTGCATTTTAGATTACAATAAGCACATGGGTGGTGTTAATAAAGGTTAGAACCCACACTGCTGTTAAGTCTTACGTGTGGTATAAAAAATTGGCCGTCCATTTGTTCAATCTGGCAACTTTAATGCTTATATAGTGTTTAAGGATTGTTCCCCTGAAGCAAGGATACAATTTGTTAAATTTCAAGAGTCAGTGATAGAGAGCCTTGTTATGGTGGATCATGCAATAGTTCCTAGAGTAGCAGTTGTGGAGGATGTGGCTAGATTGAAAGATCGCCCATTTCCAAATCAGATTCCTCCCTCTCCCCAAAAAGAATTTCCCGCCAAGAAATGTAGAGTTTGTGCCCGAGGAGATATCTGGAGGGAAAGCCAGATGTACTGCCCGGACTGTCCTTCAAAGCCAGGGCTGTGTGTCACATGCTGTTTTAGGAGTTAGCACACCAAAAAATGTTTTGGGGAAATACTATGAGCGTAAACTGCCTGTTTTATATTTTCATATGTTCAGTTTCACTGTTGGCATTACTGTCATGTATTCAGTTAAAGCTTTTGTGTTTGTAGTTTCTTTGTTGTTTAAAAACAAAAAAAAGTGATGGTGGTGTGCATGGGGTGGCGCTCCCATGTGCTGGTGTGACTGCTGTATCAGGCATGTGGGCGTATGAAAATGATGGGCCCTTGAATAGCGCTGTCGGTTGATGCAAGTGTTGCAATGTGCTCGGCCCGCGGCTGGCGACGTGAATAGTCTTGTGCATGTCATGTATGAAAAGTGTGTCAATGGACTGTAAAGCGGTTGGTGCCTTGACGCAGCTTTACAGCTCATGAGCTGTGAGTCACTGGTTCAGTTTTTTGGCCTTTCAGTTATTAACAGTGCATTTCACTTTTGTGAAAACTCTTCTTAATAAAATTTTATCTACTGAACCATCACTCACCCTTGTACCAAATCCAACCAGTATGTGTGCTAAAAATCACAAAACCTGCTCCGCTGTAATCAGGCATCGCAGCACACCTGTGACACGCTAGGTGTCTCGGGTGGGTCCCTGATGATGAAGCATGCCACTAACTTGGTTGGAGGGTGAGGGGTCTTTTAAACATAACCTAAGTGCATTTCTTTTCACAATTTTAGGGTTTGGAACATCACAGAAGTATGTGGACACATGAAAATAATCTATTGCAAAACTACCTGTTTGGGGGAGGAATCTAGGTTTTTGGTCCCGGTGCGGCCTTCCTCTAGGGAAACCTACCAAACCCAGACATTTTTTAAAACTAGACACCCCAAGAAGTCCAGGGAGGTGCGGATTGCCTGGATCCCACAACATTTTCTTACCCAGACTCATCTGCAAACCTAAAAATTTGCTTGAAAATTGATATTTTCCTCACTTTTCTTTGTAGGATCACCACTCTGGCACAAATTTCCTACCACTCAGCGTTTCCCCCAGTCTCCCAAATAAAATGATACCTCACTTGTGTGGGTCCCCAAAGCAGAGTCAGCCTAAAGATGTATGAAAGAAAAATATGTGCTTATCAACTCACTGTGCTATCCTCTCAATCTCTACAGGCTTTTGGCCTTTTTCTGTTGCAGGCATCTGTGCCACCCACACAAGTGAGGTACCATTTTTATCGGGGGTCTTGGTAGAATGCTGGGTGGAAGGACTTTTGTGGCTCCTCTCTGGTTCCAGAACTTTCTGTCACGGAAATGTGAGGAAAAAGTGTTTTTTTTTTGCCAACTTTTGAGGTTTGCAAAGGAGTCTGGGTGACAGAACCTGGTGAGAGCCTGACAAGTCACCTCATTTTGGATTCCCCTAGGTGTCTAGTTTAAAAAAAATGCACAGGTTAGGTAGGTTTCCCTAGGTGCCGGCTGATCCAGAGGCCAAAATCCACAGCTAGGCACTTTGCAAAAAACAGCTCTGTTTTCTTTGGGAAAATGTGATGTGTCCACATTGTGTTTTGGGGCATTTCCTGTTGCGGGCACTAGGCCTACACACACAAGTGAGGTACCATTTTTATCAGGAGACTTGGGAGAACGTTGGGTGGAAGGGCATTTGTGGCTCCTCTCAGATTTCAAAACGTTATGTCACCAAAATGTGAGGGAAAAGTGTTTTTTTAGCCAAATTTTGAGGTTTACAAAGGATTCTGGGTAACAGAACCTGGTGAGAGCCCCACAAGTCACCCCATCTTGGATTCCCATAGGTGTCTAGTTTAAAAAAATGTGCAGGTTCGGTAGGTTTCCCAGGTGCCGGCTGAGCTAGAGGCCAAAATCCACAGCTAGGCACTTTGCAAAAAAACAGCTCTGTTTTCTTTGGGAAAATGTGATGTGTCCACATTGTGTGTTGAGGCAGTTCCTGTTGCGGGCACTTGGCCTACCCAGACAAGCGAGGTACCATTTTTATCAGGAGACTTGGGAGAACACTGGATGGAAGGACACAAGTCACCCCATCTTGGATTCTCCTAGGTGTCTAGTTTTAAAAAATTTGCTGGTTTGCGAGGTTTCCCCAGGTGCCGGCTGAGCTATAGGCCAAAATCCACACGTAGGCACTTTGTAAAAAAACATCTCTGTTTTCTGTGAAGAAATGTGATGTGTCCACGTTGTGTTTTGGGCCATTTCCTTTGGTGGGTGCTAGGCCTACCCACACCAGTGAGGTACCATTTTTATCGGGAGACTTGGGGGAACGCTGGGTGAAAAGAAAATTTGTGGCTCCTCTCAGATTCCAGAACTTTCTGTCACCAAAATGAGAGGAAAAAGTGTTTTTTGGGTCAAATTTGGAGGTTTGCAAAGGATTCTGGTAACAGAACCTGGTGTGAGCCGCACAAGTCACCCCATCTTGGATTCCTCTAGGTGTCTAGTTTTAAAAAATTTACAGGTTTGGTAGGATACTGGCTGAGCTAGAGGCCAAAATCTATAGCTAGGCACTTTGCAAAAATCAGCTCTGTTTTCTTTGGAAAAAATGTGATGTGTCCACATTGTGTTTTGGGGCATTTCCTGTCGCGGGCGCTAGGCCTACCAACACAAGTGAGGTAACATTTTTATCGGGAGACTTGGCACAACACTGGGTGGAAGGAAATTTGCATCTCTCTCGTATTCCAGAACGATATGTCACAGAAATGTGAGGAAAAAGTGTTATTTTGGACAAATTTGGAGGTTTGCAATGGATTCTGGGTAATAGAACCTGGTGCAAGCTCCACAGGTCACCCCATCTTGGATTCCCCTAAGTGTCTACTTTTCCAAAATGCGTTGGTTTGGTAGGTTTCCCTAGGTGCCGGCTGAGCTAGAGGCCAAAATCTACAGTTAGACACTTTGCAAAAAACATGTCAGATTTCAATGTAAAAATGTGATGTGTCCATGTTGCGTTTCCTGTTGAAGCATTAGGCCTACCCACACAAGCGAGGTACCATTTTTATTGGGAGACTCATAGGAATACAGAATAGTAAAACAAGTTTATTTCCCCTTGTCTTTCCCTTCATTTTTTCCTTCCAAATGTAAGACAGTGTGTAAAAAAGACATTTAAATGAGAAATGCCCTGTAATTCACATGCTAGTATGGGCACCCCGGAATTCAGAAATGTGCAAATAACTACTGCTTCTTAACACCTTATCTGTGCCCATTTTGGAAATACAAAGGTTTTCTTGAAACCTATTTTTCACTCTTTATATTTCAGCAAATGAATTGCTGTATATCCAGTATAGAATGAAAACCCATTGCAAGGTGCAGCTCATTTATTGGCTCTGGGTATCTAGGGTTCTTGATGAAACTACAAGCCCTATACATCTCTGCAGCCAAAAGAGTCCAGCAGATGTAAAGGTATATTGCTTTCAAAAATCTGACATTGCAGGAAAAAGTTACAGACTAAAACATTGAGAAAAATTGTTGTTTTTTTCACCTTAATTTCAATATTTGTTTCATTTCAGCTATTATTTTCTGTAGGAAACCCTTGTAGGATCTACCCAAATTACCCCTTGCTGAATTCAGAATTTTGTCTACGTTTCAGATATGTTTAGATTTACGGGATACAGCTTTGGTTCCACAACTATTTCTGTCCCTAACTGGAAGGAGGCCGAAAGCATAAAATATAGTAAAAATGGGGTATGCCCTAGTAAAATGCCAAAATTGTGTTGAATAATGGGGTTTTCTGATTCAAGTCTGCCTGTTCCTGAAAACTAGGAAGATGGAGATTTTAGCACCGCAAACCCTTTGTTGATGCCTTTTTCAGGGAAAAAATCACAAGCCTTCTTCTGCACCACTTTTTCCCCAATTTTTTGAAAAAAACGAAATTTTCGCTGTATTTTGGCTAATTTCTTGGTCTCCTTCATGTGAACCCCCAAAGTCTGGATACCTGTAGAATCTCCAGGATGTTGGAAAAAAAGGATGCAAATTTGGCGTGGGTAGCTTATGTGAACAAAAAGTTATGAGAGCCTAAGCGCAAACTGCCCCAAATAGCCAAAAAAAGGCCTGGCACCTAAGGGGAAAAGGCCTGGCAGCGAAGGGGTTATAATTGATCCATGTATGTGCTGCTGTAAGTACTAACAACTCTGTTATGGTTCCGCTGACATGTATTGTGATTGAATTAGTAAATTGAGATTGAGATGTCACCAACAGTATGATTAATGTTGGTTCTCCATAGGATCATGGCATTAAGGTTTAATCCAGGGCACATAATGGAACTGTTCAATCCAAAATGGTCATCATCACACCACATTTGTAAATTAATGTTGTGCTTCATTTGACAGTTACAGCACACTTGGTCCTGTCTATGTGAGGTGACAGATGTACATGAGTACAGTCAATTGACTCTAGGAGGTCAAGAAATCCTGCTCTAGCATAGATGTTTGCTTTGCTGGCGCTGGCGCTGGCTGTGTGGGTGTACAAGGACATCTGTATATAAGGCCCACTCACTCTCTCTGCAAAGCATCTATAATTGTTGCTGCAGGCTGAATGATAAATGCTGTGCACTAGTCCTGCTGTGTGGTGCCTGTTGCATTGAATTATAGCACTGATATCCTGTTCATGAAGGAGGGTGACAGTGGATCCCTATGTTGGGCTTCAGAGTACCTGTATTGAGGGGAATATATATTTGTAATGTTCTCATCTCAAACCTGTGTATGCTCCAGATATTAGTATTTATGAGTTCCAGGCCTGCTCTGTCAATCCTGGCACTTATCCTGTGTTGCTGTGAGATCATTGATTGGTGGCCTGTCTTCCATTCTCATTCTGCATGGCTTATTGTATGGAAGAATGGATCTGGCACAATGATACATAGTTGACTAACAATGTTTCATCCTGTGTATTGAATTTGTGAGCTGCTGCAATCAACCTGTCAGAGTTTCACCTATCCATGGCTGTTTATGTAGGCCTGACCCTGTGCACAACTGTGAGTGTACCTTTAATGTTTTTTTAGCTCAAACGGTGCATGCACTACATTCTTTTACATTATGTGTTGCTCTTAGTTTTTTGTATTGTCTTACAGCATTTTCTTTATTCCTTATACTTTCAGGAATTTTACTGCTTTTGACTGTATGCATTTTATTGTGGTATTTTCCATTGCTTTTCAAAAACCTTTCATACTAGTAATTAGGTGTTATTTATTTTCTGCATGCATTATTTTTCGCATGTGGTAAGTATCACACGTGGTAAGTTGCATGTTTACACATGGACAACAGATGTGTTATTTGAAACATGTTCTAAATATCGCATGTGGTTTTTGACTTACTACCTGACAGGTCAGTAATATCATATGCTATTTTTCGTGGCATGCAGTAATTACCAATACGCCTAACTCATAATCAGGGCCTATGCTTTCAAAATCCTGTATGATGCCTTGAATAGTGACATTAGTTATTCAACAGCTCATATGCTATGGTCATCCAGAATGGGAGCCCTATTTTAAAGTATGATGAGGTAGTTGGTGATGCTGAGCATTCCCCAAGGAATGAGTAAAGTTTATTTTTACAGGATTGCCACACTAATGTGAAGGAAAGCAATGGTGTTGAGTTAGTGATACATTTAAATAATAAGGGGCATATTTATACTCGGTTTGCGCCGATTGTGCGTCAAAAAGTTTGCCGCACAATCAGCGCAAACATTGCCCCGTATTTAAACTTTGACGCCCGAGCCCACGGACGACAAAACTCGGCAGTCTGCGTCATTTTTTGGGTGCGGCAACCCGCCCTGCGTTAATGATATGCAAGGTAGGCGTTCCCGTCCAAAAAATGGCTTAAACGGCTGTGCGTCGTATTTATGCTGTCGGGCAAAAATGACGCACGGCCGGGAGGCGGAGCCAGAAAATGACGCACAGCCCGATTTGCGTCAAAAATTAACGCCTGGGTCAAGGCAGGCCTTAAAATGGGGCAAACACACCTGTATTTAATCAGAACACACAGAACAAACAGCAGAGCAGCAGAGCAGCAACAGGGAGCCATGGAGGTCATTCTAATCCACTGTGCACGCAGACGCAGAGCCCAGCAGCAGCAACAGCAGCTACAACACCACCAGCAGGGACCCCAAAGGCAGCGCAGAAGACAGGAGAGGATATTCCGCCCAAGAACAACCCTTCAGGGCCTCAGGGAACACAACATCATACAGAGGTACCGGTTGAACTGGCAGGCCATTCAGCAGCTGCTGCGAAACATTGAACAGCATTTGGCCCCCACTTTGGTGACACCCCACACCATACCAACAGAAACAAAGCTGCTTGCCGTACTCCACATGCTGGCAAGTGGCTCATTTCAAACAACTGGTGCCCTGGTAGGTGGAATATCAGAACCATCATTCTCCGCATTTCTGCCCAAAGTACTGGATGCCATCATTCACCTGACACCCCGCCACATCTGCTTCCCTAACACACTGCAGAAGCAGCAGGAAACTAAACAGGGGTTCTACGCAATCAGTGGCTTCCCACACGTCCTTGGTGCAATCAACTGCACACATGTACGCCTTGTGCCACCTGCTGCAACTGAACACCTCTACCGCAACAGGAAGCACACACACTCAATCAACGTGCAGGCCATAGTCGATCACCAAGGAATGCTCACCAACATTGTGGCTAAATATCCTGTGTACATGACTCATTTATCTTCCGTCACTGCACCATCAACCAACACTTCCAGGATGGACGGTATGGAAATGGACTACTTGTTGGTAAGTACAAAAACCTACTTATATACACACCGCACAGCAACCCTCTAGAACACAACACATACACCACAACAGCAACATGTCGACAGGAACACAGTGAGGTCCTTACATCCCTAGTCATGTTTCTTAAGTCACCATTGAACCTGTCATACATCGGAATTTACTGTACAGCCTAATGTGAAGATATTAATGAGTGTGGTTGCCAAAATGTCACCTTGCAAATTGTAAGTGTCCCAATGACCTTTACATGAATACATTGCATAAGCCTAAAGGTATGGGATGTCCAGGGTACTTTGATATGGACGTGTTAACAACACTTATAAATTAAACTCTACATTGAACTATCAACTCACCCCAAGTGAAGACACAAGGACACCTGTATCACAAGTCACAATGCTAGGGATGGGCACACTGCACTGAAAATCCCAAAACATACTGATGACAAACGGTTAGCAGAAAAACACTTGCTCAGCCAAGGAAACTACACAATGTAGATGGTATAGCCTACAAGTATAGGATGTCTCATCAGTACACAAAAGAGTCAAAGACAACACAAGACAACTACTGCAATGAAAGGTCTTTTCAATAGTGCCAGCTACATCAACATGATCCCATTCTTTTTCTCTTGCAGCTGACCAGGGGTATGGCATCCAGCCATGGATAATGACACCATTTGGCAACCCGAGTACTGCTGCAGAGCGTGCATACAACGACGCCCATAAGAGGACACGCAGCATTGTCGAGCTGACCTTCGCCATCCTCAAGTCAAGGTTCCGCTGCCTTGACATCACTGGTGGTAGCCTACTATATTCCCCCGAGATGGTCTGTAAGATCATACTAACATGTTCCATCATGCACAACATTTGCATCAAAAGGAACATTCCCCTCCTGGAACCAGACCCATACATGCCTGAAGATGAGGAAGAGGAGGATGCAGCCCTGCAACATGAGGGGGAACAACCAAACACGGCTGCTGGAGTGCGTAGGTGCCAACACATTGTTAACAATGTTTTTTAATTTTTACCACCATCACCACTTAATGAACTATTGTAAATAAACACTGATAAGAAACACCACATCATGGTCTGGCTACTCATTTCTGCACACCTTTAGCTCTGACTATCAGAAGAAGAGTGTCGCCTCATGGAGCATTAATGATATAACAATCAGGACACAGACAATACCACTACAAATTTGATGCCTATCATACAACGGTCACATACACACACAATGTAAATGACTGACATCCTGTACAGTTCACCTTTGAAGGGCAATAGCTGAGGACAACACCTATTACACACATACATGTTGGAAACATGGTTCATCGCAGCATATGGCACACAATAAAAACATCATCACTCAACTAGTGGAAAACAGGCCTCATACATCAGGCAGTTGACATGCTTTTGCTTCAGGAACAGGAATGTATGACCAGGCTCTTGGCAGCAGTAATTCCAACTACATACAATCTTTGCAAAGACTATCTGTCACTAGAGTTACACATAAGCAGAACATACACAGGACAAGTGCCACACATATGACAAGCATCCAGCACATCACATCTCATCTACATGTCAGCCCTTTTCTAAAAACCTTACACATCCATGTGCCTGGTCACACCCCACCTGTCTGAAGAGGTCCCTGGAATACTAATATGTGTACCCTGAGATTCCATCATCTACACACACACTCACAAGAGTCATCCAGTGTGCCACACCCTTTCCTATGGTCTACCATTGTCATAGTACTATCTCACTGCATGGAAGTCAGCTCAAATAATACACTGGCTTGGAGTTTTTAAGGCCTGGTATCACCTGTAGATTGCTTCCCGTGTGAAAGGTACTGTAGGCCATTTGAAAGCAAATCTCATCTGACAGGACTTGTGAGACACTGATGGAGGCCACACCAGTGATCACCTCCATGCACACCACCCAAATTTACATGCACCGTCCCTGCTGATGCCTCCTACAGCATAGATGTTGTAATTTGGGCAATTACACCGTTAAGCATTGCTACTAATGTTGCTGTGTAACACTGTATCAGGGTTCATGTGTCACCTTCAAAACAACACAGGACATACACAGTGTGACATGTCAACTGTCTACTGCTCCCTCTGACCTGTCTTAGTCAGACCACTGATCATGTCAATTGTCAGAGAGCTGGCTCCTGATTGACCCAGCATCCTGTCAGCCTGACTGGCACCTGTCCGTGGGTCACCCTAAAGATACCCGGTGGCCACCTATGGACCACACTTGCTGTCCAAAACCTCTCTTTCCTCAGAGGCTATTTTGTCATTTGCCTCATCAATGTATACTCAAATACATTGTATTGCATCATCTGACTTTTCTTTGTATCATATTTGTGACAGTGCCCTTGAATAGCTAAATCATGGCCCATCCGTTGTCTGGACCTCATTAATGCCTAAACTACAGAGTGTGACAGTGTACCTGGGCCATAGCCTTTGATGGTGTACATGGCCTCCAGCAGAAGCAGCAACCTCAGATAATGTCCATGAAAAGTTGACACATATGAGGACCCTGACAGTACACACGCTGAGTAACATTGTTCAAATAATAGAGATGGCTTGTGTGTGGTGAATACCAGCCATTTTATTCTGCACAGAGGCTATGATGTTTCCAGATGCATTTTCATCCACAGAGGCCAACTTGAGTACAATTGTTGCAATGACACATGCCGGATCCAGACACCTGAGACATTCTCTCACTCAGCACAACACGGTTGCCCAGTTGAAAGTCTCATTACACATCTTCAGTGACAGGGTGGGACCATCCACATGTGGGTTACCATGTCCTCTATGACTTTACTCACATTTAGCTCCAAAGGATACTCATTAGATACGCAATTAGCTGCCACTCACTCATGATGAGACCTGGACGTTACAGTGACAACATACACCTTAACAGATGATACAGGATCAACATAGGACCACACACATGTACATGTACCATCCAGTCAACAAAATGGTTGCAAGCAGCCTATCACAGTAGTGTCCCAATTGTAACCTAGCATGAAGATTGAAACATGCCACTAAACCAGGTAATGCATAAAGGGCCACATACATCAAAAACCTATTTGCTATCATGACATAAGGAACGTTGAGAATTTGCTATTAAATCAATGCTAAATGGTATGTCAGAATTCTCTAAAGAAGTAATAGTGCAAACTTCAAATGGGCAAATGGTATGACAGATTTGCAAAAAGAGATTCATACTCAATTTGCAACTATGGGCCTGCTGCCAATGGTTTAGCATTACTGAATTTGGAAAAACCGTTGATAAATTTGCAAGTCAGGAACAGCAAACCCAAGGGGGCTAGGGGCCTAAGTCCTCCTCTGCTGCACCCCAATCAAACACTTTTTACGGACATGTGAAGCACACACATGCTTAAGGGGCATGTGTGCCCTACATGTCAATAGTGAAACATATTTTAGCTCAATTGACTCGTAATTAGCACATGGTTACCCCCAAAAAAGGTTTAGGCGACAATTGCATTACCTAAATGGCCATTTTGCTATTTGGATTAGCTTGATACATGTGCTCACAAATTAGCTAATGAAGACATCCTGTTAGCTCGTTCATATTTTGAAAGTTGCAATCAGCAAGTACCTACATGTGTGCGCAATTATGAGTAATATCCATTATGGCCAATCATTACTATTGCACTGTGAATACCTTCTATACATCCTATAAGGCACATTTGCTTTAGCTAACCCCAGTGTTTATCACTTAGCACAGTTTGGTGATGGAAAATTCCATTACTCATTTGGACATATGAAATATATATTTGTCATTATGCGTCATATTTTCACGCATACAGGTTGTGCGTCATAATTTTTGACGCACAGGAGTGCAAATAATGCAGAGTCAAATTATTTTTTAATAATTTTAAATGATATTTGGATTCGGCTTAATTTTCACCTCTGGAACTGTAAATTATACCGCAAACAAATATTATTTACCAATTATTAAAAATAATTTGACTCAGCATTATTTGCACTCCTGTGCGTCAAAAAATATGACGCACAACCTGTATACGTGAAAATATGACGCATAATGGAAAAAAACGGCGTCCATGTTATGCAGGATGTGATGTAATAGGATATCCTGTTTACAGAATCTGTACAATGGGTGTACTTTCACTTTCACTTTGCAGTCTCTGATTATTCTAGACTGTGTGGCTGTGTGCAAAGTGTTGTCCTGTAAATTTGTGCTTTTGTGTCCAGAGTGCCATCTTACTTGTTGTTTTGTCATCAATATATTGTTGTAGAATACTGTCAGAGTGTGTGTTGTATACATTTGTCCAGTCCAGTGTTGTATTTATTGTCTGTGGGAGTCTGTTGTGGGTACTGTTATAAAGGGGATAGTTGGGCTCTTCTATTTGTTAAGTTTTCTTTGTATTTCCTCACTCAAACTTTCCCCATTTTCCCCTTGTTTTTTTTTTTTACCACTACTTTTTCCCCCTTTTTCTGTGCCTAAATGTCTGGTAGGCCACGTCTTTCCAGGATGGGTGAGGAGGAATTGGGAGGATTCATATGGCTGGTTTGCCATTTCCTCCCACTGATGCTGGAGGCTGGAGGTAGGGTGATACAGGGGTATCACACTGAGGCCCGAAAAGTCCAGTGGGGGAAGGTGCGCCATCACTTGGTGCGTCTGTATGGGAGCCAACGGAATGAGAATCAACTGAAGCACCGCTGGGCTGACCTGATCTCCAGGGAGCAAGATCTGCTGGACCACATGGGAATCAAGATTGGCGGCCATGTTGGTGAGTACAGATCATGTAAATGTGCACAATTAAAAGCTGGGTAGTGACATGAGATGATTGGTACCCAATCTGCCAGATAAGTAGCTGACTGTGTGTAATGCTGGGGAAACATACAGGGTAATTGATGCACTATGTGAAGGATGACAAAAGCTAGCAGTCAGGCAGCTCATGTTTTTCACACTTACAGGTTGCTTGTTGCTGAATGTAATGTAGTGCCGCCTTTGTGTCAGACAAGCGAAACATTAATGACGCAATCAGGACTCTACAGGTCACAATTGCCAGTGAAGTATGGATGTAGTAACATCATACCTACATATGTTGACGCTATAGCTAGACTGACATTGGAAACCCTACATGATGCAGAAAATGAGTGCTGCCTTCACGTCAATTGATGATAGCAATGTGGCCCAGACATATGTCTCATGTGTGTCTGGTGAGTGTGTAGGGAAAGTGTTCACGGAAGTGCTATGCCTGTTCGGGACTAATGTGCTCCTTCAGATTTTATTGATACATGCCAGATATGAACATGAACCATATTTGGAAAGGAGTCAGGTGCCCTCAGCTAACATCTTAGACAGGTATTTTTTGTTACTTGTGCCAAAATCCGATTAGGGATGGCAGTCCAAAGGTATGGACTAGGGTGCAAACATCTATGTTTGGTGCCAATCACCTTTGTTTGGACACATCAATTCATGAAACTATAACAACATGAGGTATTGCCAAAGTACCTGGCCCTCTGTACCATGTACCTATATGTCACAAATGTGTCATGACCACATAGGCTGTTTGACAGGTCATGCAGTCCTCAAGTAACCAGCCTTTGGATGTCTCTCTTGGATGCACATGATGAGATGAATACACACCTATATTGTTGCTGCACACTAATGGAGGTGCATGTTTGCCACCACATGACAGTCAGGGCCACTGCATGTGTGTAGAAGTGTGTGTAACTGTAGCAGGAGACCTATCCTATGTAAATGTTGGCCAGGAATTATTCCATGCAGTATGAGTATGTCTGAAAGTGTATCATTATCCATGTCAGCTTATCACATTGTATGTGTATTCAAAATTGTTTGTCAGTGCACTGATTCTGAGCATATTCTTCCTTCCATGCTTTACAGGTGGACCTGCACCGTACACAGTGGGAGAGGTGGCTCATTTTGAGGACCCCAACACCTACAGTGAGTGTTGACATGTGTGTTATGTTTTGTGTTTGCTGGTGATGTGTGATGGACTCCTGTGTGTTGAAAACATTGCAAGGTGTGATGCGCTGCCCAATCATTAGTCTTGTTCCATTAGTGGGATTTCAGTTATTAGAATATTTTGAGTTGACCAATGCTTATCCATTTGTCTGATTTTGGGTTTGTAGGCCATTGCTGTAGGGCCCGCTATGGGAACTGGGGTGAGTCATGTGGAATACACTAGTTACAATAAGAGTTGCACTGGGACTCGTCTCAGACTGAGTCTGCATGTCAGACTGACATTCTCCCCGATAGCTTCTGCAAATGGCTTGTCTGAAGACTGCTGCTTCCCTATTAACCGATGTACTGAGTACACTGTAGGTTAGACCTTCTGGGAGCATGTACTTCTACAAGTTGTACTAGAAGTGTGTAGGACTAGAGTGCAACGGCCTAGGTGTGCATGCTATTCATGATCATAGGTGTTCTTGCTCCTCTGTGTCTGTTGAAGATCATGCCTCACTGGAAGTATGTGATTTTGACCTAGGTCAGTACATTTTGACATGTGTGGACCTTGGTAGGACAAGGTTTAGCTGACTCCAATTTGTTGATAGCCCTTACTGGTGGTGTGTGTGTGGAGCCAAAAACATGTTGAGCTTTCTATACACTCCTGGGTGTGCATGTATTTTGGGATTGTTTGTTGTTCTTCCCACCCCTCAAACACAGGCATGGGTTTGTGAATAGGGTACCTAGGACTGAAGCAACCAGTATATTACACATACTTGCGATCATATGAAAAATGGTTTTGAACCTCGTGTACACACTCAGGTATGGCACATGAGTACTATACTAGCAAATCCAATTACAAATTGCAGACCTTGAAGTTTGTGATTGTTATCACATATACTGACATATGTAGTCCAGGCAATAGGCGGAGGAGGTGCCGCATGATTGTTAGCTGAAACTGTCAGTACTTTGATGACAAGTTATTGCCAGTTGTTACCCATCATGTAGATTTTGTATGTGCTATGTGTGAGATAATCTTTGTAGGCAGGCTTTCCATGTACTTCCTCTGAGACTTTCAATGATCTGTATGGTGATATGAGCTGTTACAAGTACAGTAGATGTATTGTCAGAGTGACCACTTGTGCTATTCCACACAATGCAATTCCTATGGTAAATAGTTGCCCTTTGTCTTCACAGCTGCAAACATGACACCCGCCCAGAAGCATGAATTTGAGAGGCGGGCCATGAGGTACCGACACATCCTGCAGGTGCAGTCGGGGTTCCGAAGGATGGCCCGTAAATACCAGTCTGATTGGGCCTCCGGAGCATGGTGGGCTTCACCACAGGGTGGCCCAAGGTTGCCCACTACAGCCACCACCACCACAACCACCGGTTGTCCCCAGGTGGCCCTACATCAGCAGCACACCCAGGCCCCAGCAGTGTGACAGCTGCAGGACAGTCCAGTGGGCTAGGCTCAACACGCCCACAGAGCACCTCTGCCGGGACCCAAACAGCAGCAGCACCACCAATCGACCCTGCGGCATTCCTGGCTTTGGAACGTAAAATGGACAAAGTTCTAAGGAAGGTGAACAATCTTAGCCAGAATGTCGGCTACATCAAGAAGCGGGTCAGGTCTATCAGGCGGACCCTCCGGAGGGCCAACCTCTAGGAAAAATGTATTCAATGGACATAATTCCCTCCCCTCCCTCCTCTTTCCTTGTTATCATGATTAGTGGGTTTGGGGGATTGGTGTTAGGTTAGTATAGGTTGTTAGTTTAGTTAGGGTTAGGGAGGAGGGTGGGGGGCATGATTCTTTCTACTTTTCCTTATTAAGTGTGTGGGTAGGTGGGGGTCAATGTTGGGGTTCCTGTGTGTTAGTAAAAAAAAAAAGAATTAAATAAAAATAAATAAAAAAAATCAAAAAATTACAAAAAAATATATGATTGTTTAGGGCAGTAAAGTATGTGTGTAGGTTAGTATGTGTTGTCCTGCATGTGTCCTGTCTCATAATGGTGGGTGGGGGTTGATGTTTAGATCGATTTGTTATATGTGAAGAGTAAGTTTAGCTTAGGTTAGTTAGGGACAGTTGTGGGTAATGAGTAGTCAGGTTAGATTAGTGCAGGTATGACTTTTCCCTTAGTTGCCTCTGGTGTGATTAGTTTTGAATAAATATATAGATAACCCTTTGCATTATGTGTTAACTGCTACTTGATCATGGCCTTGCCATCAGTGTAGATGATTGTTGTTCTATGACATTTGTGTCCTATGCTACAAACAAATACAAACTGAGGTGTAAATTGGCAGCTACCCCAGTGCTACCTTGGTAAGTATCCACCATTTCTGAGAACCACCAATCGGAGTTGACATGGATCACAAAGGATTTTTGTTGATGAGTATGTTTTCTACGTCACAAAGTGTGCTTCCAGACTTGGTATTGTGGGGACATATTTAGGTCGGACTGCAGTGTGATGTTCAGGGACATCTTTGAAGATGAGGTCTTGTTAACACTCTTGTCTGCTTGTCTTCATAACTGACATAGATCATTTGTGCAAAAATTCAGCATGATTACCTATTTGGATGTTTACTCAGAAAGGTTGATTGATGCTGTGTTTTGTAGTGTTTGCTTAGATTAGACTGCACAGTTCAATGTGTTAGTTTTGCATGGTGACAACATTTCTCAGCCACTATTAGTTGACTTTGATTTCTCTTGATGAAGCATTATTCTGTCCAACACAGCATGATGGTGTGTGGTTTCTCACTTCATCAGTTATTCTCCTCAGGATGGGCAGGCTATGATGCAATCCTGGCCTCTGCACAGATGGATCTGACTACATGATGTCAGGACAGTTGTATTGACAAGCTACATGATTGTCACACAGGCACATTTGTGTTATCTACTGCACAGTTGATGTGTCAAATTACACAGAGACATATTTGGTGTGCAAGTGCTATTTATTGATAGGTGCTGTAGTGCAATATGTACATTGTCCATGTTTGCTGAGTCCGTTCTAGTGAAATCTTACATGGTGATCCTACAGAAGGGGTGTAGATAATGCTATTGACATGCTGGGGTGATGTTACAGACAGTGCAGGGGGACAGGATTTGCCGATTAGTAGGAGAGAGACATTAACTGGGCATGCTGACAAGTTATACAGTGGTTAGCAGAACAGTCATTGAGTATAGTTGTTGTAACACTGGCATTTGACAAAACGTAGGACCTTGGTCAAAGTAGGCCATGGTGCAGGGACTATTGCTTCCAGGTACTCTACCGTGTGAATGTGATCTGTTCCATGTCTTCTTCTTCTGATGTGTGTGTTGCCTGCTTTGTCCTTGTTGTTGGTTGTGAAGGGGCAACACACACCTCAGTGTTAGAAGACGTGGAGTCAGACATCCCGGTCGCTGCTCCCTGTGAAGGTCTTAAGGGCAGTACTGCAGCAAGGAGGGTCTGCTGGTTTTTGAGAATAGCAGCCACATCACGATGGTAGGCAGCCAGGTCGGCCCTGAGGGAGTCATGATTGCATTCGTGCATGCAGTGGAAGGTTTGGGGTGCGAGGTTCTGTGGCAACTCCCTTACTGCAGTGGTGAATTCCTTGACAGTTTCTTGTAGTCCTTGCAGTATGGATGTTAGGGCTTGCATAGCTGCTGCCTGATCTGCAGATTACATCATGCACGAACGCACCCCCTCAAGGCTGGCTGCCATAGTTTGCATCCCCACCCGCACCTCCTTGGCCAGCTCCCGCTGTACTCCAACTACAGTTCTTTCAAAGCTGGTGCCAGTGTCGTCAGAGTCCTCAGCTGTATTGGAGCTGGCAGGTCTTGCAATTGGGGTGGTGGGTGGTTCCTCTGCACTGGCTACTTGTTCTGTGCTCCTCCTTGTGACTGAAGGTGGGGTCTGGAGGGTTTCAAGGACCTTTTGGATGGTCTCCTGGGGAATGTTTATGGGCTCGTCATCCATGTCATCAGGGAAATCTGGGACAGGCATATTGGCAGGAGATCCCACTTCCTCTGCAATGAAACAGGGTACAATTAGTGTGTCTGTGTTGTGACAATTTTGACGTGACGTGCCTGCCTTTTGATGAATTCACTTTGTGATCTTGTTTTGTATTGATATCTGCTGTCCTTCAGATGGGCATTGTTTCAGGCCTATGGCCCACCTGTGTGTCACATGTATGTTATTGAGTTATCAGACTTGTCAGCCTCATTGCCTCTAGGTGTTGCTTTATGCCAAATAGAGAATAGCCACCTTTTTGTCCTACTCGACCCTCCGTGTATATCCATTCTCATGGTGAGACCTTTCCACTGGCTGTGGGTGTTCTGATGGTCCTGGCAGCACACTTGACTCTCAGGACCTGTCCCAATCCCTGATCATTCACATCGACTTATTTGTAATTGACATGTAGCATATCCTATGCATGGCAATGTTATGATGTGATATGTATGTTCCATGGGGAGGTTACTGCCATTGGCTAATAGAGCTGCACACAGATCAGAGGTGGTAGTGGCAATTTTTGTTGCAGTTACATTGCAGTTGTCGTTTTGGCTAGAAGATTGATAATAGGGCTCTAGTTACTGTAGGAGATATGTCAGCTGACGAGTGCCAGGATGTAAGTTTGACGTAGTGGCCTTCCCTCCTGTCGAGGCTTTCCCTTTGCTCCATTGTTGGCATGACAGCATGCCCCCATGGGACTGTTGGTGTAGTGTAATGTTGTGCCCCAGCTTATGTTTGTGCAGGCCATGCCCCCCAGCAGTACCCCTTCACCCATGCCACTCCATGTATATGATGACTTACATGCAATGTGTAGTAGGTATTTACCCCCCTGCTTACAGTCAACATTATTGTATTTTAAATCCCCATGCGACATACCCTGCATGTGCGTTGTCTCGTGGTAGTCTGCGCTGTCCTGTCTTTGAATCCCTGTGACGATCTCCTCAGGGATGACGGCTGCGACCATCTCCTCCATGTGGTCCAGGGCCTCCTGGTGTGCTGGACTCCCACCTCCAGTCTGCAGTGCTGCCTTCCTGTTCCTGCCCATCTTTTCCTTGGTCCTGCGTTTGCAGTCATGCCAGCGTTTCTTACACTCGGTGACTGTTCTGCGTACTTCAGCCACACTGTTAATCTTGTCAACAATTTGTTGCCATATGGCCTCTCTCCTACTGATTGGCAACTTTGAGGTGATAAACAGTTGGTGCTGGTGTTCCGTCACCTCTTTAACCAGGATTTCCTGCTCCTCTGCACTGAAGCAAACTTTCTTTTCTTTCTGTAAATGTCCTGGTTCTTGTATGGATCGTCCTGGCTGGTTCCTGGTCTGCTGTCATCTTCCTGGGGTCTGTAGTGGCATCTGGAATCCATTTTGGCTCTCCTCTGGTGCACTTTCAGTGTTCGCGTTTTTTTTAACGTTATTGCGTCAAAAAAGAGCGCATATCCGGGTTGTGGTGTCTTAAATCGACCCACAGTCATTTCCGCAGCGTTAACGTCGTTTTCATTTACGACTTGACGCCGCGGTGTGCGTAAAAAATAATGACTCCCACCGGTTGATTGCACCGCCGTGCGTCAAAGTATAAATATGACGCCCGCACGGCGCTACGAAATGGCGTTAGCCGGCGGTAAACTTTTTTGCGCAAAACTGCGGCGGCGCTAATACGGCCCTAAGTGTTCTAATTAATTGAAAATGTCCCTTGGATTTCTTGATAAATGAGTCAATTGTTATTTATGAAGTATACCTTCTTCTTGCCTGTTCTTTCTTTGTTTTAATTGAAATGTAGAAACTTTATGAAGAATTTGTATGCCTACTATATTTTGCGTGTAAGAGGCTGTGAACCAGAACTTAGTGAGTGTGGAGAAACAGAGAGTGATCTACCAGCAGGTCTTTGAAAAACATTTTTGAGGGTGCATCATGCACTCACTAGTGTGCCTACAAGATTTATTTAACAAATGGGTAAAAACAAAAATGTGATTAAAATTGGTTGTTCTGGAACCATCTACAGAGGCAGTGTTAGTGTGTAATGGGCTCAGTTTGCCATAGGATGAGTTGAAAAAGGAAGGTGCTTTTCCTAATTGCATTATGTCTGTAGTACTGCGTGGGGCTTTTGTGAAGTCAACTGCCTTGCTGGAATAATCTGGGTGAGCTAGTGTTACTTGATAGATCAGGGCAGGCTCGTGATCAGGGGATGCAAGACCCACCTGTTTTGGGGAGTGTTGATGGATACTCTTGGAAGATTACTTTTGACGTAAAATACAGCCAAGTCAATGGGATGTCCTTGATTAATAATTCTTCTGTTAAGGTAGATTTTTATGGTGGGGAACGCTCGGAAATTGACTTTGGGGTGGTAGCAACTTTGAAGCCCCCTCATATCCATGTCAGCAGGAAGGTTAAGATAGCATGTCTGATAATGTGGTCCCAGCTTGAAGTGGCTGCTCTATGGAAAAGTAGTTTTATGTGATAAAGGCTGACATAATTCTCCATTATTGGAGCCTCAGTATTTAATATGTCTATTAAGGTTAGAACTGTCTTCATTAATTAGAAAACACTCTATATTAAATTTATTATGCCACTTGCATGATTTCCCATTCTTCTGGGTTCATTCTTGAGAAGCATTGTGATGTTGTGGTGATGTAAAAACATACAGGAGTATCATTTAAGTATTGGGTAATGCAAGTCAGATTTTGAAGAGCAGTTGGGTTTGCAAATTTGAAATTCCAGAAAAGAAGACTGATACGTATAGGGTCAAATCTCATTCACAGATTAGGTGGTATGAGTGCCTGGCCACAGAATAAGTGTAACACGTTAGATTGTGTGATTGTGCCGCAGACCATTCTCTCTGTCTACAGGAGAGGTCTCTTATGCTGATTGAGATGAGATTGACATTAAGAAGCAGAAGGGGAACTTTTTGTTATGGGAATAATTGCTTTCCCATTGACTTTGGAGAAATATAGTTAATTATTTGGCAAATCCAAAACTAAACAGATGGCTCCTCATCTCCAACCACAATACACCCACTCATGCTCCCAGGATATCACCTTACCCTGGTTTCAGCCAAGGCTGTGTGGTTTAACCTACTCTATTTAACATATATTAGCTCCAAAGCAACACACCCCTTTTAGGATGACTGACTTTTCCCCCAGCTGCTCCCATTTGTGTTATATCAGGGACAGGGCTTTGCATTACACTAATCAATCAATCAATCAATCATAGTATTTATAAAGCGCGCTATGTACCCGTCAGGGTTTCGAGGCGCTGAGGGGGGGGGGGGCGCTGCTGATTTAGCGGTCGAAGAGCCAGGTCTTGAGGAGCCTTCTGAATGCGAGGAGGTCCTGGGTCTGGCGAAGAGATGTGGGGAGAGAGTTCCAGGTCTTGGCGGCGAGGAAGGAGAAGGATCTGCCGCCGGATGTCTTGCGCTGGATTCGGGGTACGATGGCGAGGGCGAGGTTGGCGGATCGGAGTTGACGTGTTGGAGTGTAGAAGTTAAGTCTGGTGTTGAGGTAGGAGGGTCCGGTGTTGTGAAGTGCCTTGTGAGCGTGGGTCAGGAGTTTAAAGGTGATCCTCTTGTCTACCGGGAGCCAGTGGAGTTCCTTTAGGTGAGGGGAGATGTGACTTCGGCGGGGTATGTCGAGGATCAGTCGGGCGGAGGCATTTTGGATACGTTGGAGTCGTTTGATGTCTTTGGTTGGGATGCCTGTGTAGAGTGCGTTGCCGTAGTCAAGTCTGCTGCTGACGAGGGCCTGGGTCACCGTCTTTCTGGTTTCTGTTGGAATCCACTTGAAGATTCTGTGGAGCATTCGAAGGGTGTTGAAACAGGAGGAGGAGACGGCGCTGACCTGTTTGGACATGGTGAGGGCGGAGTCCAGGATGAAGCCGAGGTTTCTTGCGTGGCTGGCAGGGGTGGGCGGGGGTCCGAGGACGGAGGGCCACCATGAGTCGTTCCAGGCCGAGGGAGTGCGCCCGAGGATGAGGACTTCCGTCTTGTCGGAGTTGAGTTTCAGGCGACTGTTGTTCATCCAATCGGCGATGGATTTTAGTCCCTCGTGGAGGTTTGTTTTGGCGGTGAGCGGGTCTTTGGTCAGGGAGAGGACGAGCTGGGTGTCGTCGGCGTAGGAGATGATGCTGAGATGATGTTGGCGGGCCAGTTGAGCGAGGGGGGCCATGTAGACGTTGAACAACGTAGGGCTGAGGGAGGATCCTTGGGGGACGCCGCAGATGAGGTTGGCGGCTTTGGAGCGGAAAGGGGAGAGACGGACTCTCTGCGTTCTGTCGGAGAGGAAGGATGAGATCCAGTGGAGGGCTTTATCTTGGATGCCGGCTTCCTGGAGGCGGGTCAGTAGGGTGCACTAATAATTTTCTTCTATGTGATCAGTCTGCTAAAGGACTACAGCAGATAATAGATATACTTGCAACCTATTCTTTAAAATAATAATCTTAATATTAATTGGGACAAGAGTGAGTCTATAATATTTGATGCCAATGATATTTCAACCCTAATTTATAACCCAAGGCACATGCACCTGTTGATTATGCATACTGTAAGAAACTAGGTTATTGGTTGAAGGGGTAGAAGGCACAATCACAATGATTGTCAGGGTAAACAACAAAAGACACTTAATTAACCAGTGCTTAACACTCTGGTAGCTTGGCATAAAGCTGTCAGAGGCAACGTGTCAAGTATTTATGTAGCATACAAACAAGAATGCCACAAAAACATAGCACAGGAAAACTCCAAAACCAGTTTAGAAAACTAGAGTGAATTTTAATAAATAAAATGATACCAGAACAACGGCACTCCAATCAGTAGAAGCAGGGATATTCAGTTTTAAAAGTTTTTAGTGAAAATAGTGCCTAAAAGCACAAAACACCACTTGCAGTCAGCTAATAGAGTGAGGAAAGTTCAGACTGAGGACAATGGAACATGGCTTAGATGCGGGGACCAGGGTAGTCCCACGCAAAAGTTACCTTCCCAAGTCTGGCACAAAGAAAAGCTGTGAGGAAGAAACGTCCAGTGTGAAGAGCAGCTAAAGCATCTCAAACAGTAATTGCTGCAGTGCGAAGATTTGGATGCCTTCAGAGCATCATGTTGGCAGTCATCGCAGACTGTTGCTGTCGGTGCGCAGAACAGGTGTCACCGGAGGTTCACATTATGGTCATCATGGGCAGCAGAGTTTCAGCATTTTCACCTTTTTTTTGGAGGACTTACACTGATACCAGCTGAGGGTCTAGGACCTCAGGAGCATCTCTTGGAGCTCAAGACTCTAGCAGAGACCATTTGCGGGGCTCAGAAAGGATTCAGATAGGTCCAGGCAGATGGCCAGCTGGGCAGTTGAAGAGACACCCCTGAAGCTTGTGTACCTGTGGTTCACACAGGAGGTCAGCCAACTGACCCTTGGTAGCCTGAGATCAAGGTAAGCAAGTACGAACATCCCTCTTTAGAAAGCAAGGCAGTCTTTCTTCTGAAACTTCTACAGGTCCAGGAGTGTTCTGATGAGTGGCTCTGAAGGTCCAGTATGTATACCTGGTGCCAGTCTCACTGTTGGGGGACTCATTCACCTATCCAAATATTGATTCTAGAAAGTTCCTCCCCTTCCTTTGTACAAGACTCCAAACTGTCCTGGATAATAAAAGCCAGGCAGGCCTGGTGTCAGGTACCTTTGTGTGAGCTGTAGGCAACACCCTTTGAAGTGTATCTGGGGCTGGATATAGCATCCCCCTCCCCTTAGCCATCCTGTCAGGATGGAACATCCTGCCCACACCGAATTCCCCTTAGGCTCACTGTCTGGAAGCAATACTTAACCTCCACCAATAGAGCCATTCACAATCATGTGACCCAAGACACTGTAGAAAGGCACAGTTGGTTGGGACAACAAATGTAAGCTTTATTAAAAAGTAGCATTTTATTTCCAAAATAATCGTAACTTAAGAACTGATTTTAGCATTAAAGATATTTTAAATTACAATTCATTTGAGTATAAACAGGATATCTCTGTCTTCTCCCAATTTAAAGTTAGCACTCATTACTGTTGGTCAATGGGAAAGACAGTACTTACAACAGTGAAAAACAACTTTTGTATTTTGTTGTAGTTTGACTTTTGCTCCTAGGCAAAACTGCTGGTTTTAGGATGACAGCACTTTTGTTTGTAGGCGACTGAGTCACTCCTACAACAAGTTGCAATGGTCAGCCCAATCCTCCCAGCTCACAAGCAGTACCTCACCAAAAACCCGAACAGCAAAAGGTGATTTCTGGCAGCCTTACACATGGACTCTAGAGTGTGACATCTCAGAGGTGTCATGGTGGAATGAGTTTACCCTTTTCTCATGCTGGTAATAAGTCTCAGTCACACACAGACAATGAAGAAGATTCAGGAAAGTTTTCAATATATTTATTGAAAAGACTGCAATCTATGATAAAATGCATGAGCTGCAATGACTTGGATAACAAACCCTAAAAGAAGCATAATTGTGGAGATGAGAGTTATGAATACAAAGACCCGACCATCTTGAAATAAACATGAAATGTAAATCCCTAGTGTAGAGAACCTAATCTCTAACCTAATGAGAGCTAGTTGTGCTAAACCTAATCTACCAGTGCCATGTCCCTGAGATGCAACCCCCAACCCTCATTACCTTGGTATGAGGTCTCTAGGTCAAACTCTGTGGTGAAACAAAGCTGATTTCTGCAGCAAGGTGAAGTTCAGCATGGATGGCAATGAAGGCATCTGGTAGGAATCCCTCTGCCAACCTTTATTTTCTATTTTTATTTTTAATTTAATTTAAAGAGATCCAACATCATGGCATAACCACTTTAAGTTACAAACTGAGGTCAGCAAAGCAATTTCATCAAATTCAATAACATCCTCTCGAATGTCCTCAAGTTAGGGGCAGCCAAGTCCTTGTGTCCACCCCTAGGCTGGGCTGGTACCCGTTCTCTCAAGAAATCTACCCCAGGTTTTGGAGAATCTCTTGAGCCCACCTGACCTCATTGCATTCTTTCATTCCTGATTCCTTACTTGTGCCATTTTATTTAGCCATTCTTCCACAGTTGGAACCTGCGTGATGCACCAGTTTTTTAATAAGAAGGATCTAGTCATCCCCGTTGCGGTTTAGACTAATTTCACCCTCCAAGGTCCAAGCATCGCCCCAGGGTCATAGCCCAAAACTAATAACCACACACTAGGGTCTATTTTAATCCATAAAGCTGTTTTAAAAAATTTAAACACCTTGAACAACTCTTGAATTCTCCCGCAAGTGCCTATCACATGTGTCCAGTTTTCTATGCCATCTGCTTGACACCGGAAACAGAGATTAGGACAGCTGGGATAAATCTGGGGCAAAAATTGCAGGGTACGATAGAGCAGCCATTTACTAAAAAACAGCATTCTGTGCCAATTTGCTACTCTCAGTACCCCAAAATTCAATCCATTGATTTTCTCCCAGATATCCTTTGACAATTTTAGCCCTTCAGTTTGATCAAATTTCCTGGTAGCTTTTACCAGAAGATTAGGGTTTTTCCAATCCATGAGTAGCCTTCCCAATTCACCTGCTCATCTATCCCCGAGTGGGGTCTATCAGTTCTTTCACTATCTTCAGAATGTCATGTATCTGACCACAATCCACATGGGGAAGGCTATTAAGCATATTACTAAAGGGCCCCATAAGCAAAATAGCATCATGCACAGCAACCCCTATATTCAGAAGCGTTTCCCATCTATCACTGGCTAAATAATCTCCAATTTTCCTAAATCTGGCATATTCCCATTTCCTGATTATCTCTGGAATGAGCCTAGAGCAGACCTCATCGTAAGTTCAGACAAAAGAGTGAGAAAGTTCACATTTTTTAAAGAAATATGTCCTCTTTTTAAAGAACCACTTCAAGATCTTATAGCGTACCTTCTTTGGGGATTTCACCAGTAATACGGGATCCATCATACCATATTCCCTACAATGAAACTATGGAAATCTTGAAGGAATGGATTGCCCTAGAGTGATGCAGGTTTTAAATTTGGCATATATTCGTAGAAAAATGAAAATTAGTATTCTTTCATATTGGAGAGTGCTGAGCCTCCCATTTCCCAAACTGCACATAAAGGGGGTCATTCTGACCTCGGCGGTAAAAGGCGCTTACCGCCGGCCAGAAGTCTGCCATAACACCGCCGCGTACGCGGTAAACCGCCACGGTCATTCTGACCCACAACTGCCAAACCGCCAGAAACCCGACCTCCACTGAAGGACGCCACATCAGCGGCCAGCGATAAACTGGAGATGACCAAACCTCCACCGTCACGCCAACAGAAATACGCCCATGCCATTACGACCCACGAATCCACGCGGCGGTCTTTCAACCGCGGTATTCCATTGGCGGTACACACCGCCGCGCTCAAAATACACACACATTTACAAAACACAACCACATTGGACAATTCAAAATACACACACCTGATACACATACAAACAACACTCCCACACACCCAACACTATATAAAACACACACCCACATCACCCACAAACCCCCACAATTCGAAATTCAGAGACAAGGCGCAATACACAGAGAGAGAGCACAGGGAACGCAAACCACAACACACACAGGAACCCAACATCATCCCCCACACTACATCCATGCACAAAACACCACACACCACTACACTCATTACCACAAACACCACCCCACACCTCATCCACACCACCCCATGGCACCCCAAAGACACCCCAGGTTCTCGGACCAAGAACTCAGGGTCATGGTGGAGGAAATACTCAGGGTAGAGCCCGAGCTCTTCGGAACACAGGTGCAGCACACCACAATAGCCAGGAAGGCGGAGCTATGGCAAAGGATCGTCAACAGGGTCAACGCTGTGGGACAGCATCCCAGAAATCGGGAAGACATCCGAAAGCGCTGGAACAACCTACAGGGGAAGGTGCGGGCGATGGTGTCAAGACACAACATCGCTGTGCAGAAGACTGGTGGCGGACCCCCACCCACTCCACCCGAATTCACAGCATGGGAGCAAGAGGTCTTGAACATCCTGCATCCTGAGGGCCTCGCTGGAGTAGGCGGAGGAATGGACTCCGGTAAGTCTAATCTCAACTACTTCACCCCCCCCAACCACCAGCATGCCAACCCACACCCCCACCCTCACCCCCAATCCCCAGCACATATCCTCCCTGCTAATGTCTCACCAGCACAACCCACCCAAACCAACACCAACCCCCGAATGCCAACACAAACCATGGACACCCATCACCTAAGCATGCCCACTGCACATACCCATCCCCCCCCCAAACCACCCTCACAACTCCTCCCACAAGGGAATGCCAGCACTGGGGGACAAGGGCACCCATAAATCACACGCCATGGCACACACAGAAGCAATAACCATACTCTTTTACCCCTGCAGGGCCCGAACGCCAACACACCAGCCCGGAGGGTCCAGAAATGTCCATCCCACCCCCAGAACAGGCCCCCAGTGATGACAGCAGCTCTGTCGACCTAGAACCTGAAGACCAGCCCGGACCATCGGGGACCTCTAGACAGTCGGTTCCCCTCAGGCATCCACAGGCCACAGCAGACCTACCCCCCTCTGGAAACCCCAGCACAGCACCCACCCAGCGGGCCCATGCCTCTGTCTCCAGGACAGGTCAAGCAGTGGTGTGTCTACAACTACAGGGCACCCAGGGCAACCAACCACCCCAACAACAACAGGGACCTGGGGGCAGTGGTAGTGGGCACACCGGCCAGGGGACAGAGGCCCAGGAACAAAGGGGAACTGGGAGGGCTGCTGTGCGACAGAGGGAGGACAGGCCTAGGGAACCCACTGTCCAAGAGGCCCTCACCACCATCATGGGAGCGTACCACCACTCCCAAGAGACGATGGCGACGGTCCTGGCCAGGTTCCAGGAGATCCAGGCCATGCAGGAGGGCCAGTACATGGGGTTCCGGGAAGAACTGCGCAGCATCAGTTCCGCAATGGGTACAATCGTGGTGGCACTCAACCAGATTGTCACCACATTGCGGGACCATGTGGCCCCCCAAAGGGCCCCTGCCACTAGCATGGAGGAAGAACAGCCCACCACCCCCGCCGGCGCTAGTGGTCAGGAGGCCCCGACACAACAGCAACGGGCCACCCGGACCCCACCCCCTGCAGAACATGAACCACCCCGCAAAGAAAGGCCTGAGACCTAGGAAGAAGACAGAGTAGGATGTCAAGACCCCCGCCATGCACGGATCCCCCCGGATGTCATCCCACTATTCCACTTGTTCACCCTGTCCAACCTTGAACTGCCCCTGCTCCACCTTCCACAGGCATATGGACAATGCACCTGTGCGAACGAGACTCCGGACTCTGCCATGGACATGCCTCCACCATCACCCATCACCCTTTTTGAACTATACACCAATTTTTGCACTTCAATAAACACAATTATTGCACAAAAACCATCTGGAGTCTGCTATTTATTTTTTTAAACCAAATGTATTCGATATAACCAACCAAAAATGTCCAATTACATTGTGATGACAACATACCAGTGTCACACAGCGGTAGTCCATGGGGAAATAAACCAGAGGGCACTCCGTGGGGACCAGATCACTGAAATAGGAAGGGAAATACACAACTAAGTTACCATACATTGGGGTGGAAGGTCAGACAGTAGAGAGCCAGTACTGTTACAGATATAATACAATGCAGGAGTAGATTCTTACCTGTGTGTTACTGGAAATACTGCAGTATCACTCTGTCCCTGTTGTCTGTGTCGTCCTCTTCGTCTTCCTCCTCTTCACTCTCCGCAGGCTCCACTGCGGCCTCAACACCACCATCTGGACCATCCTCCTGCAGGAAAGGCACCTGGCGTCGCAAAGCCAGGTTGTGAAGCATGCAGCAGGCCACGATGATATGACACACCTTCTTTGGTGAGTACATTAGGGATCCACCTGTCATATGCAGGCACCTAAACCTGGCCTTCAGGAGCCCGAAGGTCCGCTCAATCACCCTCCTAGTACGCCCATGGGCCTCATTGTACCGTTCCTCTGCCCTGGTCCTGGGATTCCTCACTGGGGTCAATAGCCAAGGCAGGTTGGGGTAACCAGAGTCACCAATTAGCCACACACGGTGTCTCTGTAGCTGTTCCATCACATAAGGTATGCTGCTATTTCGCATGACGTACGCGTCATGCACTGACCCTGGGAACTTGGCATTTAAATGGGAGATGTACTGGTCAGCCAAACAGACAACCTGGACATTCATCGAATGATAATTTTTTCGGTTCCTGTACACCTGTTCATTGTCTTTTGGGGGGACCAAAGCCACATGGGTACCATCAATGGCACCAATGATATTGGGAATGTGTCCAAGGGCATAGAAATCACCCTTCACTGTAGGCAAGTCACCCACCTCAGGGAAAACGATGTAGCTCCGTATGTATTTCATCAGGGCAGACAACACTCTGGACAACACCTTTGAAAACATAGGCTGAGACATCCCAGATGAAATGGCCACTGTAGTTTGAAATGATCCACTGGCAAAAAAATGCAGTACTGACAGCACCTGCACTAGAGGCGGAATCCCTGTGGGTTGGCGGATGGGGGACATCAGGTCTGGCTCCAGCTGGGCACACAGTTCCTGTATAGTGGCACGGTTGAGTCTGTAGGTGAGGATGACGTGTCGTTCTTCCATTGTCGACAGGTCCACCAGCGGTCTGTAAACTGGAACATTCCTCCGTCTCCTCGCAAGTCCCAGCAGATGGTGCCTAGGAAGGACAACATGGAGCACAGAGTCAAGCAACCCACAGGTAAGTGCCCACAGCATGCACATAACACGAATCTCTCGGGATTGAATGGCTAGTATGATTGTCGGTGCAAGGCCTAGCCATGTGTGACGCAGTAGGAATTGAGCCATGTGGGCCCTTGAAATGGCGGCTGCCTGACCTGTGAAGTGTGACAATGTGAAGTGAGGTCATTGCGCTGGCGTGGCACACCGTGGCGGTAGGCGGTCGCAGTCCGCGGCGCAAAGCCGCATTGGACAACATTGAACCCTATGAGTTTCAGGAGCCAATGGCGGTGAGCGCCGGCGGTCGCGGTACGCACCGCCGCGGTACGCACCGCCGCGGCCGTAACCGCCATTTTCTCTATGCTTAATCACACGAGACCTGAGCATCCACAGGAGAGGACCTATACTGCAAGTGCTGCTGTGACCTCGGTCTGGAAGTGACAATGGCTACTGCGACTGGGGAAAGGGCCCCCGCCTTCAGTTCCGAAGAGTTGGAGAAGCTCGTGGACGGGGTCCTCCCCCAGTATGCGCTACTCTACGGCCCTCCAGACCAACAGGTGAGTACACGGGGGGCAATGCATAGTGGGCTATGCCTGTGATGAGTGGGGAGGATGTACGATGGAGGGGAGGGCAGCGAATGACGAATGCATGGCACGACAGATGAGAGCATGTGCCACATGGCAAGTTTGGGGAGGGGGGGCCACTCACATCGAGCATGCAGAAAAGTGATGATGTTTCTCTTCCCCCCCGTACATGTCACATAGGTCAGCGCCCATCAGAAGATCGACATTTGGCGTGCCATCGCCAAGGACGTCCGGGCCCTGGGGGTCCACAACAGACGGGGCACCCACTGCCGCAAGAGGTGGGAGGACATACGCCGCGAGAGCAGGAAGACCGCCGAGGCTCTGCTGGGGATGGCCTCCCAACCTAGGAGGGGTGCCAGTCGTACCTTGACCCCCCTGATGTCCCGGATCCTGGCGGTGGCCTACCCCGATTTAGATGGGCGCTTGAGGACATCACAGCAGACACAAGGGGGTGAGTACCAGCACATTCAGCTATTTTGCGTGCAGTGGAGGTGCCTGGGTGGGGGAGGAGGGCTGTGGGTATCCCTCGGCCAGGGCGATTTCTGTAGGATAGGCCTGTCCGTGAGGTATGATCCTGTGCCCCCACCCCCCACCTCTGTAGGGTGCCTAGTAATGCGATTCATGGACCTGTGTATTCTGTGTGGGCAGTTGTCGCCCATAGGCTTGTAGGGCATGTCCCAGTGAATGAGTAGTGTACCCCAAGTGCGCAGCGTAGTGCAGAGGACTTCTGTGTCTGTCCTCTCCGCCAACGGTGTCCCCAATGCAAGCACTCAACTTGTCTTTATGTTTACCCCCCCCTTTTCTTTTTTTTTCTGTGAATGTGTGCATTAGCATCATCAGGCGAAGGAGAAGTGGCATCGGCGCAAGAGGGAGCTGCATCTCACATGGCCCCGGAGGGCCATGCAACGGACTCCGACATGACCAGTGAGACGGAGGGCGAGGGGGGCTCCACCACGGGGACCCGTGCAGACGTCAGTGACACCGACACGTCCTCGGATGGGAGCTCCCTTGCGGTGGCGGCAACATCCGTGCCCACCGATCCTACAGGTACAGCCGCCACCCAGCGCACCAGCTCCGCCCTCCCAGCAGCCCCTCGGCCTTCGGCCCGTGCCCGCACAGCCAGGAAGCCGGCCATCTCCTTCGCCCCAGGCACCTCAGGCCCTGCCCCAGTCACCCCTGCTGCCCTCAGTGAGGAGGTCATTGACCTCCTGAGGACCATCATTGTTGGGCAGTCTACCCTTTTGAATGCCATCCAGGGTGTGGAGAGGGAGGTGCATCGGAGCAATGCATACCTGGAGGGCCTTCATTCGGGTCAGGCTGCCCAGCAGCGATCGTTCAACGCTCTGGCCTCAGCACTGACGGCAGCGATTGTCCCTGTCTCCAGCCTCCCTCTTCTAACTCCCTCCACCCAGTCCCACTCCCCTGTTCCTCTGCCTATCCCATCCACACCTACAGACCAGCCTGCACACACCTCAACACCCAAGGGAAGCTCATCCAGACATAAGCACCACAGATCACACAAGCATTCACCCAAGCAACATACAGATGCAGACATGCCAACAGTCACTACCTCCTCTGTGTCCCCCACCTCCTCGTCTCCCTACTCCCTCCCTGTGACGTCTACACTCACACCTGCAAGCACACCACCATCAGCCATTACACCCATCACCAGCACACCCTCCAGACCAGTCCGCACACGTGCAGTCACCACCCCCACTGCCATGTACACGTCCCCTGTGTCCTCTCCCAGTGTGTCTGTCACCCCCGCTTCCAAACCACACAAACGCAGGCAGGCACCCAACCAACAGCCATCCACCTCACGTCAGCCTCCAGCCCAAGCACATGCTCCCAAAGACAGCACACTTGACTCTCCTACAACCACATCCTCTTCCTCCACTCCCATACCCACTCCAGCTCCCCTTCCCATGGCTCCCCAAAACATTTTCCTCTCTAAACTGGACCTCTTTTCCTCACCTGACCCACCCCCTCCATCCCGTAAGAGTTCCACAAACACCTCAGCCACCACCAGCCCAGCAACTCCCAAGAATGTTGTGCCTGGTTTTTGGAGTCCGCCCTTTCCTTGGGCTGGGACATCGTCCAGCAGCAAAGGCACAGCCAGCCCCCCCCCGGGAAGAGGAGCAAAAAACTGAAGGGCAGGCGCGACAGGCCTGATACGCCTGCCCCCAAGGAGGGTAGCCTTGCACCGTCACCTGCCACATCGGGTAAGGGAGCCAAGGGCCACGGACAGTCTGCCAAGGAGGGCAAGGGCAGCAAAGAGCAAAAGGCAGGGAGCAGCCGACCTGGCCATGAAGGCCCCACCAGCCCCATTCCGGGGGTATCGGAGGAGAGCCAGGGCCCCAGGACACCATCACAGGAGGGCCCCGCAACGGAAAGGTCCGATGCTGACTGAGCGGCAAGTATTGGCCAGGTGTGGTTCACTCGAAACACAAGACAGGCACCGCTGAACAGGGCCCCGTCGTGAGGAGCACCGCTGAACAGGGCCCAGCCGTGAGGAGCACCGCTGAACAGGGCCCCGCCGTGAGAAGCACCGCTGAACAGGGCCCCGCCGTGAGGAGCACCGCTGAACAGGGCCCCGCCGTGAGGAGCACCGCTGAACAGGGCCCCGCCGTGAGAAGCACTGCTCCGCTGGGCCCTTCATCTCAAGCACCGCTCCGCTGGGCCCTTCATCTCAAGCACCGCTCCGCTGGGCCTTTCCTGTCAAGCACCGCTCCGCTGGGCCCTTCCTGTCAAGCACCGCTCCGCTGGGCACCGCCGTCTCAAGCACCGCTCCGCTGGGCCCTTCCTGTCAAGCACCGCTCCGCTGGGCACCGCCGTCTCAAGCACCGCTCCGCTGGGCCCTTCCTGTCAAGCACCGCTCCGCTGGGCCCTTCATCTCAAGCACCGCTCCACTGGGCCCTTCCTGTCAAGCACCGCTCTGCTGGGCCCTTCCTGTCAAGCACCGCTCCGCTGGGCACCGCCGTCTCAAGCACAGCTCCGCTGGGCCCTTCCTGTCAAGCACCGCTCCGCTGGGCACCGCCGTCTCAAGCACCGCTCCGCTGGGCCCTTCCTGTCAAGCACCGCTCCGCTGGGCCCTTCCTGTCAAGCACCGCTCCGCTTGGCACCGCCGTCTCAAGCACCGCTGGCCCATTGGCAGTCCCGGTTCTGTGTCGGGCAGGGCTTCACAAGGCACTCTGCCCACCATGCCTCCTCCATGACCAGTGGACTCTGTACTCCACCTGATGGACTGTGGCTTTGCACTCCCCAGGATGGCACAGTGGGCAAGCCACCCACTGTTATCAACTTGAGAGACTGTGGCTTTGCACTCCCCAGGATGGTACAGTGAGCAATCCACCCACTGTTATCAACTTGAGAGACTGTGGCTTTGCACTCCCCAGGATGGCACAGTGGGCAATCCACCCACTGTAGAGACTTGAGAGACTGTGGCTTTGCACTCCCCAGGATGGCACAGTGGGCAAGCCACCCACTGTAGAGACTTGAGAGACTGTGGCTTTGCACTCCCCAGGATGGCACAGTGGGCATGGAGGCCCTTCGTGGATCTGGCGTCGTGGACTCATGCCCCCCCTTCCCTTCCCCCCGAGGTGCCTGTTTTTTATTTTTGTGATGCCCCAGCAGTGTTCTCTCCAATGGACTCGATCTCGTGTGTGGGCTTTGCCCATGTGTTGCTGCACATTGGCCCACGGACATTTGGACTTTGAAAAACTGTGCCGGACTTTTGCAACTTGTATGGATATAGTTCTAGATGTGTAATAATTCTTTATATATTGCTAAGATCGCTATACTTTATTGTTGCAATAATATAGTTCTACTTTTACATTCATTGGCTTTTGTCTTTGCTTGTTTTTTTGGGGGGGGTTTGGGGGTGTCACTCTGACTTTTTTAACTGCATTGGTGTGTAGGTATTTCTGTGGGGGTGAGGGTGGGTGTGTCGCGTATGTGTGTGCCCATAACCTTTCCTCCTCCCCCCTCCCCTGTGTCGTAGGTGCAGTACTCACCGTTGTCGTCTGCGGCGAGGTTCCTGATCCTGGAAGAAGAGCAGGAAGGCAATGGCTGGGGGGATGTGGAGTTCGGGTTCCATGCTGTCCCGATTCCGCGTGGAGTGTGTCGAGGTAAGCGTTTTCCATTGGAAATGTCTGTTTCCGCCGTGTTTTTATCGGCGGGGCTCCCGCCCCGGAAAAGGTGGCGGATTGGTGAGTCGTGATAGGGTGGGCGGTACATTGTCTGCCGCCTGCCTGTTGGCATTGACCGCCGCGCTGTTTGTTTGTGCCGCCGTGGCGGTCGGTGTGTTAATGCGGCGGCCTGTGTTGGCGGTTCCCGCCAGGGTCAGAATTCCATTTTTTTGACCGCCAGCCTGTTAGCGGGTTGGCCGCCGCTTTAACACTGACCGCCAGGGTCAGAATGACCCCCAAAGTGTGTACTGCAATTTGTTTTATTGTGCCAAATAAATGATGTAAATGTTGAATCCAATTTCCTAAAAAATGAGGAAGTTAGCACGCATGGAATGGCTGAGAACAAGAAGTTAAACAGTGGCACATTTGTCATTTTAATCATGGCGACTCTCCCTACGATATTTAGAGGAATTGATCCCCACTGAGATAGCAACACCTGAGTTTTAAGGAGCAGGGGAGCAAAGTTAAGATCGTAAAGATCTTCTATTTTGGATGAAAATCTAATCGCCAAATATCTCTTGGGTTGCAAATTCACCAGGGCACCAATTCAGGAAGTAGTCTATTGGAAGAGCAACCACAAATCATAATTTCAGGTTTTTTTTCCTCTTCACCTTATAACCACTTATTTGTTCAAACTGAGCAAATACTTCAAAAAACTTCTCCTGGGAGCTTTTGTTATCATCAAAAACAAAATAATATAATCTGCATACAATTTATTCTTCCCCATCTGCTTGAGTGGAGGATGGATAAAATCATTTTGCCTAACTGCGATGGCTAAAGGCTGATAAATAGAGCAAACAGAATGGGTGGGTACCCCAGCAAACTTGTAGTCTACCTACATTTGCAGAGGTAATTATAATGTTAGCTTCAGTATTTTGATACATCCTTTGTACCAACCCTGAGATCTGGGGCAGAACCCCAAATCTAGATAATATCTCAAATAGCGTGTCCCATACCACCAAATCAAAAGCTTTTTCTGATACCAGTAAGAGAATAACGGTAGGGACTTTGTTAATAGTGGAGTAGTCTAGTGCCTCAGCGAAAAAATGTGTGTTAGTTGCAAGTTGTAATCCTGCAATAAACCCATTTTGGTCTTGATGAACCAAAGTGGTGACAACCGCTTTAAGATGATTAGCTAGAAGGTTCATAATAATTTTATAATCGGTATTCAATAACGTGATTGGGCAGTATGAGTTTGGATCTTCCTTATCTTTGTCTTTTTTTTTAAACTAGCTACATTCTCTGCACGAAAAGAATTTGGAATCATCCCACCCTTTACCATATTATTGATTCAAAGCAAAAGCTCATCTGGCAATACATCAATAAAGGTTTTGAAAAATTCTGCCAGTAGTTGGGCATTCTAATACATGAATTGTATTATAAGCCGCTTGGTCCCCTGCTTTCCAGGCTAGGAATCTACCCGTGAAATTACTCTCCAAGTACACTTTCTGCCTGTGGGCCTGGTACGCTCTTTTGGACCTGCCAAGATACCGGTCAGAGAGTGCCTGCTTACCCTGATCAAGCAATTTTTTATTACTTTCCAGTGGGTATCTAAGATATTTATCTAAAGGGTCCAGTCTTCCTCAAACGAATGATCACTCCCTATACTCCCCGAAGATTACTCATATCTTCTTCAGCTTTTTTAATTAACTCATTTCATGCTAAGAAAACTAGATGGGGGGATAGATCCTTCACCTGTAGAGCAGCTAAGATCTGGAACTCCCTCCCCTTGGAACTTCGTCATGACATGTCAGAATCTTCTTTTCATAGAAAATTGAAAACTGTATTGTTCCCTGTTTAGGTCTGTTCCTCTTACCTAGTGATCTTCCTCAGCGCTGGGAGGCCTTCGGTTAGCCATGCGCTCTACAAACCCTCAAAACTAAACTAAACTAACTTCCTCTGCACTTCTTTTTCCAATACCCGACTCAGTTGTTTATCCCGGCTCCTATTTGGCACCTCCTTTGCAATCACAATGCCTCTTAAATAAGCATTTAATGTGTCCCAGACCGTACTCAGAGTGGGTGAATCACGATTCCTATTAAAGAAATCTCAAATTACAGACCTGAACCCATCCTTCCTCCTGCTGGGTATTGGACCTCCAGGGATTGCATAGCGACAATAATTTTAAATACTCCCTAGAGACCTTTGCCACCTGAGGTTTGGATTGCTTTTTCCCCTTCAGTGAAGAGTCAATATATAGATCTTGAAGGAAATTGAAATCCCCGCCAATAATTTACTTTGCCTGGGATTTGTATGAGAGATTGAAAAGCTCCTCATATGGTCCGGGATCATCTTCCAGTGGAGCGTAGAAGTTCACAAATGTAAATCTCTCTATATACACTGTACAGCTTACCCAACACCACCGCCCGTTTTTAACACTGACAAAGTCGATCACTCGAGCCCCCAGTTTCTCGTCTAAAAAGACTGCGGTGCCCCTATAGGACTGCTTGCTCTCCAGTGACCCCCTTGTAATCTACCCAATTTTTTAACATGAGAAATTCCCCAGTTTTTTGGCTGGAATGTGAGTTTCTTATAGTATGATTACAGAGGGATTTGCTGTTTTAACCCACTCTTCAATTGCACCCTTCTTCCTCTTATTATTCAGCCCATTAACATTCCTAAAGACAACTCTTAGTGTAGAATTTAGCCCTTGATTCGGTCATTTTAAAACATTGAAAAGTTGTGAGCCAGATAACTCTCCTCCTGAAGCCACCCTGTTTTGCGGTTCTTATTATCAACTTATTTTCACGCCAATAATTCAGCATAACCCTGCACCCAGTTTTTTTAGACCAATTGAGTATCTTGTTTTGCCTGTTTCTCCAAAGCTTAGTTCCATTCTGCATTAGGATCTAATTTTCCTCCTTGCCACAGCATATCACCCCCCAGCACTCCCCCACATGGTGTCACTAGGAAACCCACCCTCTTCCTTAGTGGCCTACACCTGGAGCCCTCACATCTGGGCGATCCGGGACCACCTCCCACCTCCACTCATGCTGCCTGTCGATGACCCTACTCGAACCCCCCATGCCCCAAAACTTCAATATCCCCAGGAAGATGCCATGACATGACACCCTAGTCTCCAGGACCAGCAGAGGGAAGTTGATAGTAGATTACTTATAGTGCACTGTGCAACAAGTATGATAATCATCACTATGAAATTCATCACCCTTATTGCTTATTTCCCCCCTTCAGCCCATCCCGTCTACATTTCGTATTGAATGCAAAAGAGTCTTGCCTGCATCAACTGTTTGTAATATATTTGATTGTCCCTTAGAAAAAAAACACTTTGAGTTTTGATTGCTGGACAAGCCCTGCCGGGGCTCCTGCGTTTTGAAATTTAGGTATCATTTCCTTCCGCTCCCTCCTCCTCCGTGCAGTGAAAGCAGAATTGTCTGAGAAAATTTTAAAAGTAAGTCGCCTGGGATCTGATATGCTTTGTTTTTAATCACGTAAGAAAGAATGCGTTCTTTAATACGAAAATCAGGGTATTTTGCATTAGAAGCTTGCACTGCAGGCACTCGATGAGCACGCATAATAGAGAGGTCTTGGTTTCTGTCAACTGACTCTGGGAGAATGTATTGAGTGACGAGGTCTGTAATTCAGTTTGTAACAGTGTGCCTGTTTTCATGTCCTTCCGCAACGCCCGTGAACCATAGATTAAATCTGCGTGAGTGATTTTCTGCGTTGTCCATCCGGATCTGCAAGTCCAGCAGATCTGCTTAGCATTTGGAGAATGATGGCTCCAAGTGGATCCACCTGTCTTCCAAATTAGAAATTTGGTTTCTGTCAACTGACTCTGGGAGAACGTATTGCGTGACGAGGTCTGTAATTCTGTTCGTAACAGTTTGCCTGTTTTAATGTCCTTCCGGGACCCCCGTGAACTTTAGATTCAATCTACGTGAGCGATTTTCTACGTTGTCCATCCGGATCTGCAAGTCCAACAGATCTGCTTAGCATTTGGTGATTGATGGCTCCAAGTGGATCCGCCTGTCTTCCAAATTTGAAACTCGTTACTCCACCTCCTTAACAGGGGTGTTTAGTTGCTGCGTGCTATTACTTATCAGATTTAACTATACTTCGGTCCTCTGGTTTGCCTCTTCTTGTGATATTTTTAAAGATTTTAGTTCACTCAATATTTGGAGGAGCAGGCTTTCTGTGGAGGTGCCAAATCTCTCCTTTTACTCTTTCATCCTGGGATTGAAGACCTGCCTGAGGTCTCCCCTGCTCCCATTGTGAAGCCCCATTCTCTGAATGGGTGTTGTGGGAGACAAACGCAGCTCCTTCCCGAGAAGACGGGGATTTGGGCAGTGTTGAACAGTAGGCAGGAGGTTGTTTTCAGAGGATATTGAAATGTGGCTATTTATCTGGGACTCCGTGAGGGCTTCCTTAGGCTCCCTGCCCCTCCACCACTGAATAATGGATATAACTGCCTAAGGTCCATGCCAGCCTCCTGGATATCACTAGTGTCAGTTACTAGGCCGGTTAATTGCTCTAATTGAGAGAGTTCTTGTCTAAAGTTGTCAGCAGTATCCAAGCGGCCAAAGTTATTCTCTCCTTGCTTCCCAATTGCCAACCTAGTAGACTCCACTTCTAATGTAGCACCGCGGCAGAGACTTGGCGATGTTTATATCAGAGGAGTCAGGCTAAAAATCAGGGAGGAACCTGAAGCGGGGCTGTTGACTGTCTGTTGGGGCCCTCTTGCACCTAGATTGATGTTTGCCATTTTATCTGAGGGTGTTGGGCGCTTTCTGTGTACTAAGAACTTTAATAGTACATTAAATGTGCCAATTAGGTGTAGTACAATTTTACCATGTTTGAAGGATAGAGCACAAGCACTGGTTAGTGGGGTAACACGCACAGAGGCCTAATGACAACAAAAATGAATTAAATAGAATTTTTGAGAGTGAAGGCGAATAATATACACCAAGAATGTCAGTTCTAACACACACTAAATGCATTTTTTCTCATATATTGAATGCCTTTGAGTGTCATGTACTTATTTTATAACTTGACATTCCACATGCATTGTTTACCCAGGAATCACAACATACAAAATTACCAGCTGTTCTTCCACCTAGCTATCTGTTGCCAGTGTACATCAGTTCTGTTTATTTCACCCTGGGACAATTATAAAAAGTATGTATTTGGTAGCAAGCATGGATGACTGCGTGCTACAGTGGACCCTGTTCTGAAGAGCATTCCAGTTGAGAAGCACCCAACAGTTCCCCGAACTGCATATGTGAGTGCATAGTGCTCCTTGTTGTTGAAACTGTTTGCCTCCTTTTAACATAGTGAACACCTTTAGCAAAGCCTATAGGTCTTACCTTTTATGATTGCTTACTTTTGCATGATTTACTAAGGGGAAATAGAAAAGTATTGTGGTACAAGGGGCTAGGGTCTGCTTGAACACTAATGGTCAATGGTGCCTCAGAACCATGGGGTCCGGGTTGGGTTTAGATAGTTAATTGCCCAGGGTGATCGTTTTTTAAGGTATATGTTTTTCACCCACATAGTCTGTGAAGCCACTTTAGGTGCGGTTACAATTGCTTTCTCCATCAGCTATTTTATAAATATATGTAATTTTGCATGTTGTATTTAGCTGTGTGAATTTTAAAGTACTTCAATGACTTAATGTTTCATGGGTTCTAAATTTCTAGGCCATAACACATTCCAGAGTCAGCCATGGACTGCTCTGCCACTGAGAATCAAGTGCTAAAATGAGCACTGGGCCCTAATGTGGGAGTCTGCCATATTCGGCCAGCAGACATGAGAGGCTAAAGGCCACATTCAATTGAGTCGGAACCAAGTAATGTCTGATTGTCCTTGTACCTTCCAGTATGGATGCCTAACAAAGATGTATTGCAGTGGGCTATTAGCAATTGTACATCTTACATCGAAGTACTAGAAGAGCAATTAATATATTTTAAAGGCTTACATTTTCAGAAGATGAGAAATAAATGCATTTAATCATAATAAATTTGCCAGAAAAATGTTTTTTTGCCAGCTGCAAACTTTATCTTCTGGTACAACTCCAAATATCTCACATTTTCATCTGCCATAATCAAAATGATTTGTGTCAAAGTGGAGGTGATGAGATGTATTAAAATATTGTGACAATCATTTTGCTAATATAAAAACATTCCCATTCTGCTTCTTTAAGTTTTTATAAAGGTGTGACGTGGAGGAAGCTGTTGTGTTCAAGCAAATGGGAGTTGTGAACCACTGTGATGGGATGAAGTATTGACAATGATGCTTTAAAGTAATTGATCTTATATGTCACAACAAGTATTTGCAGAGTGTCTGCAAGCCAACCAGCAACACAGCAACACTGCATAGAAACATAGAGATACAACCTTCACCAAGAACAGCACATTGGTATACACAGTGGTCTGCCATGTTCCCAGGCAACTCTTGTAAAAGCCATGGAACGCACACCAGCTGAGTCTAATGAACACGCTAAAAAGCCATTGCACATCAAAGTAACACGATGTGCACAAAGAAAACAAAGCATGACCATTGTGAAACATAGCAATATGAAGTTTGACTGGGTAACCAAATCCCCCTACCTTCCTCTTCCTGTCTTACTTAACGAATAACCTTAGGATCAGAGGAACAAAGGCATTTATTTAGGACAGAAGTGAAAACCACCCCACCCTTCTTCAACAAGCAATATCTACTACCAACACTATCCTATTCCCCGTCTTATGTCTGCTGTAACTCCGTCTTATCAGCCATCCCATCCTCTATGTCTCATCTTCCGCAGCAATGAAAATATAAAGATGATACTGGAATCAAATATAAGTGTGTATAAATCATTGCCCTGCTCAATAACATGCTTCCATCCCCATACAAACTAACACTTTTATTCTCTGCCCCATACATTTAGATTTTCCACTTCTAAGGGCTTCCTACCCATTCTTAGTTAACACTCCTTTCAACACCAACCATTCTTCTTTAACCCCACCATACATCTATTCTTACCATTGAAGCTTCACCTCTTCTGCCTAAAATGTCAAAACATAAGTGTTTTTATTGACTACTTTGCTCTGTTGGGTCCTGCATATAACAAAGAGGCAGTTGGTATTTAGACCCATAGCAGCAGCTGTACTGAAAGTATAAAGGGACCCAGTTTAGTGATGTGTCTCCTGCACTCAAAGTTAATAATTCAAAGGGTTTGGGTTCTTGCCTATATGGATCGGAAAGTTGGGATCATTGTTCACCCTCCACAAAGTATCGTTTTTGTAAGCTATTTTTTTTTTTTTTTTTTAGTTTACTTTAAAGTTGTATGGATTTTACATAATATTGTAATCTGTATTTTTATTTTATGATATTTTTACAACATTTTATGTTAGGTATGTTGTTTGTTTTATTGGGACAGACCCCAAAATAAGCATATTGTAAAGTGTGTGTGTGTCCGTGCATATATATATATGTCAGTGGCAGGATACTATTGTGGGCTTACTTATAATGTTTATATCTATAGCCATATCTGTGACTATATCTAGCGATATATCTATGCCTCTCTCTCCCTCTCTCTCTCTCTCTCTATATATATATATATATATATATATATATATATATATATATACGTATATATATATATATATATATATACTGTATATATATATATATATACATATATATTTACACATATATATATCAATATGAACACACAGTTCTGATAAAATCCCGAGGTGATTCTTGAGCGGTCTGGTATGGGTCCAGGAAACCCAGTTATATCAAACAAACAATTTCCTCATAATTGGAAAAGCAATCCGAACACCGTGGCATAACAATCTTAGTTTATTGGCGCGTTTCAGCCGTAGTCTTGTTCACAATAACATCACTAACCCTTCAAAACACATAAATACCCAGTGTATAAACATAAACAAAGGACCAGTTTGAAAATAATCTTAAGCAGATCACATTATCTTGGTGGTCATTTTAGAGTGTAGATTTCCATTGTATCAAATCCTATAGAGCTTGCCCATTATTAGCATCATAACATCATAAAATACTACATCGTACTCATCTTTTAGTCTTTTGTCTTTAAATAATTGTACAATCTTGTAATTCATCAAAAATATTAATAAATTTAATGTTTGAATAAACACTTAATAGGATCAAAGTAATAACACACCACTAGTCAAACTCCTGCCCAACTGGACTGGCATTATACTCAATACGGCTCTCTATAAAATTATTTCAAAAAACAAAACATGTTTTCTACTCTGGTCCAGAACCATCTGCTCTTATATAAAGAAATACATCTTAAAACAATTCTCACATAAAAACAAGTGCATAAAGTTGAAAGAAAGTCAACCAAACCCTTCGCCTTTTATCACCTTCCCTTAACATAGTCATGTGTACTCTAGGAAATAAATGTATACTGACCCGAGTATATCTTTCATCTACTTTGTTGGTCAAAACTGATATCTCTTACATATGTTTTCTTCTTAGTGCTGTCAGTTTACTATAACGAATGCCTATAAATATCGACATATGAATACATAAATATATAAATATAAGTAGACATATGCACAGGTCAGTGATCTATTAAAAATCCTATAGATATAAATACATAAATAAATATATACACATGAAACTAAGCATGATAACTAACTCCTCACCATACACTAAAGTGACTAATGTAAACTTAGTATTCTAAAATCATATCAAACTGAGTATATAACCTGAGTTCCCCAAAAGGAGGGGAAAAACCCCTTCCTACAGTGCCCACACATTATTCTCTCAAATGTACAGCTAGTTCCTCACTCCAATTTAATCCTTGCAGAACAAGAGTTTCAAAATCAATAATGTATTTAGACTCTAAAATTCTCAATTTTACTACTCTATCTCCACCGCGTGAATCTCTTTTTACATGATCGATCACTACAAATTTTAACTTTTTTTCGTCTCCATCATGCTTTCCATGAAAATGTCTCACCACCGGATACCTCTGATCATTATGCCTAATGGCTCTCATCTGTTCAAGTACCATCTTTTTCACTCGATGGATCGTACTGCCTACGTACATCTTACCACATGGGAAGATCAAGCAATACACACAATGATCAGTGTTGCAATTGAAAAAACCTTTGATCTTGAATTGTCTATTCCCTATAGTTAAGGTACTACAATTTTCACTATTTCCACACGCTTTACAATTAAGGCAACAAACAAATCCTGTGCTGCTTTTTTCACATCCAGAGCCATCTTGTGTAATCATGTTGTGGCTTAAATTATCTCGCAAAGATTTGCTCTTCCTAAATATAATTTGTGGTGTCTCATGTACATGCTGTGCCACCACAGGATCTGTATGAAGAATATGCCAACTTTTACGTAATATAGAGCGGACTTTGTTGGATTGTTTGGAAAATGTGGGGATAAATCTTATATTCTAATCTCCTATAGATTCACTCCTTCGGGTATAAAACAGCAGGCTTTCTCTCGTAATAGCATTCACTTTTTCTATGGCTTGAGAAATCAATTGTTCACTACATCCTCTTTCTTTGAATCTTTTACACATATTATTCCATTCCTGCTCATAGTCCTGTAAGGTACTACATATCCGTTTTGCCAGTAGTAGTTCCCCATAGGGGATGCTGCGTATAAGACTACCAGGGTGTGCACTCTGTGCACTGAGAAGACTATTTCCTGCTGTTTTCTTCCTAAATAGCTTGGTGGTAAGACCCTTTTCTCCCACATTAACTTCAACATCTAAAAATTCAATACAGGTATCACTGATTACTCCACTAAAAACCAAATTACAGTTATTATTGTTCAACTCTGAAATAAAATTACAAGATGAGATCTTATCTCCCTCCCAAATGACAAACACATTGTCAATATACCTACACCACAGGACTACATGTCTTTCAAAATCTGGTTGGTCGTTGGACACCTGTTCCTCCCACCAGCCCATGAATAAATTTGCGTAGCTGGGGGGAAAACAGGTACCCATCACCGTCCCTTGTAGTTGTTTATAGACAATATTGTCAAACAAGAAAAAATTATTCTTGAGACAAAAATCGATCATATCTAATATCATCTCTGTGTGTAGTTAATAGGAGATAGACATTGCCCTCATGTGATCTCTTGTTGCGGCCAGACCTAAATCATGTTTGATACATGTGTAGAGACTGGTCACATCCATGGTCATTAGTAAGAAGTCTTGTTCCCAATGTATCCCTTTTATAATTTTAAGAAAGTGTGTTGTGTCCTTAATATAAGAGGGTAGACTTTCTACAAAGGTTCGAATGAAATAATAGATATATTTAGACGTATTCTCCAATAAGGACCCAATGGCCAACACAATCGGTCTTCCAGGAGGGTTAATCTCATCCTTATGCAATTTGGGCAGTAGATTTAGAACAGGGATTCTGGGATGTTCACATATTAGAAAATGATATTCATCCCATTCCAAAAGCCCCTGCTCTCTCCAATTTTGTAGCATGTGTCTAAAGGTATTATTGGATTGTTTTCCCATATCAAAATTAGATCTGGCATAACATTTAGGATCCCCCAACTGTCTCAAACCTTCCTTTATATACCAACTTTTATTCATAATAACGACATTGCCCCCTTTATCAGATTGTATGATGACAATGTCATTATCTGATTTAAGATCCTTAAGTGCTTGATACTCTGCTGTACTCAAATTATTTTTCATACTACCATCCTGTTTCCCTTTCAATTGTCTCAGTTGTTTGATGACATCTTTTTCAAATACTTCTATAGAATCACATTGTATTGTCGGCAAAAAACAAGATTTAGATTTAAATGGTCCTGCACATGATCTGTCAACCTCTTACCCCAGAGTGTTGAGACTGATAAAGGGATCTTCATGGGCTACTGCATCTTCATCTAAACCGGCCAAAGTATGTAAAATTTCAACATCACTAATACATAGATTACTAGGTTTAAAACTCCTCTCAGGGTCCCTTGATCGAATTGTATTGCTGAACCATTTTTTTAATTTTTATTTCCTCACAAATTTCAATAAGTCTTTGAATAGGTTCAGATTCCTTTTCCAATTATGAGGAAATTGTTTGTTTGATATATATATATACTTGTGAATACTGTTTAAAATATCGGCATGAAAGTTAAATGTGCAGATGCACGGAGATAAAGGCAATGAGGCAATTAAACTATTTCATGGGAGCCGTTATGAAAGTGAAAATGTATCAAGCCGTCCTGATTATTAAAATGGAAATAATGATGTCACAATTTATGAACAAGCCCCAGGTGGAACACACCAGAGAACTATAAATCCCAGAATGCCCCAGCAATAATAAATATGTCCCAGAATGCTTCGCGCATATATAAGCTGTGATTGCGCTAACAATGTGAATGCAGACGAGATACCACTTGAGGAAGACGATAGTCGAAACGCGTTGTGGGGTCTGATTTCATGCTTTTTGGAAGAAATAAATGGTTACCACAAAGAGAAACCTCCGGGAGTGCAGCGCCTTTTTTTTTGTGTTTGAATTTAACAAGGGTGGTGGTCTTCACCCTCACGTGTGCACCAGCAGCCAGAGTGCTCCACTATGAAGACCGTTTTGTTGTGGATAGAATTTGTAGTGGTAGCACCCGGTACGGTGGATTCTTGAAACATCAATTGTGAAAGAGGAGGCGAGGGGACACTGTGCCTCTGCGTTTGTACTTTGCAATGGAAGACTAAGGACGGGATGTCGAACTTCCAATGCGCCTTGCGCCACACTTCCACTTATGGGACAATCTCATCGCGAAAAATGGTGAGCATGTGCCCCTTTGTTTTTCACAATACCGATGCGGCCCTTGAATTGGATGAGGGCCTGGAGGCGATGTGGAATTTAAATCAATATATTTAATGGTTCTCTAGGAACGTGAGAAGAGAAAACGGAAAGGAAATAATTACTGTGACATTGAGATGATTTATAAATAGACACGACTTGTGAATACTGTTGGAAAATGGGTTATTGGTAAGGGCAGGTAGGTACCTACACCTAGCAACAAGCCACTAACCTCCACTTAGGTCCAGTTAGGTCTCAGTAAATTAACCCCAGCTCAACCCTTGGTAGCTTGGCAACGAGTGTCAAGGCTTAACTTAGGAGACAGTGTGTAAAGCATTCAAATATCACAAAACAGTAATTAAATAAAACACAGGAAACAGTTTAAAAATCCAAAACCAATTTATAAAAATAGTTTATATTTTTATCTTTAAAATGACAAAAAACCGAATAAAATCGGATAAAGGGAACCGGAGATATGAATTTTTAAAGAATTATTATTTTTCTAGCGCTTAGAAACAAAAAAGCGCCAATCGGGTCATCTGGTTGCACCTCGACCGGGGCAAAGTCAAAGTTTCAGGCCGACCGCGATGGAGCCCTGCTCGGCTACAGGTCGCGGGAGGCCTCGGTTAAAAAGTTACCTTCTGACTTAGTCTTTATTTTGAAGATTTTCTTTAGCGGGACGAACCTGCCAGTCCAATCTGACCTCCTGGAGCCCTTCTCCGGATACGCGATGCTGGATTCCTCGGTGGAGATTTTTACCTTCGGACTTAGTTGTTTTTTCGAGGTGAAAATCCTTCGACCGGGGTAAACCTGGATCTTGATCCGACGTCCATGGAGCCCTTCTCGGATACGATGGCTGGGAGGTCCCGGTCAACTTTTTACCTTCGGACTTAGTCTCTTTTTCGGAGATTTTTCTTTACCGGGACGAACCACCAAGTCAGGCCGGGTCGCGGTTGAGGCAAGCCGGCTAGAATTTCCGCGGCGGGTCGGTCCCTCTATGGAGCTTTTTTACAAAAATTCTCAAATCTTCTCCAAACTTCTGGGGCTTCACCCAGATGTTCTTTTAAGGTTCTTTTGGGGTCCACAGCTCACCCCAAGGGTCCAGAAGTTCTGAGATGGTCCTTGGGGGGTGCGGACTACAACTCCCAGAATGCACCTGGAGCAAACTCCTTTTTGGCCACTGGACAGTGGTCAGCTGGTCACTTTCTTCAGGAGTTGGTGCAGGGGACTCTGGATAGCAATTTTTCACCTGTAGCAAACAGGGAGTCCCTCCTTGAACCAGTTGAAGCCAGGCAAAGTCCTTCTTGTGGTGAAGCCCAAGTGTGCAGCTGGTGCAGTCCTTCTGAGTGCAGGTTCCAGGTGCAGGCCAGGGGTCCAGCAGGGCAGTCCTTCTTCTCCTTTAGTTCTTTTCTTGTTGAAATCTGGTGGGGATCTGAGGTGTGGGTGCAGGTCTGCCAGTTTTATCCTTGCTCCTGGGTGAAAAGCAGGGGGGTCCTGGTTCTCCAATCAGGTACAGGGTCGTCCCCCTGTGATGACCACTTCCTGGGAAGTGTGGCAAAATTCCATCCCAGAAGGCAACATTCTCTAAAAATCCAACATGGCTGAATCAGATTTTTGGAGGTTACATCTGGCTGAGCCCACCCACTGGTGTGGCTAAAAATCATAAACACACCCCTCTCCTGCCCTCTCCTAATCTAATCAAGGGGGCACCTAGTTGTCTGGGGTTGCAGGATGTGGGGGTGTTGCTGGTTGCTCCAAATGTCCTTCTCTGCCTTTGAAGACCAGTTTGGCAGCCCTCCCCCTTCCTGCCTCACCATCTGCTGAGGGGAGATTCTCTCCCACAGGCACATTCCTTTGTGTGAAGCCAGGCCACTTCACACCTCATCAAGGCAGCTTGGCTAAGCTGCTGCAGGCTGGCCAATCAGAGCACAGCAGCAAAAACAATGCAGGGCTGAAATTGGCAACTTTTTAGGTAAAGTCTAAAACTTTTTACCTGAACAAGTTATATTAAATCCCACAACTGGAAGTTGTGGGATTTATTACAACAATTAATCTGATACCAAATTCTTGGTATGCAACATTTAAGGAGACTTTAAAATTTAAAATAAAGTCTCCCCATTCTAGCCTATGAAGGCCATTTACTTCAATGAGGAAAAAACGAATTTGGCTGTTTTTACCTCACCAGGGTTTATAAATCTATTTTTATAAAGTCCCTGCTTATAGTTACATGGCACCCAGCCCTAGGGGCACATATGGCACACCTTAGGGGTGACTTATATGTAAAAAAAAGGTAGTTTAAGACTTTGGAACTACTTTTAATTCCAAAGTTGAATTTGCATATAACTTTAATTTAAAAGCAGCCAGCAAGGCAGGCCTGCCTTTAAAATGACACTGGGCACCTCAGCAGTGCACCTATGGGTGCACTACCTATGCTGTGGTTCCTAAACCTACATGCCCCACCATATACTAGGGACATATAGGTAGGTTAACTTAGCCAATTTATAATTAGCCTAATTTGCATATCCATTTTACACAGAGCACAGGCCCTGGGACTGGTTAGCAGTACCCAGGGCACCATCAGAGTCAGGAAAACACCAGCAAAAAGAGGAAAATGGGGGCAAAAAGTTAGGGGGCCTCTGCAATCAGCCCTGTTTTCTCACAAATACTGTTTAAAATATCGGCATGAAAGTTAAATGTGCAGATGCACGGAGATAAAGGCAATGAGGCAATTAAACTATTTCATGGGAGCCGTTTTGAAAGTGAAAATGTATCAAGCCGTCCTGATTATTAAAATGGAAATAATGATATCACAATTTACGAACAAGCCCCAGGTGGAACACACCAGAGAACTATAAATCCCAGAATGCACCAGCAATAATAAATATGTCCCAGAATGCTTCGCGCATATATAAGCTGTGATTGCGCAAACAATGTGAATGCAGACGAGATACCACTTGAGGAAGACGATAGTCGAAACGCGTTGTGGGGTCTGATTTCATGCTTTTTGGAAGAAATAAATGGTTACCACAAAGAGAAACCTCCGGGAGTGCAGCACCTTTTTTTGTGTTTGAATTTAACAAGGGTGGTGGTCTTCACCCTCACGTGTGCACCAGCAGCTAGAGTGCTCCACTATGAAGGCCGTTTTGTTGTGGATAGAATTTATAGTGGTAGCACCCGGTACTGTGGATTCTTGAAACATCAATTGTGAAAGAGGAGGCGAGGGGACACTGTGCCTCTGCGTTTGTACTTTACAATGGAAGACTAAGGACGGGATGTCGAACTTCCAATGCGCCTTGCACCACACTTCCACTTATGGGACAATCTCATCGCGAAAAATGGTGAGCATGTGCCCCTTTGTTTTTCACAATACCGATACGGCCCTTGAATTGGATGAGGGCCTGGAGGCGATGTGGAATTTAAATCAATATATTTAATGGTTCTCTAGGAACGTGAGAAGAGAAAACGGAAAGGAAATAATTACTGTGACATTGAGATGATTTATAAATAGACACGACTTGTGAATACTGTTTAAAATATCGGCATGAAAGTTAAATGTGCAGATGCACGGAGATAAAGGCAATGAGGCAATTAAACTATTTCATGGGAGCCGTTTTGAAAGTGAAAATGTATCAAGCCGTCCTAATTATTAAAATGGAAATAATGATGTCACAATTTACGAACAAGCCCCAGGTGGAACACACCAGAGAACTATAAATCCCAGAATGCACCAGCAATAATAAATATGTCCCAGAATGCTTCGCGCATATATAAGCTGTGATTGCGCAAACAATGTGAATGCAGACGAGATACCATTTGAGGAAGACGATAGTCGAAACGCGTTGTGGGGTCTGATTTCATGCTTTTTGGAAGAAATAAATGGTTACCACAAAGAGAAACCTCCGGGAGTGCAGCACCTTTTTTTGTGTTTGAATTTAACAAGGGTGGTGGTCTTCACCCTCACGTGTGCACCAGCAGCTAGAGTGCTCCACTATGAAGGCCGTTTTGTTGTGGATAGAATTTATAGTGGTAGCACCCGGTACTGTGGATTCTTGAAACATCAATTGTGAAAGAGGAGGCGAGGGGACACTGTGCCTCTGCGTTTGTACTTTACAATGGAAGACTAAGGACGGGATGTCGAACTTCCAATGCGCCTTGCACCACACTTCCACTTATGGGACAATCTCATCGCGAAAAATGGTGAGCATGTGCCCCTTTGTTTTTCACAATACCGATGCGGCCCTTGAATTGGATGAGGGCCTGGAGGCGATGTGGAATTTAAATCAATATATTTAATGGTTCTCTAGGAACGTGAGAAGAGAAAACGGAAAGGAAATAATTACTGTGACATTGAGATGATTTATAAATAGACACGACTTGTGAATACTGTTTAAAATATCAGCATGAAAGTTAAATGTGCAGATGCACGGAGATAAAGGCAATGAGGCAATTAAACTATTTCATGGGAGCCGTTTTGAAAGTGAAAATGTATCAAGCCGTCCTGATTATTAAAATGGAAATAATGATGTCACAATTTACGAACAAGCCCCAGGTGGAACACACCAGAGAACTATAAATCCCAGAATGCACCAGCAATAATAAATATGTCCCAGAATGCTTCGCGCATATATAAGCTGTGATTGCGCAAACAATGTGAATGCAGACGAGATACCATTTGAGGAAGACGATAGTCGAAACGCGTTGTGGGGTCTGATTTCATGCTTTTTGGAAGAAATAAATGGTTACCACAAAGAGAAACCTCCGGGAGTGCAGCACCTTTTTTTGTGTTTGAATTTAACAAGGGTGGTGGTCTTCACCCTCACGTGTGCACCAGCAGCTAGAGTGCTCCACTATGAAGGCCGTTTTGTTGTGGATAGAATTTATAGTGGTAGCACCCGGTACTGTGGATTCTTGAAACATCAATTGTGAAAGAGGAGGCGAGGGGACACTGTGCCTCTGCGTTTGTACTTTACAATGGAAGACTAAGGACGGGATGTCGAACTTCCAATGCGCCTTGCACCACACTTCCACTTATGGGACAATCTCATCGCGAAAAATGGTGAGCATGTGCCCCTTTGTTTTTCACAATACCGATGCGGCCCTTGAATTGGATGAGGGCCTGGAGGCGATGTGGAATTTAAATCAATATATTTAATGGTTCTCTAGGAACGTGAGAAGAGAAAACGGAAAGGAAATAATTACTGTGACATTGAGATGATTTATAAATAGACACGACTTGTGAATACTGTTTAAAATATCGGCATGAAAGTTAAATGTGCAGATGCACGGAGATAAAGGCAATGAGGCAATTAAACTATTTCATGGGAGCCGTTTTGAAAGTGAAAATGTATCAAGCCGTCCTGATTATTAAAATGGAAATAATGATGTCACAATTTACGAACAAGCCCCAGGTGGAACACACCAGAGAACTATAAATCCCAGAATGCACCAGCAATAATAAATATGTCCCAGAATGCTTCGCGCATATATAAGCTGTGATTGCGCAAACAATGTGAATGCAGACGAGATACCATTTGAGGAAGACGATAGTCGAAACGCGTTGTGGGGTCTGATTTCATGCTTTTTGGAAGAAATAAATGGTTACCACAAAGAGAAACCTCCGGGAGTGCAGCACCTTTTTTTGTGTTTGAATTTAACAAGGGTGGTGGTTTTCACCCTCACGTGTGCACCAGCAGCTAGAGTGCTCCACTATGAAGGCCGTTTTGTTGTGGATAGAATTTATAGTGGTAGCACCCGGTACTGTGGATTCTTGAAACATCAATTGTGAAAGAGGAGGCGAGGGGACACTGTGCCTCTGCGTTTGTACTTTACAATGGAAGACTAAGGACGGGATGTCGAACTTCCAATGCGCCTTGCACCACACTTCCACTTATGGGACAATCTCATCGCGAAAAATGGTGAGCATGTGCCCCTTTGTTTTTCACAATACCGATGCGGCCCTTGAATTGGATGAGGGCCTGGAGGCGATGTGGAATTTAAATCAATATATTTAATGGTTCTCTAGGAACGTGAGAAGAGAAAACGGAAAGGAAATAATTACTGTGACATTGAGATGATTTATAAATAGACACGACTTGTGAATACTGTTTAAAATATCGGCATGAAAGTTAAATGTGCAGATGCACGGAGATAAAGGCAATAAGGCAATTAAACTATTTCATGGGAGGCGTTTTGAAAGTGAAAATGTATCAAGCCGTCCTGATTATTAAAATGGAAATAATGATGTCACAATTTACGAACAAGCCCCAGGTGGAACACACCAGAGAACTATAAATCCCAGAATGCACCAGCAATAATAAATATGTCCCAGAATGCTTCGCGCATATATAAGATGTGATTGCGCTAACAATGTGAATGCAGACGAAATACCACTTGAGGAAGACGATAGTCGAAACGCGTTGTGGGGTCTGATTTCATGCTTTTTAGAAGAAATAAATGGTTACCACAAAGAGAAACCTCCGGGAGTGCAGCGCCCCTTTTTTTGTGTTTGAATTTAACAAGGGTGGTGTTCTTCACCCTCACGTGTGCACCAGCAGCCAGAGTGCTCCACTTTGAAGACCGTTTTGTTGTGGATATATATATGTGTATATATATATATATATATATATATATATATATATATATATATATATATATGCAAAAAAGAGAATAGAGAACTCTGGGTAGTTCCCAAGTTTTAGGTGGAGAGCAGCTCTACTAAGGAGCACCCTGCAACACCAGCGACACTCTAGATTTGCTCACCTCAAATGTCTGTTTATCTAGCAAAGTATTTAAGCATTGGATCAGCAAAGTGCTATCCACGCCGAGCTAGATAGTGACAAAGTCTTTTGCCATTCATACAGCAAAGTCTTTAAGCGTAGGTTTGACACAGTATCAACCTTGCCGAGCTGTAAAATGACAAAAGCCATTTACCACTCCAGGCACAGTATTACAGCTTTGGACTGATAAAATACCATCCAAGCCAACCTGAAATGAGTAAAAGCAACCCCTGACACGTGTTTCGCTCTCATTAGAGCTCATCAGAGAGGTTTAGCTTTGTCCAGACACAAGGGAGCACCCAGTATAAGTCAAAACAAATCCCTTTCAGGGTTAGAGTGACGCATAAATTATGCAAAAAAGAGAATAGAGAACTCTGGGTAGTTCCCAAGTTTTAGGTGGAGAGCAGCTCTACTAAGGAGCACCCTGCAACACCAGCGACACTCTAGATTTGCTCACCTCAAATGTCTGTTTATCTAGCAAAGTATTTAAGCATTGGATCAGCAAAGTGCTATCCACGCCGAGCTAGATAGTGACAAAGTCTTTTGCCATTCATACAGCAAAGTCTTTAAGCGTAGGTTTGACACAGTATCAACCTTGCCGAGCTGTAAAATGACAAAAGCCATTTACCACTCCAGGCACAGTATTACAGCTTTGGACTGATAAAATACCATCCAAGCCAACCTGAAATGAGTAAAAGCAACCAAAGATCCAATGCTTAAATACTTTGCTAGATAAACAGACATTTGAGGTGAGCAAATCTAGAGTGTCGCTGGTGTTGCAGGGTGCTCCTTAGTAGAGCTGCTCTCTACCTAAAACTTGGGAACTACCCAGAGTTCTCTATTCTCTTTTTTGCATAATTTATGCGTCACTCTAACCCTGAAAGGGATTTGTTTTGACTTATACTGGGTGCTCCCTTGTGTCTGGACAAAGCTAAACCTCTCTGATGAGCTCTAATGAGAGCGAAACGCGTGTCAGGGGTTGCTTTTACTCATTTCAGGTTG